>NC_044032.1:101611795-102252130 GCF_901765095.1 Microcaecilia unicolor | reverse complement strand
TGTATTAATTGCTATAAATCAGGTACTAGTACTTTTCTTTATATACAGTATACATAAAATATATAATTATTTTTCAATTAGTTTGCAGAGGATCCTTGGACTGGACTTGTTGAATGATGTATTAGATACAAAGCTTGTAAATCCCAAGCATATAATGCACAATGTGTACTGTACCAATAAGCAAGGAGTTGTAATCTTGGAAGATAAGTCAGGTAAGTGCTTCTCAACTCTTAGTTAAAGCTCTTTAGTCATAAAATACTAATTTCCATGTTTTTATTTTCAAGTTTTACTTCTTTATGGGTAAATTGATTTAAAAAGAAATCAAATTCTTTTAACTTGTTTGGAAGATTCTGTATTGATGAAAGTGAAACTGTTACTTGCAGTTTAAATAAAGCAGGTTTTTTCTTCGAGAGATGAATTCACATACTTTGTATCTCACCTTGAATTTTGACAATCATAAATATGATAAATAACAAAATAAATCATGATTAATATAAAATTACAACCAAGAGAAATAAAAAAAATAAACAACCCTAAAAAGTATATCCTCAGGCCATAACCTACTCCCCTTCTGTTAATGGCCCCTATAATTACAAACAGTCCACAGCTAAAATGTGGAAATAAATGTTTGAAATACAAATTAGAGTAAATTGGAGAGAAAGTAATGTCATTCCGAGGGAATGACTGCTTAATGGAGAAGCTCAGTCAGGGCAGTTAATAAAAGAGGATTTTTTCTCCATTTGAGTACGGTGCTAACCGAACAGCTCATGCAGGAACAAGAGACTGGTCGATGATGACCCAGGCAGACCCCTCAATTCCATCTCCTGCAGCAAGTCTCAGCCATGTATAGAGACTCGCTGCAGGAGCTGGTGGCACAAAGACAATTATTGTTGCACGGGATAGGGGCATACAGACAGATCCTGCTGCAGATTGTTGCCCTGCTTCAGAGGCTCCATGAGGAGTAGCATGACCCTCAATGTGGGCAATAGACTATCCCCACTGTTTATCCACCAATTTTTAAATGTTGTGAAATACAAGGTTTGAAATAGTTTTGCATACCAAGGTCCGTGTTGCCATTTTCTACAAAATGTGTTGCTATCCAGATCTGCAAGGTTGACAGGTGCTGTGGTTTAAACACTACTAGCCAAGCCCTGGGAAAGGGAGACTGCAGAACCCAGGGGAGAGGTTCCAGACAGGAAGCGAAATGTCCAAAGGGCCCTCCCTGTAAACAATCAGAGCAAATCTCTCTGATTGATTGTCAACTGCTGTACCATAGGGCTGCACTAAAGAACAGGGATATAATGGTCTTTGCAGCAGAATGGCCTGTGGGACTCACACCTACCTGCCCCCACCCCCAAAAAAGTGATCCCAGCCTATACCCCAGACCATCATGCTGTGCCTCAATAGGAAAAATTAGGTGATAGCAATTGTCTTAGGATCTGCCACAGCCCGCAATACCAGTTAAACTAAGATTACCCACCACAGCACTTGACACAGGTGTCAGGTCTATGGAAGCTGTTACCTAGTTCCCCAAGGGGGTGGGAGGACTGGCCTGCAGTCTCCCTTACCACTCCCCTGCTCATTGTTGTAGGACATCTGGGAGTGGGCAGGAGATGGGCAAGACATGGGTATGACAGACGTGCAGGGAATATTGCCATTACATGCACATGTGTCTCAAAACAGATTCCTGGGCCAGCTCCTCATTTAGTCCAAGACTTACAACTTGCTGGTTAGCTTTCTCCATAAGCAGTGGACCACTGACAGGAAACTGTGTGCTCCTGACTCGAGAGAACCACTGAAGAAGAGCATCTTCTACCTCCTCAGCTTTTCCCCGCCCTTTTACGTTTCCTGTGTGGATTTGTGTTGTTTTGCCAGTCTTCCAGAAGCTGATCTTTCTGCTTCAAGACACTGGAATTGACACCATATTCTTTAGCAATAGATGCTTGAATTTGTTTTCTAATTGTTTAAGAACTTCTATTCATTCAGCCAGTGTTAAAATCTTACAGTTCTGCCGCGATGACGACTCCAACTCCAGTGTACACTCTAACAACATTCTTTCGCTTATTCTGCCTGAGGCAGTTAAAGGGGCAGTAAATTTGAAATCTCGTTGGTTGTCACGCTCCAATCGGCTTCTGTATTACGTGCGCGCGCTTATGTGGAGTCTTTTCTCCAGAGGAGTGGTCTTAAAAACCATGTATATAAGCGAATCTTGCACTTATCAGTGGTGCGCTAAACCGAAGTTTGTCCCCATAGAATTGATGGCGCCAAAACGGGACCAAAGTACGGCATGCGATTATCCGACGTGCACTTAAATGGAGTGCACTGTGTGTGTGTGTGTGTGTGTGTGTATATATATATAAATATATATATATATATATATATATATATATATATATATATATATATGAAATTTCTTTAAAAAACAATATCTTTAAAAGAAATTAATATAAAACGTCTATAAAAGCACACTAGAGAGGTGCTAGTGAGAATTTAAACTCTACTGAGTGCAGCAGGCCATGAATATTTTGGCTATCTTTTCAGGGCTGTAGAGGAGCTCCCGTCCGGAATGGTCCAGACATCTGAATCTATTCTTGAACTGGCCATACAGTGATGGTGCAGGTGCTCTTATGCCTCTTATTGTACTTCTCCGCTTCATTTTGGGGGTGGACTATGGGAGTCGTGAGCCAAGTTTGATGGGGGTTAACCTCTGTCAAATGTGGGGGGAAGCAGAATCACATAGATGGGTGTGTATTGGCTGGTATGGTGACCTTCTGGAGGTGGGTAATGATTGTGGGTTCTGGAGGCATCTAGAAGGAGGGGGAGAGGAGCATGAGGTTTCGAAATCCCTGTACTACTTACCTAGTAGTCAGCTACCTGTGATCTGTTGGTCAAACCTGCGGTAGATTCCTGAATGCTGGAGGATATAGGTATCATGGGTGGAGCCTGGGTAGGGGTCACACACATCTAAAATCTCTCCAGGGCATAACACCTCACCTGCATGTTCATAGAGTGAAGTGATTTTCTATTTCTATAGGTCTCTATGTATGACGTGTGTAATCGATGATTCTAATGAGGGGAAGCGGTCTATGGTGTAGAACTGAGCCATATTCTAGAGTGCCTGGGCGAAAATGGGGAAGGCAATATAGTCAGAGGTGTGGGTGAGGAAGGCATTGAGGAACTGGACAATGCACTTGGGAGATGGCAGGCTGGGTGAGGCCTGCATTGACTGCTAGCACTGATTGCAAGCTGCCAGTGGCTAGAAAAGCAAGGAAGACAGTGACCTTCAGGTGGACTAACACAGGATTATTCCTACATGTCCTGGACTTGAGGAGGGGTTGTAGCTCATTAAAGAAGATGTATGGTGGCCCTGTCGAAGCGGAACCTAGTAAGGCATTCCTGGTCAGTAAGGTCCAGGAAGCGGGTTCAGGGCCTGAAAACCCTCTGATAGGGGTATCTCCTCGGGGCCTCCCCTCCAAACTCTGATCCACCTGCTGCAAAGTGTGAGCCACCAAAACATTCAATGCATCCACAATTGGCTTGCAACCCACTGAGCCCAGAAACACCACTGTGCACACCTCCACCTACTGCACCTCGTGAGACCTGGCACCAGTCCCCACACCAGCACACAGTTGTGAGATGCACACCAAGTGCCCAAAACACTTTCTCCCACCACTGACGAACAATCCAGACACACACCTCTGGAGCACAACCCACTCGCACAAACAGCAGCAGCACAGAGCATGGTGACAAACATGGACTGGACAAAGGAACGTTGAGAGGCAGAGGACAAGCATTTAGAGCTATAGAAGGAGGTGTGGGGGTTTGGTGAGGGTTTGTTGGGAAGGGATGAGATACAGTGAAAAGGATGGGTGTCGCTGGGGGCTAGCAAGTGTGGGCAAGGACGAGGTGAGAACACAGAAAAGGCGAGTCAAGAAATGTGAAGGTGAAAATGTTCAGTCTGGGGCAAACAGACAAAGGTGACAAAGCATTCAGCATCTCTCCATTCTTTCTCACAAATGACCACTTCCACCTCTCCAACTCAGCAAAATCACAACTGGTCTAAAGACAGATTTGGCCTTACCCTAGATGCTTTTAAAGCAGGTCTAATTGTGAACATTTTTCTTCCTGCCTCTAGGAAGTCGTTTTGCTATCCGTTATGGGCTGAAAACGTTCATCACGTGACACTGCTCATGTCAAGCCAATTAAAACTCACTTGTAAATGACCTGCAGCGACTTAGGCATTTTTTTTTCCTTTGTTTGATTATATGTTTTAGATGTTTTTCTTCTAGAAAAATGTTTCTCTGCCTGTTATGCCTTTTTGGTCGTTTTTTTATTTTTCTTTTGTTTTTTACTTCTTCAAGGATAATGCACTTCAGTAAATGTTATTTTTACTTCTTAATGTATAAGATTATAATCTACATCTATGAGGGATATTTCAACTTTTCATCTGGATGTTAAAGTTAAGCTGGTAAATGTTGAACATGATTTTATTCTTGCTGAAGTAACTTCTTTTTTACTTTTGCACAGAGGAACTCCCTCATTGGATGCTGTCAGCAATGAAGTGTTTAGCAAATTGTAAGTATCATAACTTCAGTAGTATAGCTCTCCGATGCCTTTTAAAGCACTTGGTCTTCCTGATTTGATCCTGGATTTGTACATGGCTTGGAAACTGAAAAGAATAGTAGCACAGACCTTCTAACCTATTGATTTAGTGCATCTATTTACATTGTAGTGCTTCTTGCCTGGACTTGTGTTTTTTTGCTTATGTTGCTTCTACGGATGGAGGTGGGAAGTCCTTACTGAGGGACCTAATGTTGGCAGTATGTTGATCCAGAGAGATCCACCTCTTGTTTTTAGAGCCTTAAAGAATTACAAGGACCTTGTGATGGGTCACAGTATGAGATTGCTGGAATATCTGAATTGGATTATTTATTGTAGGGGAGGAAGTTATTTAGTATGAGGTGAAGATAGTGGATTTATCACGTGCCTTGAAGAATGTGGGGAAAGAGGAAGACAGCATTGATGATGTTGGGGGACAGGGGAAATATGAGATGATGTGAAGGAGTGGTAGATTTTTTTGAAGGGGAGGAGTGGTAGATTTGAAGGAGATGGATTGATTGTTGTTGGATAAAAAGGGGGTATAAGAGAAAAGTATCAGGGAAAATGAAGTAGTAGAATTGGGTAATTAAAGGGTTTACTATTGCTGAATTTGTGAAACTCGACAAGCTGAATATTTTGCTGGTTACTGAGATTTGGATATTAAAAGAAGGAGATGCTCTCAGCATTATGTCTGGGAGGTTATAATTACCAGGCTTAGAGTGGAAAGGGGCTTCATTGAAGCAGATATTTTTAAATACAAGTTCAAATGGGGGAATTAGTGGGTATAGGGATATAGGGCTTAAGACAGTCTATTCCCCTCTAAATAGGGACATACAAAAATAGAAGGATAGATTGGAATCATTTGCTGAGGTTGATTTTACATTTTCAGATGTAGGTGGTAAGATGCTGGAATTGTGTACACATATTGGTGAGTTATGTGGGAAAGAGTGTCTAATTATAAAGCAATATGGTAGGAATGGGTGGTGAAGTTGAAGAGGTGTAGTGAGGTACCCTTATTTGGAGATTTTTAGGGATGGGCAAATGGTCTGGAGGAGGGCAGAATACTTAGTCATGTAAGGCGGTGCCATCTAAGGAACAATTGGTAGACAAGATCTCTTTCAGATGTGGATACATCAGTGGTAAGTTGAATCCTTGTTATGATATAATTACAGATTTAGACATAGGGGAAGGAAAGGAATACGATGGATTAAGCAAATTAAAGAAACATGGAGAAAAAAAAGGAAACAGCTTGATGTCAAAATGGGTAATTACCAGGGCTTTGTTTGAGGGGGTACTCGGGGGTACTGAGTACCGGCACCTTTTCCATTGTCTGCTAAAATTGACCCGTGGTCCCTAGGTTTAATGAAAGAGCTCAGGTTCTACATTCCAATTCTGGCTTGTCATAGATTCTGTGACAGACTGCAGGGGGCTTGGCTCTTATGGGGTGGGTCTCCCAGTGATCACCCCAGCCCTGAAGGGAGGCCTGACATTTGAGTACCGGCACTTTTTTTGCTAGCAAAAATGCACTGGTAATTACTGCTTTCTATAGCATATTCATGAATAAGCTGAAGGAGATGGCGAGGCTTGATTTTGTATGAGCTTCTTTAAGTCCAAAAAAGAGTGAAATTGTTCTGGGGAAAAAGAATGTATATATCTTACTATACATTTGCAAATGTATCATAGCATAAAGATAGCACCTAAAGCTAGCATTTCCTATATCATGGACAGAAAAACCTTCTGCCTTGTCACCTGTGTTACATCAGGAGAATTTAATGATACCTTGCATGTACCTCAAGAATCTATTCCCCCAGTTAACAAGATATTTTATTTAGCAAACAAAGGCCTGGAGGTAAATGATCAATCAGCCTTGTATGTATCTGCTATCTTAGACTCTTCAGAAGAACAGGTCTCAGACTTGAGTCACTTGTTAAATTTGTGTTTGAACAAGATTTAAATATGGTTTACAAGCTTTATTTTATGGCCAAAAATATAGATGTGTTTCTTGAGTTCCAACAGTTCTAATCCTAAGAAAAGTAAGCAAAGATTCAAATGTCTTAAACTGTTTATGATATATTATTACTTTATCCTTAACTAATACATGCACCACCTTGGTGTTTTTCTTCAGTGTCTTTTCCATTCTCCGAGGACAAGCAGGCTGCTTGTTCTCACGACTGGGTGACGTCCGCGGCAGCCCCCACCAACCGGAAGAAGCTTCGCGGGCGGTCCGCACGCAGGGCACGCCCACCGCGCATGCACGGCCTTCTTCCCGCCCGTGCGCGACCGTTCCCACCAGTCTTTTCTTTTCCGCGCTGGAGAGAGTCGTGCGTCGCCGCTCTCTCTTAGCCCCGGAAAACCGTCGCGTTGTCCGCGAATTCGCTAATTTTCTGTTTTTTGTTGCCGTACGCTTCAAACCTTTTTTTTTTTTCCTTTCTAAAAAAAAAAAAAGAAGAGAATGCGCTGAATTTTTCCCTCGTTTTCTAGCGGGGGCGTCATGTGCGGTCGATTTATTTTTCGAGGTGTGATTTACCGCCACCATCAACGACTTTAACTTCGCCGACGCGATTTTTCCGTCGATGTCCTCGAAGGTCCCGAGTGGATTTAAGAAGTGTGGTCGGTGCGGCCGGCCTATCTCGCAGACCGACACCCACGCCTCGGGCCGGAGCATAATATCAAGTCGTGTTCTTTGTGTCTTGGTCTCCGGAAACGGACTCAGGTTGCGAGGCAAGTTCTTCGGGACCGTCTTTTTGGAACTTGCGCCGGCCCCTCGACGTCGACCTCGACGGCATCGGTATCAACGGCCGGTTCTTCGGTACCGGTATCGATGTCCGCGAAATCGGCACCGATGGCATCGACCCCAGGAGTACAGGTCCCGTCGGCCCGCCGGTCCTCCAGTGACGGTAGGGGTGAGAGGCCGCGTGGGCAATCGGCCCCGGCCACTCCCTCTACTCATGGCCCCCGGGACCGAACCCTGTCCGACCCGGCCCCTCGAGATCGAGGGGGATCGACCTCCTCCTCCTCCGTTCCACCTGGCGCCGATGACGGGCACCGCAAAAAACAGAAGAAGCACCGTCATCGGTCTCCATCGGTGCGCCCGGCCCTCAGTGCCGGAGAGGAGTCGACGCCGAAGCGTCCACGTCGAGAGGAAAGGTCCCCCTCGGTAGTGGAGGTACCGACGCGTCAGGGTCCCAGCACTTCGGTGCAGTCTCCTGGACCCGAGCAGCTTCCGGCACCGATGCCTCTACCGGCCCCCCCCGTCTTTCCCGACAGCGGGCCTGGACGAGTGCCTCCGAGCCATCCTTCCGGGGATCCTGGAAGGGCTGATGCGCCAGGCTGTGCCGGCGCCGGGGGTGCTTGCGCCCTCGGCGCCGTTGACTGTGGCGCCGGCGAGCTCTAGCCCGGTGCCGAGGCCTTCGACACCGCCGCCGCTTGTGGCACCAGTCTCGACTGCCACGCAGGTGGAGTCCCCGTCGATGGAGGGAGCTTCGTCCCCGCCGGCGCGGGAGTCCACCGCTCGACGACACCGAGGCTTATGTCCGATACCGAGGAAGAGGCCTCGTGGGGGGAAGAGGAGGACCCCAGATATTTCTCCTCAGAGGAGTCTGTGGGCCTTCCCTCTGACCCCACGCCTTCACCGGAGAGGAAGCTCTCGCCTCCTGAGAGCCTCTCCTTTGCCTCCTTTGTCAGGGACATGTCTATTTGCATTCCCTTCCCCGTGGTCTCTGTGGATGAGCCAAGGGCTGAGATGCTCGAGGTCCTCGACTATCCATCACCACCTAGAGAGTCCTCCACGGTGCCGCTGCATAATGTCCTTAAGGAGACACTGCTTCGGAACTGGATGCGACCGTTATCTAATCCCACCATTCCCAAGAAAGCAGAGTCCCAGTACAGAATTCACTCAGACCCAGAGTTAATGCGGCCCCAATTGCCTCATGACTCGGCGGTCGTGGATTCTGCTCTCAAGAGGGCACGGAGTTCGAGGGATACCGCCTCGGCGCCCCCGGGGCGGGAGTCTCGCACTCTGGACTCGTTTGGGAGGAAGGCCTACCAATCTTCCATGCTCGTGACCCGCATCCAATCTTACCAGCTCTACACGAGCATCCACATGCGGAACAATGTGAAGCAACTGGCGGACCTGGTTGACAAGCTCCCGCCGGAGCAGTCCAGGCCTTATCAGGAGGTGGTCAGGCAGCTGAAGGCGTGCAGAAAGTTCCTGTCCAGGGGTATCTATGACACCTGTGACGTGGCATCTCGTGCTGCGGCCCAAGGTATAGTGATGCGCAGGCTCTCATGGCTGCGTGCCTCTGACCTGGACAACCGCACCCAGCAGAGACTGGCCGACGTCCCTTGCCGGGGGGATAATATTTTTGGTGAGAAGGTCAAGCAGCTGGTGGACCAACTGCATCAGCGGGAAACCACCCTCGACAAGCTCTTCCACCGGGCGCCTTCAGCATCCACCTCAGCAGGTGGACGTTTTTCCCGGGCCCGGCAGGCTGTGCCCTATTCTTTTGCCAAGCGTAGGTACACCCAGCCGGCCCGAAGGCCTCGTCAGGCACAGGGACAGCCCCAGCGCGCTCGTTCTCGTCAACAGCGTGCGCCTAAGCAGCCCCCTGCGCCTCCACAGCAAACGCCGGGGACGGCTTTTGACTGGATCCACGGGAACATAGCCGCCCGCAAAGTGTCCGTACCGGACGATCTGCCGGTCGGAGGGAGGTTAAAATTTTTTCACCAAAGGTGGCCTCTCATAACCTCGACCAGTGGGTTCTCCAAATAGTGCGGTGCGGATACACCCTGAATTTGGCCTCCCTGCCACCAAATTGTCCTCCGGGAGCTCAATCCTTCAGCTCCCATCACAAGCAGGTACTTGCAGAGGAACTCTCCGCCCTTCTCAGCGCCAATGCAGTCGAGCCCGTACCACCCGGGCAGGAAGGGCAGGGATTCTATTCCAGGTACTTCCTTGTGGAAAAGAAACAGGGGGGATGCGTCCCATCCTAGACCTGAGAGGCCTGAACAAATTCCTGGTCAAAGAAAAGTTCAGGATGCTTTCCTTGGGCACCCTTCTGCCAATGATTCAGAAAACGATTGGCTATGTTCCCTGGATTTAAAGGACGCATACACTCACATCCCGATACTGCCAGCTCACAGACAGTATCTCAGATTCCGCCTGGGCGCACGGCACTTTCAGTATTGTGTGCTGCCCTTTGGGCTCGCCTCTGCCCCACGGGTGTTTACAAAGTGCCTCGTGGTGGTAGCGGCGTATCTACGCAAGCTGGGAGTGCACGTGTTCCCATATCTCGACGATTGGCTGGTCAAGAACACCTCGGAGGCAGGAGCCCTCCGGTCCATGCAGTGCACTATTCAACTCCTGGAGCTGCTGGGGTTTGTGATAAATTACCCAAAGTCCCATCTCCAGCCAACCTAATCTCTGGAATTCCTAGGAGCTCTGCTGAATACCCAGACGGCTCAGGCCTTCCTTCCTGAAGCGAGGGCCAACAACCTCCTGTCCCTGGCTTCGCGGACCAGAGCGTCTCAGCAGGTCACAGCTCGGCAGATGTTGAGACTTCTGGGTCATATGGCCTCCACGGTCCATGTGACTCCCATGGCTCGTCTTCACATGAGATCTGCTCAATGGACCCTAGCTTCCCAGTGGTTCCAAGCCACCGGGAATCTAGAAGATGTCATCCGCCTCTCCACCAGTTGCCGCACTTCGCTGCTCTGGTGGACCATTCGGACCAATTTGACCCTGGGACGTCCATTCCAAATTCCGCAGCCCACGAAAGTGCTGACGACGGATGCATCTCGCCTGGGGTGGGGAGCTCCATGTCGATGGGCTTCACACCCAGGGTCTGTGGTCCCTCCAGGAAAAGGAGCTGCAGATCAACCTCCTGGAGCTCCGAGCGATCTGGAACGCACTGAAAGCTTTCAGAGATCGGCTGTCCTGCCAAATTATCCAACTTCGGACAGACAATCAGGTTGCAATGTATTACACCAACAAGCAGGGGGGCACCGGATCTCGCCCCTTGTGTCAGAAAGCCGTCGGGATTTGGCGTTGGGCTTGCCAGTTCGGCATGCTCCTCCAAGCCACATACCTGGCAGGTGTAAACAACAGTCTGGCCGACAGGCTGAGCAGAGTCATGCAACCGCACGAGTGGTCGCTTCATTCCAGAGTGGTACGCAAGATCTTCCGAGAGTGGGGCACCCCCTCGGTGGACCTTTTCGCCTCTCAGACCAACCACAAGCTGCCTCTGTTCTGTTCCAGACTTCAGGCACACGGCAGGCTAGCGTCGGACGCCTTTCTCCTTCATTGGGGGACCGGCCTCCTGTATGCTTAATCTCCCATATCTTTGGTGGGGAAGACCTTACTGAAGCTCAAGCGAGACCACGGCACCATGATTCTGATCGCGCCCTTTTGGCCCCGTCAGATCTGGTTCCCTCTTCTTCTGGAGTTGTCCTCCGAAGAACCGTGGAGATTGGAGTGTTTTCCGACTCTCATTTCGCAGAACGACGGAGCGTTGCTGCACCCCAACCTTCAGTCCCTGGCTCTCACGGCCTGGATGTTGAGGGCGTAGACTTCACTGCGTTGGGTCTGTCTGAGGGTGTCTCCTGTGTCTTGCTTGCCTCTAGGAAGGATTCCACTAAAAAGAGTTACTTTTTCAAGTGGAGGAGGTTTGTCGTTTGGTGTGAGAGCAAGGCCCTAGAACCTCGTTCTTGCCCTGCACAGAACCTGCTTGAATACCTTCTGCACTTATCAGAGTCTGGCCTCAAGACCAACTCCGTAAGGAATCACCTTAGTGCGATTAGTGCTTACCATTATCGTGTGGAAGGTAAAGCCATCTCTGGAGAGCCTTTAGTCGTTCGATTCACGAGAGGCTTGCCCGGTTGGTGTCCTGGCATGTGAAGGGGACCAGTGCACTACGAATCCTGGCCCCTCCCAAGAACAAATGCCTTGGATTTATTCGTTTTGAGCTGGGCGCTTTCATTTTCCATTATCACTGAAAAACAAAAACGCCCTGCTCACAAATTGTCGAATAAAACATGGACGTCTATTTTTTTCGAAAATACGGTTCGGTCCGCCCCTTCACGGACCCGTTTCTCGGAGATAAACGCCCATGGAGATAGACGTTTTCGTTCAATTATGCCCCTCTATGTATTATTCTATATGTTTCCTATACTGTTTATTGTAAGCCACATTGAACTCAAACTTGTTTGGGATAATTTGTGATATAAATGTCATAAATAAATATAGAACAGTTAAAGGAGAAACTTTAACCAATTTTAATGGACAAACATATATGATCTCTAAAGAAAATAAGAAAGTGATGTGCCAGATCCCGCCCCTAAACCCTCTGTCCAGTCAGCCTAAGCAGTAGTTCTATCATACCACTGCACAAAGGGCTCCCAAGCTTTTTCAAAATGTGCTAAATGTCTTTGCTTTATTGCTGTCAATTTACTCGTGTAGCAAGTTTACCATAATTTAGGTCTTAGTTGATCCCAAGTTGGTAATAAAGCAGTAGTCCAATGGTGTGCCTCCTTCCTTCTGA
This sequence comes from Microcaecilia unicolor, assembly GCF_901765095.1. NCBI lineage: Eukaryota > Metazoa > Chordata > Amphibia > Gymnophiona > Siphonopidae > Microcaecilia > Microcaecilia unicolor. Next base: position 102,239,993 of record NC_044032.1, on the reverse strand, counting down.
CAGCCGCCAAGCAGGGAAAGATAACTTGTAGCTGCTTAACGTTTAGTCCTGGAGGCTGCTAATGAAGCAAAATGAGTCTTGGATCAAATGGAAGAGAGAGATTCAAAATCCTGATGGTCAGCCATGGTTTGAGATCCTGGGGAACCAGGTTCAGTTCCCTCTGCAGCTACATATGACCTGGGTAAGTCACTTAGCCCTCTATTGCCCCAGGTACAATATATAATTTTAGATTGTGAACACCACAAAGTACCTGTAGTAGAAATTGTGAACCGCATAGTCTCCTCATGGATCACTTGCAGTATATCAAAGTGCTGAAAACTAAATAAAAATAATACAAGATGTCCCACAAGGATGAAGACTAGGACAGTCCCACCATATATAAAATAAGTATCAAACCCGCCACAGCCTCACCAGCAATTTTGGAGAAAACTTAGTGGAGATGTAAGCCAGGCGTGACAGGTAATTATGCCAGAGATATAAAATTTTGACACCAATCTCTTGCATGTTGGAGGAAATAAAGTTTAAATGTGTTTCCTGCCACTCTTTATCTGATTCATTTATATGGCTGTCATATAGTTTGGAAATCAGTTTTTTTCTGATTTGCTCCATATAGCAAAAACCTTCTTCAAAGTTATAAGTTTACTATTTGATAAAAATCGTGAATGGAGAAGTTTGCAATAAGTGGTGAATTTGGAGATAAATATAAAAATTCTGGTCGCCGCATCTCAAGAATGATATAACAGAATTGGAAAAGGTGCAGCGAAGAGCGACTAAAATTGATAGTGGAGATGGGACGACTTCCCTATGAAGAAAGACTAAGGAGGCTAGGGCTTTTCAGCTTGGAGAAGATACAGCTGAGGGGGGGACATGATAGAGGTATATAAAATAATGAGTGGAGTGGAACAGGTGGATGTGAAGCGTCTGTCCACGCTTTCCAAAAATACTAGGACTAGGGAGAATGCGATGGAAACTACAGTGTAGTAAATTTAAAACAAATCAGAGAAACTTTTCTTCACCCAATGCGTAATTAAACTCTGGAATTCATTGCCGGAGAACATGGTGAAGGCGGTTAGCTTGGCAGAGTTTAAAAAGGGGTTAGACGGTTCCTAAAGGACAAGTCCATAAACCGCTACTAAATAAACTTGGGAAAAATCCACAATTCCACGAATAACATGTATAGAATGTTTGTACGTTTGGGAAGCTTGCCAGGTGCCCTTGGCCGCTGTCGTGGACAGGATGCTAGGCTCGATGGACCGTTGGTCTTTTCCCAGTGTGGCATTACTTATATACTTCTTTCAAATGTATAATTCCCTTAATCATATACATCACCCAACTTTCTTATACCTTTAGCTGTCTGAGTCTAAAAGTTTTCTTTCCCAATTGGGTGCAGAAATATGCAGAGAGCACAAAGACACTAAAGACAAATACTTCTCAGAGTACAAGCAGGCTTACAATTCTCACAAGTGGGTAGACGTCCCCGTGTCGCCCGGTTCGGCAATATGCCATAGAAAAAAAACGAGAGCTTTTTGGAGCTCTCCAGTGTGTATGCGCAAGTGCCTTCCCGCCCGCCTTGCGAACGCACCAGCTCAGTTCTCTTTTCTCCGCGTGAGAAGCAGCGGCTCTTTTCGCTTGCTCCTCACACGTCCGGGAGACAGCTATTTTTGTGCCTTTCGGCGGTGTCCGCTACCTGTCTTTATTTTTTCCTTTCTTTCAATTTATTTAAAAACAAAAAACCAAATCCCTTAGGGTCCCAACTTTTTTTGAAGCATCTTAATTTTCTTTTCTTTTTTGATTCGGGCCAGTTTTAGGCCTGCTTGGTTGGATCTTCTTTGTTTATGCCTTCTCCCCTTTGTTTAGGCACCATTTTTTCCTTCCATGTCATCGAAGACTCCCAGTGGCTTCAAACGTTGTACCCGGTGCAGCCGGTTCATCTCGGGGAAAAGTCACCCATTCTTGGTGTCTGTAGTGCCTCGGGCCCGACCTTAGCCCTTCCAAGTGTGTCTTTGTCTTCTTATGAAGAAAAGGACTCAAATTTCCCGAGGGGCTTAACGCGAGAAGATTTTTGGAGCTAGGTCCGGTTCTTTGGGATCGAGGTCGGAGGGCGTCGGCGTTGAGTACTGCACCAGCATTGGGAGTCACGGTAGGGATGGCTGCTTCGGGACCCCGAGATACTGTGAGCAGTGAGGCGTCGAGTGGGTCTCTACCTGTCTCGAGGCCTCCTGCTATGCAGGCTCCCAGGGACCATGCATCGTCGGACCCAACCCCAAGGCGGCTTGAGGATTCAACATCGTCTGCACCAAGCAGCATGGGTGATGTGCATCAGACAAAGGCCAAGAAGCACCATCACTTATCTCCTTTGACGCATGGTGCCGGGAGCTCTGGGGTGCCAAAGGATTCGGCACTTGAGAAGCGTCAACTTTGGGAGGACCGCTCCCCCTGCATATAGGAGGTGCTGATGCGTACCTCCCCAGGCAGCTGAGATCCTACTCCCACATTGGCCCCGGCAATTCTGCAACCTACGCCTCAGCTGACGCCACAGTCTTTTCCGATGACGTCCCTCGATGAACGCATCTAGGCCTTGCTCCCTGAGCTTCTGGACGGCCTAATGTAGCGATGTGCGTCTGTATCGGGGGTGTGGTCTCTAGCGCCACTTGTGGCACCGGTGTCGACAGCCACCCAAGCTGGCACCCTCTCAACGTTGGTGGAGGAAGCGTCACCGGAGTCGAGACAGGAGCCAGTTTCTCAACACAGCTCTCGAGGACATGGCGAGGCAGGCCCAGTCTCGGACATACCTTAGGGAACTGTTATCCGACACTGAGGAGGAGCGCTCATTGGCGTCAGAAGAAGATCCCAGGTACTTTTCCTCCGACGAGTCCTATGGGATTCCTTCTGAGAGGAGAATGTCTCCACCTGAGAAGCCTCTCTTTCGCCTCCTTTGTACGGGAAATGGCCGAGGCCATTCCATTCCCTGTAGAAGTTGGAGGATGAGCCCAGTGCCAAAATGCTCGAGGTCCTGGACTACAATTCTCCTCCTAAGGAGGTAGTGATGGCTCCTCTCCACGAGAGGTACTCAAGGCACTTCTTGTCAGAAACTGAGCGTCCCTGTAGTCCCCCCCCCCCCCCAAAATTGACACCCAGTATCTGATCCACGGGGAACCTGGTTTGGTGAGGTCTCAGTTATCACACGACTCCATGGTGGTGGATGCTGCTCTCAAAAAAGCCAGGAGTACTAGGGACTATGCCTCGGCTCCCCCAGGCAGTGAAGCTAGAACCCTGGACTCTTTGGGAGAAAGATGTATCGGGTCTCCATGCTCATCGTTGAATCCAGTCATATCAGCTCTTCATAAGCATATACTTGCGGAACTCTGTGCAACAGCTTTTAGACCTGGTCGATGCACTCCCTCCAGAGCAGGCCGAGCCATTTTGCCAGTTGGTCAAGCAGCAGAAGGCATGTCGCAAGTTCTTGGCCAGGGACATTTACAACACTTTTGATGTGGCATCCAGCATCTCTGCCCAAGGTATAGCAATGTGCAGACTCTCCTGGCTGTGTGTTTCTGACCTGGAACATTCTGTTCAGCAGAAGTTGGTGGATGCCCCTTACCAGAAGGATAATCTTTTGGAGAGAAGGTCGAGGAGGTCATTGACCAAATCAAGAAGCACACTGATGCTATGTCTTCTCTCTCCTGCCGGGCGTCTTCTGCACCTGCCTCTTCATCCAGGATGTTTTTTGATAGGTCGTGGAGTGCTCCATATTCCTATGCTAGGCATAGGTACGCTCCTGTGGCTCGCCAGCCAGCTCAGGCTCAGTCCCAGCGCGCTCTTTCTCGTCAACAGAGTGTCCCTAAAGCCCAGATGCTCCCCATCAAAAGCCAAGGGACGAGCTTTTGACTGGCTTCAGCAGAGCATAACCACAGTCAGTGTCCTTCCCGGACGACTTGCTGGTTGGGGGGAGGTTGAAATTTTTTCACCAAAGGTGGCCTCTCATAACCTCCGACCAGTGGGTTCTTCAAATAGTCCGGCTCGGATACACTCTAAATTTGATTTCCAAACTGTCCACCGTGGGCTCATTCTTTCAGCTCTCAGCACAGGCAGGTACTTGCCAAGGAACTGTCCGCCCTTCTCAAGGCCCATGCAGTTGAACCTGTTCCATCAGGGGAAGAAGGGCAGGGATTCAATTCCAGGTGCTTCCTTGTGCAGAAAAAGACAGGAGGGAAGCGTCCCATCCTAGACCTAAGGGCCCTGAACAAATTCCGAGAAAAGTTCAGGATGGTTTTCCTGGGCACCCTTCTTCTTTTTTTTTTTTTTTTTTAACTCTTTATTTATAGCTTTTAACAAACATAATTCATTTTTATGAGTGTCAATACACAAAAAGAAAAAGTAATTCACATGTAACCTTACATCTAATGTCGAAATTTTTCTTCTTACTATCGTCCACAATATTACAGTAAATAGTGATCCAAGATAAGGAAATAAAATTATCCTGCTTATTTAAACAGATACATCACAAATTAACTAAGGAAGGTCCTTCCAAGTGGTTAACTCTAGCCTGCTATGCAGTGGTACATATGGGATTAGACTTGTACACTAACCTCTTCTTTGCTAATTAGAAATTCTTCTAACTGATTTGGGTCAAAGAATTGATAATGCTTTGATTGAAATTTTACTCTACAAACACAGGGAAACCGCAGAAGGAAGTCCGCTCCCACTGCTACTGTTCTAGCCCGCAGCAGTAGGAACCTCTTACGCCTCCTCTGCGTTTCCCTGGAAAGATCTGGAAAGACCCTTATCTTTGAACCCATAAACTCAGAATCTAAATGCCTTAGAGATAGTTTGAGAACTGCATCTCTATCCATTTCTAACGCGAACGTTGCAAGCAGTGTAGTTCTCTGTGTAATTACTTCAAGAGATGTTTCCAGGAATGCAGTTAAATTCATTGCCCCCTGTAAAGGTAAATTTTCAGATGATTTAACATCAAATTGAAGGTAAAATGCTCTAGTTATGGGCGGCAAAGATGTCTCCTGCATTCCTAGTATCTCTACTAAATATTTTTTAAGCATTTGGACTGGTGAAATTAAAGGTGATCTAGGAAAATATAAAAAACGAAGAGACAGTCTTTTAGCTTGATTTTCCAGATATTCCAAACGCCTAAGGGAAAAATTTCTCTCCTTAATTGAAGCCTGTTCGAAAAGTTCCAATTTTTCAATTTTTGTCAGTCAGTTTTTTTGCTTCGGAGGTTTGAGAAAAATTAATGCAGTCTCTGATAGTGCTTTAATTGTCTCTGTATTTTGAGAAATTAAAGTTTGTAAAGCATTCCGAGTTAAAACAGCCGGTTGGGGGGCTTTCACAGCCTGCTCCAAGATACTCACAGTTTTAGACAAAACTGGTTGAATTGTTGTTATTTCTGAATCTCTCTGGCTGTCTGGGCACCCTTCTTCTCATGCTACAGGAAAACAATTGCCTATGCTCTCTGGACTTGAAGGATACATATACACACATCCCGAAACTTCCAGCTGGAAGTGTCTTTGGTTTTGGCTGGGAACACATCATTTTCAGTACCGCATTTTGCCTTTTGGCCTCGCGTCTTGACCAAATGTCTAGCGGTACTTGCAGCGTCACTACGCAGGCTGGGAGTCTATGTGTTCCCTTATCTCAGTGATTGGCTGGTGAGGCGCACCTCCGAGGACAGTGCTTGGAAGTCCATGTGGATGACTATTCAGGTGCTGGAACTACTAGGGTTCGTGATATAACACGAAGCATAATAATCTATATATATAAAACTCACCCTCAACGTTCTATTGGCTTCTGACGTCATTGAAGCCAAGGTTCGTATGTTCGAAGCTCTGAAGCCTCGAAAATCACAATGTCTGGGCCCCGCCCTACCGTCAAACGTTATGACGTTGAGCAATTCACCAACATCGACGACGGGTGGGGGGGGGGGGGGGGCCACAGGAAAGCCTTGCTAGTGCCCGTTTCATTGGCTCCAGAAACGGGCCTTTTTTTACTAGTAGTAAATAAAACCTAAAACATTGATATGAATAAATACTTCCATTTTTTAAAATGAACATACACAAAATGAAACAATCCAGAGAAAAAGTAGGACAAATCTAAATACTTGAGAATGATAATGATGATCCAGAATTAGCAATGTTGTAAAATACAGTCTGTATTGAAGTGGTCTGTAAAAATAGTAAAAAGCACACTACAGTAACTAAACAGAAAGGGAAAACCACTGTAACGAGAGGCACTGCCTGAATACATAAGGAACTGCTGGCTATGGCTTTTAAAACTAGAGCTGAAATGTGACCATTAAAAACAAGAATTGTTTTAAACCAGAAACAGGGGTTAAGTCTAGGTGTGGCTGTACAGAGAGATGCAATGAAGTGGAAAGCCAGTGCAATATGAGACACTGCCTGAAGACCTCATAAAGAAGTGCTTGGTATGGCTGTTAAAACAAGAGCTCAATGTGACTGTTAAAACGAGAGCTCAGTGAGACTGTTGAAACCAAGAATTTGTTTAGGTGTGTAGAGAGAAATGCAATGTAATGTGAGACACTGCTTGAAGATCTCATAAACAAGTGTTTAGTATGGCTGTTAAAAGGAGAGCTCAGTGTGACTGTTGAAAACAAGAATTATTTTAAATCACATTATAGTGGTTTTCCCTTTCTGTTTAGTATGGAAGTATTTATTCATATCAATGTTTTAGGTTTTATTTACTATTATTATGCTTCATGTTATATGAATGCTCTTGCTGTTTTGTTCTTTATATTAGCTTTTCACTTTAAAATCACATCACATTTGCATAGCATTTAAATTTTAAATTTTATATTTGTTATATATATGTTTTAAGCTTTATTTACTTTCAAGATGTTCATGTTTCATGACATATGAATGCTCTAGCTGTTTTGTTCTTTATTTTCTCATTTGATATTTGCATAGTTTTCAGATTATATATGTGTTATCATTTATTTTTAGTGTTATATTCTTTTATATTTTGTTTATATATTGTTTTTATTTGTAGACTCCTGATGTAGGCCCTTTGGCCGAAACACAACGTTGTGTCGAGTCAATATACTGATTAATAAAGTTTGGTTCATCTTCACTGTGGAACTCCTGGTTTTTTACCCACTGTTTTGTTGTATTGTGACTGTCCGTGGGATTTCGTTGAGTTCTCCACTCTCTACTGGTTTGTTTCCCGGAACTCTACCATGGCTTTCCTCTCCAAAATACTTGAGCGTGCCGTTCACAGCCGCTGCCTTGATTTTCTCTCCTCTCATGCCATCCTCGATCCACTTCAATCTGGCTTTCGTCCTCTTCATTCGACAGAAACAGCACTCTCTAAAGTCTGTAATGACCTGTTCCTTGCCAAATCCAGAGGCCACTACTCCATCCTCATCCTCCTTGATCTATCCGCCGCTTTTGACACTGTCAATTATGACTTACTTCTTGCCACACTGTCCTCATTTAGGTTCCAGGGCTCTGTCCTCTCCTGGTTCTCCTCCTATCTCTCCCACCGCACCTTCAGAGTTCACTCTCATGGATCTTCCTCCACCCCTATCCCCCTATCTGTTGGTGTTCCCCAGGGATCTGTCCTTGGACCCCTTCTCTTCTCAATCTACACCTCTTCCCTGGGCTCCCTGATCTCATCTCATGGTTTCCAGTATCATCTCTATGCTGATGACACCCAGCTATATCTCTCCACACCAGACATCACCGCAGAGACCCAGGCAAAGGTATCAGCCTGCTTATCCGACATTGCTGCCTGGATGTCCAACCGCCACCTGAAACTGAACATGTCCAAGACTGAGCTCATTGTCTTTCCACCAAAACCCATGTCTCCTCTTCCTCCACTTTCTATCTCAGTTGATAACACCCTCATCCTCCCCGTCTCATCTGCCCGCAACCTCGGAGTCATCTTAGACTCCCCCCCTCCTTCTCTGCGCATATCCAGCAGATAGCCAAGACCTGCCGCTTCTTCCTTTTTAACATCAGCAAAATTCGCCCTTTCCTCTCTGAACACACCACCCGAACTCTCGTCCACGCTCTCATTACCTCTCGCCTTGACTACTGCAACTTACTCCTCACCGGCCTCCCACTTAGCCATCTATCCCCCCTTCAATCTGTTCAGAACTCTGCTGCATGTCTCATATTCCGCCAGAACCGATATACTCATATCACCCCTCTCCTCAGGTCACTTCACTGGCTTCCAATCAGATACCGCATTCAATTCAAGCTTTTCCTTACCTACAAATGCACTCAGTCTGCTGCCCCTCACTACCTTTCTACCCTCATCTCCCCTTACGTTCCCGCCCGTAACCTCCGTTCACAGGACAAATCCCTACTCTCTGTACCCTTCTCCACCACCGCCAACTCCAGGCTCCGCTCATTCTGCCTCACCTCACCCTAAGCTTGGAACAACCTTCCTGAGCCCTTACGCCAAGCCCCCTCCCTGCCCATCTTCAAGTCTTTGCTTAAAACCCACCTCTTCAATGCTGCGTTCGGCACCTAACTCTTACCGTTCAGTAAATCCAGACTGCCCCAATTTGACCGCCCCTATCGGACTGACCATTCACTTGTCTCTTAGATTGTGAGCTCTTTGAGCAGGGACTGTCCCTCTATGTTAATTTGTACAGCGTTGCGTAACCCTAGTAGCGCTTTAGAAATGTTAAGTAGTAGTAGCTGGACCAATGTTTTGAGCTTCAGCAATGAACATTTAAATCAACTTCTACAACATCTAGACCAAGAGGAAGAACAACAGCAACCACCTGAAATATCACTTATGCAACAATGGTTAGAAATTATTAACATTAAAAAGAATATAATAAGAAATGATCTACATTTCTTCACTATGTTAAACTATTGCAGATCCAAACGTATTCCCCGAGGCCTTAGGATATCCAAGGCACCTACTATGTTTTTAGACAATCAGACTTTTTTAGACAAATGGTGTGCCATTCTGAATAAATGCAGTTTGGACTTGATGATTTTGATTGCAGAAACATCACAATCTAAAAGTAAAGAGCTACAAGAAACATTAATCTCTAAACTCACACCACTACACAATCAAGACCCTCATTATGACACGGTACTAAAAGATATCGATGTTAAAATAGCAAAATTTAAAAGGGATACAAAAGAAACAAAAAATAATAAGTTCAAGAGGGATGAAAATGATTACCGTAAGGGATCAATTTACCCTTTTTCTAAAGCGAGACAATATTTTACCAATAATTCCAAAAAAAAACCCGATTTTCATTCTAGAACCATTAACAGGCCTTTACAATCTAGAGAAGACCATGAACATTTACCAATAGAACATAGGCGCAAACGCATTAGAAGTGACTCAGGAGACCTTTATACATCTCCATTAGCTAGTCCTTTTGCAAGGCCAGGTTTTCCAAACACTACAAGACATTCGACAGAACGAGACACTTCACCTCACGCACAATCAGTCTCTCATACAGATCCTTTTTTAGAGGAACTATGGAGGAAAGACACCAGAGATGTCCCTCCACGACGACCACAGTACCAACGCGACAGATCCTTCAGCAGAGGGAGAGGAAAAGGAAGGGGTTGGACAAGACCGGGACCATATCGTTACAACCAAGCTCCACCTTATCACCGGTACTAGCTAATTCAACTCCCATTTTCAACCTTTCACAACATGTTTTAAACCCAAGTGAACTAAGTATTCTCCAAAAAGGTTTATCATTTGTTCCTATGACTGGATACAATGCTTTCCATACCTGAGTTGATCTGTTCAAGTTCCATCGAAAATTACAAATCATTCATACTTTTTCTAAATCGGAAACACCACATCAAGATTTTTCAATTGTCAAAAAACCTTCCACGTGGATTCCACCGGGACAAGCACATCCTTTGATTACAGCTTTCAACTCTTGTGTTGAGAAGGACATCAAGAAAATAGAAAGGAACAAGAAACCAAGATATTATAACATCAATAGTTCTGAACGCAATGCCGTCAAGGATTTGGCCAACAACTTGGACATTATCATCAAACCAGCAGACAAAGGCGGAGGGATTGTGGTAATGGACCGTACTCAGTATGTTGCTGAGATTAAGAGACAATTAGAAGACCAGGAATTCTGTATTCCTTTAGAAGAGGACCCAACAGAGGAAATCCAGAAAGATATTAAAGAACTGGTAGACATTGCTTCCAAGATGGGCTTCCTCACACAAAAGGAGAAGGATTTCCTACAGGTCACACATCCAACAGTTCCTACTATCTATGTATTGCCTAAAATACACAAATCATTGTCTAACCTGCCCGGGAGCCCTATCTTCTCTGGAAATGGCTCAATCCTAGAACCACTGTCAATATTTGTAGATTTTTTTCTGAGACCGTTCCTCTAATACCATCATACATTCAAGACACTACACATATGATCAATATTTTGCATGAGTATGATGGGACCCCTTACGGATACCATCCTAGTCACCATGGACATTGAATCATTATATACTAATATCCCACAGCTGGAGGCTATACAGATCATCGAGAAGGCATTACAAGGAAGAACTACACACAAGAGAATACCAAATCATCTTATTCTGACATGTGCTACTATTGCTCTCACCAAAAACTACTTTGGATTTGATAAGGTTTATTATCAACAGATTAAAGGCACAGCCATGAGTTTCATCATGGCTCCAGACCTCGCCAATCTATACGTAGCAGATTTTGAAGCCCAACATCTTACTGATCATCCGTTTATCCAGCATGTGAAAATTTACAGACGCTATATAGATGATATTTTTATTTTGTGGCAAGGATCTGAAGAAACTTTACATTCCTTTTTTCAGTGGTTCATTACGAGAGATCCTAATCTCAGATTTAAGATGGAATTTGATATACATGAAATTCATTTTCTGGACCTTACCATCACAAAACATGAATATTTCTTCAAAACTACTATTTACAAGAAACCAACGGATCGCAATACTTTTTTACATTATTCCAGCTACCACAACCCTAAACTTAAAAGTAATTTACCATTATGCCAGTTTCTCCGTCTTAAACGCATCTGCACAGATTTTGAAGAATTTAATCAGCAAGCACAGCAAATGAGTGACAGATTTGCATCAAGAGGATATCCCCAGAAACATTATTACCAGTGGATATGAGAAAGCTTTGGCACAAGAACGAGAAAACCTCTTGAATCCCACACGTAAGAAAGAGGCCCCTGATGTAGTCTGTACACTATAGTATTCTTTTCTGGCTAAACACATTTCAAGGTCTATTCACAGACATTGGCACATTCTTGAAGGCTTGGACTGTTTCAAAAACAAATCATTAGTCATTGCATACTCCAGAAACAAAAACTTTAAAGAATACCTGGTTCCTTCAACCTTACCGGAGCTTCCAATCACAACATGCACTCCTCCCTTGGGACATGGAAAATGCGGGCACTGCAGTGTCTGCAGTTTGTGCCTTGAAGCTGACGTATTTACTCATCCTATCACAAATAAAACTTTTCCTCTGAAATATACATCAGACTGCAATACCACTTCTGTTATCTATATCATTCAATGTCCATGCCCTCTACTATACGTGGGGAAGACCATCAGAGCGATCAAAACACGCATCATAGAACACAGGAGTTGCATCAACAGAGGAATTGAGTCTGCACCTCTTGTCCAGCATTGGAATTCAGCTAACCATACTGCATCAGACTTACGATTCATCGTCTTCAAGACTTTCACCAAAAAGTGGAGGGGAGGCAACCTTGATAAACTCCTACTCCAGGAGGAACAAAGACAGATCTTTCAATTAAACACACTCAGTCCCCATGGCCTTAACAATGAATTCGATTTCCGTCCTTTCCTTTAAAAGCAAACTTGTTTTTTGGTTTTATGTCACACGCATATATATGTCTTCTCTTATACACTTGCTGTTCTTTTATACATATATTTTTTACATAATTTTTATTTTTTAAGTTGGGCTTGCATATACGAGTCAGGTTTAATCACTATCACAAAATATGTAGCTGTTGGCATTTTATTAATTTTTATATCTTCAATTCAATTGATATTGAGTCTTCTATTGTTGAAAATTTGTATATTACATGATTATGTCCAATTTTATCATTATATGATGTGTCCTTATAATTATTCTAATATTTTATTTACATATTGCAATATTTCATCATTTTATTGATATGATTTTCACAAGTAGATTTGTATATTATATTACTATGTCCCTTTTTACTCTATTATTTCATTCATACATTTTATTATTTCATTATTTTATTAATATGTTTTTTGGGCATTTCATATTCTATTTTCAACTGTTTTTTAGTTTCGTTTATTTTAAGAAATCTTTTCTTCCATATATCCTTTTTAGAGATATATTGTTTATGCAAATCACTGTTACACATCATATGATACAAGGGCTCCTTACTTTGCTTTGGATACCAATTTGTCATTTCAGTAATTTACCTATACACAGTGCTGTATGTTGATTCTTATTTTTAAACTTGCCGTTTTTATTATTTATTTTTTATTTTTTAAATAAGTATATCACATTCTCTGCCAGTAGATTTAGTTTCCTCTCTATTGCATTAAATGCAAGTGTTTACGTGCAACATATGGCAATATCTTTAGCATTTTTATCATGTCTAGCAGCATCCAGTGACGTCATGGATGACCATTTACTTCACAAGGGCGGATCTATCTCTACTTTGTATCATCTGATTATTACTTTTAAATTCAATTTTTCATTTGATTTGCAACAGTTTCTCCCCAGGTTTCTCCTCTTGTTTTATTGCCATACATTTTCTTTCACAAAAGCTTTTTCTGTCGGTGTTTTCCTTTGCTTTCATTGCAGTACTTTCCCACTAAGAAAATCAGGACTGTCAATCATTATCAGCTGTTCCTCCTAGCAGTGCAGTACACATCACCCATCAGGTGATTCCAACTGCTTTTCCCCACGTTTCCTAAGCTCAAAAGGGCTGTCATTCACTATCAGCTGTTTCTTAGACTGCACAGCCCAGATGCTCATCATGCAAGAGATCTGGCTCAAGCTTCAGAACAAAGGTCTTTTTTAAGGTACATTTGTTGATAAACTGTAGATATAGCTTTGTGATACCCTGTGATAAGGATCTTACCCCCCCCCCCCTTTTTTTCCCTTTCACTTACCTGTGGCAAAGTTTCCTGACTCTGCCTAGTTCAGAATGCAGTATACACATTGTATCAGACAGTGTTTAAATTTCTTTGTGTTTGGTATAAACTCACATTCTCCGAGGACAAGCAGGCTGCTTGTTCTCACTGATGGGTGACGTCCACGGCAGCCCCTCCAATCGGAAACTTCACTAGCAAAGGCCTTTGCTAGTCCTCGCGCGCCCATGCGCACCGCGCATGCGCGGCCGTCTTCCCGCCCGAACCGGCTCGTGTTCGTCAGCCTTCTTTTGTCCGCGCTCAGGACGGTCGTGTTTTACGCCGTTCGCGCCCCTTAAGTTGACCCTCGCGCGTCTTTTGGACTTTCGCTATCAAAAAAAAAAAAAAAAGGGAATTGGAGAAGGACCTTTTCGGTCTTTTTTCCCTTCCTGTATTTCCAGTTTTTGCCCCGTTAAGTTTTCTTTCGTTTTCGGGGTAGGCCCTTTTGAGGCCTCGGTTCGAGTTTTTTCTCACCCTCTTTTTGGTGCCTTTACCGCAATTACGAGTTTTGATTTCGCCGGCATGATTTTTCCGCCCATGTCATCGAAGTCTCCCAGCGGCTTCAAGAAGTGCACCCAGTGCGCCCGGGTAATCTCGCTCACTGATAGGCACGCGTCGTGTCTTCAGTGTCTGAGGGCTGGGCACCGCCCGCAGGCCTGTAGTCTTTGCGCCCTTTTACAGAAAAGGACTCAGGTAGCGAGATTGGCCCAGTGGAACGTGTTGTTCTCGGGCTGTTCGTCGGCAACAGCACCGGGGGTATCGAGTGCATCGACGTCGACAGCGTCAAGACCTCCGGCATCGACCCTCTGCATCGTCGGTACCGAGACATCGGAAGGCTGCGTCGGCGTCGGTGGTACCGGGACCTCCACTAGTGCTGATGTCGTCGGACGGTGGTGCTTCGCCTGATGTGCAGGTGAGGGCTGTCCATTCCCCTGCTGGTGGCGGTGAGCCTTCGGGTGGGTCTCCCCCTACCCTGAGGGCTCCTGCGGTACAGCCCCCCTGAGACTGACCTTCTTCGGCCTTGGCCCCGAGGAAGCGACGGTTGGATTCTACGTCCTCCTCGTCGGTACCGGGAAGTTCCGGTGACGCTTCGTTTGAAAAAGTCAAAGAAGCATCGACACCGGTCTCCTTCCCGCATCGGTACCGAGAGCTCTGGGTCGCCGAGGGAGTCGGCACCCAGTAGGCATCGGCACCAGGAGGACCGCTCACCCTCTGTTCAGGAGGTGTCGATGCGCTCCACCTTGGACAGCCCGGAACAGCCTCCGCGCCCGGAACAGACTCTGACTTCGACACCTGCATCGGCTTCAATGTCTTTCTCCACAGCCGCCCTCCACGAGAGTCTCCGGGCCGTCCTTCCAGAGATCCTGGGAGAGCTGTTGCGCCCTTCCCCTCCGGTACCGGGGGTGCTTGCGCCACCGGTACCGTCGAGTGAGGCGCCGGCTGGCCCCTTGCCCGGGGTGAGGTTTCCAGCATCGGTGCCGCTTGCGGTACCGACTGCGGTCGCCTCCCAGGAGGGCTCCCCGACTACGTCGGCAGAGGGAGCTTCGCCGGTGCTGGCGCGGGAGTCTACCTCTCGACGCTCACACCGTGGCCGTGTTTCCACGGAGTCGAGCCGGGCACGACTTCAGACACAGGTTCATGAATTTGTGTCTGATACCGATGGTGAGGCCTCGTGGGAGGGGGAGGAGGACATTAGATATTTCTCTGACGAGGAGTCTGATGGCCTTCCTTCTGATCCCACTCCCTCCCCTGAAAGTCAGCTTTCTCCTCCCGAGAGTCTGTCTTTTGCGGCCTTTGTCCGGGAGATGTCTACGGCCATCCCCTTCCCGGTGGTTGTGGAGGACGAGCCCAGGGCTGAAATGTTTGAGCTCCTGGACTATCCTTCTCCACCTAAGGAAGCGTCCACAGTACCCATGCATCATGTCCTAAAAAAGACATTGCTGGCGAACTGGACCAAGCCTCTAAGTAATCCCCACATTCCCAAGAAGATCGAGTCCCAGTACCGGATCCATGGGGACCCAGAGCTGATGTGCACTCAGTTGCCTCACGACTCTGGAGTTGTGGATTTGGCCCTAAAGAAGGCTAAGAGTTCTAGGGAGCATGCTTCGGTGCCCCCGGGCAAGGACTCTAGAACCTTAGACTCCTTTGGGAGGAAGGCCTACCATTCTTCTGTGCTCGTGGCCAAAATCCAGTCTTACCAGCTCTACACGAGCATACATATGCGGAACAATGTGCGGCAGTTGGCGGGCTTGGTGGACAAGCTCCCTCCTGAGCAAGCCAAGCCATTTCAGGAGGTGGTCAGGCAGCTGAAGGCGTGCAGAAAATTCCTGGCCAGAGGGGTGTATGACACCTTTGATGTTGCGTCCAGGGCCGCTGCTCAAGGTGTGGTGATGCGCAGACTCTCATGGCTGCGTGCCTCCGACCTGGAGAATAGGATCCAGCAGCGGATTGCGGACTCGCCTTGCCGAGCGGACAATATTTTTGGAGAGAAGGTCGAACAGGTGGTAGAGCAGCTCCACCAGCGGGATACCGCTTTCGACAAGTTCTCCCGCCGGCAGCCTTCAGCTTCTACCTCCACAGGTAGACGTTTTTATGGGGGAAGGAAGACTGTTCCCTACTCTTCTGGTAAGCGTAGGTACAATGCTCCTTGCCGACAGCCTGCGGCCCAGGTCAAGCCCCAGCGCGCTTGCTCTCGTCAGCAGCGTGCGCCTCAGCAAGGCCCCTCTGCTCTCCAGCAAAAGCAAGGGACGAGCTTTTGACTGGCTCCAGCAGAGCATAGCCGACATCAATGTGTCAGTGCCGGGCGATCTGCCGGTCGGGGGGAGGTTGAAAGTTTTTCACCAAAGGTGGCCTCTCATAACCTCCGACCAGTGGGTTCTCCAAATAGTCCAGCAAGGATACACCCTCAATTTGGCCTCCAAACCTCCAAATTGCCCACCGGGAGCTCAATCCTACAGCTTCCAGCACAAGCAGGTACTTGCAGAGGAACTCTCCGCCCTTCTCAGCGCCAATGCGGTCGAGCCCGTGCCATCCGGGCAAGAAGGGCTGGGATTCTATTCCAGGTACTTCCTTGTGGAAAAGAAAACAGGGGGGATGCGTCCCATCCTAGACCTAAGGGCCCTGAACAAATATCTGGTCAAGGAAAAGTTCAGGATGCTTTCCCTGGGCACCCTTCTTCCCATGATTCAGGAAAACGACTGGCTATGCTCTCTGGACTTGAAGGACGCCTACACGCACATCCCGATACTGCCAGCTCACAGACAGTATCTGTGATTTCAGCAGGGCACACGTCACTTCCAGTACTGTGTGCTACCCTTTTGGCTCGCCTCTGCTCCCAGAGTGTTCATGAAGTGCTTGGCTGTAGTAGCAGCGGCGCTTCGCAGGCTGGGAGTGCACGTGTTCCCCTATCTCGACGATTGGCTGGTGAAGAACATATCCGAGGCAGGAGCTCTACAGTCCATGCAGATGACTATTCGCCTCCTGGAGCTACTGGGGTTTGTGATAAATTATCCAAAGTCCCATCTTCTCCCAGTACAGAGACTCGAATTCATAGGAGCTCTGCTGGATTCTCAGACGGCTCGCGCCTATCTCCCAGAGGCGAGGGCCAACAACTTGTTGTCCCTCGTCTCGCGGGTGCGAGCGTCCCAGCAGATCACAGCTCGGCAGATGTTGAGATTGCTGGGCCACATGGCCTCCATGTGACTCCCATGGCCCGCCTTCACATGCGATCTGCTCAATGGACCCTAGCTTCCCAGTGGTTTCAGGCTGCAGGGGATCTAGAAGACGTGATCCACCTGTCCACAAGTTTTCTCAAATCCCTGTATTGGTGGACAATTTGGTCCAATTTGACCCTGGGACGTCCTTTCCAAATTCCTCACCCACAAAAAGTGCTGACTACGGATGCGTCTCTCCTGGGGTGGGGAGCTCATGTCGATGGGCTTCACACCCAAGGAAGCTGGTCCCTCCAAGAACGCGATCTGCAGATCAATCTCCTGGAGTTACGAGCAGTCTGGAACGCTCTGAAGGCTTTCAGAGATCGGTTGTCCCACCAAATTATCCAAATTCAGACAGACAACCAGGTTGCCATGTATTACATCAACAAGCAGGGGGGCACCGGATCTCGCCCCCTGTGTCAGGAAGCCGTCAGCATGTGGCTTTGGGCTCGCCGTCAGGGCATGGTGCTCCAAGCCACATACCTGGCAGGCGTAAACAACAGTCTGGCCGACAGGTTGAGCAGGATTATGCAACCTCACGAGTGGTCGCTCAACTCCCGAGTAGTGCGACAGATCTTCCAGGTGTGGGGCACCCCCTTGGTAGATCTCTTTGCATCTCGAGCCAACCACAAGGTCCCTCAGTTCTGTTCCAGGCTTCAGGCCAACAGCAGACTGGCACCGGATGCCTTCCTCCTGGACTGGGGGGAGGGTCTCCTGTATGCTTATCCTCCCATACCTCTGGTCGAGAAGACTTTGTTGAAACTCAAGCAAGACCGAGGCACCATGATCCTGATTGCTCCCCTTTGGCCGCGTCAGATCTGGTTCCCTCTTCTTCTGGAGTTATCCTCCGAAGAACCGTGGCGATTGGAGTGTTTTCCGACCCTCATCACACAGGACGAGGGGGGCGCTTCTGCATCCCAACCTCCAGTCTCTGGCTCTCACGGCCTGGATGTTGAGAGCGTAGACTTTGCCTCTTTGGGTCTGTCAGAGGGTGTCTCCCGCATCTTGCTTGCTTCCAGGAAAGATTCCACTAAGAGGAGTTACTTCTTTCTATGGAGGAGGTTTGGCGTCTGGTGTGACAGCAAGGCCCTAGATCCTCGCTCTTGTCCTACACAGACCCTGCTTGAATACCTTCTGCACTTGTCTGAATCTGGTCTCAAGACCAACTCTGTAAGGGTTCACCTTAGTGCAATCAGTGCATACTATTACCGTGTGGAAGGTAAACCGATCTCAGGACAGCCTTTAGTTGTTCGCTTCATGAGAGGTTTGCTTTTGTCAAAGCCCCCCGTCAAACCTCCTACAGTGTCATGGGATCTCAATGTCGTTCTCACCCAGCTGATGAAACCTCCTTTTGAGCCACTGAATTCCTGCCATCTGAAGTACTTGACCTGGAAGGTCATTTTCTTGGTGGCAGTTACTTCAGGTCGTAGAGTCAGTGAGCTTCAGGCCCTGGTAGCCCAGGCCCCTTACACCAAATTTCATCATAACAGAGTAGTCCTCCGCACTCACCCTAAGTTCTTGCCAAAGGTTGTGTCGGAGTTCCATCTGAACCAGTCAATTGTCTTGCCAACATTCTTTCCCCGTCCTCATTCCTGCCCTGCTGAACGTCAGCTGCACACATTGGACTGCAAGAGAGCATTGGCCTTCTATCTGGAGCGGACACAGCCCAACAGACAGTCCGCCCAATTGTTTGGTTTTTTTTTATCCCAACAGGAGGGGAGTGGCTGTGGGGAAACGCACCATATCCAATTGGCTAGCAGATTGCATTTCCTTCACTTACGCCCAGGCTGGGCTGGCTCTTGAGGGTCATGTCACGGCTCCTAATGTTAGAGCCATGGCAGCGTCGGTGGCCCACTTGAAGTCAGCCACTATTGAAGAGATTTGCAAAGCTGCGACGTGGTCATCTGTCCACACATTCACATCTCATTACTGCCTGCAGCAGGATACCCGACGCGACAGTCGGTTCGGGCAGTCAGTGCTTCAGAATCTGTTCGGGGTTTAGAATCCAACTCCACCCCCCTAGGCCCAGGTTTATTCTGTTCCAGGCTACACTCTCAGTTAGTTGGAAAAATTGTTAGGTCAATCTCAGTTATGTCCTCGCCGTTGCGAGGCCCAATTGACCATGTTTGTTGTTTTGAGTGAGCCTGGGGGCTAGGGATACCCCATCAGTGAGAACAAGCAACCTGCTTGTCCTCGGAGAAAGCGAATGCTACATACCTGTAGAAGGTATTCTCCGAGGACAGCAGGCTGATTGTTCTCACATACCCGCCCGCCTCCCCTTTGGAGTTGTGTCTTCCCTTGTCTTTGTCTTGCTACGTATAGAACTGACGAACACGAGCCGGTTCGGGCGGGAAGACGGCCGCGCATGCACGGTGCGCATGGGCGCGAGGACTAGCAAAGGCCTTTGCTAGTGACGTTTCTGATTGGAGGGGCTGCCGTGGATGTCACCCATCAGTGAGAACAATCAGCCTGCTGTCCTCGGAGAATACCTTTTACAGGTATGTAGCATTCGCTGTATATTGATACAATTTAATTGAGATTACAGATACAATGTTGTATATATTTTTGCTAGTTTTAAGGCCCCATTTCATTGCATTTTTCCTGATGGCCACCCCTGTTTCTGATTTAAAATAATTCTTGTTTTCAACAGTCACACTGAGCTCTCGTTTTAACAGCCATACTAAACACTTGTTTATGAGATCTTCAAGCAGTGTCTCACATTACATTGCATTTCTCTCTACACACCTAAACAAATTCTTGGTTTCAACAGTCTCACTGAGCTCTCGTTTTAACAGTCACATTGAGCTCTTGTTTTAACAGCCATACCAAGCACTTCTTTATGAGGTCTTCAGGCAGTGTCTCATATTGCACTGGCTTTCCACTTCATTGCATCTCTCTGTACAGCCACACCTAGACTTAACCCCTGTTTCTGGTTTAAAACAATTCTTGTTTTTAATGGTCACATTTCGGCTCTAGTTTTAACAGCCATAGCCAGCACTTCCTTATGTATTCAGGCAGTGCCTCACGTTACAGTGGTTTTCCCTTTCTGTTTAGTTACTGTAGTGTGCTTTTTACTATTTTCACAGACCACTACAATACAGACTGTATTTCACAACATTGCTAATTCTGGATCATCATTATCGTTCTCAAGTATTTAGGTTTGTCCTACTTTTTCTCTGGATTGTTTCATTTTGTGTATGTTCATTTTAAAAAATGGAAGTATTTATTCATATCAGTGTTTTAGGTTTTATTTACTATTATTATGCTTCATGTTATATGAATGCTCTTGCTGTTTTGTTCTTTATATTAGCTTTTCACTTTAAAATCACATCACATTTGCATAGCATTTAAATTTTAAATTTTATATTTGTTATATATATGTTTTAAGCTTTATTTACTTTCAAGATGTTCATGTTTCATGACATATGAATGCTCTAGCTGTTTTGTTCTTTATTTTCTCATTTGATATTTGCATAGTTTTCAGATTATATATGTATTATCATTTATTTTTAGTGTTATATTCTTTTATATTTTGTTTGTTTATTGTTTTTATTTGTAGACTCCTGATGTAGGCCCTTTGGCCGAAACACAACGTTGTATCGAGTTAATATACTGATTAATAAAGTTTGGTTCATCTTCACTGTGGAACTCCTGTTTTTTTACCCACTGTTTTGTTGTATTGTGACTATCCGTGGGATTTCGTTGAGTTCTCCACGTTTGTGGATTCTCTACAAACAAGGGAAATGCACTTTATAAAATAATACAGGTCATAGGCTTGGAAACCCACTGTTTCGCCACAGGGACTCTAAATATTTTAAAATAAATACACATACTCACCCATCCATCCTGGACATGTTTGAACTCTGCAGTAGATTGAAGGGCACATGAGATTATAGCTGTGTGGGAGCTCTGATGCATGCTCTACCCCTTCCCCCTCCCTGTTTTTGTGAGCACTGAGAACACTAGTCAGTCTTGATGCCATTGGATGACATCACCCACATGTGTCTCCAATTTCTCCTAATGTATTAGGAAACCCACTATTAAAGATCAAAAAATGTACATGTTGCTTTTCACCAAACTTTTGCTAATATTCACGAAGACTGAGGAAGGTAGGACTTTCTTGAAATATTTGATTGTCTTTTTAAAATGCATTATTGACAGTCATGAATCCAGGGCTGGCCCAAGAGTATCTGACACTCAAGGCGCTCCCCCCCCCCCCCCCCCCCCTTGAAGAAACTATGTGTTTTTAAGCCTGTAAAATATATTGGATATTTTCCTGCATTAATTATGTCCTAAAGTGTATTTCTCCTATTTGGCCAGCAGGTGGTGTTTCTTTGTTGTAAAGCTGTTACAGAGAAATGAATGTTCTTTTCTTTAGTTTTAGCACACAAACAGGAAGGCAGAAGCAGTATATTTTTGAAATGTTCTTGTTCTGGGCTCTGATTGGCCCAGGGGCTCATTTTCATTTGAAGTGTACTTGCTTTTGTCCAGTCTTAGCCAGGAAAAAGAGAAAAACAGATCTCTTTGCTAAGGCCCTGTAAACAGTTTAGATAACTTGTGAGTGGCTATCCAGCTTATAATTGAAAGTGATCGCCGGCCATCTTCCGACACAAATCGGGAGATGGCCGGCGATTTCTTAAAAGCGGCAAAATCGGTGACAGCATCGCCGCTTTCTCGTCGCATTGCCGGCAAAAGTTCAAGGGGGCATGTCGGTAGATTAGCGAAAGCGGGACATGGGCGAGCATGGGCGTGGCTACCAGATGGCCGGCTTTTGCCGATAATGGGGAAAAAAAAGCGGCGTTAAGCAGTATTTCACTGGGTTTACTTGGTCCTTTTATTTTCACGACCAAGCCTCAAAAAGGTGCCCCAACTGACCAGATGACCACTGGAGGGAATGGGGGATGACCTCCCCATACTCCCCCCATGGTCACCAACCCCCTTCCGTACTAAAAAAATAAAACTAAAAACCTTTTTTGCCAGCCTGTATGCCAGCCTCAAATGCTGTACCCACCTCCATAACAGCAGAATGTGTTGTATCCTCTGACAGCCTTTCCCTGGTTGCGATGTGGCTCTCGGGTGAGTGTGACACCTTTTCTATTAGGTGCCCTGCAGAGTCACATTAGCAATGCATTGTGGTGGGTGTAGGGTACTGGGCTCTACTCCCATGGTGCTTTTTCCCCCCTGCTAACTGGGTCAGAGTGTGCCCTGTTTTGTTTCCTGTTGTAGTCCATGCGGTAGTGGCCATTTTTGTAAGCCAGTTTTAGTTCCCTTTCCTGTGTTACCCACGTTAGAGAACGTAGTTCTTACCTTGAATGGTGCTGAAAGAGGGCATTGTACACCATTGTGCCAGCTCTAACCTACTGCTAATCTTAGTGCCAGGGGACTCTTTGCCAGTGGGGCACAACCTCTGATCTGCAGTTAACTGTGAGTAAACGTGCTTATTTCAAGAAAGGACTTTTTCAGAGAGATTAGTCTTCATGTGTGAACTGGTGTGCCAAAGTTATACAGCAGCAATAAGTCCTAGAGGCTGTATGCAGGTCCCTGGAGCAAATTTAGTGGTGCAGTACATTTGTGGGTAGTGGGTTTGGGGGGCTCAGCTCCCAAAGTAAGGGACCTATGCACGTGGGAGCTTTTCTGAAGTCCACCACAGTGACCCCTAGGGTGGTTGGTTGGTGTCCTGGCATGTCAGGGAGGCCAGTGCACTAAAAATGCTGGCTGCTCCCACGGCCAATGCCTTGAATTTGGCCGGGGTTTGATATGGCCGACATAACTTTCCATTATCGCTGAAAAACAAACCCGGCCATCTCAAACCCGGCAAACTCCACGGCATTTGGCGGGCTAAACCATATTATCGACAAAAAAGATGGCCGGCCATCTTTTTCGATAATATGGTTCGGGCCAGCTGTAGCGCCACCGCCAACATAGATCGCCGGCGATCTATTTGGCCGGCGACATTCGATTATGCCCCTCCACATGTCCTGATCTTCCCAGGTACTTTTTAGAAAGTAAACAAATGTTTAGTTAGTGTTATAATTGATCCATATTTCAGTTACCTGTCATTGTTTGCTGATTGCACATTTTTTTTACACTTCAATTTTTAAAGACAATAAACAGTTTAGTTTATTGCGTCTTCGTCTAGACTGATAAAGAATCCTGGTGGTTTGTGTGTTGGGTCTGTGAGTGCTTTCTGGGAACTGTGGGATCACTGGGAATGTGGCCTCCAGTAACCTAGAAATCACTGGGGATAATTTGAGAGCGGGAGACTCTCCCAGAGGCGGTTGGGACCCAGTCGGTTGGAGAAGGTTGCTACTGTAGAGCACGAGCGGCAGATGCAGGCGAACCTGAGCTGTGTTGGAGTAACCCTAAGCGGGTGGCTAGGCGTTTCATGACCCTTCCCTCCCCCAGTTCCCAGTATCTCTTCCTACTTCCCTCCCTCCTTGCTGTATAGCATAGTATATGTCTTTCCCTACTCCCCCCCCCCCCCCAAAAAAAAATATGAGGCGTTCAGGGCTTACCTCCTTTCCTCTATGGCTGCAACACAGCAGTTGGCAGTTACAGAAGTTGCATCGTGGCCAGTATGCTCAAGGCCTGTTGGTTTTTGTCCCCTCTGAACTTTGTTTCAGAGGGATTGGGAGCCCAGTAGATGTTGAGCATGCCCTAATGCTCAAGAACCCTGTGCTGGCCACCATTCATTTTCTATAGCTGCTGACTGCTGTGTCACTACCCCAGACAAAGGAAGATAAGCCCTGATCACCTCAGGGTAGATAGAGGGAGGGAAGAAAGGATGGAGAAGAAATCTGGAGACCAATTTCCAATGCCACCCCCCCCCCCCACCACCACCACCAAATTGTGCTGCCCTAGGCATCTGCCTTGTGGAAGAGCCTGCACTGCACGAACCCGTTTTAATGGATTAAGTAGGGAAATGCACTCAAGCATACTTTATACTTTATTATTATTATGTTTTAAGCAACTTTCCATATTATCTTTGGACCAAAACTAAGTTGCCTAATACAGAGGTATACACTAAAATAATTATTTTCCTTTTTCAGGGCCTGATTTTTCAGATATGACGCAACCAATATATGTGGGCTTTGAAAGGGATATCTTCAAGACCATAGCAGATTATCATAGCCATCTGAAAGAACCTCTTCTCACATACCAACTTTTTGATGCTTTTGTAAATGTTTTGGGTAAGTGCCAGAAAATGCATTCTGTGCAAAAAATGAATGCTTTGTCAGTTATTCATTTTATGTCAGATCCAGGGGCGTATCTGCGTGGGGCCACAGGGGCCTGGGCCCCCGCAGATTTTGCCCCGGACCCCCCTACCGCCGTTAACCCTCCCTCCCTCGCCTACCGCCGTCACCTACCCCGAGGTCCGCTTCCTCCGGCTTTTTAAAATATTGCTTCAGCTGGCGGGGGACCCCAACCCCCCGCCAGCCCAGCCGCGATTTTTAACTTTTTTATCCTCATCGTGCAGCGCGCTGTGAAAGCTGCATGCATCTTTAGTTCCAGTTGGATGGAGTCTGACGTCGCAGCACGTTATAATGTCAATGTGCTGTGACGTCAGACAGACTCCATCCAACTGGATCTAAAGAGGCATGCAGCTTTCACAGCGCGCTGCACGACAAGGATGAAAAAGTTAAAGATCGCGGCGGGGTTGGGGTCCCCCGCCAGCTGAAGCAATATTTTAAAAAGCCGGAGGAAGCGGACCTCGGGGTAGGTGACGGCGGTAGGCGGGGGAGGGAGGGAGGGAGGGAGTGTTAACGGCGGTAGGGGGGGGCTATAATGTGCCCCCTCACTCTAGCCCCTGCCCCCCCTACCGCCGAACCTCAGATACGCCCCTGGTCAGATCCCCAATGGATTTTCAAAGATATTGCTATTTATAATTTAATGCATTTGATAAAGTAAGTGCTATTCAGATAAAGCAATGTCATAGAATAATTATGTCATTTTAACTAACAATTATTAACAGCAATATTAGACTTTATTGGTTTCCCATTAGTTCTGACATTTTGCTTCTATATGAATCAATAAATAGCATAAATTGTAAAATAATAAACTAAAATGTGTAGGCATCAAAAAAAGAAATGCCACAGAAAGAGTAGAACCCTGGTTCATAACAGAAAACACATAGGTGTAGTTGGAGGACACACATGCGCTCAGACACACACACAAGTGCTCCCCCCCACCCCTCATGTAATCCAGCTCTCCTCATCTGTTCTCAACACGGAGTTCGAGCAATGCACAGTACTTGTTAATTACTTTGGTTACTGCAGGGAACATGAACACAATTAGGAGGAAATATTTTTTCACTCAACTCTGCATATCTGGGTTTAAAAAAGGTTTAGACAAGTTCCTGGAGGAAAAGCCCATAGTCTGCTATTGAGACAGACATAGGGAAGCCATTGCTTGCCCTGGGATTGGTAGCATGGAATGGTGCTACTATTTGGGTTTCTGCCAGGTACTTGTAACCTGGATTGGCCACCATTGGAACCAGGATAATTGGGTTAGATGGGCCATTGGTCTGACCCAACATGGCTATTCTTGTTCTAATACAATCTGTCTCTAATCTGTTCCTCCTCTCAGGCCTTCTTTACCCCATTGTGACTCCAGCTGTCAGCATTAAAAAAAGAACTGTTTGCAGAGCCTTGCCCATAAGCACTCTGCAAATCTTTGCCAGTTCCACCCCAAAGCAGCAGGAAGTGTGCATCAGAGTGGGTGGGACTAGCAAAGCCTTGCACTTGTGTAGGAGAGTCAATGGCCCATTCCCTCCTCTAACCTCTGTCAGTTGGACCTGCGACAGGAGCAAAGAATGTCTGAGGGAAGGTGGGACTAGAGGTAGGTGCAGGGCAGGAGGGCTGTGGACTATGCTATAAAGGACTGGGAAGAGAACGAGTGGGTAAGAGGAACCCGAATTATAGCTACGTCTTGCAAGGTTCCGCGTTAGGAGTTACGGATCAAGAAAGGGATCTGGGTGTCGTCGTCGATGATACGCTGAAACCTTCTGCTCAGTGTGCTGCTGCGGCTAGGAAAGCGAATAGAATGTTGGGTGTTATTAAGAAGGGTATGGAGTCCAGGTGTGCGGATGTTATAATGCCGTTGTATCGCTCCATGGTGCGACCGCACCTGGAGTATTGTGTTCAGTACTGGTCTCCGTATCTCAAAAAAGATATAGTAGAATTGGAAAAGGTACAGCGAAGGGCGACGAAAATGATAGTGGGGATGGGACGACTTTCCTATGAAGAGAGGCTGAGAAGGCTAGGGCTTTTCAGCTTGGAGAAGAGACGGCTGAGGGGAGATATGATAGAAGTGTATAAAATAATGAGTGGAATGGATCGGGTGGATGTGAAGCGACTGTTCACGCTATCCAAAAATACTAGGACTAGAGGGCATGAGTTGAAGCTACAGTGTGGTAAATTTAAAACGAATCGGAGAAAATTTTTCTTCACCCAACGTGTAATTAGACTCTGGAATTCATTG
The DNA here is from genome assembly GCF_901765095.1 of Microcaecilia unicolor. Taxonomy (NCBI): domain Eukaryota; kingdom Metazoa; phylum Chordata; class Amphibia; order Gymnophiona; family Siphonopidae; genus Microcaecilia; species Microcaecilia unicolor. Next base: position 102,213,628 of record NC_044032.1, on the reverse strand, counting down.
CCGGAGAACGTGGTACGGGCGGTTAGCTTGACGGAGTTTAAAAAGGGGTTAGATAGATTCCTAAAGGACAAGTCCATAGACCGCTATTAAATGGACTGGAAAAATTCCTCATTTTTAGGTACAACTTGTCTGGAATGTTTTTACGTTTGGGGAGCGTGCCAGGTGCCCTTGACCTGGATTGGCCACTGTCGGTGACAGGATGCTGGGCTAGATGGACCTTTGGTCTTTCCCAGTATGGCACTACTTATGTACTTATGTACTTAACACAGAGAGTAGGAAAGAGGGAAATGAGAGAGAAGCTGGATTGGGAGTTGGGAGAGAAACAAGGAATCTGTTTCTGGCACATGGTAGAGTGAAAGAAGGGGCATCATCTTAAAAGAAGCATCTGATGCTGGGGCTGGAAAGAGGAAGCTGGTGACTTGAAAAAGGGAGCTAACTGGCAGATAGTGGAGATGAAAGAAAGAGGTGACTGGCCGATGCTGAGGCTGGAGGTTCCATTGAGAGATGGGGCTAATTTTTAGGGAAAGGATCCAATGGCAATAAAAGCAGGGTGCTGATGTGGGGAGGGGGAGAGGTTGAAGACGGTATGGTGGTGGGAGAAGCAAGGGCATAAAAAAAGGGAAGTTAGTCATGGAAGAGCATAAGAATGGATGCTGGGGAATGGCAAATGAATAGCCAGGAAGGCAGATGCTGGAGAAGAGGCAGAGAACGGATGCTAGGTATAACAGAGAAGCAGGAGAAAGGAGAGGAAGAGGGCTATGAAGATGGTGAGAGACAAAGAAAGGAGCAGACTTTTTAAGGCGGTGAGAGAGGGTGTAAATGGGGAAGTAAAAGTGGAAATGGGAGCCTAGATAAGGGGATAAGATGTAAGAAAAGAATTGGAGGTGGAGAGGGAATGAGTCACAGGGAAGGAACTGGGGTTGGTGATATGATGAGAGGTGGAGGTAGATGAGGCTGGAGGGGGATGAATACAGAGGATAAAAATGGGGAACTAGAAAGTGGCTGAGAGACGAGTAGAAATGGGAAAACTAGAAAGATAAGCTTAGGAAGTGGAGGGGGGATAAAATCTACCTATAGGCATTTAGGAGACATACAGAAAAAAAGATGAAGCAGAAGAATCTTAGGAGATTAGAGGTGAGGGTGAAAGGGAAGACAGGGAAAGAAAAAATATGTGGAAGATGGAGTTGAGATGCTTGAACAGGATTTAAGAGAAAAACAGCAAGCACAAGTAGTGGAGATAGAGAGGCCAGGACTAATTCAACTGGAAAAATTTAATGATCAGAAAAAAAAAGCATAAAATATTTATTTTCATTTCTTTGAGAATGAAATGTCAATTTTGAAAATGTGCATTTCTTTCTTTTTTTTTCAGTGTTCCACTGCTCACAGGGTCTGCTTTTAGGGTGTTCCATTCCAGTTTCTTATCTATATGGGGTATAAATGGTATTAAATAAATATACTTATTTTTAATTTATGCTCTCTTATTCTTTACTAGGTGATGGTCTTTGTTTTCCACATGTAACCTAGATGAGGGATTCCATTAACACACAGGTTCAGTTTGTTCTCTCTTTCCAACTGGAGGTTTTCTGGTGTTCTAAAATATCTGCCATGCTGACTTTTTATTGGTAGAATTGGTACAGTGTGAGTTCTTGGATTTGGTGGTGTTATGATATACTAAGCTTCTATTTGTGGGCTTTTTTGTTATTTCAGTGTCTGGCAGTGGAAAGAAAGAGGGCCCAAGGCAGGAAGAAAAGAGAAAGTGTGTGCTAGGAAAGGGGAAGGTGAGAGATGGGAGAATTAAGAGGGGGGGGGGGGGAGAGGGGAAAAGGAAAGAGTTGGGGAGGGGAAAATGAAGGAGAGAAGGTGGGTATGAAGAGAGGTGGAATAAAGCAAAATAAAATATGAAGAGGGGAAAAGGAGCTGAAAAAAAGGGAGAAAAGTGAGAAGGGACAGAAGTGGAGAGAAAGCATGGTGGTATGGAAGAGGAACAAGGAGGTCAGTGTGGAGGAAGAAAGGGGTGACAGGTTAAGGGAATTAGAGGCCTGGGAAGAGTGAGTGAGTGGGGAGAAAAAAATGTGTGAGGAGATGATGAGCCAAGGGGGTTGAATGCAACAGAAGTAGAGGGAGAGAAGAATGAGAGTATAGGTAGGATAAAGAAAATCAAGGAAAAGGTAATAGATAAAAATGGAACCTAGAAATACATTTTATTTAGTCATTTTATATACTCCTTAATACAGTCAGGTTTTTAAAGCAGTTTATAATTTTAAAAAATGGGTAGCAGAACTACAACACTTAGAAATCAGAGAGGAGGAGTATGGAAAGAGATACACTTAATAAAGAAAGGCTTGAGAAATTAAAATCTACATAAATTGAAAAAAAAACTTGAGATCAAAGGTTTTAAAATATTTTATTGTCACCCTTGCTGCACCTACAAGTGAACAGGTGAGAAGGCCAAGGTTAGTGATTGCAGACCTGGGAGATTGTGGAGGGGGCCAAAAAAAAGTGATAGTATATGTTTGTGGAGAATGCATGTGTTTCTTTAAAAAAAAAAAAATGGTGGATAGATAAATGCTGATTGGGGGGAGGGGTGTGGAATTACCCACCACCAACACTAAACTGAGGTCCCTACCACTTGCTGCTCTTCCCCCCACCCCCAAACCAAGCAGGAAAACTATTCTATTACTACTACTACTTATCATTTCTAAAGAGCTACTAGACGTACGCAGCGCTGTACATTTGAACATGAAGAGACAGTCCCTGCTCGACAGAGCTTACAATCTAATTAGGACAGACAAACAGGACAAACAAGAGATAAGGGAATATTAAAGTGAGGATGATAAAATGAGGGTTCTGAACAAGTGAATAAGGGTTAGGAGTTAAAAGCAGCTTCAAAAAGGTGGGCTTTTAGCTTAGATTTGAAGACGGCCAGAGATGGAGCTTGACGTACCGGCTCAGGAAGTCTATTCCAGGCATATGGTGCAACAAGATAAAAGGAACGGAGTCAGGAGTTAGCAGTGGAAGAGAAGGGTGCAGATAAAAGAGATTTAGCCACTGAACGGAGTTCCCAGGGAGAAATGTAGGGAGAGATGAGAGTGAAGAGGTACTGAGGAGCTGCAGAGTGAATGCACTTATCCTATATAATAATTCTCACCCCCAACGTTCTATCTTGCTGCCTGTGTCCATGGTTTTCTTCGCAGTTGGTCTGCTAGGCTCTGAAGCCCAGACTGACGTCACACGCAGCACTTACCAACCGCACGACAGCAGCACGAGGCCCCGCCCTCACCGCCGCCACGCCCCTCCCCCAAGGTCATTGCCACCACCGATCACCCCTCCCCCCCAGTTCACCATCGCTCCCCCCTCCCGAGGTCGCCGCAGCCACTGCTACCCCCGCCCCTGCCACCCTCATCGCCACGCCCCTCCCCCAAGGTGGCCGCTGCCACCGCCGACCACCCCTCCCCCCCAAGGTCACCATCGCTCCACCCCCTCCCGAGGTCGCCGCAGCCACTGCCCCCCCCCCCCCCGGTTGCCTCTCTCCCCTGTCCCCCTACAGCCACCCAGGTTGTCCAGCAAATTCTTCGGGGCAGGCAGGAAAAATCCCCAGTCTTACCTGCCTGCCCGCTGCCGGCATTGACCATCCCCCGCTGCTGGATCGCTCTTCAAAATGGCCACCAAGACTTCAGCTGGAAGTCTCGGCGGCCAATTTGAAGAGCGATCCAGCACCGGGGGAGGGTCAGAGCGGGCAGGCAGGCAAGATTGGGGATCTTGCCTGCTTGCCCCGAAGCATTCGCTGGACAACCTGGGTGGCAGGGGGGGAGGCAGGGGAGAGAGGAGAGTCCGCTGGACATGGGTGGCTGGAGGGGGGGGGGCAGGGGGAGAGGAGGGTTGCTGGACATGGGTGGCTGAAGGGGGCAGGGGAGAGAGGAGGGTCGCTGGACATGGGTAGCTGGGGGGGGGCAGGGGGAGAGAAGGGTCGCTGGACATGGGTGGCTGGAGGGGGGTAGGGGAGAGAGGAGAGTCGCTGGACATGGATGGCTGGAGGGGGGCAGGGGAGAGAGGAGAGTCACTGGACATGGATGGCTGGAGGGGGGCAGGGGGAGAGGAGGGTCGCTGGACATGGGTGGCTGGAGGGGGGGCAGGGGAGAGAGGAGAGTCGCTGGACATGGGTGGCTGGAGGGGGGGTAGGGGAGAGAGGAGGGTCGCTGGACATGGGTGGCTGCTCACAGAGAGTCTGTGTATCGCACACATTCTCTCTCTCTCTCTCACGCACACACACACACATATAAACGGCGAGTGACCAAACTCACTCGCAAATGCGCAGTAAAGACTTCCCTCTCTGTCCCGCCCCCGCATCAATACGTGATTACGGGGGCGGGACAGAGAGGGAGACTGCACCCCCCCCCCCCCCCCCCCGAGGTCACCACCACCGGTAAACCCCCACCCCCGAGTCGCTGCCGCCACCCCTCCACCTGGCCCGGGCCCTCTGATCGCAATTAATTCAACTTACCTCGCCGCAGCACGCAGATCAGCTGAGCTCCGGTCGGCCTTCCTTACCTGCCTGTGTCCCGCCCTCGTGTGATGAACTGTTGGCGAGGGCGGGACACAGGCAGAGAAGGAAGGCCAGGCCGACGGGAGCTCAGCTGATCTGCGTGCTGCGGCGATGTAAGTTGAATTAATAGCGAACAGAGGGCCCGGGCCGGGTGGAGGGGTGGCGGCGACTCCGGGTGGGGGGGGAGGTACCGGTAGCGGCGACCTTGGGGGGGGGGAGGCCTTGGAAAACCCCCATTCCAATAGTAGTCCGTTTTAAAGGGCTCAACGGCTAGTAGAGAAAGAAACAACAGGTTTTAGCAGTCTGTTGAATATGTGCAGAGAAGGAGAGGGAGGAGTCGAAGATGACCCCAAGGTTACGAGCTGATGAGACAGGAAGGATGAGAGTGTTATCCACAGAAATAGAGAATGGGGGAGGAGGAGAGGTTTGTTTGATACATTTGTATCCCACATTGGTTTAGGGGGAAAGATGAGAAGCTCAGTCTTGGTCATGTTTAGTTTCAGCTGGCTGAGACATCCAGGCAGCAATGTCAGACAGGCAGGCTGATACTTTGGCCTGGATTTCGGCTGAGATATTCTATGCACAAAATATACAACATAAAAAAAAAACCAAAGCATAAACCAGCATTTAGTATTGTTCCACCATGACAAACAATTGAACACTATCCTATCCTATCTACCTCTTTTATCCTAGTCATGTATTATCTAGCTCAACTTATCATATACTACTAAGCCCAACTTTACATTGTTTTACTACTGTTTTATTAAAATTCTATTAACTTTGTATTTCAAATTACTATGTAAGCCGCATTGAGCCTGCATTGTGTGGGAAAGTGCGGGGTACAAATGTAATAATAATAATAAAAGTTATGACCTGGCAATTGAACTGACTTCTTAGCACCCATCCAACCCTTAACAAGGATCAAATTTCCAACTTCATAACTTGCTATACTGCACATTGAATAGACCAGTGTTTCCCCAAATCTAGTCCTGGGGTACCCCTTGCCAGTCAGGTTTTCAGCCTGTAGGTTCTCGGGCTCCTATTATTTTTCCCTGGGCTTCCTACAGATGAATCTACTTCTCAGCTGCCTTTTTCAATGGAATTTGTGCTTTTGATGCACCAGGCTGTGGAGGAGTGGCCTAGTGGTTAGGGTGGTGGACTTTGGTCCTGGCGAACTGAGGAACTGAGTTCAATTCCCACTTCAGGCACAGGCAGCTCCTTGTGACTCTGGGCAAGTCACTTAACCCTCCATTGCCCCATGTAAGCCGCATTGAGCCTGCCATGAGTGGGAAAGCGCGGGGTACAAATGTAACAAACAAAAAAAAAAAACAGGCATTTCTTTTGGGATTTGCATTGGAGAGTCTTGGGATTGTGTCTTTCAGTTATGCAGATGATATAACTATGCTTCTTTCAGTTAATTTCAAAGTTTATTGGTTGCTGGTGGCAGCTCATGTTTTAAAATTAGCCTGTTTGATGTACAAACTATCTCATGGTTTTGCTGATTCATATCTAACAAATTGTTTTGCTTTGTCCGTTTTAATGCATAAGACCTGATCATCTAATCTGTTTTCTTTTCCGTCTTTAAAGGGAAAAATAAAGAAGAGTATTATAAATTCTTTAATATCTTCCTTACCCTCAGCAGCAGGTGAATCCAGAAACTGGTGGGTTGTGTCCGTCTACCAGCATGTGGAGCTAGACATTACTAGACTGAAGACAGTGATACCAAATGACCAGCCCCTTCATTAGTCAGTATATCTGTATCTCCAGCAGGTGGTGGACGACATCTCACCAGCTCTTGAATTCATTTTCTGTGGGGTAGCTTCTGGGCCTTTGCCAGTTGAGTTTGGGGGTGATTGGCCAAGCGGTGTCATCCTTGGGGGCAGACCTGGTCTCCAGGTCCCTGCCTGACCCCTTAATTCCCCTGCCTCCCATCACTTCTGCTGTCTTGGCTGTTTTGTTGTGGGCTGTGCCTCCTTCACCAACCAAAAAAAAAACCCAAACTTGAGGCAGACAGCACGGAAAGCACGCACACAGCAGGACTGCTGCTGCGCTGGCATGGGAGAACTTAGTCTGAGCTTGGGGAGCCTGTTTGGTGGTGACTAGTGCAGGAAATTGCCGCTACTGCCTTCCACGTGATGAGTAACACTGTTTTCTTTCTTTCCTTTGCTCCTGGGTGCGACTATGGCGGCGGAAGTGAACATAAAGAAAATAAGAGTAGCCATATTGGGTCAGACCAGTGGTCCATCTAGCCCAGTATCCTGTTTTCCAATCAATGGCCAAGCCAGGTCACAAGTACCTAGCAGAAACCCAATTAGCAGCAACATTCCATACTACCAATCCTGGGGCAAGCAGTTGCTTCCCCCATGGCTCCAGGAATTTGTCTTAAACCCAGATACGCTACCCGCTGTTACTACATCCTCCGGCAAAGAGTTCCAAAGCTTAAATATTCGTTGAGTGAAAAAATATTTCCTCCTATTTGTTTTAAAAGTATTTCCATGTAACTTTCTCGAGTGTCCCCTAGTCTTTGTACTTTTGGAATGAGTAAAAAATCGATTCACTTCTACTCGTTCTACACCACTTAGGTTTTTGTAGACTTCAGTCGTATCTCATAAGTACATACATAAAAGTATTGCTACAGTGGGACAGATCAAAGGTCCATCAAGCCCAGCATCCCCAGTAGCCAATCCAGGTCACAAATACCTGGCAAGATCCCAAAAAAGCTCAGTACATTTTAAGCTGCATATCCCAGAAATAAGCAGTGGATTTTCCTCCAAGTCTATGGACATTTCCTTTAGGAAGCTGTCCAGACCCTTTTTAAACCCCGCTAAGCTGATCGCCTTTACCACATTCTCCCCTTAGCTGTCTCTTTTTTCCAAGCTGAAGAGCCCTAACCTCTTTAGCTTTTCCTCATATGAGAGCTGTTCCATCCCCTTTATCATTTTGGTCGCTCTACTTTGATCTTTTTCTAATTCTGATCTTTTTTGAGCTACTGCAACCAGAACTGAACGTAGTACTCAAGGTGCATTCAAACCATGGAGTGAGACAAAGACATTATAGTATTTTCGGTCTTATTCACCATCCCTTTCCTAATAATTCCTAACATTCTGTTTGCTTTTTTGGCTGCCACCACACACTGAGCAGAAGATTTCAGCATATTATCTATGACGATACCTAGATCTTTTTCTTGCATGCTGACCCCCAAGGTGGACCCTAGCATCAGGTAACTATGGTTTGGATTCTTTCAAATGTGTATCACCTTGCATTTGTCCACATTAAATTTCATCTGCCATTTGGATGCTCATTCCTCCAATTTCCTAAGGTCTCCTGCAATAATTCACAGTCTGCATGTGTTTTAACAACCTCTAATAATTTTGTATCATCTGCAAATTTAATCATCTCACTCATCGTTCCGATTTCCATATAATTTATAAATATATTAAATAGGACCATTTCCCAATACAGATCCCTGCGCACTCCACTGTTCACCATCCTTCATTGAGGGAAATGACCATTTAACCCTACCGTCTGTTTTCTGTCCAATAACCAATTCTTAATACACACCAAAACTTTGCCTCCTATCCCATTACTCTAATTTTCTCAGGAGTCTTTTATGAGGAACTTTTTCAAAAGCTTTCTGAAAATCTAGATACACTACATCAACCGGCTAACCTTTATTCACATGTTTATTCATGCCTTCAAAGAAATGAAGCAAATTGTTGAGGCAAGACTTCCCTTGGCTGAACCCATGCGGACTCTGTCCCATTAAACCATGTTTGTCTGTGTTCTGTAATTTTTTTCTTTATAATAGTTTCCACAATTTTGCCCAGCATGGATTTCAGGCATACTGGTCTGTAATTTCCCCAATCATTCCAGATCCGTTTTTAAAAATCGATGTCACATTGGCCACCTTCCAATCTTCAGGTACTACGGATGATTTTAATGATAGGTTACATATTAATAACAGCAGATCAGCAATTTCATGCTTGAGTTCTTTGAGAACCCTTGGATGTATGCCATCTGGTCCAGGTGATTTACTACTGTTTTTAATTTGTCAGTTTGGCTAAGTACATCTTCCTAGTTCACCAATATTTCTTTCAGTTCCTCCACATCATCATTCTTGAAAACCATTTCCGGTACAGGCAGATCTCTTATATCTTCTTCCGTAAAGACCGAAGCAAAGAATTCATTCAGTTTCTTTGCTATTTCCTTGTCCTCCTTTAGTGCCCCTTTTGCCCCTTCATGATCTAATGGTCCCATGGATTCCCTCGCAGGCTTTCTGCTTCTGTTGTACCTGAAAAATTTGTTACTGTGAGTTTTAGCCTCTGTGGCAAGTTTCTCTTCATATTCTTTTTTAGCCTTCTTTATTAGTGCTTGTATCTGACTTGCCAGTTCTTATGTTGCTTTTTATTTTCTTCATTTGGATCCTTTTTCCATTCTTTGAAGGACAATCTTTTGGCTGTAATAGCTCTTTTTTTACTTCACATTTTAACCATACTGGCTCTCGTTTTCTCTTCTTTCCACCTTTGCAAATATATAGAATGCATCTGGATTGGGCTTCCAAGATGGTATTTTTGAATAACATTCAAGCCTGATTTAGTGTCCTAACCTTAGCAGCCAGTCCTTTTAGTTTCTTTTTCACCATTTTCCTCATTTTATTATAGTCGCCTTTTCGAAAATTAAATGCAGCTGCAGTAGATTTTCTTTGCGGGTTCATCCTTGATAGTATCTCAGACTTGATCATGTTATGATCACTTTCCCAGGGGATCCAACACTGCCACCTATCTCAAGCCCACTCTTGCCCCTACAGTCCTTCCTTTCCTTCCCCTTCCCCACTGCACTCTGCATGTCTCTTCCTCCTTCTGTGGATTCCAGCATCTCTGCCTGCCTCTCCCCTCCCTCTCCTCCCTTGGCTCTCCGCTGCCTTTTACAGCCAGCAGCCATAAACACACTCTTCTCCTCTGTAGCATCCTACCTTCTCTGATGCAAAGTCCCATTTCCTGCACCAGAATGCTACAGATAGAGGTTTTCAGGCTAGATAGAAGCAGTGTGTTTAGCACTGCTGGCTGTAAACGGAAGGCATTCAGAGGGCCTTGAAATGCTGGAGCACCGGGGGGGGGGGGGGGGGGGGGGGGGGGGGGGTGGGAGGAGGAGGGGAAGGGAAAAAAGAGAGATGTGAGGTAGCGGGGAAGGAGCAGGGAGCTTAGAGTGTTAATTGCGTTCAAAACATGTTAAATGTGCAGCCCTAGTATGATGCCTTATAATTCTCATCCAAATTTTCTACTTCTGCCATTGCTGCATGGTTGTTCATATCTGAATTACATGAGGGTGTTCAGTCCAAGCTGGTAGATGTTCTTTGCACAGAAGATTTGTTATTTGGCAATAAAGTGAAACAGACAGTGGATATTATAAAAGATCACTGCTCCACTCTACAACATCTTTCTGCTACTCTGCCCCCATTTGTTTCATCCTCTAGGTGCACCAAAGGTTTTTATTACCATAAGATATTTTACCTTTACCAAATCAACCTCAGCAGTTACAGCATATCCTGTCTTTTTCAAGCCTTAAAATAAAAAAGGGCCCAACCAAATTAAGCTACGCCCACTAAATCAAAGCAGCAGCATTTTTTTTTTTTTTTTTACTATGATCTGTCATAGTCAGAACCCCTGCTCAAATGCAGCCTTTCTTTTCTGTTTGTGTGTGGGGAGAAGCGGAGGGTGATCACTTTTTCCTTTCATCTTTAGAGAATGTGACAGATTCCTAAGTCCTAATAGTCAGAACAGGCTAATCAACTCTGGTTTATCAGTCCCTACACTGAATTCACCTACCCTAGACCCATGCCAAACTCTTAGGTTTTTATCAGTCCAAGACCACAGAGTCCGTTCTGCCACAGGAAAAGAATTTAGGCTTCTGCTCTAGGTATTTCCTCATTCCAAAGAATACTGTAGGCTTGCACCTCATCAGTGAGCTAGATCTCCTGTTCACAAGAAGAAATTCAAGATGAATGCTCTTTTCCTCCATTCTTTCATTCTTAAATAGGAGAAACTGGCTGTATGCCCTAGATCCTAAAAATGCTTATACACGTAGCCAGCATGTATATGGATGCAATTGGCTATATTCTTGGAGTTCAGATCCATATAGCTGACAAGCTCAGCAGAATTCTCGAGCCTCAGCAAGTGGACCGTGTTTGCAGCAACCTTGCAGACCATCTTTCAGGATGGAGGACCCCACAGTTCAAACTGTTTGCCCCCAGCAAGAATGTGAAGGTGCTTCTCTACTGGTCCAACCACTAGCCCTAGATACACAGGTAATTCCATGGATCTGAACTCTTATGTATATGTTCCTCTCCACCCATTCTACTCACAGCAAACACCTTGTACAACTTTCAACAAAGGCCAAGTGCCAAGATTCTCATAGTACCATATTTCCCTTGGCAGAACTAGTTTCCTTTTCTAAAAAAGGTTAGCAGTTCTACCACCATGTGGGCTCCAATGATTTCCAGCATTAATCATCTCAGTCTAAAGTTTCTATCTCTGTTATTGAGGAAATTGAGCAGCATTTAGTCTCTACCAGGTATATAATTTCAGGTGTAAAAAAATTTCATTTGATGCTTTCCTGAGTGGTCACAATTCCACTGTATGGGAGCTTGCTTCACTTAAACACCTTACATGGAAAGTGCTCTTCTTAGTAAATGTTACCTCAAATAGAAGTATATGTGAACTCCCAAGTAACCTATGAAATGTACATAGTTTCATCATAATAAAACTTGTCCCCACTTTAGTCCAAGGTTGCAACACCTATCCATATCAATGAAGAAATAGTGCTTCCTAATTTCTGTCGAAAACCTCATAAGTACATAAGTAATGCCACAATGGGGAAAGACTAAGGGTCTATCGAGCCCAGCATCCTGTCCACGACATCGGCCAATCCAGGCCAAGGGCACCTGGTGAGCTTCCCAAACGTACAAACTTTCTATACATGTTATTCCTGGAATTGTGGATTTCTCCCAAGTCCATTTAGTAGTGGTTTAGGAAACCGTCTAACCCCTTTTTAAACTCTGCTAAGCTAACCGCCTTCACCACGTTCTCCGGCAACGACTTCCAGAGTTTAATTATGCGTAGATTTACCACCTAGAAATAGATCCAGTCTCTCACGATCCTACTTGAATTTACACTACCCAGATTGTAATGGTCTCAAGTACAAATCTATGTATGCCTCCAATTTTACTTTTATAGGCACACAATTGTGGAATGCCTTACCCAAATCAGTAAAATCTACCCAGATCTACCTAAATTTCAGAAAATTATTGAAGTCCGTACTGTTTAAAAAAGCTTATTCTCCAGGTTCAACATAATTCTGTTCAACTTTTAGTCTTAACAAGGTTCAAGGACACTAATTAACTTTATTATCTTTTACATATTGTTGTTTTAAAGGATATTTACTATTTTACTATCAACTGTATAATTGTATTTTATGTACTGTAGCCTTCCTACAGATTAGTGTAAGCCACATTGAGCCTGCAATTAGTGGGAAAATGTGGGATATAAATACATTAAATAAATAAATAGAAATCTACACATAGGAGGCCTTTACACTCCAGACAGTAAACAGGCCAGTGCTTTTTGCCTCAAATGGAACTGAATCAACTGAAAAATCAGAGTAACCTTTTGTTTCCTATGACTTCGACCCCCCCCCCCCCCCCCCCCCCAAAAAAAAAAAAAAGAAAAAATTGGTATACCAGTTGCCAAAAGAACTCTAGCAAATTAGCTGGCATATTACACCCAGTTATGAACGAATGACTACTCCATTAAGCACTAACAAAGTCTCAGTAGATTGCAGCCGCTGCACCTATAGTGGCTCTCCTAAAGTTTACTTTACTGGATAAATTTCATAAAGTGGTGGCCTGGTTTTATGCCATATAGTTACTTTCACTACTGCTTCGACCAAGCCATAGTAAAGGACAGAGCCTTTGATCAAGCTGTGCTGGCCAGCCTGTCTGTATGATGTGACAACTCTTGGTACTAGCTTTTTGTTTCAAACTGCTCCTAAATATGAGACAGTGTTTAAATATGTGAACAGCCCTATGTTTGGGTGTCATCCATTTGTGTAGCTTCTTAGTCCATCTTATCATAGGCAAAACATTATTGCCAATAGTGGGGTTCCCCAGGGGTCCGTGCTGGGACCGCTGCTTTTTAACATATTTATAAATTACCTAGAGATGGGAGTAACTAGTGAGGTAATTAAATTTGCTGATGACACAAAGTTATTCAAAGTCGTTAAATCACGGGAGGATTGTGAACAATTACAAGAGGACCTTACAAGACTGGGAGACTGGGTGTCTAAATGGCAGATGACGTTTAATGTGAGCAAGTGCAAAGTGATGCATGTGGGAAAGAGGAACCCGAATTATAGCTACGTCATGCAAGGTTCCACATTAGGAGTCACGGACCAAGAAAGGGATCTAGGTGTCGTCGATGATAACGTTGAAACCTTCTGCTCAGTGTGCTGCTGCTGCTAAGAAAGCAAATAGAATGTAAGGTATTATTAGGAAAGGAATGGAAAACAAAAATGAGGATGTTATAATGCCTTTGTATTGCTCCATGGTGCGACCGCACCTCGAATATTATGTTCAATTCTGGTCGCTGCATCTCAAAAAAGATATAGTGGAATTAGAAAAGGTACAGAGAAGGGCGACAAAAATGATAAAGGGGATGGGACGACTTCCCTATGAGGAAAGGCTAAAGCGGCTAGGGCTCTTCAGCTTGGAGAAAAGGTGGCTGAGGGGAGATATGATAGAGGTCTATAAAATAATGAGTGGAGTTGAACGGGTAGATGTGAAGCGTCTGTTCACGCTTTCCAAAAATACTAGGACTAGGGGCATGTGATGAAGCTACAATATAGTAAATTTAAAACGAATCCGAGAAAATTTTTCTTCACTCAACGTGTAATTAAACTCTGGAATTCGTTGCCAGAGAATGTGGTAAAGGCGGTTAGCTTAGCGAAGTTTAAAAAAGGTTTGGACGGCTTCCTAAAGGAAAAGTCCATAGACCGTTATTAAATGGACTTGGGGAAAATCCACTATTTCTGGGATAAGCAGTATAAAATGTTTTGTACATTTTTGGGATCTTGCCGGGTATTTGTGACCTGGATTGGAAACAGGATGCTGGGCTCGATGGACCTTTGGTCTTTCCCAGTATGGCAATACTTATGTAATATGTAACAGCTGTCTATAGGCAGCAGGATTGATTAAGCACACAGTCTATCCCACGTTATTTTAATTCTTGTGGTTTGAAATTGAGGTACAAAAGAGACTACTGAGCATAGGAAGGGCCATACAGGCTCAGAACTTTACACTAAGATGTGAGTTCTGACCAGTGCTTTTTTTTTTTTTTTTTTAAGAAAAAAGGTGCTGGTACTCATTATGGGCAGGGTCACCACATATGGCTCCGCCCCTATGATAGCCACACCCCTTATACCAGCCATGGCATATATAAACAGACATCATTGAAAATATTATACTAGTATAGGAGAAAAAAAATAACGTGATTTGTTTTTTCATTATAAATAATTTCTGTAAGCTGTTACAGCTCCAGTATACCCAGTGCAAAATAAGAAAGCAGATGTAAATTCTCAAATTGGACATATTCCAAACACTAAAATGAAAATAAAATGATTTTTTTTCTACCTTTGTTGTCTGGTGATTTTGTTTTTCTATCCATATTGGCCCCAGTCTCTGATTCTGCTGCTCTCTATCTGTTCTCTTAACTCCATTTCCAGGGCTTCCTTTCCGTTTATTTCTTTACTTTCCTAATTTTTTCTTCATTTCTTGCCCTGCATCCATAAGTAAATGCTGGGTCCTCCTCTGTGGAATTGACTGGAGGAGGTATAATGTGGATCCAGCTTTTGCCTATTTTCTCCATCCATGTGCAGTTTTTCTCCTCTCTTCTCTTTCCCTCATCTCCATCCATGTGCATCTTCTTTTTTCTTTCCTCCCCTCCATCCATGTCCAGCATTTCTCCTCTCTCTTCCCTCCCCTGTATCCATATAAAGCAATAATTCTCTCTCCCCTCTCCTCCATCCAAGTCCAGTATTTCTCCTCTTTCCCTGCCAACCCCTCCATCCATCCATGTCCAGCAATTCTCCTGCTCCCCTCTCCATCCATTTCCAGCATTTTTCCTCTCTCCCCTGCCCTCCCCTCCCATCCATGTGCATCTCATTCCTGTCTTCCCTCCCCTCCATCCATGTCCAGCATGTCTCCTCTCTCCCCTGCCTTCCCCTCCCATGTCTAGCGACTCTTCTCTATTCCCTGTCCTCCCCTCCCATGTCCAGCAATTCTTCTCTATTCCCTGTCCTCCCCTCCCATGTCCAGCAATTCTTCTCTATTCCCTGTCCTCCCCTCCCATGTCCAGCAATTCTTCTCTATTCCCTGTCCTCCCCTCCCATGTCCAGCAATTCTTCTCTATTCCCTGTCCTCCCCTCCCATGTCCAGCAATACTTCTCTATTCCCTGTCCTCCCCTCCCATGTCCAGCAATTCTTCTCTATTCCCTGTCCTCCCCTCCCATGTCCAGCAATTCTTCTCTATTCCCTGTCCTCCCCTCCCATGTCCAGCAATTCTTCTCTATTCCCTGTCCTCCCCTCCCATGTCCAGCAATTCTTCTCTATTCCCTGTCCTCCCCTCCCATGTCCAGCGATTCTCCTCTGTCCCCTGCCCTCCCATCCCATCCATGTCCAGAGATTCTCCTCTCTCCTCTGCCCTCTCCTCCTATCCATGTCCATCAATTCTCTCTTCTCTGTCCTCCCCTCCCATCCATGTCCAGCGATTCGCCTCTGTCCCCTGCCCTCCCCTCTTATCCATGTCCAGCAATTCTCTCTTCCCTGCCTTCCCCTCCCATCCATGTCCAGCAATTCTCCTCTCTCCCCTCCCATCCAGTCCATGTCCAGAATGATTCTCCTCTCTCCCCTCCCATCCATGTCAAGCAATTCTCCTCTCCTCTCTCCCCTCCACTCCATGTCCAACGATTCTCCTCTCTCCCCTCCATGTCCAGCATTCTCCTCTCCTCTCCTCTTTTCCCTCCATGTCCAGCAATTCTCACGTCCTCTCCTCTCTTCACTCCATGTCCAGCGATTCTCCTCTCCTTTCTCCCCTCCCCCTCCCTTCCATGTCCACTGACTCACCCCAGCCTCTACCTGCCCCCGAGATCATTCAAACCCCAGCCCCACCTGCCTGCCCTCACCTGCCCGCTCCCTTCCGTTCGTGCTACCTGCATTGCAAAACTTTTGTTTACCGAAGTCGCGGCAAACCAGCAGTGAAAGCAGCAGGCAGGCTCGCCTCCTCGTTGCTCACTTTGGTTCCCTTCCCTCTCAGCGCGTCCCACCCTCGCAGAAAGGAAATTACATCAGAGGAGGGCGGGATGCGCTGAGAGGGAAGGAAAGCGAGCGACGTGGAGGCGAGCCTGCCTGCTGCTTTCACTGCCGGTTCACCGTGACTTCGGGTAAACAAAAGTTTTGCAACACAAGGAGCACAGCTGGGTGAACGAATGGAAGGGAAGGGCAGGTGAGCCAGACTGCACAAAAAAGGTGCCGGTACACCGTACCGACGCGTACCATCACAAAAAAAGCACTGGTTCTGACTATGTGCAGTGGTGTTGACAATTTGTGTACCTGATGGAAAATATCTGTTAGAAGAACAACAACAATTTTTATGTCTGTAAAAGTCTTCTTATAAAATTACTCCACGTGTAGAAATACATGTTATGTATGTGACCTAGGTGTAGATATGTTTGGGGGAGGGGCAAAGTGCAGATAGTCATGAAGTATGCTTATATGTTATAAAATATACACCTATTGCAGCTGCATAAATTTATACTTTCTCCCGAGCTTTCGCAAATGTACACAGCCACATTATAGCCATGATTTCAGCTGGTTTGTGCTGGTGTTTTGTAAAAATAAATAACTACAACAACAAAGTAAGGGTCTTTGTGCCTATTTAAAACAACCTAAAAATGTTCACTTACTTGGGTACACCCAGCCCCACCCATACTTGGACAACCTGTAAGAGGGATGAAAGGCATTACTTTGGCACTACTTCATACAAGTTTTAGTCTTCAAAGCTTATGCTTTGGCCTTAACTGTCATTTCTGCTTATAAGTTTTAAATGTGTGCCAATTAAACTTAATTTCTGGTATTCACCAGAAATACAACAGAGCTTCTGGCTGGCATGGATCATTTCTGTCTCCCTAACTCCTGGAAGAAGCAGAGAAAAGGCAGAATTGTTGGAGCAGCCATGTGGCCTTTATTTTTATATGATTTTTCTGCACTACTGAGGTGTCCAAGAGGTATAATAGAAAAAGGTCAAAGAGAGGAGATGTGAATTCCTGTCGGGCTCAAAGCTGGTTCCACTACTTGGTGTGTCAACTTCTTCATTGTCCTGCTTATTGTGCTGACTTCTCAAACCCCATTACCTCTGCCTTTTGATGGGCTTGAGAAGGAAGGGGGGAGAAGAATAAGACAGGGAAGAAAAGTGAGAGGTGATGTGTTTGGGGGCAAGAGAGAGCATTGAAAGGGTTATGGGGAGGGTAAGTGAAGAGAGTGAAGAGGTGCTGTGGGGTCTGAGTAAGGGATTGGATGAACCAAGGTATATGAGAGGATCAAAGTGGGAAGGGAGCAAACGCTGACAAACAATGAAAAGGATATGGAAGGAGGAGAGATTGAGTGAGGAGAGCAGGCAGTACAGTTAGTCTCATCCTCCAAGCAGTTGAGAGCCAGTTGATTTCCAGCTTGAAGAAGTCTGTGCCTTACTGGCCACAGGAATAGAAGAGATTGCTAGACGTGTAAGGCTACAGAGGGGGAGGATTATTGACCATCATAATGGGGGGAACTTGAGGACCACCAAGGATTATGGATTGCTGTTTGGGAGAACTAGTATCACTGAGGAAATCCTAGGTAGGAAGAGCCATGGGGTGAACAATTAGGTCATGAAGGAAGAGAGGAGGAGGGAAAGAGCCCCATTTTCTCTACTCTTCTCTGCCTTAGTCTAGTAATCCTCCATCCTCCGCTCCCATTGTTGCTCAAGCTCCAGGCATCCTTTACCCACCAGTGCTCCATGAGTGTAAGGAGGAAGAGAGTGTGTTTATGGATGTGTGTGTGTTTTGTTAAGAGTTGGAGTTCACACCAGGCTTGACCTTATTCCTCCCACCACCATAGTTCTGTCCTTTGTCTATATATTCAACTCTGATTTAGTATAACACCTAGGTAAGGGGAAGACCAAGGTATTGTTTCTAGTTCTCAAGATTCAAATTTCCATTTAGTAGCCACTAACACTAAAAATCGATTGAAACCAGCATCTAGAACAACATTGTTGACCCACCCTCATTTTTAAGTCTTTGGTGGTACAACTATCTTGATATATGCATAGATGTATTACAGAATAAACTCAGTGGCTGCATAAAAAAATACTAAACAGGAGAGGTGACCGAGGCTAATTCCCACAATTAAGGTACCTAATTTCTGTTATTTTACTTGTAGGTTACTGTAAAAACAGCTTGCTGACAAAAAAAAGAGGAAATACAGTTTAATACTGTGCCATCTATCCCCAAAGATCTACTGCAGACCAGAAGTAGCACATAATCAACAAGGTCAAATGCACATGATAAATCCAGAATGACCAACAAAACCTCTCATTTGTTAACCTAATATAGATTATTATTATTATTATTAAACAAGACCAAAATGTACACTGAAGAATGCCATGTCTAAATATCAACTTTGGCATCATAGCTTCCTGTAATGCAATAACTTCTTCCAAAGAAGTTGTTTATGCATTAGTGTAGCCACAAACGGATTACAAAATATGGGGTGATAATAAGCACAAGAAGATGCATACATGTATTATCTAAAATTAGGCATCACAATAGATTGATGTACAGGGAGGAGGACATGATCCACCCTTAAGGATTCATTCACATTATGCAACAGTTAACTACCCTGGCAGAGACTCTTCAGCAAACAAGACAAACAAGAATCCAGTAGGCAAGGAATAGATTTAGTAGATCTCAGAACCATAGAAAAAATAGCAAAAGAAATAGCAAATTTCTGAAAAAGTTCTATACGGTCTTGATATAACTGCATCCTCCTCCCCAAATAAAAATAGGTAAACTAATTTGTGCCTAAGTAATCTTTTGTATGAGGAAATTCACCAAGGCATCAAAATCCAGCATGTTGACAGTATCCACCCTAAGGCTCACATGATTAAACTTTTCAGTAGAGGGATAAAATTTGCTAACGTTTAGAGGCTAACCAAGTTTTTCAATGTTGAAATCAGCCCCAAATTTATGTTCAGCCTTTTTTCAGTTTCCACCAAAAATTCCTGTGCACTTTTGGTTGGAACGAAAACTGTGCTGTACAACCTGAACTCCTTCCCTTCTCCTCCTCCCTGACTAAAAAGAGCCCACCTCCTGAACCCACCCCACCCCTGGTGGCAGCCCTCTCCTCTATCTACCTTGCCGGATTCATTGGTAGCTATTGTGGGCAGGAGTGATCCCTACGCACTCTTGCCTCAAAATGGCTTCCAGGATTTCCAGTGGTAGTGAGACTACTGCTGGAAGTCCCGGAAGACATTTTGAGATTGGAATTGGCACGGGCAGGAGTGATCCTCACTTGCTCCTGCCTGTGCTGGTTCCAATCTTAAAATGGCTCTTGTGACCTCCAGCGGCAGTCCCAGAAACCATTTTGAGGCGGGTGCAAGTGGATTGTGTGTTGGTTGATTTGTTCCTATGCTGAATGGTTTTTCTTTTACATTGGCTTTCTTTTCTGACTTTGCTTTTATTTTTGTAAACCACTCTGACTGACTTGTTTTAGATATAGGGTGGTATATCAAGTTATTTTAAAACTGAGTATACCCTGACCTCAAAGGGGTTGATATTCAGACCGCGGGCTAACTCCTGTGGTCGGCGCTAATGTCAGATACTCAGTGCCAGGCTGATCTGGTGATTGGCATTGAATATCCAGGGTTTTTTTTTGCCTGGTTTGAACTTAACCAGCCAATCTGATTTTCGGTGGTAACCGGTTAATAAATTCAAACCGGCCAAAGATATACATGTGGCCAAACATGGCTTCTAAACCCTCGCTAAAAATCAGCAGATAGCAGCTTATATTGTGCAAAATAACTGGCAATATTCGGTGGTAAATAACCAGCAATCTCCTGCTGAATATCGCCAGATAGCCTGTTAAGTACCTTTTAACCGGCCAGGTGCCGTTTCTGGGCACTCAGTTACAATCTCTTTGTTCTACTTAAAATGGGGCTTCACATGAACATAAATGAAGCAAACAAATTGTACATCCCTAATAATCATCAGTGGGCAAGAAAAATCTGGTTGACTTCTTATCCAAGTTCTTTGCTGTATATTCCATTGGGAAGCACTAAGGGGGTCTTTTACTTAAGCGTGCTGGCATTTTTTAGCGCGTGTTAAAAATAGGCACGTGCTAAAGACACCCATATGAATACATTGGTGTCTTTAGTGTTTAGCATCCGCCTATTTTTAGCGCGCGCTAAAAACGCCAGCGCATCTTAGTAAAAGACCCCTACAAGTAATAGATTCTTAGTGTTACAACTGTTCTATATTTGCTGAACATGTTTGATTAGTGCATAGCTTATACTATAATTTTATTAGTGTTGTTTTTTTTAATTCACCTAAGTTGTTCATGTTTGTTTGTTTCTGGCCTATAAGACCAAAGGCTTTTTCTCTTCTGAAATATGTTATCTTTGAGAAGATGTTTGTTAAATGTATTTTTCAAATTACAGCAACAGACATGTTGTGTTTCATTTATATTTGTGTTTGGATGTGAACATTGTCAGAGCAATTTTATTAATAAACTTTTCATATATACTTTTGGCATTTTCATAAAGTGTTTTTCTCATGAATGCTACATATTTTAATTAAACTGGCTCTTTTCTGTGCAACACCTTGCTTTTAGAGGTTTAGTTATCATGAGTTAGTGGTGAAATAACATTATTATTTTACCACTAACTCATGCTGTTTTAGCACAGGTCCCATGTTATGCAGTGAGACCTATCTATTAATACCTGGGATGACAGTAGCCCGTGTTGGTTATCCCCCCCCCCCCCCCCCCCCCCCCTTCATCTTTTGTATTCTTGTGTAACTTAAGTAGGTTTCTAATTTTTCTTATTATTTTTTGTTGGTGGTGTTATTTTTCATCATAATGCAGCATTGTCAGGGTTTGTTTCACTGCCTGAGTAACCTTCACAAAGGGAAAGCTCTCAACGATTTCCTCTTCATATACAGCAGCACTCCAGTGGAAATGAGAAGTGAAATTTGGTGCTTAGTTCCTCTGTGTCAATTGAGAACCTGATGCTGAGCTTGAGCAGGAAAAATAGAAAAACATACTATCCCGATGTCATTCCCAAACTGTGTGAAAGATCAGATTCGGATATGAATTGCTTGAACACAAGAGATGAGAGAGACTTGACAGCTACTTGTTCACAACACTTTTTGTATTCAGATTTTGCACGATTAATTCCTTATTCTAACCAAGAGCAGAGTAACAAAAATTCAGTTTACCAGCCTTCAATTCAGCAGTGTGCATCATACAATATATGGAAAGCTTCAGTTCCATTCTCAGAAGAAAAAGTGTATCCCAAAATGAATCATGGTGGTAGTCTTCAAAATCTCAGAGAATTTAGAGATGAGGTAATCAATCCTTGGGTCTCCACTTATCACCGTTCTTCCATAGAAACTCTTCCTGATGTTGGTAAACTGGAAAGAAAAACATCTTGTTTCCCATTTTGCTTCAGTATGTAATTTTGCATTTGAACAAGAGCACACAGGAGATTCTTCTGTAGGAAAGTGGAACAGATCGCTGTCTCTACATTACCTGCCCACACTTTATGAACTCTCCATGCCAACCCAAGATACTCTGGTTTCTCACTGCAAATCCTGTAAAGATACATGCTGCCCAGGATTTATGCCTTTGGTTTCCTTGAAGGAAAATGATGAAACCATTCAGGGTAATTGTCAGCTTCTAGAAAAAAAAATGATGCCAGGCTCCCTTGTCTTTCTGTCACTGCTTTCCTAACTGCCCAACAAGATTGATTTGAACTCTTAGTATATAAAACAGACAAATGCTTTCATTGATTGCAATCTTGGTGTGGCCATATGTATACTAACCACTGTGGATCTGCCTTGAAATTTAGGCCCATACAGTACATGGCTTGTTAAGTAAGAATCAATTTTTACTCATTGATTCTGCCCTGCTTGAGCAGAATTATCAATCTGGATCATCTTTGCTGTCATTAATTTTGAGCTTTTCTGATGATTTGGCAGAGTAATTCTGCTATAAAATTGCATGTTAAGAATTGTGATTTCTGCTTAGTAGTACAGTTTGGTGGTGGAATGTTCTAGTGAAGGCCTTCAAACAAGTGGTAAAATTACTCGTGTTGTATGTATTAGTTTCTTATGTATTCTTCAAATAATTTTAAATGCCTCAGAGAAACAAATTAGACTTCATAGAGAGTCGTAGCTGAAATTTAAACCAGTATAAAGTCTATTGCTTGCTTCTTGTTTGAGTGCTGCACTCTGCATCCATATATTTGGCTACTGAAGCGTTAAAGGGTAATTCTATAATCTAGGTGCCCATATTTGTGTCTCTTGCTTGTGTAAATGTACAGAATACTAGCACTTAGGTGCATAAGTGTACATTCTCAACCAGTGTGTCCCCGAGAGGTGGGAGGTGTGTCACAAAAAATTTGGTGTAGACAGCAAGCCTGTGTTTCCTTTACAACCATCAGTGCCTGCAAGCTGGGAAGACCAGCAATCTTGAGAGTCAGGTTCTTAAAATTCCCATAACTTGTCCCTATTTCTGTTTCTCCAGTACCCCTAATAATAATTGCTGCCTCCAGCCCCAACTAAAAATGTTGCAGGTCTGCAGACCATAAGTTCTGTTTGCTATATAGTGTGAGTAGCATATTTGTAGATTTTTCTGTTGCTTTACAGTATCTGGCAGTGGATGGATTTTATGTTGCTATGACTGAGATGTCACCAGAATTTGTATAAGTGAGAAATCTGGGAGTGATATGTTTCATGCAGTTTTTTTGATATGGGGTAGGCAAATTCATGCTAAACTTACAGTGAAACAATTAAATATTTAGCATGATTTCTTCAGCTGTGAATTTTTGTGTTCGGTATGTCACATACATGAAAGTTGGGTGTGTCGCAGCAGAAGAAAGGTTGAGAACCACTGGTGTACATTAACTATGAAAGTGCCAGCAGGCCACCAAAATTGTATTCTAGAATGGCATATAAATGCAAGGGGGGCGGGGCATGAGCATGGATGGGTTCCCAGTTAGGTACTTCATGTCCCTGCCACACTTAGAGGCTTATTTTCAAGGCACATAGACTTAAGGTTACATAGGTTACTATCAGGCTTATTTTCGAAAGAGAAGGGCACTCATCTTTCGACACAAATCGGGAGACAGGGCCGTGCTGATGCGGTAAGCGGGGTAAGCGCTGCAGGGGGGCGCTATCCTCTGGGGGGCGCCGCCGCTGCGTGCTTACCCTGCCCTCCCGCTCCCATGTAGGAACTGCCCGCCCTCTTCTCCCCCCCAAGATCCCGTTCCTTTTTTTTTTTCTTTTAAATTTACCTTCCTCCGGCAGCGCAGCGTCAGTGAAGGAGGCGGCGCTCCCAGTCCCGACGTCTCTAGCCTTAAGCCTTCCCTTGTTCGCTGCTCACTGCCCCGCCTTCTTCTGACGTCATCCTTGACGTCAGAAGAAGGCGGGGCAGTGAGCAGCGAACAAGGGAAGGCTAGAGACGTCGGGACTGGGAGCGCCGCCTCCTTCACTGACGCTGCGCTGCCGGAGGAAGGTAAATTTAAAAGAAAAAAAAAAGGTACGGGATCTTGGGGGGGGAGAAGAGGGCGGGCAGTTCCTACATGGGAGCGGGAGGGCAGGGGAGAGAGAGGAATCGCTGCCTTGGAGCCAGGCAGGTGCGGGGGGGTGGGGCGCCAACTGGTAGTCTGCAGGGGGGCGCCAGAGACCCTTGGCACGGCCCTGTCGGGAGCTGGGCGCCCTTCTCACAGGGTCGCCCAAATCGGCATAATCGAAAGTTGCTTTCTGTGATGGGGACAACCAAAGTTCACAGGGGCGTGTCAGAAGCACAGCGAAGGCAGGACTGGGGCGTGCCTAACACACGGGCGTCCTCAACCCATAATGGAAAAAGGAAGGGCATCCCTGACGAACACTTGGGCGACTTGGACCTTTTTTTTTGTTATGACCAAGCCTCAAAAAGGTGCCCAAACTGACCAGATGTGACCACCGGAGGGAATCGGGGATGACCTCCCCTTACTCCCCCAGTGGTCACTAACCCCCTCCCACCCTCAAAAGAAACCTTTTTAAAATATTTTTGCCTGCCTCTATGCCAGCCTCAAATGTCATACATGACATGACAGCAGTATGTAGGTCCCTGGAGCAGTTTTAGTGGGTGCAGTGCACTTCAGGCAGGCAGACCCAGGCCCATCCCCTCCTACCTGTTACACTTGTGGTGGTAAATGTGAGCCCTTCAAAACCCACCACAAACCCACTGTACCCACATGTAGGTGCCCCCCTTCACCCCTTAGGGCTATGGTAGTGGTGTACAGTTGTGGGGAGTGGGTGTTTTTTGGGGGGGAGGGGTTGGGAGGCTCAGCACCCAAGGTAAGGGAGCTATGCACCTGGGAGCAATTTCTGAAGTCCACTGCAGTGCCCCTTAAGGTGCCCAGTTGGTGTCTTGGCATGTCAGGGGGACCAGTGCACTACGACTGCTGGCTCCTGCCACGACCAAATGCTTTGGATTTGGTCGTTTCTGAGATGGGCGTCCTCAGTTTCCTGTATCGCCGAAAATCGGGGACGACCATCTCTAAGGTCGACCTAAATTTCGTGATTTGGGCGTTCCCGGCCGTATTATTGAAACAAAAGATGGATGCCCATCTTGTTTCGATAATATGGTTTTCCCCGCCCCTTCACCGGGATGTTCTGCGAGGACATCCTCAGGAAAACTTGGGTGCCCCTTTCGATTATGCCCCTGTTTGTAACTTTGTAAGTCTACGTGCTTTGAAAATGAGCACCTTTAATAAGTACCTGCACTTGTGCCATATCTGTGGTTGGTGTAACTGCTGACTCATAAATGTTAAGTGCACTGTTACCAGGTTACGCTAGTGTTCTTTATTGTAACCTGGGCACCCTAGTGCCATTATAGAATAGGCTCCTATGGCATGTATTCAGGACAACTGAAGGGGATGTCCAGGTGTAGAATTACCCCCTTTTTAAAAATGTATGTATTTTTACTTCTTGATGGAGACAAAATGTTAAAAATAGACATTGCTGAAGTTTGAGCCTTCCCTCTGTAGGTGATCTTGTATCTTACCATTATTTTATTTATTGGGATTTATAAACCACCTTTATGAAGAGATTCACCCAAGGCAGTGTACAGCAGGTACAGTTTAACATACAACTTAGTTTTTTTAACAGCATAAAAATAGTAAAATAACCAAGAACAAATACAGCAAATGAGGCAAACTGAAACCCAATAATAGAACTACCGTGAAACAGTATCAAAAATATGCACATTTAACAGTACTGGAATTCAAATACCAGAGGTGTAATAAATGTTAGCATAATACTAATGGTACACATAATCATAAATTAAAACATTCAACTAACATAGATATGATGCTAAAGATTTTCTGCAATACAGCTTACCATATAGCTGAGGAACCAAGAGCAGATATATGATGGGAACAAGATGCATGGTACAGAGTTAGTTTGATGTTTAGCTAAACTGTTGAAGGCAAGTTCTTTGTATAGTTAAGCAAGAGATAAGGACCTGATCTAAGTTACAGTGTGTGTAGCAAGCTAGTCCAGGTGCAGAATGAGTTTATAGTCAGTCTCCCTATGTATTAAAGGCTTGGGAGAAGATCCAGGCTTTCACCTGTTTTCTGAAGTAGAGGTAGTCTCAAGTTATACGTAGAACCTCTGGGAGTAAATTCCAGAGCTTTGGGGCTACTCCTGAGAAGGCTCACTGACGGGTATCACATCGTACAATTTCTTTTGGCAAGGGTACAGATAGTGATGATCCTAGAGAGGACCTTAGAGGTCTTAAAGGGCTAACTTATTCTTTAAGTACTCTGGCCCGTTTTGTCGGAGGACCTTGAAAATCAAACATAGTTTTAAATTTAGCCCTGTAAGGTAGCTTTTGCAGGAAGGGTATGATGTGGTGACACAGTCATAAAGAATATATCCAATACAATCTAAAACGTATAACATAGTAACATATAGTAACATAGTAGATGACGGCAGAAAAAGACCTGCACGGTCCAGCCAGTCTGCCCAACAAGATAACTCATATTAGCTGCTTTTTGTGTATACCCTACTTTGATTTGTACCTGTGCTCTTCAGGGCACAGACCGTATAAGTCTGCCCAGCACTATCCCCGCCTCCCAACCACCGGCTCTGGCACAGACCGTACAAGTCTGTCCAGCACTATCCCCACCTCCCAACCACCAGTCTCGCTGCCCACCACCGGCTCTGGCACAGACCGTATAAGTCTGCCCAGCACTATCCCCGCCTCCCAACCACCAGCCCTGCCTCCCGATCTTGACTAAGCTCCTGAGGATCCATTCCTTCGGCACAGGATTCCTTTATGCTTATCCCACGCATGTTTGAATTCCGTTACCGTTTTCATTTCCACCACCTCCTGCGGGAGGGCATTCCAAGCATCCACCACTCTCTCCGTGAAAAAATACTTCCTGACATTTTTCTTGAGTCTGCCCCCCTTCA
Organism: Microcaecilia unicolor; assembly: GCF_901765095.1. Lineage (NCBI taxonomy): Eukaryota > Metazoa > Chordata > Amphibia > Gymnophiona > Siphonopidae > Microcaecilia > Microcaecilia unicolor. Next base: position 102,187,263 of record NC_044032.1, on the reverse strand, counting down.
ATCTCATTTCATGTCCTCTCGTTCTACCACCTTTCCATCTCCGGAAAAGGTTCGTTTGCGGATTAATACCTTTCAAATATTTGAACGTCTGTATCATACCACCCCTGTTTCTCCTTTCCTCCAGAGTATACATGTTTAGTTCAGCAAGTCTCTCCTCATATGTCTTGTAACGCAAATCCCATACCATTCTCGTAGCTTTTCTTTGCACCGCTTCAATTCTTTTTACATCCTTAACAAGATACGGCCTCCAAAACTGAACACAATACTCCAGGTGGGGCCTCACCAACGACTTATACAGGGGCATCAACACCCCCTTTCTTCTGCTGGTCACACCTCTCTCTATACAGCCTAACAACCTTCAAGCTACGGCCACCGCCTTGTCACACTGTTTCGTCGCCTTCAAATCCTCAGATACTATCACCCCAAGATCCCTCTCTCTGCCCGTACCTATCAGACTCTCCCCGCCTAACACATGCGTCTCCCGTGGATTTCTATTCCCTAAGTGCATCACTTTGCATTTCTTCGCATTGAATTTTAATTGCCAAACCTTAGACCATTCTTCTAGCTTCCTCAGATCCTTTTTCATGTTTTCCACTCCCTCCGGGGTGTCCACTCTGTTACAGATCTTAGTATCATCCGCAAATAGGCAAACTTTACCTTCTAACCGTTCGGCAATGTCACTCACAAATATATTGAACAGAATCGGCCCCAGCACCGATCCCTGAGGCACTCCACTACTCACCTTTCCTTCCTCCGAGCGAATTCCATTCACCACCACCCTCTGGCGTCTGTCCGTCAACCAGTTCCTAATCCAGTTCACCACTTCAGGTCCTATCTTCAGCCCCTCCAGTTTATTTAAGAGCCTCCTGTGGGGAACCGTGTCAAAAGCTTTGCTGAAATCTAAGTAGATTACGTCCATAGCTCGTCCCTGATTCAATTCTCCTGTCACCCAATCAAAGAACTCAATGAGATTCGTTTGGCACGATTTCCCTTTGGTAAAACCATGTTGTCTCGGATCTTGCAACTTATTGGCTTCCAGAAAATTCACTATCCTTTCCTTCAGCATTGCTTCCATTACTTTTCCAATAACCGAAGTGAGGCTTACCGGCCTGTAGTTTCCAGCTTCTTCCCTATCACCACTTTTGTGAAGAGGGACCACCTCCGCCGTTCTCCAATCCCTCGGAACCTTTCCCGTCTGCAAGGATATATTAAACAAATCTTTAAGAGGACCCGCCAAAACCTCTCTGAGCTCCCTCAATATCCTGGGGTGGATCCCGTCCGGTCCCATGGCTTTGTCCACCTTTAGCTTTTCAAGTTGTTGATACACACTTTCTTCCATGAACGGTGCTCTATCCACTTCATTCTCAATTGTATTATTTCCAGTCCATCGCGGTCCTTCTCCAGGATTTTCCTCTGTGAAAACAGAACAAAAGTATCTATTTAGCAAATTTGCTTTTTCTTCATCATTTTCCACATAGCGGTTCGCAGTATCTTTTAGTCTCACAATTCCCTTTTTAGTCATTCTCCTTTCACTAATATACCTGAAGAAATTTTTGTCACCCCTCCTTACATTTCTAGCCATTTGTTCTTCCGCTTGCGCTTTTGCCAGTCGTATCTCTGTCTTGGCTTCTTTCAGTTTCATCCGGTAATCCTCCATGTGTTCCTTTTCTTGAGTTTTTCTGTATTTCTGGAACGCCAACTCTTTAGCCTTTATTTTCTCAACCACTTGCTTGGAGAACCATATCGGTTTCCTTTTTCTCTTGCTTTTATTTACTTTCCTTACATAAAGGTTCGTGTCCCTATTTATAGCTTCTTTCAGCCTGGACCACTGTCCTTCCACTTCTCGTATTTCCTCCCAGCCCATCATCTCCTTCCTCAGGTATTCCCCCATTTTACTAAAGTCAGCACGCTTGAAATCCAGGACTTTGAGTTTTGGGTGGCCGCTCTCCACTTTAGCTGTCATATCAAACCAAACCGTTTGATGGTCACTGCCGCCCAGGTGGGCACCCACTTGGATATTTGACATGCTATCCCCATTTGTGAGCACCAGATCCAGTGTCGCTCCCTCCCTTGTGGGTTCCATCACCATTTGTCTGAGCAAAACACTTTGGAAAGCATCCACGATCCCTCTACTTCTTTCCGATTCCGCAAACGGAACCTTCCAATCTACATCCGGCAGATTGAAATCTCCCAGCAACAGCACCTCTCTCTTGCTTCCCAACTTTTGAATATCTGCGATCAGGTCTTTATCTAATTCCTCCAATTGTGTCGGAGGTCTGTAGACAACACCCACGTGGACAGAGGTTCTATCATCTCTTTTTAAGGTGATCCATATCGCTTCTTCCTTTCCCCAGGTCCCTGTCATTTCAGTTGCAGTGATATCATTTCTCACATACAGAGCTACTCCGCCACCTTTACGACCCTCTCTATCCTTCCTAAATAGATTATAGCCTGTATAAAATAGAACTCATAAAATAAAATGGATCAAGAAGGTAAAAACCTTAGTGAAATAATTGATAAGAATATGTTAAGGGGAAACCACATCAGGGGGAAGCAATTTATAATGCACATGAACCAAAGGAAAATTACATATTCAATGACTTTTCACAGTAAAAAGTGTGATAAATAATGTAAAAGACACGTCGGTTGTAAAAGCATAAAACTATATGAATGTCATCATGCCAAGCATAGAAACTGGAAAGGGAAACATGTACAGTATAGTGGAAACATATGTTAAATAAGTAAAAACTATAAGGAAGGTGGAAGACTTGGGTGCTGAAACACGGCAGATGTTGGGTTTGTGCTGTCAGCACCATTGTATACCAAATTTGGAAAATAAACACATTTTATTGATCATCTTGGAGATTGTGACTGGCATCTTCCACTTTTGTGTATTATCTATGTTGGCCTGTGGAGGTTTCTTCTTCCTGTTTTGTTTGAGCAATACCAGCAAGCCAACTTCTGAATTGTATGTTCCCAGCCAGTATTCTCAAGAAACTGGGAAGCCCCAGCTTTGCATGAGAAAGCTGTATTTATGTTTAAAAGCTCTATAAGATGTCCTCTGCATTTGCCCAGTATTGATTCCTATGACTCATCCATGTGACTCACTGCCAGCATTGATTCTTATGACTCAGCCATATGACTCACTGTGCTGCTCTTATCAGAGAGCAACTATTGCACTATAGAAAGCACAAATATATATGGAAACAGCTCTTACAAAATATGTTACTGATCTCAGGCATATTTTAGCTAGCTATTTCTTCATTTTGTACTCCTGGGGGAAGTCTATGCAAAATGTTTGAAAATTCCTCAAAATTCTGTACTGTGTATTTGTCGCATTTATGCACAGAATTTCCACATCCTTAGGCTTGAACTTTCCTCCTATTTCCCTCTTCAGGCTCCAGCCTCCTTCACTCTTCCCAATGCGCACTCACCTTTGTCTCCCTCACACCCTTTCCAGTGACATATTCACCTTTCTCTGCCTCCCCCCCCCCCCTTCCCAATGGCACATTCATATTTCTCTGCCCCCCACCTCCTACTCTCCCCAATGGCACAGCCACATTTTTCTGCCACCTCCCCCCCCCCCCCCCCCCCCCCACAAAGGTCGCGCGGCAGGAGGAGGAGTTGCACATCAGCAAAAGTCCATAGTCTGTTATTGAGATGGACATTGGAAAAGCCACTGCTTGCCCTGGGATTTGGTAGCATGGAATGTTGCCACTCTTTTGGATTCTACCAGGTACTCGTGACCTGGATTTGGCCACTGCTGGAAGCAGGATACTGGGCTAGATGGACCCAGTATGGCTATTCTTGTGTTCTTTCTCCTCTGTCAGCTTAGACTCAAACTGCTTATGTGAACCACGGGACCCCCGTATTTCACAGAAATGGTCTTGTGTAAGCCAGCAGAGGATGAGGAAGTGATGTGTTGTAAGTGGTTCACTTCCTCCTCCTCCTCCTCCTCCTCCTGCTGCACGATCTCTGCAGAGGAGGGGAAGAGAAACCCGATGCCAGCACTGAGCAGAATTCTGCACAATAATTGCAGAAGTTTGCATAGAATTCCCCCAAAAGTAATTTTGGGTTGCTTAAAAAGGGAAACATGGCAATCTTTCAAAACAAAATGAGCTGCAAAGCAGACATGCTGTGTTTTATATATAGTAGTAAAATTTTTCTAAGTTGCCAGTTGAAGAATATGTAAAATGTTCCCTATTATTTCAGGCATTCTGTATTATGTAATTTCTTATCTTTTTTTCTCTCAAAATATTTCATAGGTCTGTTACAGAAAAGGCAGATAGCCATTGAAGCACTTCAGGTTTGCTGTCTTCTTCTTCCGTCAGAGAATCGAAGAAAGCTTCAGTTACTGATGAGGATGATGGCCAGAATTAGCCTTAACAAAAGGATGCCTTCTCTTTCTGACACAGTGGGAAATAGAATGCTGGTCAGTGTATAATTAATTGTTTTCTAAGATTGTGTGCGCCTTTGAAGGAGTTGTGATATTGGAGGTGTTAACCTTTGAAGATGAGGATCATCTGGGTATGAAATGTGGAAACTACACCTGGCCAGCTGATATATGGTAGAATTTGTATTAGGCGGTGAAGATGTGAGGGGGAATTACCTTTCTTATTAAAACAAGCACTAGGTTTTTTCTAGATCAGTCTATCTGGTTGACATTGTGGGGGCTGGCTCAACAGAGTATGTTAAGAAAACTTAGTCAAATAGTGAAACTGTAGAATGAGGAAATTTAAGGGAATTTTGAATAACATTGCCCAGAGAAGACCATCTATGTTCATGCAAAGAAGGCAGCTCCACGGTATTCACCTGAGTTGAGGTTGTTAAAACAAAAATCCTATAAGGCTATTTCCATTCAGTGAAAGTTAAGTAAATGAGGTACAATATAAATCTAAGCTTCAGGTGGCCTCAGACTTTAAAGAAACTAGAAGAGCATTTTTTCCCCATTATTCATCAAGGTCAACATAGGTGTAGTGTAGATAGCTGTTTTTAGTGTTGAATACACTGTTTACATAAATAAGGTCACTATGGAGCTCATTGTCAAAAGAGAAAAACGTCCAAAAACTGGCATAAATCTACATTTGGACGTTTTTCTCACAAAAACATCCAAATTGGTATTTTCAAAACTAATTTTTAGACGTTTTTCTATGAAGTCCGTCAGAAGTGCATTCAGATCACAAGGGGGCATGTTAAGGGCAGGATCTGAGCATTCTAACACTTAGGGATGGGTGATCAACATAGGTAGATGAACAGCAAAATCCCACAAGACAAACAAGCTAAAAGAAGAAGTGGACCAGTGACTCCAGTGACTGGGACAGCTGAGTCAAAACTGGGAAACTTTATTACAGACTCGACACAGATCTGTGTTTTGGCCACAGGCCTTCCTCAGGAGTTCACTTCTTTTAGCCATTGTAACACTTAGACATTTTTCATCCATAATGGAACAGAATAAAAAAACGTCCAGGACTAAAACTAAGACATTTTGAGCTAGACCTGTTTTTGTAACAAATAAGGCACAAAAAGGTGCCCTAGATGACCACTGGAGGGAATCAGGGATAACCTCACCTTACTCCCCCAGTGGTCACTAACCCCCTCCCACCTCCCAAAATGTGATTTAAATCATTACTTGCTAACCTCAGATGTTATACTCAGGTCTATTAGAACATCATGTAGGTCCCTGGAGTAGTCTAGTGGTGTGTGTAGTGCACTGCAGACAGGTGGACCCAGGCCTATACTGCTCCCTACCTGTTACACCTGTGGAGGAAACTGTGAGCCCTCCAAAACTCACCAGAAACCCACTGTACCCACATATAGGTATCCCCCTTCACCCATAAGGGCTATGGTAGTGGTTACAGTTGGGAGTAGTGGGTTTTGGGGGGCTCAGCAGACAAGATAAGGGAGCAGTGGTGAGATGTATAACTGGGAGCATTTTATAAAGTCCGCTGCAGTGCCCCCTGGGGTGCCCTATTGCTTTCCTTGGAATGTCTGGTGGACCAATCTACTAAAAATGCTGGCTTCTCCTACATCCCAATGGCTTGATTTTGTGATTTTTGCACTTGGACTTTTATTTATTTTTTATTTTTTTTCAAAAATGGACCAAAAAACAAAATTGTCCAAATCACAAAACCTTGTTCAAAACTGTATTTAAAAAAAAAAAAAAAATTAGACATTTTTCTTCTTTGAAATGACCACCTTTCCTATTCAGATTTTGGACATTTTTTTGCAAAATGTCCAAAGTCGGGATTAGACATCATATTGAAAATGCCCCTTCATGTGGTGTCAGTTATGGGATGTCATTGTTTCTGTGTAGGTATTTTCACAAAAAGATAACTTGTATCTGAAAGTTTGGTTATCAGTTAGAGATGAAGAGGAGATGACCCTCAGTGAGGAAAAAGATCAGAAAGTAATCAAAGATACTGTTGCTCTGAACTAGGTGGAAGGTTTCTTACTGTAGCCTTGCCAGTCCCTGGTAGCCACTAGATTGCTCCCTTATTACCTTTGCCCTACCCATTTCTGTCACCCCATTCTCTGCTTTGTGGACTTTGCTCTTCAGTTTGAATGCTATCTTTCCATTTAAAACTGTAGTTCCTTTCCTTTTCTGATTTTATGTGAAATTTTAGCATTGTACATCACTGTGATCTGCAAGTTAGTTAACGGCGATATAGCAAATCTCAATCAAACATATAAATGGCAAGTGACCGACTCACCTGCAAATGCGCAGTAGAGACTTCCCTCTCTGTCCCGCCCTTACTTCAAGACGTGATGACGTCCGAGGGCGGAACAGAGAGGGAAATGGAGTCGGACTGTCGGACGCTACCGCTGGAGCCTGGAAACGAACATCACGCGCACCAACCTCAACCCTCCCCCCCATCCCCGCCGCCGCTCCCGCCCCCCCTCTGTATCGGGCCCCCTGCACTGACCTGACAGCGCCTCTTACCTCCATGTGGAAGCGCTGCAGGCAGCAGCAGAGCAATCTGCTGCTGCCTGCAGCGCTTTCACACGGAGGTGAGGCGCTGTCAGGTCAGTGCAAGGGGCCCAGCATGGAGGGGGTAGGGAGCGGCGGTGAGGAGGGTAGCTGGAAATCTCGCCCGTTTTAACGGGCTTAACGGCTAGTAAATAAATAAATTGAATAAGGCATATGTAATTCTCTTTCCTATTACAGATCTACAGTAAACAATAGAACCAACCTGATTAGAATCCTGTATCCCTGATCACTAAGGGCTAAAGCATACTTTTAGCATCTCAACATCCTATCTTTAAATCTCATGGCTTATGTATTAAATTGAGTTAATGGATGTGAGGTACCCATAGCTTTCTAGAAATTGATGAATGTTTAAGGCAGGTTTATATGTTTACTTGGTTTACTTTATGGTGTCAGAGCATGTTTATAGATCCATTCCTTTTCCCATTCAACTGTTTTCTACAACTAGGGCAAATACTTTGAGGGTAGAGGATCAGTGTTTGGAAGATGTTTCCAGCAGCAGCACAACAGGATATATGAGAGACTGCTCAGTCTCCACATCTTGGGAAGAACGAATAAGGCAGGTTGGGCTAGGAAGAAACTAACTAGTGCAGAACTCCTTTGGTCATAGGACCACCAGCCCTTCAAAGCCCTTCCTATAGTTTTTGTAATAAGTCTTAGAATCAGCTTGTGGTCTGTTTATATTTACCACCAATTTAGTAGAAGGAATCGTGATTTTTGCCTATCATTATATTATCAGGTTTATATAAGGTTTTCATGAGACGTCCCCCAAAGAGGACATCAGTAGTATAGCATTTCAGTATGGCTTTAACCCATCTCATGAACTCTTCCTTTGACTTTTTTCAATCTTTCAAACTGAACTGCTTGATCTTGCAAGACATGCTTTGCTAGTGGACACTTCATCCTGCAGTTCTGTGTTTTAGTTCTGCTTAATAAGATGTCTGACATCCAGTTAAGGCAGTCATCACGCCAACGTTTTCCACTCATCTTTAGACTTAGGCTGCACATCGTTTACCAGATTAAGAGAACTGTGGCATTCTTTTGCATGGACCAGTGCCCTTCAGTGATTTTTTCTTTTTTTGTTAAATATTTATTTAAAATACTTACAGCATGTTGATTCACTGTTCTAGGCAGATTACAGTCAACAAATGAGATAGTAAGTTGAACAACATATAAATAATTAAAATAAAAAAAAAACACAAATCAAAATAGTAAAGGTGTATAAATGGTAAGTTTAAGAAAAAAACAGACTGTGAGGGAGACTATTGGAAACTGCTAATTCCACTTAAAGAAATTCCCATCCTGGGTCACCTTAAGGATCCAGTACACAGAGTATCAAGGTTCAAACAGGGCAGATAAACACCCAGCTTAGAAGTAAGTCAGGGAGGCCCCAGAAAGCAAGAATGAACCCTAAAGCTTATGCCTTCATAATCTTTTGTTAAAGACTGTCAAGGTAGGAAGTTTTTTTTTTTTCTTGAACCACACTGAAAATCCTGATACTATGTAACCAGGCCTGGGTTTTTCTGACTGTTTTTGGCATGGAACTGCTGCAGACTGTGTGTGGGTGTTGCTAGAAGCCAGCCCTAGTAAGATTGTTCCCTTTGATGTTCAAGAGACTTTAATAGTACCATACTAAGCCTGTGAATACAGTAATAAAGAGGGTTTTTTTTGTTTACGTTTATACCCCATGTGGCCCTGCAGCCACGCCTCACTCATGTAATCACATATGGTTCTGGCGGTGGAATCTTAAGCTCTGTTTAAAAGAGGCTGAATTCATTAACTTCTGGGAATTGAGACCTTGCTACAGTGCTTAGGAGCCAACTTTTCAAAATTATTGGAGGTGCTAAGCCCAATGGAAATGACCCCTCCCTGGACACATACAAGGAATTTTCTCAATATTGGGGGTGTTCTAGCACCCACAGAGTCGGCTCCAGTGCTACAGTGTAGTGATTTGTATGCGAGCTAAAGGGAGTAGTCTTGCTCTAGTTAGGGCCTAGAAGCAATATAGTTAGAGACAAACAGGCAGGTTTTATTTTACTTCAGTGGGCACTACTGGAGGTAATGTTATAGCATAATCATTGAGAAAATGCTCCAGACTCTGGAGGGCCAGCAGCAGCAATAGCAATTTATGCAGCAATGCATGCAGGCACAATGTGAACAGCAGCGCAACTGCAACAACAACTTTTACAGAAATTGGTAGAGCTGCAGCTTGGATCTGTGAACCAGATGTCACCGACGCTGCATAGACCAATGTCCCATGTGACCTTGCCCATCCCTGTGTTGCCTAAAATGACCCAGATTGAACTGCTGTATAAAGGAGTCTCCCCAGTCAATTCATGCTCTCCTAGCCCAGTGTTTCATTCTGGTGATCTCCCTCCACTCGAGCAGCACCATGATTGAGCTACCCTGTAGTAGCCCACTACGTTAGGGGCCGCTAACCCTTCCTGTCCTCTGCTCTGGAATAGCACCCTCTGTGAAACTCTTGGGGATCTGTTCTTTTAAATTTATCTAAAAACATTTCCTCTGGATCCAATGGAATATCCCTTCTGGAACAATAATGGGTGAGGCAAGGAACAAATATAAAAGTTGAGGGAAAATTTTAATTTTTCCACTGGCAATTCTACCAATCCCGGGAAAAGTTATAATTGTTCCAAATCTTGTTTCTATACTACATAATTTTCCATAATTAAGGTTATACATAAGATCCAGCTCTACTGCTGTTTGAACACCCAAATATTGAGCACTGTTTCGCTCACTTGAAACTAAAGTGGTGTCATAGTGTTTCCTCCTCTTTATTTCAATATAAATAGAATACCTTGTGTTTGTCATAATTCACCTTGAATCCCCAAAACAGCACTACAAGTCTGGATTTCAGGGAACACATTGAGTATGGACGGCTGGGAGATAAGTTAGCATAATCAGAATATCACCCGCGCAGAGCATAATTTTAGAGACTATAGATCTCACTTCAATTCCCCAGATGTCCCATTGGCTAATATTTTCTCCACTAGGGTCTCTAGGAAAAGAGCAAAGAGCAACAGTGGCATGGGACAACCATGTCGTGTACCCTGTCCAAAACAAACTCATTGGAGTATCCCCTATTTACCGTAATTCTTGCTTTTGGCCACTTATACATGACTTTGAGCCACTGCCAAAAATTAGGTCTTATACCCATCTTCTCCAGGATCTCAAACATAAAAGGCCAGTGTACATAGTCAAAGGCCTTTTTCATATCTATAAAAATGAGCAGGAAGGAAGCTAATTGAGCTCTCCAGATGTTAGCCCCACCTGTAAGCCAAGAATCCTGCCTCATCCTCCCGAAAATGTTTGGGCATAAAGGCTGCCAACCAGTTAGTAAGAACAAAACTCCCCATCCTTCTGCAACTACTATTGTATCCGTGTCATTGGAATATTCTCCTCCTCCTTATACGTCATGATAGAAATTGTGAAAACATTGTTGGATCTCTTGATCTGTTTCTCAAATTCACCCTTCCTTATTTTTAATTTTCAGGATCATAGATGCCTGCTGTTTGGTCTTTAGCTTATTAACCATCAGCCTGCTTAGCCTTATTTCCCTATTCATAATATTTTTGGCATGCCCTTTCCAGCTGAAAGGCAATCTGCGCTGCCCCCAGCTCTTGCAGTTCCCTGCATACCTTTTGCATGGCTTGTAACCCAGCTGTTGTGGCCAGAAGTGTAGCTACCATTGAGCGAGCCCAACAAAATGCCCAAGGCTGCTCAGTGGTAGGGGCCACCTGCTGACCTCTGCCCCAATAGAAATCTGTGAATATATATATATATATATATATATCTCTGTGACAGAGCAAAGAAAAATATACTTGGGAACTAAAGCCAAATGTATATCAGGCTATATAACCATGACTCTAGACCAGCCTTTGGCAAAAGAAATAACTATCTGTCTTACCCAAACTGTAGAAGTGAACATATGGAAACAAACTCAAAGAAAGTACAAATATGCAATAAGACAAACCAAAAGGTCATACTACAAAACCAAATTAGGGCAAGATTACAAAGACACGAAGAAACTATATCACCTTGTGAACAAACTACTAGACACCACACCGGTCACCACAACCAACACAGATATCCCATTTGCAAATGAACTTGCTAAATACTTTAAAGACAAAATTGTAAATTTACGCAACACGCTATCACAGAACACCACCGACACAGAGAAATTCATCGAATGCCTGGACCCAACCCTCGATGAATACCCGGCGGATCGAACCTGGACAAACTTCACTCTCCTCACCCCCGAAACTTTCATCCTGGTGATTTAATAAATTTGCCAAGACTCACTGCAAATTGGACACCTGCCCCAGCTACCTAATAAAATCCTCTCCTCAACGCTTCATATTAGCTCTTACATCCCATCTTAATTACATACTTCAACAAGGACTCTTCCCCAAGGAAAACGGCAACATCCTACTTACCCCTATACCAAAAGATACAAAGAAAAAAAACAAACAAAATCACCAACTACTGGCCGGTAGCATCTATCCCACTGGTAGTCAAACTGATGGAAAGCATGGTCACCAAACAACTTACTGACTACCTAAACAAATTCTCAATACTACACAAATCACAATCTGGATTTCATTCCAACCACAGCACTGAAACAGTACTAATTACTCTCCTAACCAAATTCAAACAAGAAATTGCAGCAGGCAAAAACTTACTTCTCCTACAATTCGACATGTCTAGCGCGTTCGACATGGTTAACCATAAAATATTACTGAACATCCTAGAATACTTCAGGATTGCCAGAAATGTACCTAATTGGATAAAGGGCTTCCTAACCACTAGAACCTATCAAGTTAAATCAAATTCAAATATATCATCACCATGGGTTACAGACTGCGGTGTACCCCAAGGATCACCACTATCACCAATCCTCTTCAACCTAATGATGACCCCACTAGCCACATCCTTATCCAACCAAGGCCTTAACCCCTACATATACGCAGATGATGTCATGATATGCATCCCGTTCAAACACGACCCAACAGAAATCTCCAATGAAACCAAACTCAGCCTGCAAATCATGAACTCATGGGTGGATGCATTCCAACTAAAACTAAACACAGAAAAAACACACTGTCTCATCCTCGCGTCCCAATATAACACAAATAAAACCAATAATATAATCACCCCAGACTACACCCTCCCTGTTTCTGAAAGCCTAAAAATTCTCAGAGTTGCCATCGATCGAAACCTCACACTTGAAACCCAAGCAAAAATCACAAGGAAAATGTTCCAATCAATGTGGAAACTCAAACGAATAAAACCTTTCTTCCCGAGAGCAATATTCCGCAACCTGGTACAATCAATGGTACTAAGTCACCTGGACTTGTGTAATGCAATCTACGCAGGATGCAAGGAACAAATCATAAAGAAACTCCAAACTGCTCAAAACACAGCAGCCAGACTTATTTTTGGAAAAACAAGATACAAAAGCACCAAATCCCTACGTGAAAAACTACACTGGCTCCCAATCAAAGAATGTATTGCCTTTAAAATCTGCACTCTAGTTCATAAAATCATCTATGGCGAAGTCCCGGGATACATGATAGACCTCATCGACCTAACAGCCAGAAACACTACAAGATCAACACGTACATACTTAAACCTCCATCACCCAAGCTGCAAAAGACTTAAATATAAATCAACCTATGCATCCAGCTTCTCCTTCATAAGCACGCAATTATGGAATGCACTACCAAACGCCATGAAAACAACGCATGATCTACCAAAATTTTGGAAATCACTAAAAACTAATCTATTCAAAAAGGCATACCCAGATGACCCAATCTAAATGCCTCGATCCTGCAACACAAGGAAACTACTACCCGACCTGGACAAAACTTAACCCTTCATCCCTATTCCCTAATGTGTTTATCACATGAACCTTCTACTATATCACTTTGTATCTGTTATACCGGAACTGGCAATCGCCACCACAGTACTATGTAAGCCACATTGAGCCTCCAAATAGGTGGGAAAATGTGGGATACAAATGCAATAAATAAAATGAAAATAAAAAATAAAACACTGCTGTAAATCTCACCCTTAGATGTGCTGCAGGCTTATCCCAGGTAGAGCAGAGTTCTGTTCACAACTTCAGCTGACAGCGAACTGTCAGAATGGAGGTGACTGTTATTCTTCAGGTGCCTAGGCACTTAGCACCAGTAATTAGCCCAGATTATTAACTTTCTTCCCTGTCAAGCTGGTACAGGGAGGCCCAAGCTCTGGCACTGAGAACTCTAAGGAGACACTCTCCCTATCAGAAACTGACTTCTCTCTTTGTACCAAGTGAATTCTCTCTGGAGCTATCAGGAAAGCTGACTGCTCGCTTTCTGACCCAAATGCAATCTCATCTCTTTGTCTTATACAGGTATCAAGCAGAACTTGGTCCATAAACTCAGGTGACTCTTCTGACCTAATCCAAACACGCATTCCTACTGTCCAGAATGATGGAATACAGGCCTAAACGAACAAAGAAGTCCAGTGTTGATTCAGACAGATCCTGGGCACATAGGCGCCTCCAAAAAGGGCCCATTGGTGTTATTGCATACCTAGGGGTAATAAGTCTGTTTGGCAAGCTGCTTTGCCCCCTCAGATGAAATGCAAATGGTCTCTGTGCTAACAGTGTCTTTGGTCATCCAGTCCATAGCTGATAGAAAAACAGGAAATGTCCAAACAGCCATCTTACTCTTGTTCGCACAGATGATTCAGGTTCAGGCCTATATAAGACGTAGGCCTCAGTTGCACACAGGGTGATACACCTTGGACACCTCTGAAAGGCCACGAGCTACTGTTTAGTAGTCCAATCCCTTTACGCAACTGATAAAGATGATTTGGGACAAAGTGCAGTCACAACTCCTCAGGGGACATATATATTCTAGCCTGATGTTAATGCATTGTAATAGTGCATTTCTGGCTGGGAGTATGTACAATGTGTATGAAGGATGGGAAGCAAAGGATCTTGCTGCACTAGGACAATTAATTAAGGAGGAGGGGACTTTGGTTTTGCTGAGCTTCAGGAACATTATGTTCTGGGTATGTCAGATTTCATTTACTACTTGCAGATATAACACTATTTACAATTTGGGAAGGGGTGGGGGATTTAAAGAGGAAGATGACTCCATTTGAAGAACAGTGTTGCAAATTTATAGGTAGACAGATGTATCTAAATTGTATTCAGTCTTGTTGGAACCCATTAGAGGAGTGAGGGCCTTAAGAGACAGGTGAGTAAGGGATATAGGGTGGGATATCTCTAGCAAGGAGTGGGTGACCATTTTCTCAGAATGCTAAGGTTGCAAAAAGTTCAGTTACAGTTCAGTTGTAGAATGCATTTTACTCAATTTCTGTTGAAGATGGGGGAGGGGGAGACTGCTGGAAAGACTCCAGTCAAAAAGGGTAGTTTCTTCTGTCTGTGGTGCGGATGTATTAAAATTCAAGGTTTTTTGGTGTGTAGAATTGGATGTTAAGGAAGTGACAGTAAAGGATAGGGACCTAACACTAAAATATTGTCATAAATTTGATAAACATTCAGGGGGTGATGCAGTGGTGCAGTTCGGGAATTAACCAATATTTCTCTGCCTTCGGGAGTTTTCTGTTCAGCATAGGCCTGTCTCACCAGGGTACCAGCCAAGGCCTGCAGCCCTTGAGATAGGCATCATATTTACATATGATAAAAGCAGCTATGATGTTATGATATTACATATCAGGTGCCTTGAGGCAGTTAGGGATGTTTGCTTTGGGAGTCGCAGCTCCCAGAGCTGACTTCAACTCTTGGGGGAAGGAGTAGCCTAAGGTTGTAAAGCTGCATAAAGTTTGGACAGTGCAGCTCAGCTGGTGTAAGTGCCACAGTGCAGGCAGCATTGGCAATCTTGCACTCTGGGTAGCTGTTTTTTTTTATCATGGTTGCTTAGCAGGCAGAAGTTTAAAAAAAAAAAGCAGTTAAACTATTCATCTCATTAGCTCTAGTGGATAAGTGCCAACTCATCTTGGGCCTCCCTCAGTATTTTCCTAGGTTAATAATATTTTGTAACTAGTAGAACCAAGCCCGTTTCGTCAAAAATGAAACGGGCCCTAGGAAGGCTCTCGTCTTAAGCGATTTTTCCTCTGTCCCCTGCCCTCCCCTCCATGTCCTGCGATTCTCCTCTGCCCTAGCCTCCCCTCCGTGTCCTGCGATTCTCCTCTGCCCTGGCCTCCCCTCCGTGTCCTGCGATTCTCCTCTGCCCTGGCCTCCACTCAGTGTCCCGCGATTCTCCTCTGCCGTGGCCTCCCCTCCGTGTCCCGCGATTCTCCTCTGCCCTGGCCTCCCCTCCGTGTCCCGCGATTCTCCTCTGCCCTGGCCTCCCCTCCGTGTCCCGCAATTCTCCTCTGCCCTGGCCTCCCCTCCGTGTCCCGCGATTCTCCTCTGCCCTGACCTCCTCTCCGTATCCCGCAATTCTCCTCTGCCCTGGCTTCCCCTCCGTGTCCCGCGATTCTCCTCTGCCCTGGCCTCCCATTCGTGTCCCGCGATTCTCCTCTGCCCTGGCCTCCCATTCGTGTCCCGCGATTCTCCCCTCGCCTCCCATTCCATCCGTGTCCCACGATTCTCCTCTGCCCTGCCCTCCCATCCGTGCCCCGCGATTCTCCCCTCACCTCCCATCCCCTCCATGTTCAGCAATTCTCCTCTTCCCTGCCCTCGATGTCCTGCGATTCTGTCCTCCCCTCCATGTCCAGCGATTGTCCTCTGCCTTCCCCTCGAATGTCCTGCGATTCTGTCCTCCCCTCCATGTCCAGCGATTGTCCTGTGCCCTGCCCTCCCATCCGTGTCCCGCGATTCTTCCCTCCCCAGCAATTCTCCTCTGCCCTGCCCTCCCATCCGTGTCCCGCGATCCTCTCCTCCCATCCCATCCATGTCCATCGATTCTCCTCTGCCCTGCCCTCCCCTCACCTCAATGTCCTGTGATTCTGTCCTCCCCTCCAGCGTTCCGTTGCCTTCACTTGCTTGCGTTCATAACATCTTGACTTCAGTTCGCCTCCAGCATTCCCTTCCCTCTCACTATTCCACCCTCCTCTGACATCATTTCGTCTTTAAACGAGGGCAGGACAGTGAGAGGGAAGGGAACGCTGGAGGCATGCTGATGTCAGGATGTTACGAACCCAGACAGACAGCCACCCATAGAACGTTGAGGTACAAATTATTATATAGGATAATAGTATCAACATTAAGTAAAGGTAAAACTTATTTGAAATATTTCCTAAGCAATGTCTCTGCAGACAATAAAGAATAAACAGGAAAATTCAAGACTCTCAAATTGGTAGCACCAAGCTGATCTTCTAATCTTTCTATCTATCTCTGTAAATAGAATCTATCTTTAATCCAGATGTTCGTCCTTGTTGTAATATCCCAATTTAAGATTCAGATTTCTTAAAAGAATTATCTAATTGTTGAATCTTAGAGTCTAAATCATCCATCTTTGAGACAACTTGCTGAGAAAAATCACAAGAGTTGTTGTACAGGACCTTTTAGCATTGTCTCAGTCCTCTTAACCACTTTTCATACATCATATAGAGATTTGTGAAGCTTCAACATCTTCTCTTGGAGATTCTTTAGGAAATTCAACAGGTTTCTCAAAGAAAAACCAAAGGAAGGTGGCCATTGTTGAGACTGTTGCAACACCAAATCTCTCCCACCAGAGAACAAACTCTAATGGGGATAGTTTGGAAGTTAATGGGTGGTTGAGGGGACTGCCTCTCCCCTGAACTTAGCAAAGCACCTGAGTTCATATCAGCAATCATAGGAGAAGTAGCACCCCTATTCAAGGACACCAAATGTTTTTATGTAGGGCCTGGAGTAGAAGTGCCCACCACTAGTTATTCAACTTTAGCTTTCCTTTGCCCATAATGTAATTTAATGAAAAACAAATAGGAAAGCATTTCCTCCAAGAAGAAGGAAGGCAGGGGCTCCACCAGGGCTCAGCTTTTGCTTTCTGTGACAGTTCTTTGGGGAAGAGGACCCAAACTACCTGGTCCCTCAGGTGTGGGTGTGGTCTTTTGCAGTGGTTGGCCACCTTACCAGAAATATAAAAGGGAACATGTAAGGTACCAGAGCAGTGTGAAGAGCCCCTTTGCATAGAAAAGAGTATAGAATGGTAGAAAGCAAGGTTACTTCTTCAGTACCCCCACCACCAAGCGCCTAAACATTGTTTCCCACCTCTTCTTACTCAGACAACAACCTGTGGAATCCTTTGTATAGACATATGTGTCCTGGCATGGCTGTTTTGGTCCTCCAACGAGAATGCTTAATTGGCAGTTGATTTAGTTTGCGATAAGCACTGTGGGTGTCTTAAGTCTTAGGCCTCTGTGTGGCCTTCCAGGCCTGTCTGGATAATGGGCCTCCTAGATCTTTAAGATTGCCATAACTCCTGGTTCTAGTCTGGCAATTTAAAAAGAACAGAGGAGTTGTACTTCCCAAATTTCTGTCTGTGGACAGTTCCTGGGTAATGGGATCAACGGAGTGGGGCTTCTTGCAATTCCCAGTACTAGACTTCTGGCTCTAGGAGGTCCAAGGGGTGTAGTGCTATGCCCTGCCTCCCCTGGATTGGGTCTGTCTGTTTCCTGTGGCTTCCAGTTGGCAGGATAGCTGTTTTCTGGAGCTCACCCTAGGACTTTTCAGTCCCTCAGCCTCCAGTTTGTGATGCTTGAAGAGAGGGGTTTTGGAAGTTTATGGAGGGGGTGTCCTATATATTTCTTCAGGTTGCAAATCAAGCTCTTTTTGGTGAACCTACTTGGTTGGAGGCCTAGTCCAAGGTTGCTGTGCTTAGCATGTTGCCCTTGTTTCTCACAGTTCTTTAGGTTTTTGGTTTGTTCTGGCAGGCAATCTTCGGTTTTAGGTGCTACCATCCTTTGGCATCTCTCTCTCTCTCTCCCTCCCTGACCTTGGTACTGAAAGAACTCAAATATGAAATTGCAGATCCGTTAGTGATCTATAAGCTATCGTTAAAATCATCCGTACCTGAAGATTGGTGGGTGGCCAATGTAATGCCTATTTTTAAAAAGGGATCCAGTGGTGAACCGAGAAATTACAGACCGGTAAGCCTAATGCCAGTGTTGGCCAATAGTGGAAACTGTTACAAAGAATAAAATCACTGAACACATAGGCAAGCATGGTTTAATGGGACAGTCAACATGGATCCAGCCAAAGGAAGTCTTCCTCACCCATTTGCTTCACTTCTTTGAATGCATGAATAAACATGTGGATAAAGGTGAGCCGATCTAGGTTTTCAGAAAGCGTTTGACAAAGTTTCTCATGAGAGACTCCTGAGAAAATTAGAGTCATGGGATAAGAGGCAATGTTCTGTTGTGGACTAGAAATTGCTTGATGGATAGAAAACAGAGGGTAGGGTTAAAAGGACAATTCTCTCAGTGGAGGAGAGTGGAGTGCCCCAAGGATCTGTGCTATTTAACATATGTATTAATGATCTGGAAATGGGAACGACAAGTGAAGTGATTAAATTTGCAGATGAGACAAAACTATTCAGAATTGCAGGAAGACCTTAGGAGACTGGGCATTGAAATGACAGATTAAATTTAACATGGACAAATGCAAAATGATGCACAGTGGGAAGAATAATCCAAATCGTAGTTACTTGATGCTAATATTACTACTACTACTACTAACTAGCATTTCTAAAGCGCTACTAGGGTTACGCAGCGCTGTACAATTCACCTTAGGAATCAGCACTCAAGAAAAAGATCCAGTTGTCATTGTAGACAGTGCGCTGACATCATCTGCCCAGTGTGCGGTGGCAGCCAAAAAAGCAAACAATGCTAGAAATTATTAGGAAAGGGATAGAAAATAAGACCAAGAATATTATAATGCTTCTATATTACTCCATGGTGTGACCATATCTTGAGTATTATGTACAGTTCTGGTTGCCGTATCTTAAAAAGATATAGCAGAATTAGAAAAGGTTCAAAGAAGGGTGACCATTGGAGATTGGAGGCGAGCAGATGTGGTCCCTCTTCAGAAAAGTGGAGACAGGTAAGAAGTGGGAAACTACAGACCGGTAAGTCTCACGTCGGTGGTAGGAAAAATAATGGAGTCACTGCTGAAAGAAAAGATAGTTAACTTTCTAGAAGCTGACGGGTTACAGGACCCAAGGCAACATGGCTTTACCGAAGGAAAATCCTGCCAAACTAATCTAATTGACTTTTTTGACTGGGTGACCAAAGAACTGGATGAGGGACGTGCGCTAGATGTAATCTACTTGGACTTCAGCAAAGCCTTTGATACGGTCCCCCACAGAAGACTCGTGAATAAGCTGAAAGGGTTGAACTTAGGACCGAAAGTGGTGAACTGGGTAAGAAACTGGTTGACCGACAGGTGGCAGAGGATGGTGGTAAATGGAATCCGCCTGGAGGAAAGGAAGGTGAGCAGTGGAGTTCCTCAGGGGTTGGTGCTGGTGCCTATTCTGTTTAATATGTTTGTGGGAGATATTGCTGAAGGGTTGGAAGGAGTGTGCCTTTTTGCGGATGACACGAAAATAGCCAATAGAGTGGATACCCTGGAAGGAGTAGAAACGATGAGAAGGGATCTCTGAATGTTAGAAGAATGGTCGAGGGTCTGGCAGTTAAAATTTAATTACAAATCATACAAAGAAACCAATTCACTAGAACGATAAACTTAAAAAGTGCATTGTATGTGAAATCAATATTTTTTTCTTTTTTTATTTGCTAATGGTGCTCAGTAGGAGGGGTCGTGTTCCCTGAACTCTCTTGCAGTATGTTACTGCTGGCACCCCTTAACACATCATTGCACTCCTACCTTTCTACCATATCCAAATATTCATATCATTTAGTTGTTCTACTGGTAAGAATGAATTTGTACTTAGCTGATCGTGGAGTGCAGGGGGCCACCATTAAATCGAAAGTCCTGTGGGAATCCCAATCCGTGGTGGTGACTAAAAATATGACGGTAGTTTATACTACTCCCTAAAGTCGGGATTAAAGTCCAGCTTGCATGATGTTATTTGTTATCGGTTCCCAACATGCTGGCATGTTTCGCTTGTTAGCGTCTTCAGGGGAACACCATTCTATCTGTAATGATAAAAATACTGTAGTAGTTCAAAGTCATAAAAACCATTATCCCTTAATCATTTGTAAAGTTATCTCCTTATGTTCAAGTTATTTTATAGCAGATTTCAAAAATAATATTGTAACAGCTAACCTGTGGTGAGACTTGACAGCTTCTACCATCTGTCGAAAAGACGCCGGGGCATGCGCAATGACTATGTCCTAACACACCTCCTTTTATGCTTTCAAACTTTCATACCACCCAATCAATCTCTCTATTCAGACCGCGAGGCATGACCGTCCGCCAATAGTAAATAAAACGTTGTTCCTTGTGGATCTGAATTGATGTTATATCTTCTGTCACGCTTGCAGGAATCTGGTTCAACACAACAAACTTTAGATCGGTCTCCTTATGCTTCATTTCTACCCAATGGGATACTAGAGGGGCGTCTTTTTTTTTTATTCCATAAATTGCTCAAGTGTTTGGACTCACGATCTTTAATTCTCCTTCTAGTTTGTCCGATATACCACATTGAGCACGGACATTGGATCTCGTATATCACACGAGCTGATTCGCAATTGGTGTTATGTCTAAGGACGAAATCTTTTCCAGTGACTGGATGTTTAACAGTGGCTGTTTTCCATGCATAGCAGCAGTAGACACATTTAAAACATTTGTCATGTCCCCCTATCACATTTTGTTGATTCACTGGATGTCTATGTGTCAATACTTCTCCTATATTGTTCACTCTTTTATATGCAAAACATACATCTGCAGTTATGTTATTAAGCCTAAGAACTGACCAATGCTTTTTTATAATCCCCTTGATGTATTTAGTTAAAGGGGAAAATGGCAATACGCACACCATTCGCTCGTGTTCTCTTGTGCGTGTGTGAGGTTGTAGTAACCACTCACGTTGTGTGTTCCTGACCCACTTAGAGGCTTTTTTCAGCACTTTTTTTGGGTTAAGGAGGCGAGGATACCCAAAAAAAGGGCAAGGAAAATCAAACTCAGGTATACATATAAAGTATCACAAACCATGTAAAATGAGTTTATCTTGTTGGGCAGACTGGATGGACCGTACAGGTCTTTATCTGCCGTCAGTTACTATGACCAAAATGATAAAGGGAATGGAACTCCTCTCATATGAGGAAAGGTTTCCCAACTTGGGAAAGAGACAGCTGGTGGGGGGGGGGGGGGGGGGGGAGGGTATGATTTGAAATCTACAAAATACTTGGTGTAGAACGGATAAACGTAAATCAATTATTTTACTCTTTCAAAAAGTACAAAGACTAGGGGAACACTCAAGGAAGTTACATGGTGCTGCTTTTAAAACGAACAGCAGGAAATATTTTTTCACTCAACAAATAGTTAAGTTGTGAAACTCCTTGCCGGAGGATGTGGTGTCAGTATTAGTGTGTCTGGGTTAAGAAAGGTTTGGACAAGTTTTTGGAGGAAAAGTACATAGTCTGTTATTGAAATAGACATGGGGAAAACTACTACTTGTCCCTGGGATCAGTAGCATGAATCTTACAACTATTTGAGATTCTGTTAAGTACTTGTGACTTGAATTGGCCCCTGCTAGGAGCAGGATACTGGGCTAGATATACCATTGGTCTGACCCAGTATGGCTATTCTTATGTTTTTATGTAACTCAAGTTCAGGGGCCATGAGCTTTATGTTATGCACTAGTACCCTCCAGGCAGGAATATCCAGCTGTGGAAGAGGTTGGTTCCCTACTTGCTGCTAGCATTAAGGTCTTGCTCTGCCTGCTGAGGCCAACCGCTATCAGTTCTTGTGAGGGAGGGGAGGGGGGTCTTGCCGAGGGAGTCTTCTATTAACTCTCCTGCTGTTTTTTGTGCCAGAAGTAGAGGAGTTTCCTCCTTACAAGATCAGCAGACTAGGAATCAGAGAGCCAAATATGAATCCCTCTGCATCTATGGGCATTTTAGCAGTGTCTTTTTTAATAGTTCTTCGAGTCAGTTTATTCCATGAGCTGTAGATCTTTTGGTCTCAGGATGTTCCTGCACTGCCTGTTGGTACCTCATCTTGCAATGATACTAAAGAAGTGCAAGTAAAAAAATAAAAAAAAAAAGGTAGTGATTAAAAGATGTGGAGAGAGAAATCAGCTAAACCTTTCGAGGGATTTCAGACAAACGTCTTCCAGCAGCATCCTCTTTTTCAGATGGGGGGGGGTTCTTGGGAGTCATCTTAGGCAGGGAGTGTTTTCCTAGAGCTCCCTCTGTTTTCCAGTGTCTCTGGGGTCTAGTGGCCATGGAGACGTTGTGTCTGGTCTTCTCTTTTGGGTGGAGGCTCCCCTGTAATTGTACATCCTAGTCAGGCAATCAAGTAACATATTTTAAGCATGCTACAGATCTTTGCCTCTGCATTTTCTGGTTCCTTGACTGCTGCTGTGTGTGTATTTTGCTAATTAATAAATCCCAGTACAACTTCTATTTTATACTTACCCTTTACTAGTATCTGGCTACTAAATTTATGTGCTGTTTTCACCTAATATTATATGTAGAATCTGTACTGTGAACATAAGAATTGTCATATTGGGTCAGACCAAAGATCCATGTAGCCCAGTATGCCCCTGGTTTTAACCCCCAGGGATAAGCAGTGGTTTTCCCCAGGTCTATGTTAACAGTTTATGGACTTCACTTCCAGGAATTTGTCCATACCTTTTCATAAACATTAACTGCTTTTACCACATCCTCTAGCAACTAGTTCCAGATCTTAGTATGTGATCACACAATTAAGTTGTAAATAATGCTAACTGATAAGCCTTACAGAAATAATGCATATTAAATGTTGGTGTTTTTTTTCTCTTTTTATAGATGGTGCAGACCTTTTCACATTGTATTTTGTGTTCTAAAGATGAAGTGGACTTGGACGAACTGTTGGCTACTAGGCTTGTAGCATTTATGATGGACAATTACCTTGAAATTTTAAATATTCCTCATACCTTACAAACTACTGTTGAAGAACATGTGGCACATTTGCGCAGAGTCCAGGTAAACATCATAAAGTTCTTATATCACAGGCTTAGGATGTTTTATGTATTTGTGAAGTTTGGTGATAATTTTATATTCTAGCATACATTTGCTAATTGCAGATGGCTATAGTATGATTCAGATTTTTAACAAAGTACAGTGATGTGCTGATTGGTATCTGAGCATTGTTTCTTCTGGACTCTGCGAGCTACAGATTAGTGCTTGAAAGTGCTAGCAGTTATCCCCATATACTGAATCTTCAACAACTCTTCTCATCACCCCTACTCGTGTTCATTGGTTCTCACATTCCTCTTCCCATTACCCCCACCCCCAAATCTCATGGCACTGTAGACATTTTTCAGGTCCTCTACCACCATCACATACCACTGTGCAGCTTCTCTGATTTTCCTTGCACTTTGTCATCATTGTTATTATGTTTTAGGCCCTCCCCTATTGTTGCCACTCCATTAAATAGACATAGCACTCAGAACCTTTCTTAGTAACTGCTGATATCATGTCCTTTTCCTCTTCAAGTTACAGAAACTGGAAGTGTAAAGGAGACGGGTAAGGATATCTCCATAAGGATAGACATTCAGCTAAATTATAAAATGTAGCTCAATTTTCTGATAAGAAAACAGTACTGCCAGCATCATTTGCTGCTTAGAGATGAGGACTAAATGTTTTCTTTTGTGGTTGATAGGCTGTTAGTCATCTAGGACACCTAAAATCAGAATCCAGGCCATGAACCTGGGTTACTGTTCAACTGCTGGAGTTGTTCGATGGTCACATTAAGTATAATCTCAATTGTTAACCTCAGTTTAAACTAAAACTCATAGAAGCTTTTCCAAAAGCTGTGAACTGCAGTCTGTTTCTAAAACTGAAAAGCACAGTTTGTTGCTACCTTTAGAATTTCTATCTAAGTTACCTGATGATGGACCCAAATAGTTTTATCACTCACATGGCATATTTCCATACAAGATCAGCCCAGAAACTCTAAAGTTGCAGTGGTCACTTGGATCCCTCGAGAACAGTTGATTTGAATTTATGGCAGCCTCATTTCAAATTTGACCCAGCCCATTGTCTTCCAAATTCTGCAGCCTTAAATAATTATGTTTTAGATGCATCCAGACTAGGCTATGGCTGTGCTTATGTAAGCTTTGCCCCTAGAGATCGTAATCCTTTACAGAGAATTGATGTCATTTGAACCTCCTGAGATAAATATGTGAAAATACTCTACCTTAACTTTAAAAGCTTTCAAAAAGTTATATTCAAAATAGTTACACATCTAGATATCAAGACAGTGATACTGTACTAGTAGGCAAAATACTGATTTCCTTCTTCTTAGGTTAGGGGGCTCTTAAGGCATGGGATGGGGCATTATCCTAATTCACATTTGTCTTCTGGAAATGTGCATGAAAATAAAATATTTTAAAATCACCTGCTGGACCCTTTAAATAGTTCTGAGATGAGACCTTTATAACTAAATATTAGAGATGGGAATATGGTAACAGACCTATGTTGATTGATCTTGAATATGCAAATATCTGCTGCCTGCGGAAGAGAAAAGCAGAAGACTTTTTAATGTTCTGTCTTGACTGCAGAGAGTTTCTTTTTACCTTTCTAACAGTATTACTGCTTCACGCTTCACTAAGACATTTTGTACAGCTCAGAAAAGATTAACTTCAGCATCCTTGTCCACCTGCATCCAGAATACCATCTGTGAGAATCAGTAGTGTTTCAACACACTAGCTTTTCCAAAATTCTGACTTACTAGTCATGGAGGCGCTCAGTTTTCATCAGATGTGTCAATTTCTTGGTAAAATCTATAGATGGATTTAACAGATAATATTAATGTCTTTCCATGTTGCTGGAATGAAAAGCCCTGTCTATTGCATTATTTAAAGCAGTACCCCTTTACCTTGAGTTAACAATAAGAGGGGAAGGGAAATAATTGTGGACTGATCTATCAAAATGGTGCCAACTTCCCCTTAATTATCAACTGAATTTTACAGATGAAACTATATTTTTATTTCATTCACTTAGACCAACTGAGGTTGTGCCTGTACCAGATAATTCTGGATGCAATGTCTCATTTACCCCTTTAGACACAATCTTGCTTGCAAAAGGTTCAGAAAAGGCTTCTTTCATGAGATCTTTGAAAGGCAGTGTCACCCCATATACCCTGTAGTTCAGCTAATTTACTAATTATGAAATAGATTTGGGAGTCTGTTTTCTGCCTAATGTAGTTTGTTATGCAGGAAGCAAATAAGGCAAATTCTAATAATGCCTTTTTAGCCTTCAAGTTCAACTTTTGGTAGACTTGTCCTTTTCACTATTATCTTTCAAAGTGATGTAACGTCTGGGTGAGTGGTATCCATTAATGGGAGTTGTCTTCATTTAAACATATGCATTTTTACTATCACAGTCATTAGATCTATTTGTGTGGTATATGTGGTATATCAGATTTTAATAAACATAAACATTAGGAGTGACTAGTCAGTCAGAGACTCTGAGAGAAAGAGGCCCCAAACAGGTGTTGATTAATGCTATAAATTTCCACACTGGTCTAATGCTGTTCAAACATAGTAAAACAGTATATGATGGCATGGGCCATCTAGTCTACCCAGTAAGGTGACCAAAGCCGTACCTGCCACACCATTCAGATTATATTCCATCATGATCAAATGCTAGCTCTATAAACAGGGCAGTCACACAATCATGGAAGTGTTTTAATAATTTTGATTGCAGCATAGTCACATTCAGTGCCAATACTTAATTAAACCAGCAGTCCAACAATGATGCAAACTGGCAATATTATACTCGCTATCAACCTTACGTTGCCCCCTCCCCAAAGATACTCAAAGCATGTGAGATGAATGCAACACCAAAAAAACAAACACTCGTTCTTGATTTGTTCATCCTATTCTCAGGTCACAGACCATAGAATTCTGCCTGGCATTAGACCTACTTCCCAATCGCTGGAGTTGCCATCAAAGCCTACTCTAGCCTGTCCAAATCGGTTTCTATATAATCGGAATAGAGACCATAAGTCTGCCCTGTTTTGCAATATTTGGGGGACAGACTGTAGAAGTCTACCCAGTACTGGCCTTTATTTGCCCACTACTGGAATTGCCATCTAAGCAACAACAATTTTTTTGTTTTCATTCACCCTTTTTGTGTTCAAGGATCCTTTGCATTTTTGAATTCCGTTACCATTTTTTGTCTTCACCACCTCCCCTGGAAGAGCATTCCCATGCATCCACCACCCTCTCTGTGAAAAAAATACTTCTTGACATTACTCTTAAATCTACCACCCTGTAATCTCAATTCATGTCCTCTAGTTGTACCGCTTCCCCATCTCTGGGAAAGTTGAGTATGCGTATTTAAAATATCTGTATTATATCTCCCCTATCCGTCTTCTTCTAGGGTATACATATTCAGTTCTTCAAGACTCTTCTCATACCTCTTTTGTTGCAAACACCATAACATTTTTGTCACTTTTCTCTGGACCATTTCAAGTTTTTTTTTATGTCCTTAGCTGGATATGGCCTCCAAAACTGAACACAGGGTGATGCACAGTATGATTAATTTGCAGTGCTCCCCAATGGAGCTGTTAGTGCGAAACGTAGGCTATGATAGAGGCTTTATTTTTGACTAAGACACTTTTGAGAAGCTAAATAATTTTTCTCACATACAGCATGTGTTTATGTGTGTATCTATATCTATAGATACACACATAAATCTAGACAGATATGAATTTTCTTTCATATAAGAAATATTTAATGACTGGCTGATAATTTAAATATACACAATCTGAAATGTTTATGTAATCATTTTGAATTTGTTTGACCATGTGTCACTTCAAAAATTTGTAAGAGAGTTTTTGGAAGTAGTTATTTAAAGCGGAGTTTAATATTGATTTATAATTATATTGTTAAAGGTATTGTTGATTTGAAAATATTTGTATATTTACTTTTTTACTACCTGAGCATTACTTATTACAGGGAGCCAAGCTAAGCATTCTAGCTCCTAAAAAGAACCAGTACAGTTTTTTATATTGTTCCCTCTTCTGTACTTCATCTTAGAACTTTTTCTATCGCCTTCCTCCTCCCAGCTTAATTTCCATTTCCAGGTCTGTCTTTTATATCTTTCCCATCTGGGTGGAGAAATAACTCGGCAAACCCTTGATGGCCAATTAGGAACAAATATTCCTTCACAGTGCATTAACACATTTTGATAAATATGCCCTAAATTAGATAAAATAAACTTAGCACAGCAGTTTTGTCAGTGTTAAATGGAAAATACAGGATCCAATAAAAGCACATGTAGTTCTTGATTCCTTTATTTCTCATATGTCCATTTTGAAATATTTTGAATTTTTGAAATATTCTGGGAGTTTTTCTCTGTGTTTTTTTTTTTTTTTTTTCAGAAGGTGGTGGAAGCCTGTGATGTTATTTTGTACAGTGGAGCATAAAATTCAGGCTCCCTGTTACACTGAGGCTATTTTTTAAAATTTAATATATTTTATCCTTCAGATCTGAATCCCCAGTGTGACACTATATTGGAGTGATGTGTTTGATAGTTTCTTTGTTATAACTACACACTCGTGCAGATTGTTTATTTGTGAGAATTCATATGTCCATTTGCAATATTTACTTGCAGATATTTCAAGAATCACTGCTAAGACTAGACCTCAATGGGATCATGTTCCTGGAAATATTTTTATAAAGTATATGTGGGTTTTCTTATTGTTTCAGATTAAATATCAAGGTTCTGATTTGGATGCAGCCTTATCTACGCACTCGTACTACTCTAGGATAAATACTGCTAACTTTAAATTCCAGAAATCAAGTCATGCTGAAGAACAACTTGCAATGTTACTGGAGGAAATAATATTGAATAAAAAATTATCTGTCAAAGACAAAAAGAAGAAGCTAAAACAGGTTTGCTATCTTTTGTCTTGCTCATATAGTCGTTATTTCATAATGGTACCATTTTTTGTAAAGTACTTCTGCTTCTCCTACATATTATTTAATATATTTCAACTGTTCCCATCTTTCCTCTTAAAAAGGGAAACATTTCCTCACCTGAAAAATTCAGTGATCTCTTTCTGCCTGCAGTTCATATGCCAACAGAATGAAGTAGTGATCAAACAGGTTGATTCAATAAGCATGAGCTTTGCACTGACACTTAAGACATGGCTTCATAAAGCAAGCCTAATGGAAAATTTTAGCTCCCAAATGCAACAAGCAAACAGCATGCAAATTACCATAGTGTTTAAAAAACGTGTGCTGTCAGAAAAAAAAACAGCACACACCACGCAATAAAATATGCAGTCATTTGCTACAAGTATCACCCTTTCTGTTTGTGCTTGAGCAGGGATTGGCTCACACACTGACAGGAAAAGAGAGAGAAAAAAGATCTCTTGTTTAGTGCCCCACCTTCCCCCTCTCCCCCCCCCCCCTCACACACCTGGGAGGTAGAAGGCAGTAGTGCCCATTCACTCCTACCTCCATTCCACTCTCTTTACAATGTGGCACCTGATCCTGTGTGGTGCATCTTGGGATATAACATGGAATTATTGAGCCAAATAAGGGCAAAAATTCCCTTATTTGACAGATTGATCCACATGGTGCAAGGCACCACCTTCTTTCAGGATGGCAGTACAGAGGCAGGAGCTAAGTTGGCCTTGCTCCTGCCTCCCACCTTCCAGGCGAGTGTGTGTGGGGAAGGGAGGTTGTTCACTAGATCACCAGAGATTTTGTTTGTCAGGGGGGAAGGGGAAATCTAGGGGGCCTTTGGTGGGGATTAGTGATCTGAAGTGAAGGGAGGCACTTCGCCTCAGATCATCTCCACTCTGAAACCTCATCTACACCTTCTCTGACTTGGGCACTACATTTCTGATGTTGTGCTTAGCATTTCAATTTTCAGTGCATTTCTCTGCATCTGTGCTGAATAGTGAACTAGTCTTATTATCATAATTTAAAATATGTTCTGACTTCAAGATGTTGTGCAGGGTTAGCTTTTGTGCAAAAACTTTATGTATCATGTGCACGCAAAATTGTGTGCTGATGCTGGAGTACTCTGCTCAAAGCCTGACTGAGTGCATTTTATGCATCAGCCTCAAAATGGAGTAATTCCTAAATGCTATAAATCAGCTCAATAAAATGCCAACTTTGACAATAGATTATTTTTGGTTTGTCTACAAAACTTTCTTTTGACAGAAGCTGAATTATTATTTTAAGTAATGGTTAGTACGTTTGGTTGCATTTGGGGGCCTACTCTGATTTCTAGCTTATTTGTTGAGTTTGCAAAGTTAAGATTTCCTTTATACACTCTGTTATTGTACTTGAAAAGTAGAATACAAAGTTCTGTAGCTGTTCTCACTGTATCAGAAATCAGTCAGTGGGATGTTATCAGGACAAGGCTCTTACTACTTGATGAGTTATAGAAATACCTGAATTCCACATTCTGTTTTCATATGTGGTAAAATTGAGTATATAAAAGTGATTTTTAATCAGTAAACCTTATAGCTGTGAGATGCTGATATTAAATGCTACCTAAAGCTTTCTATTTTGTATAATGACTTTTGAAAAAGAGGATTGTGAGTTGTGTAAAATAGGACAGAAATTAGTTTGAAACAGTTTGACGACTTGCGATAAGTACTGGAACCACCCTATTGTCAAGGGCACTACTGTCATTAGAAAATTGAATTTTTAAGCATATAAAATTTTCAGTTATTTAAGGGTCCTTTTACTAAGATTCATTAACGAATTTAAAAAGCCTATAGGTATGAAATGGGCTGCTTAGCATTAGCACACGCTAAATCTGTTAGCACACCTTAGTAAATGGACCCCTTAGCAGCAATATATAGTAAAACCTCATTGTCAGAATTAATGCTTGTTAGATCTGACTACCAATTGACTAGTATTAAGGTTCCATTATGCTGTGCCTTAGAATAATTGTAAAGTTTTAGTTTAAAAGAATTTCACATTTTGCTGTAATTCTCCAGTTTCAGAAATCTTATCCTGGAATCTACAAGGATCGATTTCCCACTCCTGAAAGTGAGGCAGTGTTGTTTCCAGAAAAACCTAAACTGAAGCCTCCGCTTCTGTTTTTCGCACTGAAAAAGCCTTTCCAGCCATTTCAAAGAACAAGAAGCTTTCGAATGTAAATTTTTGGTTACTGACTTAAATGTTACAAACTTATGAAAACTGGTAGTTTACTACTGAAAAGACTTTTAACCATAGGACAGTGTTAAACTTTTATCCGACATTTGGTATTAAGTCATGAGCCGTTATCAGTATTTTGGTGACTATTTCACTTGGAGACAGAACGAGTATACCTCGCAATATGATTGCAGTCATAGCAAGGTACAATTTGGGTATTCGGTGCATTCCAGTTCTAACTTTGGGATTTATAATTTGGGGGGGAGGGGGTTGTTGATTTTTGTTTAAAAGAACTTCATAATCAGGTTTACTAAAATAAATAAAATGTATTTTTATATTTTTAAATTGAGGACTTAAGTTTTTTTGTTTTTAAATCGGTTTTCAGATAGAAAGAAAAGGAATTGAAAATTGTGATCAGAGGTCAAACACACCTGAAAATACCCAGATTGCAACCAATCCTTTGGGTTATTATCCTATTTAGGAGATTTTCAACCTATAATTATTTTGTTTTAATCTATGTACAAGATAATAAAAATGCAGTAAAGGATTTTAGAGAAGAAAAAAATATGCTTACATAACCTAATTTTTTGTTTAGTACCAGTCTTTATTCAGATGATTGGAATACATTTTAAGGAAAATTAGAGTGAATACTCGTTAACTGCATTTCATTTCTGGTTAGCACAGATTAGATTTAATTTTACTTGAATATTGTTTGGATTAATAGGTCATACTGTATATGTTGCAATTTTTAATGTTTGTCTAATGCAAACAGCTTGTAAATACTTGAAAATGTTACACACTGGAGTCTTCCTATATTTTGAAACAAAATATTAATTTCTCATCTCATTACCTTGTAGAATGTTATCCTTGTCTCCTTTATTTTGTGTAAAATAAAAAGGTTACAAAATTATAATATCCATTATAGCAGTGAACCTTATCTTTGATATTGTGTACTGTATAAAAACAATTTTCAGCCCGCTGACAGTTTTGTTTAAAGCCCTTTGGATGTCTCATGTTCTAGTTCAGTCTAAGTAAACTCAACCAATCCAAAACCCATACCCCACGCCCAACAAAACCAAAAAGCCCAGGTAGTCTAGTGGGTCCCCTCCCTGCACCCAACTTGATAACCCTATCCCGCCATTTAAAAAAAAAAAAGAGAATTCCTTGGAGCCTAGCAGCACCCCTCCTTCTCCCAGGGCAAACTTTCAAGAGGCAGGAATGATGTCCAATTACTCCTGCCTCAGTGCAGCCTTCTTGGTAAGTGGTGGCGCCTGACCATTCATGATACATCCTCAAATGCATCAAGCAAGGTCCGTCTGCTATATAAGTGAACATTTCCCTTATTTGGTCGTCTCTGCCCAGAGAAGTCAGAGATCAAGAAAATGGACAGAATGTTAGATTTTTCCATTATTTTTTATTTATTTTATTTATTTATTGCATTTATACCCCACAATTTCCCACCTCTTTGCAGGCTCAATGTGGCTTACAATACATCGTGGATAGTGGAAATATGAAGAGAATAGACATTTGGTGTTACAGAAGGATTTTGGGTACATGGTAATAGAATACGTTTCCATTAGTTCACTCACCACCGAGGTCAGACTGACAGGTCTGTAATTCCCAACCTCCTTGCTTCCACTGTTGTGCAGAGGGACCACATCTGCCCTTCTCCAGTCCTCCGGGACAACTCCAGCCTCTAAGGAAGCATTGAAGAAGTCAGACAGCGGAGCCACCAGAACCTTTCCAAGTTCCTTGAGTACCCTCAGATGTATCCCATCAGGCCCCATCGCTTTGTCCACTTAATTTAGCTAGCTCTTCATGAACACACATGTTTTCTGAGGTCCTACTCCCAGCCTTTCTTCCGTGAAAATGAAAGAGAAATAATTGTTAAGCAGTTCAGCTTTATCCTTATCAGCTTCTACGTATTCTTCCCCCTCAGCTTTGTGCGTTGCAATGCTATTATGGCACTTTCTCCTTTCACTTACATATCTGAAAAACTTCTTGTCCTCCAATTTTACTGTATCAGCTATCTTGTCCTCCATTTGCCTCTTCGCTTTCTTGACAGCTTTTCTATCTTCTCCCAGTTTTTTCAGGTATTTTTGTCTGTCTTCTTCTTTCTGCAGTGTCTTGTAATGTTTGAAGGCTAACCTTTTTTCCCTTACCCTTTCAGCTCCTATATTTGAGAACCAGAGCGGCCTTCTTTTCCTCTTACTTTTATGTGATTTTATAACATAAAGGTTTGTCGCCTTTAAAATAGGACCTTTCAGTTTCGCCCACTGCTGTTCTACTCCCATCCAACTAACTCTTTCTTGAGAAATTCCCCCATCTCCGCAAAGTTTTTTGAAATCTAGGACCTTCAATCTTGAATAAACCCTCTCCTCCTTTGTCTTAATATTAAACCACACCATTCAGTGTTCACTAGATGCCAAACGATCTCCCATTTTAACTTCAGAAACATTGTCCCCATTTGTAAGCACCAGGTCAAGAATAGTTCCATCCTTCAGTTCCATTACCCACTGCTGAAACAATTCTTCCTGTAGAGAATCCAAGATACCTTTGCTTCTAGAAGACCCCGCAGCTGGGACACCCCAGTCGACGTCCAGCATATTAAAATCACCTAACAATAGTACTTCCCCTTTCCTAGCTATCTTGTGGATGTCTTCAATTAAGTCTCTGTCCATTTCTTCCAACTGAGAAGGTGATCTATATATTACACTAATGTAAATATATTTTCCTTTCTCTCTTTGCAGTTTAACCCACAGCTCTTCTTCATTACCCTGTATGTCCTGCAGTTCTGTCACCTGAATAATATTCTTAACATATAAAGCCACTCCTCCACCCTTTTTTCCCTACCCTCTCTTTTCTGAATGGATTATAGCCAGGTATAACTATATCCCCATCATTGTCTTCTGTGATCCATATCTCTGTGACTGCCACTATATCCAAATCGACTTCTATCATTGCAGCCTCTAGATCTAGAAATTTTGTTTCCCATACTACGGGCATTGGTATACATGGCTGTCCAGATAGTACCCTTTTTTCCCTTTACTATAAGTGTATTTGGTACCTTACCTTCCTGAGGGTTATTAATGACTTTGGGGCTTTCCTCACCTTTCCCCCAGTGAATCTTTCCTCACCCTTCCCCAGTGAATCTTTCCTCACCCTTTCCCAGTGAATCTAGTTTAAAGTCCTCTGTCATACATTAGCCAGTCTGTTGCTGAAGACACTTCGTCCCTTCCTTGTAAGATGGACACCGTCACCGCTTAGTAGCTCTTGAAAAATCATCCTGTGGTCAAGGAAACCGAAGCACACATTTAGCTCCAGGATGCAAGCTTTTCTCATTCGGCCTTTACTTTCAACAGGAAGGATCGATGAAAGCACCATCTGTGTACCTAGATGCTTCACCTTCTGACCCATAATCATGAAGTCACGTTTGATATGATAGTAGGATACCTAGCAGTATCATTTGTGCCAACATGTATGAACAGCATAGGACAGTGGTCAGTAGGTTTGATAATCTCAAATCTTGGCCCCAGAGCATACCTCCCTGGACATCATGTCTGGTCAGCAGATGCCATGGGCGCCTCAGTACCCCTGAGAAGAGAATCGCCACTACCATTCGCTTCTTATTTTCCACCAATGCGTTGGCTTGGGGAAGTTTTATCATGGTTCCCTCCAGTTTTAAAGATGTTTCCAGCTCTTCTGCCTCCAGGGCTGCGAACCGATTCTTCAGTTCAACAAAAGATGGAGTTGAGGGGTTGATTTTGCAGGATTTGGTGAACTGTGTCATTTCAGGATGTTCTTGACTCACCCATATGTCTCCCATGACCATGCCCCATTTTGGGTAGCTCACTATGGAATTTTTGATAATGGAAAATTTAACTTTCCTATCAAAACTCCAGAAACCACCATTGCTGCTTTTATGGACATGATGGTTACTTTATAGGTGATCAAATATCAAAACTATGAAAAAGGCCATATGCCAGACTTGGTGTTCTGCAAAGGGATTTACATCTTTGAACACAAGGCTGGTGACAAGCTAATATACCTGTTTATTTATTTATTTATTTTATTTTATTTATTTATTTGTTTGTTTGTTACATTTATACCCCACATTTTCCCACCTCTTTGTAGGTTCAATGTGACTTACAGTGGGGGAAATAAGTATTTGATCCCTTGCTGATTTTGTAAGTTTGCCCACTGACAAAGACATGAGCAGCCCATAATTGAAGGGTAGGTTATTGGTAACAGTGAGAGATAGCACATCACAAATTAAATCCGGAAAATCACATTGTGGAAAGTATATGAATTTATTTGCATTCTGCAGAGGGAAATAAGTATTTAATCCCTCTGGCAAACAAGACCTAATACTTGGTGGCAAAACCCTTGTTGGCAAGCACAGCGGTCAGACGTCTTGTGTAGTTGATGATGAGGTTTGCACACATGTCAGGAGGAATTTTGGTCCACTCCTCTTTGCAGATCATCTCTAAATCATTAAGAGTTCTGGGCTGTCGCTTGGCAACTCGCAGCTTCAGCTCCCTCCATAAGTTTTCAATGGGATTAAGGTCTGGTGACTGGCTAGGCCACTCCATGACCATAATGTGCTTCTTCCTGAGCCACTCCTTTGTTGCCTTGGCTGTATGTTTTGGGTCATTGTCGTGCTGGAAGACCCAGCCACGACCCATTTTTAAGGCCCTGGCGGAGGGAAGGAGGTTGTCACTCAGAATTGTACGGTACATGGCCCCATCCATTCTCCCATTGATGCGGTGAAGTAGTCCTGTGCCCTTAGCAGAGAAACACCCCCAAAACATAACATTTCCACCTCCATGCTTGACAGTGGGGACGGTGTTCTTTGGGTCATAGGCAGCATTTCTCTTCCTCCAAACACGGCGAGTTGAGTTCATGCCAAAGAGCTCAATTTTTGTCTCATCTGACCACAGCACCTTCTCCCAATCACTCTCGGCATCATCCAGGTGTTCACTGGCAAACTTCAGACGGGCCGTCACATGTGCCTTCCGGAGCAGGGGGACCTTGCGGGCACTGCAGGATTGCAATCCGTTATGTCGTAATGTGTTACCAATGGTTTTCGTGGTGACAGTGGTCCCAGCTGCCTTGAGATCATTGACAAGTTCCCCCCTTGTAGTTGTAGGCTGATTTCTAACCTTCCTCATGATCAAGGATACCCCACGAGGTGAGATTTTGCGTGGAGCCCCAGATCTTTGTCGATTGACAGTCATTTTGTACTTCTTCCATTTTCTTACTATGGCACCAACAGTTGTCTCCTTCTCGCCCAGCGTCTTACTGATGGTTTTGTAGCCCATTCCAGCCTTGTGCAGGTGTATGATCTTGTCCCTGACATCCTTAGACAGCTCCTTGCTCTTGGCCATTTTGTAGAGGTTAGAGTCTGACTGATTCACTGAGTCTGTGGACAGGTGTCTTTCATACAGGTGACCATTGCCGACAGCTGTCTGTCATGCAGGTAACGAGTTGATTTGGAGCATCTACCTGGTCTGTAGGGGCCAGATCTCTTACTGGTTGGTGGGGGATCAAATACTTATTTCCCTCTGCAGAATGCAAATAAATTCATATACTTTCCACAATGTGATTTTCCGGATTTAATTTGTGATGTGCTATCTCTCACTGTTACCAATAACCTACCCTTCAATTATGGGCTGCTCATGTCTTTGTCAGTGGGCAAACTTACAAAATCAGCAAGGGATCAAATACTTATTTCCCCCACTGTACATAGTGCCAGAGAGCAGTTGCAGACTCCGGTGTATGCAAATACAAAGGTGAAGTTGTGATAGGGTAAGATTCATGTGGTAGGACCACATAGAGGAACCGTTCAACGGTGGGGTTCGGTGATGGCCATTACGAACTTTGGCGTCGTTGTGTCGCTGAGCTCAGGTAGTTACTTTGGATCTGCGGGATATGCCTTTTTAAACAGGTGGTTTTTCAGTGTATTTCTGAAGTGTAGATGGTCGTATATGGTTTTCAAGTTTTTTGGTAGTGCGTTCCATAGTTGTGTGCTAATGTAGGAAAAACTGGATGCGTAAGTTGATTTATATTTGAGTCCTTTGCAGCTTGGGTATTGTAGATTTAGGTACGTTCGTGTAGATACGGATGAGTTTCTGGCTGGTAGGTCGATTAGGTCTGTCATGTATTCCGGTGCTTCACCGTGTATGATTTTGTGGACCATAGTACAGATTTTGAAGGCAATGCGCTCTTTGCCTGTAGTTTTTCGTGAAGGGGTTTAGCACTTTCAAGTTCTGTTTTTCTGAAGATGAATCTTACAGCCGTGTTTTGTGCGGTCTGAAGCTTCTTTAGGATTTGTTCTTTGCATCCTGCGTATATTACATTGCAGTAGTCTGCATGGCTCATTGCCATCGATTGTATCAGGTTGCGGAATGTTTCCCTCGGGAAGTATTGTTTCACGTGTTTGAGTTTCCACATTGCATAGAACATTTTCTTTCTTGTGGATTTTACTTGGCTTTCTAGTGTAATGTTGCGGTCGATTGTAATGCCGAGTATTTTCAGGCTGTCCGAGATAAGGGAGTGTGTGGTCTGGGGTGTTGATGGTTGTGGGAGTGTTCGTGATGTATTGAGATGATAGGATAAGATGGTGAGTTTTTTCTTTGTTGAGTTTTAGTTGGAATGCATTTTCCCAGGAGTCTATGATGTTCAATCTGGTCTTGATTTCATTATCAATATCTGTCAGCGTGTATCTGTAAGGGATGTATATAGTGACATCGTCTGCATAGATGAAAGGTTTAAGATCTTGGTTAGATAAGGCCTTGGCTAGAGGGGGTCATCAATAGGTTGAAGAGGATTGAGGGTAGCGGTGAGCCTTGTGGTACTCCGCAGTCTGCTTTCCACAGTGATGATATGTTTGATTTTGACTTTACCTGATATGTTCTTGTAGTTAGGAAGCCCTTGATCCAGTTAAGTATGTTGCCAGCAATCCCGAATTTGTCAAGTAATCTTATTAATATGTTATGGTTTACCATGTCGAATGCACTAGACAAGTCGAACTGTAGGAGGAGGATGTTGTTTCTTTTTGCTATTTCTTGTTTGAATTTGGCTAGTAGGGTGAGTAGGACTGTTTCTGTGCTGTGTAACGGTTTAAAGCCGGACTGTGATTCGTGTAATATTGAGAATTTGTTTGTGCAGTCTGTTAGTTGTTTGGCTACCATACTTTCCATCAATTTGACTGTCAGCGGGATGGATGCTACTGGCCTGTAGTTTGTGATATCGTTTGCTTTTTTTTGTGGTGTCCTTCGGTATCGGGGTGAGTAGAATATTGCTCTTTTCCTTTGGGAAGAGGCCTTGCTGAAACATGTGGATTGTGAGATCTGTTATGAAGCGGTCAGGGGCTGATTTCAGTAGGTAGTTGGGTCGTATCTAGTTTACAGTGAGTGTTGGCGAACCTCCTATTGTGGACAAATCATTTTCTAATGAAAATTTCTATAATTGACAACCTAAAACAGGCTTGACCAGCATTTGAAAGGAAATTTGAGATGTGAAAAATCTAACTACTGAGAGTTTCTTGGAGACCTTGCCAACATGTTCTATTGTCATTTTTATGGGATATCTGGAATGCACACTTAGCGATGGCCTTAGGGGAAAAAAACAAGGAACAGATAGCAGACCAGTAGGGGTCAGTGAAGTGTTTGAGTACTACAACACTTGTATCAGTGTAAAAAAACAAACAAACAAAAAAAACCTATGCCCAACACGGTAATGTTTCACCCTATGGCCTGCATCGGGGGCAAAAAGACTGTACAAATACTTGCTGGTAAAATGGTAGTAAATAATGAGCTTGAATAATTATATTAAAACCATGCATATTAATAAATACCTAAAATTTAAATAACATCACAATTACAGCTAAAACACACAAAAAAACATATAAACAAATGTTGTATTATAGCACATGTGTTCATATAAAATATGTATAATAAGGAGAGGAAGCAAGATGGGTGTCCTATCAAGAATGCTCTGCACATTGCTCAGCCTGGATTACTTATTTCTTATCAGTTGAGGGTTTTAGCTTCTTTTTCTTGATGCCAAAACGGAAGGGAAATGTCCAGGCTCCCTCCAATTCAGTGTCTGTTCCTTCCTTGCGCCAGACGGAGATTCGGCGGTTTGTGCAACCTTAGAGTCAGTTTGGGTGCACCCATTGTTCAGGGCACGAGGAGGAGTCCTGACTTGGGGAGTGAAGTGTCACTCAGCCCAGTCGCTCCACAAGTTTTCTGAATCATGGCATTGTCTGAGCTACAAGCAAGGAATGGGAAGCCACCATCTCCTTCTGTTGCCATGAGAGGGCTGTCACCACTTTCTAGTATGTAGGTAATGCATACTGAAGCTGTGGGGATGGTCTGAAGCTTTCCCAGTTGGAGAAAGGGCGCACTGGTAAAAGGTTGGGAGATACCTTCACTAATTAACTCTTGGATGTGACCTTAGACTCCATATGGTCGGCTTTGGAGTCACTCTACAAAGTATGCTCTCTATCTCTGCCAGATAGAACATCTTGAAAATTCAAAAGCTTGAAGAAACCACTGCGACACATGGGAGTAAACTGGAGGGCCTTACGGTCTTGTTACAGCAGGTAAACCATCACATGTTACTGTTATTCAAGATAAACTTATTTCAAAGAAATTTAAGTACTTGGAGATATATAGGTATGCAGATGAGAGGGACTGCCTCTGTTACATAAGGGCTTTCATCTGCCAGTACCTAAAAAAAACATTCTACTCCTGAGAGGGATCAAGTCTGTTGTGGATATGTCTTCTAATAGCTTGGATTTGACCAGTATTTTGTAAATATCAAGTGAAGAAGTAATTATTAGAGCTACTTTGTTAATGACACTTGTTTTCCACCAAAATAAGGATACACGCTTGCGTATTTACTTCAGAACTAAGAATTCTGATTTTCTTGGAAAAATATTCATTTTTTCCTGATGTTGCCAGACTTACCCAGATGTAAGTAATTCTTAAACCTCTGTCAACAGGCCCTAGGTACAGGAGCTAAGATATCCATGCAGATCTAATATCTTTATGCACAATCACTCCTACATCTTTTATGAACCTTCTCAATTGCAATTCTTCTTGAAAGGGAAAGCATCCAACATTAGTGGAGTCTAGCTCACACAGTTACTGAGCCATTTATTATTCTAGTTACTTGAGTAATATACCACCTTTTTCTGGTTATTGTGGTTTTCTTGTTCCCCCAAAGTGTGTGTGTGTGTGTCGTCCCTCCCTTCCAGTTCCAGGCCCCCTCCCTCCGAAATTTAAAAGTCATCCTGACTTACCTTGTCGGGGTTACGGCAGCAGCGGTAAAAAGTGTGCAGGCTCGGCACTTACTTCAGTTTGCCCTTCTCCGTCTCTCAGCTCTGGTCCCGCCCTCAATTCCTGTTTCCGCAAGGGCGGGACCAGAGCTGAGAGGTAGAGAAGGGAAACTGAAGTAAGTGCTGAGCCTGCACACTTTTACCACGTGAGGTAAGTCAGTATGACTTTTAAAATTCGGAGGGAGGGGGCCTGGAACTGGAAGGGAGGGATGACAACCCTGGAACTGGGAGGGAGGACCCTGGAATTGGGAGGGAGGGAGGGGGGACGCTAGAACTGGGAGGGAGGGGGGTAGGCTTGTTTGAAGAGGTAAGTTTTCAGCAGTTTTCGGAAAGGTAGGTGTTCATAGGTTGATCAGATGTGTCGAGGTATTGCGTTCCAGAGTTGGCTGCCTATAACGGAGAAGTTGGATGCATAGTATGACATATATGACACATATTGTTTTTACCTCCTCTCCTCTGCCCTATCTAATATTGTAGTTCTACCTGTTATCTTGCAAGTCATGTCTTGGTGTCTAATGTTTTTAATTTGATTTCTTTGCCTCTTTCCTCTCTCCTTTACCCTAAATTGTTAGCAGCCCAGAAGGTTTCCCTTAGGGCGGGATAGTAAGTAATAAACTTGAAAAATAGTTTACTTTTTATTATTGTCCTTATTTGATACTGTGACCCGCTTTGATTCCTATGGATATAGGTGGGATATAAGTGCTGGCATGGAATGGAATGATGTAGTGGATTTGTACTGGGGGAATACGACTACACTCTTCCATTTCCTAATTTATGTGATTAATAAGTCACTTTTGCTTACAATGCTTCGAGCACCATCAGTTGTCATACTGGTTAACTCTGCCCAGTCTAATTCCATATTACCAATTTTTGCAAACATAAGGCTATGTACATCAGCAAGTTCCAAACTCATCGCCACAAATATGTCATAAGGCACAGCTTCTAATCTTTATCAAAATTGTTTTCCATTTCTTTTATTCCTCATGTGATAGAGACTGACCATAGCTAAGTAGGTTGGTCAGACACAAATGGGTGATGGCTCTGGCATGTTGAGTGTTAGATAGGATAGTCGGAGTGATGCAGGAATTACCACTATTGTTAGCAGAATCTATGGTACTTCAGGAGTCAAACACCACACACCAGAATGAGAGAAAAGTCTTCTTTATTTGCCAGCAAACAAAGTAGGACATCAGCGCTAGACCTCTCCTTCTCTTCAGCTCTCTGTGTCTTGTGTCTCTGTGTCTTAGCTCTTTCTCTCGTCTCTCTGTGTCTTGGCTCTCCTGTCTGTCTCTCTCGTCTCTAACGTAAGCTGCTTCTGTTCTCATTTATATATGGTCCTAAACCCCTCTAGCCCCCCTTTCTCACCAGATGGTAAGGAATAGATTGATTACCCTGTCTTGAACTAATTATCTCTACACATTTACTCAAAATATCAGTTACATAGGTTTCAGATATTTCCTAAACTGACCTACGACCTGGGGCCTCTCAAACTAGACAATGCGGCACCTATCTCCTGCATTTTATTATTATTAAATTCTCAGATTCTAACCGGGCTCTGGCATTCATTAAGGGGCCAGTCCTACACTTAGCTATAATCAATCAAAGAAAAGAGTTGACTTTTCCTGACCCCTTTCACCTTTTGCTTCATACACAGAACTAGCTAGGACTGTGGATAATTCAAACCAGATGACCTCTTAAACTGTAGACAAAGACTGAATTAAAAAGATATTTTACATAGAGAAATAGAACTTATTAAGTAAACAGAATAAAACATATTTTAAAATAAGCAGAAATCAGAATTCCTTATAAGACAGAATCTAAATTATCAAGAAATTATTTAAATCTAAACTATCTCCTTCTCTCTAAACAGCATTTAGCCTAATCTTTTAAAACTGCCTGCTTGCTGATCCCCTCAAGACTGTCCAGTATGCCTTGCTTAGAATGGCATCCAGATGTGGTTTATTATTATGCCTATGAACTAGCCTTAACAATCCATCACTCAAAAAGGGACAAAGAAAGTTTTATTTCTCGCTGACCTTTCTAACCTCTAGTCTAGCAAAAGCTAGACATTTGAGTAATTAAAACCAGATGGCATTCTACCACTTACAGAACTGAACCAAACTTAAACAGAATTAGCAAATTAATATGATTTCTCTGTCCAGGCTGCCTCATTCCCCCCTTTGAGACTAAAATCAGCTTATGCAGAGATAAGTCTCACAACTCAAACTCTGGGGACTATAGTGATCCCAACTCCATACATTCCAACA
Organism: Microcaecilia unicolor; assembly: GCF_901765095.1. Lineage (NCBI taxonomy): Eukaryota > Metazoa > Chordata > Amphibia > Gymnophiona > Siphonopidae > Microcaecilia > Microcaecilia unicolor. Next base: position 102,145,407 of record NC_044032.1, on the reverse strand, counting down.
GTCTGTGCTAGTCACAGATTACTCTAATATAATGTTCTCAGTCTTTGAGTTCTTATACCAGTTGGGATAGAACCTCAACTGACAAGGATCAAGCTCTTGAATTCCAGGAAAGCCAGAATCAGGGCAAGAAAGAGTCTCAGTATGAAGCCGAATTCCAGCAGCTCCTACGGTATGCAGTTGACCCTTCTCTTCAGCTAGTAGATTCTCTGGTTCGGGTCAAGCACAACTTCAATGGCTCCGCGGGATCACTTTCTGCTCTCCACTGTTTAGGCTCCGTCTGATCCGTGCTGGGCTCAGTCTGGTCAGCAGACTTGATTCGAGACCAATGGACCCATGGAGTTATCCCTGCGACCTTCACAGCTGTGGGGGTAGAAAGCAAAATAGTAAAAGGTCCTTTCCACCGGGGCCCCAAGGGCTGGAGCCTCCAGTCTTTCACCCAAACTCTATCCCCTGGCAGGAAGGAATGTACCTGAGCCTGGAAGGGGACAGGGTTTATTTCTCTCACATAAGACTGAAGCTCAGAAATTATCCGGGCCAAGAGGGCTACCTGCTCCTGCACCTGGGCAGACCCTAAAGTCCCTATGTCTCCCTTAATTCCCTGAAAAATGGCTGGGGGCTTCCCATACACAATTTCAAAGGGAGAGAGGGCCGTTCCTTTAGTTGGGGTGCATCGGAGGCGGAAGAGGGCTAGTGGCAGTGCCTGTGGCCATTTCAGTTGGGTTTCCTGACAAATCTTTGCTAGGCTATTTTTCAAGGTTCTGTTTGCCCGCTCAACCTGCCCTGAACTCTGGGGACGGTAAGCACAATGCAATTTCCAGGTAATGCGCAATGCGCGGGACAGGGCCTGAAGTGTGGCTTCAACAAAGGCAGGACCATTATCTGAGCCTATGGCAAGGGGCAGTCCATACCTGGGGATGACATCCCTAAGGAGGGCTCGAGCTACTTCTGTGGCTTTCTCAGTGACTGTAGGGTATGCTTCCACCCACCCAGAGAAAGTGCAGACCATGACCAAGAGGTATCGGAGCCTACTGCTCCTGGGCATTTCTGTGAAGTCTATGACTAGGGACTCAAAGGGTGTTTGGACTGAACTCCTGGTGGAATACGGGGTCCCTAACGAGCATTATTCTGGGCACAGAGAGTACATCGTGCAGAGGCAGTGGCAACCAGACTATCCAATCCTTCCAGGACCACTACTCGACTGAGTAGGCGGGCTAGTGCTCTTTTCCCTAAGTGTGACAGGTCATGAGCTTGAGACACTACAGGCCAAGCTAGGTGGCGTGGCACCAGAACTCTGGTATCAGGGAGATGTAACCAACCATCAGGTCTCCTTACTGCCCCTTCTTCTTGAGCCCATTTCTCTTCCATTTGGGTGTACATAGGCGTCCATTCTTGCAGTCGAATTTGGAACAGGGGGGTCACAGTACCTGCTGGGGGTCCTCGAGCAGTTTCCTTGGCCATCCGATCAGCATGGCGGTTCCCTCGGGCCACTGGAGTATCTGTCCTTTGGTGTCCCCGGCAGTGAATGACAGCTACCTTTTTAGGGGCCCAAACGGCCTCTAGCAACTGAAGTATTTCGGGTCCATACTTAACAGGTTGGCCTGCGGCATTTATGAGTCCCTTATCCTTATTCAAAGCTCCATGAGCGTGTAGAGTTGTGAAGGCATACTTGGAATCAGTATAAATGTTGGTCACCAGTCCTGCTGCTAGCTCCAGAGCTCATATGAGGGCCACAAGTTCTGCTTTCTGGGCTGAAGTTCCTTGGGGCAGGGCCCTTGCTTCTATCACCTTGTCCTCTGTCACCACAGCATAGCCTGCCAATCGCTTGGAGTTCTCCACGTAACTGCTTCCATCTGTGAAATAAATTACATCTGGATCCCTCCAAGGAACATCTTTGAGATCTGGTCGACTGGAGTACACTTCATCCATGGTTTGGATACAGTCATGATCCGGTGGTCCCTCAGATGCTGGCACAAGAGTGGCGGGATTGAATGTAGCCACTGTTTCCAGGTGTATCCGTGGATTCTCACATAAGCTGGCTTGGTACTTAACCATGCGGCTATTTGTAAACCAGTGGTTGCCTTGTACTCCATGAGGGTAAGAACTGCGTGGGGGACTTTGACAACCAGTTCTTGCCCCAAGGTCAACTTGTCAGCTTCCTGGACCAGTAAGGCTGTTGCTGCAATGGCCCTCAGGCAAGCTGGCCATCCTTTAGCCACTCCATCCAGCTGTTTAGACAGGTATGCAACAGGCCTCTGCCAGGATCCCATCATCTGGGTCAGTACACCCAGAGCAACCCCCTGTCGTTCGTGGACATACAGTGAGAAAGGTTTCTCCACATCAGGAAGGCCTAACGCAGGGGCTTGGAGTAGGGCTTTCTTTATAGCGATGAAGGATTGTTGAGCAGTAGGTCCCCATTCAAATGGTTCTTTTTCACACCCCCCCCCCCCCTTTGTGGCCTGGTAAAGGGGTTTCGCCATCAGTGCAAAATTTGGAATCCAAATTCTGCAGAATCCGGCTGCTCCCAGAAATTCCCTAACTTCCCTTCTGGACTTGGGTTGGGGAATTGCAGCAACCGCTTGCTTCCTACTGACATCCAGTCTACGACTTCCCTGGGAAATGCAGAAGCCCAGATACTTCACTTCTGACTGACAGAGTTGGGCCTTCGAGCGTGAGACCTTATAGCCCGCATCCAAGAGTAACTCCAGCAATTCTCTGGTAGCCTCGACACACTCTTCCTGGGTCACTGCTGCAATCAGGAGGTCATCTACATACTGAAGTAAAACTCGCCTGGAAGGCTCAGATTTAAAAGTCTTAAGGTCTTGTCCTAGGGCAGTCCCAAAAATGGTGGGGGAGTTCTTGAACCCCTGTGGCAGGTGGGTCCATGTATACTGAAGCTTCCGTCCTGTTACTGGGCTTTCCCATTGAAAGGCGAAAAGCAGTTGACTGGCGGGGGCCACCCGAATACAAAAGAAGGCATCTTTTAGGTCCAGTGTCGTGAAATGGGTAGCTCCAGAAGGTATCAATCCAAGCAGGACATATGGATTAGGCACTACAGGGTGTAATGAAATAGTGGATTTGTTGACCACTCGTAAGTCTTGGACTGGCCGGTAGTCCTCAGTCCCTGGCTTCTGGACTGGCAACAGTGGCATATTCCATGGAGACTGGCAAGGTCGAATAATTCCATGGGATAACAGACGATTCAGATGTGCTTGAATCCCTTCCAGAGCCTTTCGGGGAATTGGGTATTGACGAAGACGGATTGGCCGGGCACTTGGAAGTAAGTCTACATGGACAGGGGGAATATTTCGGGCCAACCCTGGGGGATTATCTTCTGCCCATACCCCATTGACCTGGAAGCTGTCGGCCAGGGGTAGGTCAACTTGGTCATGCGACTGATGCAGCCGCCATTCTTCTTCAAGGGGGCAGCAGAAACTCAATATGCCCTTAGGGCTGGATGTCGGGGGCCGAAAGGAGACCGAAGTCTGGCCATCAGAGTCAAAGGAAATTTGGGCCCTAAGCTTGGACAGCAGGTCCCGGCCTAACAAAGGGATTGGACAGTCTGGCATATACAGGAATTCATGAGTGACTGTGTGTGAGCCTAATTGGCATCTACGGGTCGTCAGGAAGGGCCTCCGGTCCTGCACCCCGTGGCTCCCACCACTCGGACAGTTTTTTCAGACACAGGCGCTAATCACTCCGTCACAACAGAGTGTTCAGCTCCTGTATCAATCATGAATGGAATTGAGCGGCTCCCTATGGTTAGCTTGACCACGGGTTCCTGGGAGCCCAGTTTGTAGGAACCCGGTCTGTCCTATTCATCCCATTCTGCCATCTCGGCTATCCCAATGATGTCAGATTCAGAAGGCTCATACCTTCCCTCTCGAACTCGGCCTCGGCTTCCTCGATCTCCTGGTCCCCTTCTCGGTCCCTGGCGCTTCTGGGGGCATTCATCTTTCCAGTGCCCTCTTTCCTTGCAGTAGGCGCACTGCTCCCTCTCCAATCGTGGTCTTGGATTCTCCCCTCGTGGCCAGGATTGATTGAAGGAATCCCGGGGCCGGGCTGGCGGTCCGGGGTCCCACTTCGGCTTCCCATTGGCTGGAGGTCGACCTCGGTTAAGGGTGGAATTAGTAATGGCTGCCGCCAAGAGGTCGGCCTTCTTCTGCATCTTCCGGTCAGCCTCTCGGCGCATCTCCTGATCCCTATTAACGAAAACCTTTGTTGCAATCTCAATTAGCTGGGTGGTATTCATCCCTGCGAATCCCTCCTGACGCTGCAGCTTCTTCCGGATATCTGGCATACTCTGGGCCACCAATGCACTATTCACCATTCTCTGGTTTTCTAGTGCCTCAGGGTAGGTTTCAATTAGTCGCTCTAAAAAGGCCCCAGGGGATTCAGTTGCCCCTTGGAGAATTTCAGAGACCTTTGCCAGATTAATGGGCCTCTTTACGCCTTTCTTCATACCTTCCAGCAAGTCCCGGCAATAGCCAGACAACAGTTCATAGTGCTGCCCGTTATTTGAATCCCAAGCTGGAGCTGCGCGAGGGAACCGAGCTCTAACCCATTCCTCTGGGTCCTGTGTCCCCTCGGGGACACGCGCTCGCGTGATGGCCTCAGCATTTTGTAAAATCTTCTGCCTCTCCTCAGTTGTGAAGAGGGTCAGGAGGAGCTGTTGACAATCAGTCCAAGTTGGGTTATGGGTGGCCATAATACTAGCCACTAGGTCCACCACTGCCTGAGGCTTTTCAGTATAAGAGGGGTAATGCGTCTTCCAATTCAGGAGATCGGTGGTTGTGAAGGGTACATACTGGTAGGCCTGTGCCTGTATAACCTGATCCTGATTATTAGGATCAGGTCGAGTGGTGGTTACCTGACGGAGGGGCAGAGCTCTCGAGGAGGTGGGAATGCAACCTGAGGTAGAGCGAGGAGCTAACCCCTTATCATGCTCAAAGGTGATTGCAGCGGGTCTAACCCATTCAGGGGAGATGTGTTGAACCCCTGAGGGATGGGGAGGGGTACTCATAGGCTGAGAGGTGATCACAGGTGATTCAGTCCATTGAAAGGGATGCTGGGCCCCTGATGAGTGGGAAGGGGTACTAGAGGGAGAGGCTGGGTTGTCGGGAGTTGAGGAGTCAGGGAGTGGGGCCCAAAGCGGGTCATGGGAGGTTAGCAGGGAAGGATGTGGCAGAGGAGGGTAGATGCTGGCTGAAAAGTCCAACCTAGGATGTGGCGGGGTTTGCACAGAAGGGGAGGAACTATCCGGAGAAGCCTGTGCTGGAGAGGCTTGGGCTGGACGCCGTGGATCTCTGGGGGTGGAGCGGAACCCCAACAATGGGCCATAAGGTGGTGGCTCAAGATCTGAGGGGTCATCAGAGAGTATGGGTTTCTCGGACAGAGTAGGGGCGGAAGCCACCGATTGGATGGTGGGCTTCCTGGGACTCTTTCCCTCCTCCAGTTTAGATTTTCTTTCTTTGAACGCGGCCCAGCATGAACTTTACCGGGGATCCCATATAGGTTTTTAACCAAGAGGGAGGGTCAGTGACAAGGCTGTCCCAGGAATCTATATAGGGGAGCTGTTCAGGATATCCTGGTTCTCCTACAACTATGCTGTAGACCTTCCAGATTACTTCAATATCTAAGCTGCCACCAGGGGGCCACCCCACTCCCATAGATAGCCACTCAACTTCACACAAAGTTCTTAGAGTACTTAAACTTAAAGTCTGCCCATAATCATTAACTAAAAATCCTTTCTTAAAATTCTTAAGCATACAATCTAGGGGAGTACCAGTTTGACTAGATGATGTCCCCCCCATAATGCTTACAGTTACAACACACAGAAAGGAAGGGAAAAATTTTTTTGGAAGTGTGGTAAGGGGTCCACACGTCCCGAGACACAAGGTAGACAAACAACAATCGCTTCCTTCCGTCGCTGGCCAGTTGAACTCATGTTAACTGGAACCGCAGCTATAAGAAGTCCACACTCATATAACATTCATGCATCACACACACTGTACAAAAAATCCCACCCAACAATTTCAGATTTTTCAGATACAGATAAGCTCTGACGGTTTCCCTGCTAGTCCCCACTAGACTAGAAGGTACTAAGGCCTTCGCTGAGAGTTGATCAGACTCCCCTTCCCTCAACTTTAGAGGGGCTGATTACAGTTTCCTAGGATTACAATACAGAATACAAAATACATACCCGGCCATTGTTCCTCAGTCAGTTCTTCTGGAGCCCCACGTTGGGCGACAGAAATTGATGCAGGGTTCGTATCCCACTTCTGACACCAGAAATTGATGCAGGAATTACCACTATTGTTAGCAGAATCTTTGGTACTTCAGGAGTCAAACACCACACACCAGAATGAGAGAAAAGTCTTCTTTATTTGCCAGCAAACAAAGTAGGACATCAGCGCTAGACCTCTCCTTCTCTTCAGCTCTCTGTGTCTTGTGTCTCTGTGTCTTAGCTCTTTCTCTCGTCTCTCTGTGTCTTGGCTCTCCTGTCTGTCTCTCTCGTCTCTAACGTAAGCTGCTTCTGTTCTCATTTATATATGGTCCTAAACCCCTCTAGCCCCCCTTTCTCACCAGATGGTAAGGAATAGATTGATTACCCTGTCTTGAACTAATTATCTCTACACATTTACTCAAAATATCAGTTACATAGGTTTCAGATATTTCCTAAACTGACCTACGACCTGGGGCCTCTCAAACTAGACAATGCGGCACCTATCTCCTGCATTTTATTATTATTAAATTCTCAGATTCTAACCGGGCTCTGGCATTCATTAAGGGGCCAGTCCTACACTTAGCTATAATCAATCAAAGAAAAGAGTTGACTTTTCCTGACCCCTTTCACCTTTTGCTTCATACACAGAACTAGCTAGGACTGTGGATAATTCAAACCAGATGACCTCTTAAACTGTAGACAAAGACTGAATTAAAAAGATATTTTACATAGAGAAATAGAACTTATTAAGTAAACAGAATAAAACATATTTTAAAATAAGCAGAAATCAGAATTCCTTATAAGACAGAATCTAAATTATCAAGAAATTATTTAAATCTAAACTATCTCCTTCTCTCTAAACAGCATTTAGCCTAATCTTTTAAAACTGCCTGCTTGCTGATCCCCTCGAGACTGTCCAGTATGCCTTGCTTAGAGTGGCATCCAGATGTGGTTTATTATTATGCCTATGAACTAGCCTTAACAGTCCATCACTCAAAAAGGGACAAAGAAAGTTTTATTTCTCGCTGACCTTTCTAACCTCTAGTCTAGCAAAAGCTAGACATTTGAGTAATTAAAACCAGATGGCATTCTACCACTTACAGAACTGAACCAAACTTAAACAGAATTAGCAAATTAATATGATTTCTCTGTCCAGGCTGCCTCAGGAGAATGAGGTAGTTATGGTAGGGAGATATAATCTGGTACAGATGGGGTAGGTCTGTTTAGAAAGTGACGAGCTAGGTCAGGTAGAGCACTGGGAGTCAGAGGCAGGGCTTGGGCATGAACTTGAGTCAGCAGGCCACCTAGGTGCTATGTTTTGACTCATCAGTGATTCAGTAGCTCAGCCTATTCCCATCAAACTCTGCCACCATTGGGGTCATTCTCAATGTCATACAGACAGCCCTGTAACCTGTAGCAAAGTACATAAGTATAGCCATACTGGGACAGACCAAAGGTCCATCAAGCCCAGCATTCTGTTTCCAACAGTGGCCAATCCAGGTCACAAATACCTGACAAGATCCTCAAAAAAGTACTAAACATTTTATACTGCTTATCCCAGAAATAGTGGATTTTCCCCAAGTTCAATTTAATAATGGTCTATGGACTTTTTCTTTAGGAAGCCACCCATCCCTTTTTTAAATTCTGCTAAGCTAACTGCCTTTACCACATTCTCCGGCAACAAATTCCAGAGTTTAATTACTGGGCACCTCCATTTAGGTGCTTTGAGGGTGTGTGGTAGATAGGACCCTAGTCTATAATGGAACCTAGGTGCCCATACTTATACCATAGACTTGTGCGTAAAAAGGCAGGTACCAACGTAACTTGCCATATTCTATAAGTTATTTCTGTGAGTGGGAGCCCTGTCTATATTCCACTCATGCTCCACCACCCCTGTGTATTTCCCCTAGTAAATATACACTATGTATGTTAAGTGCCCTTAAGCACTGTGCTAACACTTAAGTGATATGTGTATAAGCGCTACTATTCTAAATATGAGGGATGTGGTTATCAACCTCAGTTACTGTTAAGAAGCTTTATTTTACCACTAACTTGTCCTATTTTATCATAGACCCCATATTATGCAATGAGACCCAGTTACTAATAATTGGGACGAACAGTAAAATAACACACATGCAAGGTTTGTGTAAATGTGGGCACCTAGCTTACAGAATTGCCCTTTAAAATGTTTTGTTACCTTCATAGATTATAGCGTTGTCCTAATTTTCTTTAAAATTAACCTTGGCTTAAAATACGGATATACAAGTTCATGCCTGTTTGCACAGGAAATGCTGGTGTAATTTGCATGTCTGGGCAGCTGTTTACTTTTCAGAACTGCATGAGATAGAAGTCCATAAGGGAGCAAGGTTGACATGCTTCAGGAAAAGCATCTTGATGCAGCAGGACAGGCTCACAGTGATTTCGCTCTACCCTTCATAGCTCAGATCAGGCATTTGCAATGACCGGTGGCGTTGCATTTCTTGGCAATAGAGGCTTTCCCATATCTGCCTGCAAATAAGCAAACATTCCAAATCAGGCAAGGAAAAAAATATATATATATCACACAATCCCCCCTGTTTACTAAAACTTAGCTCGAGTTATCTGCAGCAGAACCCACTTCATTCCTATGGGCTGTGCTGCAGATAACTCGAGCTGAGCTTTAGTAAACAACTCCCAATGTAACTTAAGAATCTACTGGTAGCAGCAGCTTTGTGTCAATAGTTTTCTGCAATCTATCACATTCCTATAACTATATACCGTAGTTTCCCACATATAAGCCATGGCTTATACTTATTTTTACACTTTGACTGTAGGGGTTGCAGCTAATACACTTTCCTATTTACATAAATGTGTGATGGACTATACACTGTGAAGTTTATCAAATTTTATAAGTGGTTAAATCGTGCTATTAAACTGAAAGTGGGATGGGGGAGGAACATGCCTGGCACATGCGCACAAAGGTTTTGTGGTAAGCGCTGCTCATGTGTCCATACTCAGACAAAAATGGAAGTGTCAGCACATATTGGCACCTGTTCTAATGCTCTTGTTTTCAGTTTTGTTCAGACACGTGCACACATTTTTTGCTTACTATTTGCAGCCATCCGTACTCTGTATGTTAACACCCACACTCAAGCATTAGGCGCACAGTAACATGTGCACACACTCAAGCAGTGGCTAACACATAGGTGCGGCTTTTTTTTTTTTTTTACTTACGGATACAGCGGGAGGATAGCACCTTGTGTCCAAGTGTTTTTCTAGAGGAATTACTGAGTGGAGATGTTTTTTGATTCAGTCAAACAGAAGGAAAGACATCCACGGATGGAATACACCAGGCATAAAACAGTAGAGGAACAAAGAGGAACCTCTCGCAGATGGTGTGCAAAAACTTTATTACAATAATCTTCAAAAACAATAAAGGAGACCAGACCCGACTCATGTTACGGCCCTACCAGCCTGCATCAGGGGTCTAGGAATTTACAAATTCCTAGACCCCTGATGCAGGCCGGTAGGGCCATAACATGAGTCGTGTCGGGCCTCCTTTATTGTTTTTGAAGATTATTGTAATAAAAAAGTTTTTGGACACCATCTGCGAGAGGTTCCTCTTTGTTTCTCTACTGTTTTATGCCTGGTGTATTCCATCCGTAGATATTTTTCCTTTTGTTTGTGACTGAATATATAGGTCTGTTATGTCAGTTTTTGTATTCCACCTATACCTATTTAGTTAAGGACGGATTACAGTAATCAAGATCTGGACTAGTCTCTTCAGGAGCTGCAAATAGTTAAAACAAACTGGTAGCATATAGTCAGGAGTTTTCCCAGTAAGAATTTTGAAGGTGGTAATACCTAATTTAAACTGAATTCTCTCAGCAACAGGTAACCAATGAAGTTTGGAGTAATAAAACTGAAGTGACTCAAATTGAGATAATCCAAAAATCAGTCTAACAGCAAATTCTGAACCAATTGTAAAAGGTGGATAAGCGATCTAGAACAAATAGCTAACATAAGATTCCAATAATCCAGTTTAGGAAGAATTAAAGACTGAACCAAAATCCTGTAAACCTCTAAATTGAAATAATTTCTAAGAATCCTCAACTATCTCAGCATTTTCAAAAAAGTGTATAATGATTGAGTACTTTATTTTATTGCTACTTTTCTTATTGTTTTCATATGCCATTATAAATATTGTATGTTACCTTTTTGAAAATTAATAAAATTTCTTGGAAAAAAAAGACTGAGTATGACACCGCATAGACAATAAATCATCCTCCACCCCCACAATTTTTGAAACCCTGTATAGAAATGCTTCACACAGGAAAATCCAACAGGAATAAAAGAGGAGGGATAGGAACATTCTGAATATAGCAGTTTTTGAACAGGAAAACTATCTATTTTTTTTTTTTTAATCACTATTTTCCAGACGTTTTTGTGCTCAGTATGTATTTCTGTAAGTAATGTTAAAAAAAAAGTCCCAGAGAAAAATGCACAAAAACAAGCCATAGGGATGGATGTGTGGCACCATTCCTGGCCACACAGACATCCCAGAAGAGCAGAGGGACAGCCTAGTGATCAGTGTAGTGGACCTCATATAAAATGACCCACCTTAACACCCGTGTTGTACCTAACTATACACTACTACAAAAGCCCTCAGGTCTGCAGGTGTCCCCTATAGGTACAGTTGTTATTTTGTGAGTTTTGGAAGGATCCCAATTTCTACCACAAGTGTAACAGAGTGGAATATGGGCCTGGGTCCCCTTCTCTATAGTGTATTGCACTGACCAATAGGCTAGTTCTCGGACCAGCTTGCTGTTCTAATAAGAGTGGTCATAATATCTGAAGCTGTCACAGAACCTGGTATGTCATGTCACTGTTACATCTTGGGGGGTGGGAAGAGGTCAGTGATCACTGGGAGATTGAGGGAGAGTTGTGCCTTAATCCATCCAGTGGTCAGGGCACCTTTTTGTGATTTAGTTGTGATTGACACAGGTCCAGATAAAAAAAAAATCCCAATTTTTGGCCTAGACGTTTCTATCATGTTCCATGTTGTCTGAAAAACATCCAATTTCTAGGCCTGCCCAAATCCTGCTCAAAACACGTCTCCAACATGCCCCCTTACTTTTTAGACAAACTGTAGAGAAAACCCATCTTAAATCTGAGTTTCAAGAATTACAACTTGGACTTTTTCCAATGAAAAATGTCCATCTGCCACTTTGTGCCGCTTTTGAAACGTTTTTCTCTTTTGAAAATGAGCACCATAGTGTTCAAAACTGCATCATATTTACCCACCTATATGTGGTTGGCATCATGGCAAATTGCCAGCCAGTGTTTAATCATGAATGACTATAACCTGCATAGAGTGGTGGGTGTGTCTCTGGTTACCTTGATGGACCATGTCATTTACCCCTGGATTCTATATAGCGCGTCTAGAAATCGGTGCCAAAATCAGTGTGGATTCTATAACAATGCTTGTAATTTAACAAGCTAATTACTGCTGATAAAACAGCACTTAACAAGCAATAATGAGCACTAATAGGCACTGATTAGAATTTGGGCACACAACTCGCTAAGCATATTCTGTAACAATTTGCACCAAACTTCTAATGCATGCAGGCAAAATGGGGCATGGTTACGGGCGGGGAAATGGGCATTTCATGGGAGTTCTGAAATTTATGTGCCTAGTTATAGAATATGGCCTAGTGCACTTAAATCTATGAGCTGGGGGAATTTATGCCTCTTTTTTTGTGTGTAAATGGATGCACGTGGATTTAGGCACTGAAATGTCAACTAAGCGTATTCTATAATCGGCGCCTAAATTGAGGCACAAATTATAGAATATGCTTAACACTCACTTCAGTGCCAGTTTTTGTTAGGCACCATATATAGAATCTCCTCATTACTGTGTAATTACATGTGTAAATAACAGCATTCTGAAATTTCCATTTACACATATATGTAATCCACATGGGTACATGCCACATAAGGCTTGTAAAATAACTTCTTATATGTTGCTTGACTGAAAAAGTACTGGCTGATGTAAACATTGCCGCTCCAAAGGGTTTGGGAGAAGCATACGTATTGGAAAATGTATTTTGAACTAATCCAGGAAACCTAACTCAGCAGATTAAGAATTATAAAACAGTAATAGGAAATGTGACTATATCAAATTTACAGGACAGGTTGATACATTACAGAATACAAAATAGGAATGTGTAAAAAAAGTTGTAAAGAAATGTGCTAAAAACATTAAGTTGATACAGAATGTTTTATTGCTTGCTATGTGTAATGTTGAAACTAGAAATGTATAAAGTAAGTACAATTATCTTTAAATAACCTTTATCATTGCCTTAGCGAAGACTAAACTAATCAAAGATAAAGGCCAAAAGAAATTTAGGGGTGCACTGCATGGCACATGGAGTAGTTTAATGGCAGTTTGAAATAAATCATCTGATCTGATAAGCAAAAGCAGAGCAGAGTGGGCTAGGCTATTAACAGCTAACACTACCCCCCCAAATGTCTTGTTAAATTCAAGCCAGTGAACATTGTGTCCTATTGGTCCTGTGCACCTTTTCTTGCTTGCCAAGTAAGAGCTCAGATTTTAGGAACTATGCAAAATTATATGATTATGTGCAATGTAATAAATATTGTGGGTGCATAATTGCATTATTTCCTGGGTTATAGCTTATGGAGGACATAAAGAAGTCATCTAACAAGGACACTACTTACCTGCTTTCTATTTGTTCGGTTGCCTTTGCTGGCTGTTCTTCCTCTAATTCCCAAAGATTGTATATTTGTTCTTAGGTGCTTTAAGTCCTGTGATATGATATAGTTGAAATGCAGTTAAATCACATAAACAGTATCCCCCTTATTCTATAACTTGGTGCATAAATTTAAGCAGAAGCCAAATATACAACAGGTAGAGACCTCTACATGTAGTCCAAAGCAAGAGTAGAAGATGCCACAAAACGCAACCAGCCAACAGGATGAAGCAAAAAAATTCCTTTATTCAAAAGTACCAGTGATCCAATGGGGTCCAGTCATTGGTACTTTTGAATAAAGGACTTTTTTACTTCATCCTGTTGGCTGGTTGCATTTTGTGGCATCCTCTACTCTTGTTTTGGCATAAAATTAAGTGGCATTTGTGTGTTTAATTGATAGAATATTAGAACTTACATGAATAATGTACAGTTTCAGTCACTTGGTGAGCACTCAGCGATATTCTATAAATGAGGCATGCAACCCATTCACCCCCTAATTCTATAAAAGTCGCCAAATATTGCATGCACATATGCCCAATTTGCGCACATAATTGAATAGTGAGCTAATTAGCGCCAATAATTGGCTTTTTAACAAGCAATTATTAGCCCTAATTAGATTTAATTGGCATTTACATGTGTAAATTTTGGCGCAGAAATTTGTGTGATTGGAAAAAGGGGGCACAGAAATGGGAAGGGCATGGGTGTAAAGGAGCATTCCTAAAATTAAAGCCTGTTATAGAAGAACAAGAATATGCGCCTAATGAAGGCACATACATTTGTACCATGTTTCCGCTGGTGGAAATGGCCACGCCTAAAGTTAGGCATGATTCCTGGGCATAAGCGCTATTCTATAAACTGTGCCTAACTTTAAGTGCAGCTTATAGAATAGTGCTTTTTTCGGCATCAATTTTTTTTGGTGCCATATATATAGAATCTAGCTCTTAGCGCATAAGGGTGAGGGAAGTTTCACAGTGGAGGAGCAAGTGTGGGATCAATATTTACATGTTGGTACAATGAGTAAATGCTGGTCTTGTGAGTGAAGATCACAGCAGACAACAGAGGTAGAAAGGTTCTTTAGAATTTAAAGTTTTGAAAACAAGTAAAAATAACTTATATGTAATTCGATGAGTAACATGGAGCCAATGAGATGCCTTCAGAAGTGGTGTTATGTGATCAAATTCTTTTTGCTTTATGGCCTTTTCCTCATGTTCAGTAGGCCCAGAGGTGGGACCCTCACCCTCTACAAGGCGAACTGCATATTCCACATAGGAGGGGAGGAGGGCTCCTCCAGTAACAGTTCTTGCTCTTTATCTCCTGCAGGTGGCTCCTGCCTAGTGCCTACACTATTTCCTTGCCCTCTGGCCTGCTGAAACATAGAGTAAAGTCTAATCTCTTCTATGGGCAAGCTCACCTGCTTATTACTGCCTGACCAGTTGCTATTGTGAGAAAACAGACATGTATAACGGTTCCTTTCCCTCCTCATATATATATATATATAGTGGTTAGGGTGGTGGACTTTGGTCCTGGGGAACTGAGGAACTGAGTTCGATTCCCGGCACAGGCAGCTCCTTGTGACTCTGGGCAAGTCACTTAACCCTCCATTGCCCGCCGCATTAAGCCTGCCATGAGTGGGAAAGCGCGGGGTACAAATGTAACAAAAAAAAAATATATATATAGGGTGTATATATGTATATATATATATATATATATATATACACCCCATAGTTGTATATAGTTGATTTTGCTTTCCTCTCCTTCAATGTCCACCATTGCTGTAAATGTGTATATAAGAAGCAGCTATTTGCACATCTACCCAAGCACTCAGTGATGTTGGTTGTGGGTATGCAGAGCAGCGTAAGCTGTAGTCGAAGCACTGCCTATGCACACCTGCTGGTTGGTACCAGATGTGTGTCTAGTGTAAGACAATATGCCTTTACTTAGAGTAGAACATAAGTGTAGCCATTCTGGGTCAGACCAATGGTCCATCTAGCCCAGTATCCTGTTTTCCAAACAGTGGCCAAGCCAGGTCACAAGTATCTGGCAGAAATCCAAAATATGGCAACACTCCATACTACAAATCCCAGGGCAATCAGTTGCTTCTCATGTCTGCCTCAATAGCAGACTATGGACTTTTCCTCCATGAATTTGTCCAAACTTTTTTTAAACCCAGATATGCCAACTGCTGTTACTACATTCTCCGGCAGTGAGTGCCAGAGCTTAACTATTTGTTGAGTGAAAAAAATATTTCCTCCTATTTGTTTTAAAACTCTAGCTCTATGTAGTGTGTCAAAAGGGTGTGGGCTGCCGACTGAAGGGGGGTTATGGGGCTGGTCTCCTGCTGCAAGCTGTCAGCAACAGACAGGAAATGCTTAAAGGAGGCAAACTGTGGTCCACATCAGTACATGTGGCCTTGTACCTGAGGCCAGCAGTGCAACTATATGCCTAGGATCTTTGGCAAGGGACACCCGTGATGGGACCCAGGTTTCAGCCTCCATGCTGGAGCTGGACTGGGTGACCAGTATGCCAGGTGTCCTCCAATGCTTATTGGTGGGAGGCAGGGACAGGGACACCTGGTTCCAGTTCTTGTTACCTGGGGGACATGTCTGAGGTATAGCACCAATGAGATGACATAGCAGGGAACCCTGGAGGCAATTATATCAGAGGTGTTTGTCCCTTGAGAGGATGGTCTGGCTATGGGCACACAGGATGGGTTCTGGGCAGTGGTGTGCTGGCAAGTTCTTAACAATAGGCTCTCTCTCTGGGCATAGGCAGCCCTGCAATTTGGGGAGGGCTTTCTGGGCGGCACGCAGTCCTCCCCCCCCCCCCCCCTCAACGTGCAGGCACGCTAGGCATATCTTTGCTGGCAGGGATGCCATGCCCCACCAGCCAAATAAATAGTCTGCCACTGTTTCCAGCTCTGAGCAGAATGCGCATACTCAAAGTCCCAGAAGGCAGCAGTCTATTTCAGCATCCCTGCCAACAAAAGTAAAAGGGAGTTCAGGATAGGGCTCAAGCCCAAATTTTGGGAGCCAGTTGTTATAATAGCCACGGGTGGGATGGAGTGGGGGGTGGGCTACCTTAACAACTGTCTCCCCAAACTTAAACAGCTTTCGCGAGCCAGCTCCAGAACACTACTGAGTATGCATTAACTATCTGACAAGATCTTGGTAAAATTATAGAAAAAGCTGAGTAAACATTTAGAACCTATTAAACAGTTTCACACCCAGGGAGAACCACCAGTCAAGTGAATGAACACAAATGATCTTTTCACCTGTCCCCCCCCTTAGCACCTTCTGGTGCGCTTAACCAGAATAGAAACCGATTTTGTAATCACGTTGATATAACCCCTCTTCTGCAATTTTTGTTTCAAGAGCATGTCCCACTGCATTTCCCCTCCAGGAAATAAGAAAACAGGAAGGGTAAAGGCTGGCGTTTTCTCTTGGAATATAGTTGTAGTAATATGAAAACAAGAAAGAAGGAATGTTTCTAAAACACCTCTCTCCAGCTAGATGCTTTTGAAAAGCAAAACAATCCCACTTAACAAATAAAGCAAGAACTTATTACCCATTATAGTGCTTTTCTGAAACTATAGCAGTTTATATATTACAGGAAGCTTAGCTAACAGAACAAAGTAGAAGTAACGCATTGAAAACATAAGAACAATTATGTTAAAAAAAAAAAAAAAAACCAGCAAGGTCAAGAGAGGACGCTCCTTACCTTGAAGCCATGCTGTTTACTCGTCTGCCTTTTTAATATTGCTTTGCTCTCAGAAAGAAGGCTCCATTTTACAGGTTCAATTATACTATACTGAACGTGACCACGTAGCCTGACATTACCGCATGCAACACCAACCAATCAGAGGCCACCGTTCCTACAACTGGGCCTTATTGTCAGAAGATAGAGAGCAAGTAAGCAGGATGCTTGCACGACAAGGCAGGACAGACAACCTGTCCCTCACCATGACAGATGGAATCATGGTGCAATCAGGGTGAGCCCCAGGGGGCGTGATGTACCCGTGGGCGAAAAACTGGAAATCTCGAATGCTCCAGCAGGTCCTGAAGTCTGCTTAGTTTGGAGGAATATATGAGGATTTTCCTGCCCTACCTGATTACAGCAACAACTAGCTCACAAAATTGGGCAAAAATCAACAACTGGCTCGCGTGAGCCGGTGCGAGCCAGCTCCAGCACACCACTGTTCCAGGGCTTCCTTTCCATTTATTTCTTTCCTTTCCTCCTTTCTTCTTCATTTCTGGTCCTCAGCTTCTGCTTATTTTCTTCATCCATGTGCAGTTTTTCTCCTCTCTTCCTTTCCCCTCATCTCATCTCCTTCCTCACTCTTCCCTCCCCTCCATCCATGTCCAGCATTTCTTCTCTCTCCCCTTCTCTCCCCTGCCCTCTATCCACCCATGTCAGTGACTCTCCTCTCCCCTGCCCTCCATCCACCCATGTCCAGCAGTGACCCTCCTGTCCCCTGCCCTGCATGCACCCATACCCAGTGACCCTCCTCTCCCCTGCCCTCCATCCACCCATGTCCAGCAGTGACCCTCCTCTTCCCTGCCCTTCATGCACCCATACGCAGCGCGACCCTTAGTTCTCTCCCCTCCATCCACCCATGCCCAGTGACTCCCTTCTCTCCCCTGCCACCCCTCCCGAATTGTTCACTGGTGACTTCTCCTCCCTCCCTCCGGATCCGTCCCTCACCGACCTGTCCTTTGAATTCTTCGGGGCAGGCAGTCTTGCCTGCTCGCTACCAGCGCTGACTCTCCCCTGCCGGTTCGCGCTTCAAAATGGCCGCCGAGACTTCAGCAGAAGTCTTGCGAGGCCGCCTCTGGAAGTGGCTATTTTTAAAGCGCGAACCGGCAGGGGAGAGGCAGCGCTGGTAGCGGGCAGGCAAGACTGCCTGCCCCGAAGAATTAGAAGAGTCAGGTCGGTGACGTGAGGAACCGGATCAGGCGGGCGATCGGGCGGGTGGGAGGGAGGGAGGAGAGCCGGCTCGGACTAGGGAACAACCGGCTCACGAGCCAGCTCCAGCACACCACTGATGGCATATACTTTGCAGATGGGCATTCACACGAGTGGAATCTGGGCAGGGCATACACTTACACATGTAAAATATATACTACAATTTATGCATGAAACTCCCCAATCTAGGTACAAGTATGTACATCAGCTCAATGACTGGCTCATTCACTTCCAGCTTGTCTCGAGACCACTGAAATAGTTGTTTGCAGTGGGAGTCTTGGTCTACTTCCTACAATTGTCTTGCTCCTCTCTACATCCCCCAACCCAGGGGCGTAGCCAGACAACAGATTTTGGGTGGGCCTAGGCAAGAAGTGGGTGGGCATCAAATGTTCTTCCCTCCCCCTCACCACCACCACCACCACAAAAAGATATCTCAGCTGGCAGGAAAATGCTTCTTTCCACCTTGGCAGTCTGCAGCAGGCATGAGGTGAAAACTGAACATGCACAGGTGCCAGTATCATGGAGAGTAGCGTTTTCATTACCATCAGGGGGAAGTCTTCAGCTGGTAGAGCTTGGGATCTCCACCAGCTACCGCTAAACATGTGCTACTATTGGGTGGGCCTGAGGCCTAAGTGGATGGGCCCTGGCCCACCCAGGCCACGCCACTGCCCCAACCCTCAAATGGAGTACAGCAACAGCTCCTGCTACATCTGACTCCTCTTGCTCCTTCCTTACCTGTTACCCCTCTCCTCACAACTTTTATGGCAGGAACTCTTGTTTTTGATCTGGCCTCTCTTCCCTTTTTAGCCCAACAAGGGAGATACAGAAAGGATCACAGTAGAGCTGCATGCAGATGTCCGAGTGCACAATGTATGCACGGCAAATCAGCAGCAAAAATGGAGGGGGAGTATGCTGCATGTGCACAAGATTTTACGGTAAGTGCAACTACTTGTGCCAGGGGCAGACTGAACATTTGGGGAACCGGGCAGTGCCCAAGGGCCCAGAGGCTCTGCCCAGATGCCTAGTGCGCTGCTGGTGATCTAGTGGCCTCATGGGGGGGGCATGTTCTTTCCTGCCCAGTCATAAGTACATAAGTAGTGCCATACTGGGAAAGACCAAAGGTCCATCTAGCCCAGCATCCTGTCACCGACAGTGGCCAATCCAGGTCAAGGGCACCTGGCACGCTCCCCAAACGTAAAAACATTCCAGACAAGTTATACCTAAAAATGCGGAATTTTTCCAAGTCCATTTAATAGCGGTCTATGGACTTGTCCTTTAGGAATCTATCTAACCCCTTTTTAAACTCCGTCAAGCTAACCGCCCGTACCACGTTCTCCGGCAACGAATTCCAGAGTCTAATTACACGTTGGGTGAAGAAAAATTTTCTCTGATTCGTTTTAAATTTACCACACTGTAGCTTCAACTCATGCCCTCTAGTCCTAGTATTTTTGGATAGCGTGAACAGTCGCTTCACATCCACCCGATCCATTCCACTCATTATTTTATACACTTCTATCATATCTCCCCTCAGCCGTCTCTTCTCCAAGCTGAAAAGCCCTAGCCTTCTCAGCCTCTCTTCATAGGAAAGTCGTCCCATCCCCACTATCATTTTCGTCGCCCTTCGCTGTACCTTTTCCAATTCTACTATATCTTTTTTGAGATACGGAGACCAGTACTGAACACAATACTCCAGGTGCGGTCGCACCATGGAGCGATACAACGGCATTATAACATCCGCACACCTGGACTCCATACCCTTCCTAATAACACCCAACATTCTATTCGCTTTCCTAGCCGCAGCAGCACACTGAGCAGAAGGTTTCAGCGTATCATCGACAACGACACCCAGATCCCTTTCTTGATCCGTAACTCCTAACGCAGAACCTTGCAAGACGTAGCTATAATTCGGGTTCCTCTTACCCACATGCATCACTTTGCACTTGTCAACATTGAACTTCATCTGCCACTTGCACGCCCATTCTCCCAGTCTCGCAAGGTCCTCCTGTAATCGTTCACATTCCTCCTGCAACTTTACGACCCTGAATAATTTTGTGTCATCGGCGAATTTAATTACCTCACTAGTTATTCCCATCTCTAGGTCATTTATAAATACATTAAAAAGCAACGGACCCAGCACAGACCCCTGCGGGACCCCACTAACTACCCTCCTCCACTGAGAATACTGGCCACGCAATCCTACTCTCTGCTTCCTATCTTTCAACCAGTTCTTAATCCATAATAATACCCTACCTCCGATTCCATGACTCTGCAATTTCTTCAGGAGTCTTTCGTGCGGCACTTTGTCAAACGCCTTCTGAAAATCCAGATATACAATATCAACCGGCTCCCCATTGTCCACATGTTTGCTTACCCCCTCAAAAAAATGCTGTTGCTATTCCACCCGCCTAGCACCACTGTATTTTAAAAATGGCAGCTGACACTGTCAACACCTGCAAGACTACTGCGGGAAGTCTCGGCCGCCATTTTGAAAACATGGCAGCACCGGCAGGCGGGGAAATAGTGGCAGTGCAGCAGGCAGGAAAGAACATGCCCCCCAAAGAGGCCACCAGACTACCAGGACCACCCCAATGGAGGACCGGGGCAGCAGGGTTGTTGGCTGCAGGGGCAGGGTGAGGTGTCGGGAGTGGCCAGATGGGGGCCCAGACCACCCTCAGTACCCGGGGGCCCAAACCACCCTAAGTCCACCCCTGTCTTGTGTGCATGTCTGAACCACAACTGAAAGTGTCAATACACATCAATGTATTCTTCACTGCCTAAATATGAGCCTTTTCAAAATTGTCTGTATTTGAAATTTTGAGAGGCTTGTATTTAAGCGCAGAAGAACAGTTAACAATGCTTATTACTCAATATCCCCAGATTCTATATATGGTGCCTGAAAATCCATGCAGAAACCAAAGTGTATTCTATAACAATGTACATAACTTAATTGGTTAAGCTAGCTAATCAGCACTGTTAATTGGATGTTAACAAGCAATTAGCACTAATTGGCATTGAGATTTACCTGCACAATTCAATAAGTGTGTTCTATAATGCGGTGTGCCTAAAGTCTGTCGCATAGTTGAAAAGGGGCATGGCATAGGCGCTTCTAAAATCTATGCGCATTATTATAGAATACACCTGATCTGCCTTAGGTGTTGAGATTTATACCAAGTAAAATGTGGCCTAAATGGATGTGGCTAAATTTAGTCGAAAGGTAAGCCACTCGGTGTATTCTATATACCACATGGAAATTTAAGTTTATTCTATAAAAGTTAGGCATACCTTGGAGAATACGCCTAGGTGTAATTTTTTTCCACGCAGATTTTTCAGGTGCCATATACAGAATCTTGTCTTAGACACCTTTAAACTTGCACAGGCTTCCTTCAACTTGCATTGCCATCACTTAAATGTGAAAGATTGACAAGAAATCTCTGTAAAAACTTGTACGCTACCCTGGACCCTCGCAGTAAATTTCTCATGTTGTGCATGTGTTAAACGTGGGTGGCATACTCTCTGCACAGCATGGAATACCTAAAGTAGCTCATCAGCATACATTTTAATACAAGTTGTACCTGTGTCTTCTGCGCAAGCTAACACCAGTGTACAAGTCCTCTATGCATTGCTTGGCGCATAGAACTGGTATAGATGATTACCACACAGTTAACGCGTGAGGTCTTACGCTAAGTCAATGGCTGGTGGTAAGGTCTCAGACCCAAAATGGACGTGTGCCAATTTTTATTTTGCAGTATGTCCATTTTTGGCAAAACTTTTGAAAAGGCATTTTTTTGCAGGTGCGCTGAAAAATGGATCTGCACACGCCCAAAACCCACACCTACACTACTGCAGGTCATTTTTTAGCGCACCTTAGTAAAAGGACCCCCCTCCAGGCTTACTCCAGGCACTTAATCACAGTATGCTTATGGCAGAATGCAGAATCCTAGCTGTGTTTGTTCTTATTTTTCATCTCCTGTGTAAATTAATCTATAAAACTACAGAATAAATGACCATGCCTAGGATATATGTATAGAGCTTAAAACCTTACCATTACTTTATCTGGCTCATCCACCAGGTTATCCAAGGCCTCATAAATATCATTCCTCCCTATTGCCTTTACTGCTGTCTTTAACTGGTCGAGAGTAGCATTTTCTTCCCACTGTGTCCAAAGCCGAAGTGCTTCTAAGGCTTGATTGTATATGCCTCTATGTTCTTCTCTCACTGTCCTCCAATCTTTGGTGTATCCAAGTTCTCCAAGTAGCTTTGACCAGTCACTGCCAATCCTTTTAGCTATCTCATGTAAAGCATTCTGTTTTGCTCCTGAGGAATATATAAATTATACCCTTGAGTTTGTAAAAATATCAGAATTATGAAGTATGGGTCTATTTCAGGTACTTGTACAGGGTGAAGCAAAAAAAAAAAAAAAAGTAACCCCCTAGAGTTTTTTCCTGTTTTCTCAGCAACTGCTTGGAATTTCAACGTGAAATTTTACAGCTTTATTTGTTACTATCTATGTTTATGTTCTGATTGGAATGAGATTATCTTTAAACCCAGCACAGTTACAGACTTTTTAACATGACTACCCAGCAATCTTTGTGCGTTCAAAAATGTTTGTATTGTAAAAATACCATTATTTTAAAAAGCTCCACAGGGTACTAGCTTACTGTTAGTGATGTCACAGTGATGTAGACTTTTATTGGTGGAGCAATGTTGGAGGCCTATCACAAGCTCCAACCAAAGCTGCAAACAATCACCACCAAACACAAGGAAGCGCTGCAGATGAGCTGGGACAGCCTGTTACATGGACCAATTGACAAGACTGAAGTTCCCAAAGTGACTGAAGGCCTGTGTTAAAGCTGGAGGGTGGACACTTTAAGCATTCACAGAGACTGAAAATTCGGACACATTGTTAATTGTATCGTTTGAATGACATTATTTTACTGTGTTTTAGCTAGAACATTTTTAATGTGCAAAACTCGCTAGGTAGTAAGTCTAAAATGTCAGTAACATCAGCATAGCTTAAGGTAATTAAGGGTCCTGTTTACTCAGGTGCAAAAGTGTTTTTAGCGTGTGCTAAAATTAGTGCATGCTAAACGCTAGAGACACCTCTATATTCCTATGGGTGTCTAGCATTTAGTATGCACTAATTTTTAGCTTGCACTAAAAATGCTAGTGCGCCTATAGAGCAGCTTATTTATTTATTTTTATTTGTAGCATTTGTATCCACATTTTCCCACCAATTTTCATGCTCAATGTGGCTTACATTATGCCTTAATGGCGATTGCCATTTCCGGGTAGAGAATTACAAATGATTTTACATTAAGGTGCATACATAGTAAAGTATAGTACAGTATGGTATTGCATAGAGGTTCCTGAGTGATAGAGTAAATTATAACATAAGTTAGATAGTCAACTATAGCAAGTTCATTTCCGACATGAGAAATAAAGTGGTAGTGCGTGATTTTCATTAGTAGTCATTCGGTTATCAGTCAGGTGTAGGATATGGTTTGTCTAGTTCATGAAAAGTTTGTGGTTAGGATGAAGCGTTGTGGTATGCCGTCTTGAATAGGTCAGTTTTCAGTAGTTTTTGGAAGATTGTTAGATCATGCATTGTTTTTATGGCCTTCGGTAGTGCATTCCATATTTGCGTGCCTATGTAGGAGAAGCTGGATGCATATGTGGATTTATATTTAAGTCCTTTACAGCTGGGGTAATGGAGATTCATAAATGTCCATGCTGATCTGTTTGTGTTCCTAGTTGGCAGGTCTATGAGGTCTGACATGCAGATCAGGGCTTCACCATGGACAATTTTATGGACCAGGGTGCAGATTTTGAATGCAATTCGTTCTTTTAGTGGGAGCCAGTGTAGTTTTTCTCTTAGGGGTTTGGCGCTTTCATATTTCATTTTTCCAAATATGAGTCTTGCTGCTGTATTTTGGGCAATTTGAAGTTTTTTAATGATTTGTTCTTTGCATCCTGCATAAATGGCGTTGCAGTAATCTAGGTGGCTTTGCACCATTGATTGTACTAGGCTTCGGAATATTTCCCTTGGGAAGAAAGGTTTGAATCTTTTTAGTTTCCACATTGAATAGAACATTTTCTTTGCTGTATGTTTCGCATGATTTTCGAGTGTAAGATTACGGTCAATTGTGACTCCAATTGTGACTTCGAGATATGAAGGGTGTAGTCTGAGGTGTTTATGGTGGTGGGTTTCTTCGTGTTGTATTGTGAGGAAAGAATAAGACATTGTGTCTTTTCTGCGTTTAGCTTTAGTTGGAATGCGTCCGCCCATGAGTTCATTATTTGGAGACTGTGTTTGATTTCATTTGTGATTTCGGTTAGATCGTGTTTGAACGGGATGTAAATTGTGACATCGTCTGCATAGATGTACGGGTTAAGTCCTTGGTTGGCTAGCGTCTTAGCTATTGGTGTCATCATTAAGTTGAAAAGGGTTGGCGAAAGCGGTGATCCTTGTGGTACTCCACATTCTGGTTTCCATGGTGATGATGTTTTTGAATTTGATGGCACTTGGTATGTTTTTGCGGTTAGGAAGCCGTTAAACTAGCTGAGTACATTTCCTCCAATCCCGAAGTACTCTAGGATATTCGATAGTATTTGGTGACTGACCATGTCGAACGCACTGGATATGTCAAACTGTAGGAGCAGCACATTATTTCCGGATGTAATTGTTTGTTTGAATTTGGCTAGGAGAGTGACTAGCACTGTTTCAGTACTCTGGTTGGATCGAAATCCTGACTGAGATTCATGTAGTATTGTGAATTTGTTTAAGTAATCGGTAAGTTGTTTTGTTACCATACTTTCCATCAGTTTGACTACCAGAGGTATGGATGCTACTGGGCGGTAGTTGGTTGTGTCATTTAATTTTTTCTTTAAATCTTTGGGTATAGGGGTGAGTAGTATGTTTCCTTTGTCCTTGGGGAAAAGACCATGTTGTAGCACGTAGTTCAGATGCGACGTGAGGTCAGTTATGAAGCGTTGGGGGGTGAATTTTATTAAGTTGTTAGGACAAATATCCAGTTTGCAGTGGGATTTGGCGAATTTGTTGATAGCTTGAGTGATGAATTCATCGATTAAAAGATCAAAGTTTGTTCATGTACGATCTGCTGGGTATTCATTGGGAATTGGGTCCAGGCAGTCCATGAATTTTTCGCAAACAGGGCCCTAAATGTTGTTTAAATGTTGTTTAATAGCAATAAGTATGATGACTAAATAACTATGTAAAATTTCTTATTGAAATTCGAAGTGAAATTGCAAAAAGCTCTACGAGTTTACTTTTTTTTTTGCCTCATCCTAAATATTAAGCTGTAACATTTTATAAAGTTTAAATATATTTTTTTTATTTAGTTTAATTAAACGTTAGTTGTAGATTGAGAGGAACCTAGTAGAGATGAATTGTATAAAAATCAGAAGGACAGCAATTTATCCTGTTAGTGTTATAAAATATGAAGCAGTACACTCCAAAGACAACTTTGTCAAGGCATTTACCACAATAACGAAGAAATAGGGAAACTCCCCATTGGAAAAAAAACATACTGGCAGTAGTCCACAAAGAAGAGGGGCATGAACAATACACCATTACTTGAGAGGAAATAAAAAATAGAAATCAAGAACAACAACAGCACCAATATCTATAAAGTCCAATAATCATAATGGACCTCACTTAGGCATTCTTGTATCCAAAAAAAGAATAAAGTTCTGAAGGTTCAAAGAAATGAAAATTAGTATTATTTATCTGTAAGACACATTTACATGGAAAACATAACTGAAATCTACCCCCCCCCCCCCACACATACACACAAGTCAAAGAACTTCCTGCCTCATAGAAAGAAATTCTTCCTTCTCTCTTGTGTCCATTTTGAGATGTCAGGGAAAATCTGAATCTTTTCTCCCACAAAAGTAACTCTGACGTAAGTACAATCGAAGCAAAGCTTCCTTGTCTTGAAGGAATACGAGGAAACCAGCGTGTGCCAAAAACACTTGCCCATACTACCTCAGGCCACTTTTTATCACTGCTAAGTGAAAGGACCCTTTAGAGCTGTTATGCATTCTCATTTTTCACTTATTCTTCTGCATGCGTCTCCCTAGTGTATTTTTACAGCTGTCAGTGCTGTTTTCAGAATTATCATAATTTATGATGGCATCATTGCATGATGTCACTGCTCAATAGTACCGAGTTTAATTTTACTTTTAATCTTTCTAACACTGGGCTTCCCAAGCAGGTTACAACAACAGTTTAATGTTTGTGTAGAACAGTGTAGAAAAATAAGCACAAAATACAACCTTTATTGATGCTGCTTCCACCAGTTACAATAATTTTTTAAGCTGTTTTAGTGATATTCAGCTTTTATTTCATGATATTTATATCTACATATGGGATGTTTTCAAATAAATTAAAAAGCTGTTGAATAAGGAAAAACATTTTTTGTCCTCCACCTTTTAAGGCACTGTCTATCCAACTAGAACAGCTTTTCACTTTTTACAGATGGACCACGCAGACAGCTGGGGTGGGGGGGGGGGGGGGGGGGGGGGAGGGGAGGGGAGACACTCCCTTTGCTCATTTTGACTATCAGGCTATCTTCAGCGCTCATGCGAAAAAAACTTTGCATGTAGCAGGTCGCTCCTTACAGAGAACACTGCTCAGCACTCTTCAAAATGGTGGCAGGCTACAACAGTTGAACTTTTTGTCAGTTTGTGTACTGATGAGTTTGGACTGCTGGTATGCAGCAGGTTCATATAAATGCAGTAAGTAATTTAAACTGTACACTAACTGATTAAAGAGTTTTTTTAAGAGTCTTAAAATAAGTTGGTGTATAAAAGAACACTATTGATGTTAGGGATGAAAACACATTTTGCAGTAAAGGCTCTGTAGGTAATATATAGGCAAAAATGAGCCTTTTGAGCTGGTTAGCTTTAAACTCTGCATATTGTATTTACCGTGGTTTTCACTTTATACCATGAGTGGGATTATAAACAGTTTATTTTATGCTAATTTGTTGCTGCGAGGCCTGTTTCTATAATTAAGCTATGTCTACAATGATTGCAGGCTTACGTTGTTAATAATGGAAACTTAAACTGTTATCTTCTGTAGGGTTTATTCCATTGCAGATTAGACATTTTGGGGTCTTTGATAAAGGCACACTAGCGGTTTTAGGGTAAGGTAATGATTAGTGCGCAGTAAATGCTAGAGACGCCAATAGAAATATATGGGCGTCTCTAACGTTTAGCACACTAAAAATGCTAGCACGCCTTTGTAAAAGTTCTGCTTTATGTTGATCATATGCACTCTTACAGGTTTGATGTTTGATGAGTTTTAACAGTAGAGAACTGTAATGAAAGCAAGTTACACAGAGAAAGGAATGAGGAAGATAACGAGAACTTTTTAAGTGACACTTTCTGTCCAATCAAGTATTAGTCTTGGATTTAGGCAGCCCACATGGTGTTGGACAAATATAAATTAATACGATGTTGTGGAAAATAAACTGCACTCTTTGGTTAGAACATGTCAAGCAGTATTTTGTTTAAGAAAATCACAGAATTCTGAAGAGAATAAGTCTCTGAACTACAAGCAAGACCAATATGTGACAACAAATACTGTGGCAAACCAAACCAAGAGTGGAAGATGACAAATGTCAAGATGACTAAATGTTGCAAAAATGTTCCCTTAATGGGTAAAAAAACATGTAGATACAAGTCCCAGACATAGAAACTCAACATAAGCTGTGTTTCGGCTGGAGAACCTTCATCAGGAGAATCTTGGTACATAACCTTACTATTACTATGTTTATTACAATTTATAATATTCTCCTTACAATACTTTGTAATTCTATTTACTATGTAAGCTGCATTGAACCTGCTATGTGTGGGAAAGCGCAGGGTACAAATGTAATATATAATAATAATAATAATAACAGAAAAACCAATTGGCCTTTTTTCTCTTCAGAATTCTGTGATTTTCTTAAACAAAATACTGCTTGACATGTTCTAACCAAAGAGTGCAGTTTATTTTCCACAACATCGTATTAATTTATATTTGTCCAACACCATGTGGGCTGCCTAAATCCAAGACTAATACTTGATTGGACAGAAAGTGTCACTTAAAAATTTCTCGTTATCTTCCTCATTCCTTTCTAATTCCAAGGGTGGTGGTGATACTTTAGCAATATCAGTTCCAGCCAGCTCAATAGACAGGGCCTGAGGATCACTTGGGTCTCCTTTTTAGATAGTACAGAAAAACTTTTAAACTCCCCACTTTTTAAGTAGCTAACATTAAGGGTTTGAGAATGGAATCTTTTGACTCACAAAATATAAATCCTAAATATATACTAGCAGAATCAATGTCCTTCCCTTTCAGAACCCAACACAACAACTTAGTGAATTATCTGGGTTCAGTGCACACAATGTGTACTGAATCTCAACTACAAACATCTTAGTTAGCTTGCAGAAGCCATTACTGATCATCATTGCCACAGAGAGAGAAAGAGACTTGCTTATTTAAATTTTGACTGTTTTACCAATCAGCAGATCACAAAATTCAGAAGAATAATAAGACAAGGCCAATCAATACTACTACTACTACAATTCGATATGTCAAGTGCCTTCAACCTAGTAGATTACACAATACTAACAACCTTGCTCAACAACATAGGAATAAGTGGAGTAGTAGCAGCCTGGTTGAATGGTTTTGTAAGAACTGGATCCTACCTTGTCAAGATGTCCAATGAATTTTCAGTTTCCTGGATCCCTGAATGCGGGATCCCTCAGGGTTCCCCAATATCACCAATATTATTCAATGTCATGATGGCTCCACTTGGCAAGCAACTGGAAAAAATGGGTTGAAACCCATTCATCTATGCAGACTATGTCACCATCTACATACCTTTCAATAACAGCATCATAGAGCTACTAGATAAGGCCAAAAAAAGGACTTGACCTTATGGAAAATTGGGCTGCAACTGTCAAACTTACTGAACCAAGACAAAAATCAAACTCCTACTTTTATCCAGCCAGCATAATCCCACTACTACTACTTAGGCATACACAGCTACTTACCAAAACCTCATAATAGATCAACAATCTTACACAATTGAAATACAAATAAAAATACTAGGAATCATTCTTGACAAACATCTGACCCTTGAAAACTAAGTTGTTGCAATTATATCAAAAAGCTTCAAAACACAATGGAAACGAATCAGAAACCATGTCCCCAGACAGTCATTTTGTCTTATGGTACAAAGGCTGATATTCTCCCAACTAGACTACTGTAAGACTGCAAAGAAAACCTACTACGATGATTGCAAACCATCCAAAACACAGCAGCGAGATTGATATTCAAATAGTCAAAATATAATAGAGCAACCCCACTACTCCTAATGCTACAGTGGCTCCCAATCAAGGCCAGACTATTTTTCAAAACCAGTACAATCATCTTCAAAATCCTGTTTGGCATGTCACCAGACTACATGCTAGACATGATCAAACTATCACCAAGAAATGCAAACCCAGGAACCAGAGGTTACCTACTACTTCACCTGCCCAACTGCAAAAACATAATATATAAGTCCACATACATGGTAGGATTTAGCTACCTGGGCTCAAAATGGTGGAACTCAATTCCCATAGTCTTAAAAAGCAACACGAACTACCTCCAGTTCAGAAACTTTTATGAGTAAAATATGCACTGATCATTCTGGAACAACAATACACAACACAACCTCTAACTGTAACACATCTTTTCATTTAAGAAATGAACTAAGACATATCTTCTCAAGAAACCCACTGATTATTCCATATGCACTAATAGTTATTTTGCCAATCACTGTAAAACACAGCACCATACAACCTTGTAAATGTATGAATCAACGTAATCTCTAACAAATGTTAAATGTAAGCCACATTGAACCGAAATTCATTTTTGGATAATTGTGGGATACAAGCATGAATAAATAAATAAATAAATTAAATAAATAAGCTGGTCTGTGTTACTCGGTTCTGTGGTTTGAAACACTGAAAATGGATATTCTTACCTGTTCCTCGTATGTTAAATTTCCAATCCTTGTCAACTGATTGCATGCCAGATATGTATTTATTCATTTTCTTTCTTTTTCTTAAAAACATGCACCACCCAGAGCCAGAAACCAGGAGTGATGATAGTATAATAATAACCATCAACACAAGATCATTTTTGGTTAAGCAGTAAATGTAGTCTGTAGTATGTCCTGGGCTATGGTGGCCACCATTATCTGTAGTCTTGGAGAGAGTTGGTTTGAAAGTAAATGGTTCGCTTTTCGTTTGAGTAGTAAGTTCTTGATGTTGGTCTGAAAATATAAAATTCTGTTTATTATAATGTAACTTTTTGTTGCTATGTCTAAACTGTACATGTGAAACAGGGATCCTTTTCTATTTCTTCTGTTCTCCACTCATTGTAGAACATTGAACAAGTTCCCTAACCTGTCTCTTCCTAAAACTTACACATGTGCAGCTTGAGGGATGGGATTTTGCAATTGCTCTTGCACATTATGATTTATGTTCCTAATAGAGAATGAATAATATAGTTAGAATTAGATTTAGTCTACAACTAAGTAATAGAACAATGAAGAACATAGAACCAAACTTTTGAAAACATTTTCAGTCCCTATGGCTTGCTTGTCCTTAGTTAGGGTTTTGGTCTTGGAATAAACAAAACCAAGTCAATTTTGTGGGGTGCAGTGGTGGTGGGGGGAGAGAGGTTCATAGGAGAGTTTGGGGGTTCTAAACACATTGAGTAAGAAGTAGAGAAAGGACAATTGAAAATATGACTTTTTTGGTCTTGTGGTGCAAAACACTCTATTAGAATATTAAAAACGCAGAACTTTATTAGGATCTAGTTTCTGTAAGGATAATTTAGAATAGTCCTGTCTTTAATTTTCCTTGGGGTTTTTTTTAGGACTAACAGTTTATCACCTCCAATTGCAGTGATAGCCCTTGGCTGAGGGCCATGTACCAAGGCACCTTCTGGAGATTGGCAATCATGTCTGCTAGTTATTATTATTGCACAATGACTATCGGGGACTACCTTTCCTCCAGGAGTTATAAACAGTGCTTTGCAGTATCCCCAGCCCCAATTGTCAAAACAGGGCTGCAATTGCTCCAGTATATCAGGCTGGATGTTCAAATCCAGGGATAGTAGAAGGTGTCTTACCCGAAACTGGGTTATATTCCAGTCTGGTAAATTTCTGATAAAGAAGGCTACTTGACTTCCAGAAAATGTCATTCTGTAACCTTTCCTCCCAAAAGCCTCCCAGAGCTTTGGGAATTCCCCATGAAATATGAATAAGCTTTACCTAGAAAAATCCTGGCAGTCTGGTAAACACTATTCTATACTGTTTTTAGATTTATTTCTTACAGTTGTCCCAGGAGATTAAAAGTAGCTTATAACAATACAATAATAAATTACAAAACATACAGAGAGGCTGATATTTAAAAACTCTGAGCTCCTCAACTTAGGAATGCAAGCTAAGGGTCCTTTTACTAAGCTGCGGCAAAACGTGGCCTTCGGTAGTGTGGGCGTGTGTTTTTGGTGTGTGCCGGGCCAGTTTTTACCGCATCTGGGAAAAAGGGCTTTTTTTTAAGTGGGCCAGGAAAAGGGCCTGTGGTAAAACTGAAACCAGCATGTGCCTATTTATGGCCTGAGCCCTTAACGCCACCCATTGATCTAGCAGTAAAGGCTCATGTGCTACATGCACAGTGACCGTTTGGCTTGTGCTCACTGCCAATTAATGTTGGAAATGCTGTGTGTGGTAGAAAATAAAATAATCTGTCCTGGCAGTATGCACGCACGCCAAATCTGAAATTACCACCAGGGGGCATGCTAGCCTGGTGGTAGTCTCAGTTTGGCACGCATGGAGCCTACCATGCTTTTGTAAAGGGCATGGTAGGCTCTATGCGGTGGAGGCCATTTTTGCTGTGCATTGAGGCCCTTTTACCGCAGCGGGTAAAGGGCCGAAAAAAGATCTAGCATTACGGTAAGATCACTCTTACTGCGTGGCCATGTGGGAGGGGGAAGCACTTACCACCACCCATTGTGGTGGTGGTAAGGGATCCCGGGCTAATCCAGCAGTAGCTGGGTAGCATGTGGCGCTGCCTGATTACTGCCAGGTAACCCTCTGTGAAAATATTTTTGAATATTTCCACTAGCGCCGGAAAGGTAATTTATGATGAAAATCAGTGCTAAGTTTCTACAATTTTTTCCCCTGCCCTACATCTACCTTGTTTGCTATGTATTTTTAGGCTCCTAAATTTATGAGTAGGGCCAGCCTCCCCGTCTCTTTCCCCTGCCTCACTTTTTGTTTGCTGATCCAAAGGTAGTCAGCACCAGCATGAGATCTTTCAGTAGAGGCCGTTGCTCAAGTGCTGCCACATTCCATCCTCCCTGATGCACTTTTGTTTGGTGGGGGAGGGAGGGCAATATATGGCACTGCTTGAGCATGGGCCTTTACTGCAAGGTTCCATGCTGGCACTGGCTACGTTTGGAGCAGAAGGGAAGAAGTGGGGTGGTAGAAGTGACAAGGAAGAGATAGTTGTGGAGGGGGAAGATGCTGGACATGAGGCTACGATAGGAAAGGGGAGATGAGAATCTGGGCCTAGGAAGAGCAGTAGGGATGGGAAGGGGAGATGCTGGACTAGAGGCTGGTAGGGATGGGGTCTTGAGCTGCCTGTGAGGGTGCCGGGGGGGGGGGGGGGAAGTGCTGAAGGTTTGACTACAGCAGGGCTTCTCAACCCCCTCCTGGAGGCACACTTTGCCAGTCAGCTTTTCAGGATCACTATAATGAATATGCATGAGAAAGATTTGCATAATACATCTCTGCTATATGCAGATTTGTCATGCATATTCATTCTGGTAGTCCTGAAAGTCCGACTGGCAAGGTGTGCCTCCAGGATAGGTTTGAGAAGCACTGGCTTAGGGCAACAAATGCCCTTGGGCCCTGCCATGGTTAGGAGCCTAGTGGAAACTAGAAGCATAAATTTAGGGACTTGGCCTTAGTAAATTTTCAAAGGGACCAATATAAAAGCCTAACTCTCAAAGTTAGTAGCTTAAACACTTTGAATACTGGCCTCAAAATATTTAAAACACAATACAACAAATTCAGAAATAAGTACAATATGCAATTAATATAAAAATTGATTAAGCTAATCAGTGCCAATAATTGGTACTTAATCAATTAGCAGCACTAATTAGCTTTAATTAGAATTTATATAGATACCTTTCTAGGCTTATTCTATAACACAGTGTGTGTAAATTCTAAAGCATGCAGCTGAAAAGGGGGTGTGGCCATGGGCATGGAATGGGTGGGTTGTGGGTGTTTCAAAAAGCTATGCACACTATTATGGAATACAGGTGACCCTCAGGGGGAGGAATGCTAGCTTCGGCCTAACCCCTGGTAAGCCTTTCCTTAGCTTAGAGGTGCCCAGCTCTCCACCGGTTGCCTTTCAGGTGCTGTGGAGGACTTGCAGTTCATCTGCATATCCTCACAGCCTTCTCCGGGGTGACTCCTAGGTCCACTCCGATCCACTCAGGGCCTCCACTCTAGGTGCCCAGTGCTCCCAACAGGTGCTGTGGAGAACTTGCAGCCCTTCTGCATATCCCCACAACCCTCTCGTGGGAGATTCCAAGGTCCACCCTGATCTTCCCAGGGCCCTCGCTCCAGGTGCCCAGGGTTTCTAGTTCAACCTCCTCTTATTGACTTATAAGTGCATTCACTCTGCAGCTCCTCAGTACCTCTCCACTCTCATCTCTCCCTACACTCCTCCCCGGGAACTCCGTTCACTGGGTAAATCTCTCTTATCTGCACCCTTCTCCTCCACCGCTAACTCCAGATTCTGTTCCTTTTTATCTTGCTGCACCATATGCCTGGAATACACTTCCTGAGCCGGTCCGTCAAGCTCCATCTCTAGCCGTCTTCAAATCCAGGCTAAAAGCCCACCTTTTTTATGCTGCTTTTAACTCCTAACCCTTACTCACTTGTTCAGTACCCTTATTTTATCATCCCCACCTTAGTAATTTCCTTATCTCTTATTTGTCCTGTTTGTCTGTCCTAATTAGATTGTAAGCGCTGTCGAGCAGGGACTGTCTCTTCATGTTCAAGTGTACAGCGCTGCGTGCATCTAGTAGCGCCATAGAAATGATAAGTAGTAGTAGTAGAATACACCTGATCTACTACACCTAAGTTAGGCACAGGTATTTAGGCCTGACTCTAGGTGGCCTAAATGGCTATGCCTAAATTTTAGTTCCAAGAACAGCACATGCGCATATTTTATAAACCACACCTAACTTTAGGTGTGGTTCATAGAATACGCTAAACACGTGGTTTTTCAGAGCTGAGTTTTAAGTCGCCATTTATAGAATTTTGCCCTTAGTGCCTAACTTTGGGGCCAGCATTTACACCTGCCAAAACCTGGTGTAAATGCCGGTGTCTAATTTTTAATAATGTAATCAAACCATGGTCACTGCAATTTTCTGTTAAGTATCAAGAACTTCAATAGTCAAATCCACATACAAGAGTTCTCTACAGAATTAACTAATATAGTTCCATAGACCATTAGAAAGTGAATGTATGCTGAAATCTTCACCATAATGGTGTGGTCAAATAACACCAATGTTCCACATCGATCAAAAATCTTTTAATTTAAATTTATTTTTTGTTTTTATTTATTTTTCATAATATTTCCTCAAGAAGTATAAACTTGCTTAATCTTCATATGAAATCTTCACTTTAAAATTATCCAAATTAGGATTAATTAAAAAAAATTTACTTAACTGTGCATTGGCTGTAGACTGAAGGTTTATAATCCTTCACAGCGAATCAGTCCGACATAGCGCCATGTTTCACTTACTAGCTGTATCAGGGAAGGTGACTTCGCTTCACTTCTTCAGCCAAAGTGAAGCGTGCTGAAGAAGTGAAGTGAAGTCACTTTCCCTGATACAGCTAGTATGTGAAACATGGTGCTATGTCAGACTGATTCCCTGTGAAGGATTACAAGCATTTAGCCTACAGCCAATGCAACGATAAGTAATTTGGATCATTTTAGAGTGAAGATTTGATGACAAATACATACTTCTTGAGGAAATATTATGAAAAAATGAAAACAAAACAAAAAATAAATATAAATTAAAAGATTTTGGACTGATGAGGAACATCAATGTTATTTGACCACACCACTAAGGTGCCTAATGTTTGGCATTTGGGCAAGTAAATCCAAGTATTCCATAACATCACGCCTAACTTCTGGGAACATCCCTTGATCTCCCCATTCCCTCCCATGCCCATGCCCCTTTTGAGTTGCGTGCTATGAAAGTTAGGTGCGCATTTTATAGAATAGCGCCTAGGGCAGATGTGCTCATACCGCCAAATTGTTGCCAATTAACATCAATGATTGATAATGGCTCAATAACTAATTAGTTTGCACATGGATTTGGGATCCACACCCAGATTCGGGCAGCCTATATAGAATCAGGGGATTCGTTCTTAATCATTTAAACTATTGGGCTCATTTTTGAAAGAGGACGTCCATCTTTCGACATAAATCGGAAGATGGACGTCCTTCTTCCAGGGACGTCTAAATTGGTATAATCGAAACCTGATTTAGGATGTCTCCAACTGCACTCCGTCGCAAGAACGGCCAAAGTTCAAGGGAGCATGTCGGAGGCATAGCGAAGGTGGGACTTGGGCATGCCTAATACTTGGACGTCCTTGACCTATAATCGAAAAAAACAAGGACGTTCCTGACGACCACTTGGACGTTTTCACCCGGACGTGTTTTTCTTACAACTAAAGCACAAAAAGGTGCCTGAAATGACCAGATGACCACCGAAGAGAATCGGGGATGACCTCCCTTTACTCCCCCAGTGGTCACTAACCCCCACCCACTGTCAAAAAACATCTTTAAAAATATGTCGTACCAGCCTCAGATGTCATACTCAGATCCATGACAGCGCATGCAGGTCCCAGGAGCAGTTTTAGTGGGTATTGCAGTGCACTTCAGACAGGTGGGCCCAGGCCCATACCCCCCTACCTGTTACATTTGTGGAGGAAACAGTGAGCTCTCCAAAACCCACAACAAACCCACTGTACCCACATTTAGGTGCCCCCTTCACCCGTAAGGGCTATGGTAGTGGTGTACAGTTGGGGGTAGTGGGTTTTGGGGGGGGGGGTTGGGGTGCTCCGCACACAAGGTAAGGGACCTATGTTCCTGGGAGCATTTTATGAAGTCCACTGCAGTGCCCCCTAGGGTGCCCAGTTGGTGTCCTGGCATGTCAGGGGGACCAGTGTACTACAAATGTTGTCTCCTCCTATGCCCAAATGGCTTGCATTAGGACGTTTTTGACATGGACCTCTTTGGTTTTGAAAATCGCCGAAAGTCAGAAACGTCCATGTCTAGGGATGTCCAAATTTAAGGATTTGGATGTCCCTGATGGTATTTTCAAAACGAAAGATGGACGTCCATCTTGTTTCGAAAATATGAGTTTCCATGCCCCTGGATTTTGCCGTTTTTCAAGGACGTCCAAATCGCAACTTGGATGTCCCTTTCAAAAATGCCCTTCCACATGAGTGAGTCTCCCATGCCCTGTCCCCTAACCAGTGTGACCAACAGCACCAGCAACCCAACATAGCACAGTAGCCTGTTGGCTCCTGTACTCTTTCAGTGCATGTACATCATCAAGCACAGGCAGCACACTGCCAGCATTATCCCATTGGCCTGGGACTGAAAAAGGAAGATAGATAGCTACACATTCAAATAATCTACAAAGCTCACCTCCTATTTAGATTGAGGACAAAAGACAACATGTTAATAAAATAAGAAAGAGTTGGAGCAACACGTGGACTTTAAAGAGTCATAGCCATGGACATCAAAAGAGAATTAAACAGCGATTGAGCTTTTTGAAAAGAGGCAAAAGCTAAGTGTACACATTGAACTGTTTAACCTGGCTGTTGTGTTCCTATATTTAATTATTGATTACATTTTTTCTTTTTTCTTTTTAGACCCTTGATATGTTTTTTGGGTCATATTTAGGATTGATGAGCATTTGAACTTATGATTTATTAAATTGATTGTCCCATAAGCCTAAGCACTGCAGATTTTTCTCTCACGATGTGATAGGAGAGTTTTTCTCTGCAGCGCTAGGTAGGTGGTGGTAGCCGATGATGAATGTCAGTCAGTGGTGTCCTAACTTATATAAAGGTACCCTGGACGTATGAGGCTATATATTATTAAATGATAATATAGTAGTTCATTGTCTCATCTATATCCTGTTGATTTGGAGCAATTAGAGTTAGTTTTAGTTTCTGATATAGTATTGCTCTATGCAGTTTTGAATTGGTTTGCTAATAAAATATATAAGAAAATTTGAGGGGATGTAGGTGATAATGAGGAAAGAAAAACCTAGACTCATGACCACTGAAATGCTTTAAAGCTTTTGGCTTCTTCTCAATCTGCACAACTTCAAATATTTATGTCAGTTTGTAACCTGCCTTTCCAACACACTCAAAGCAGGGAATAATTAGGGAATATATAATAAACAGAATCCAAACAGAAATAAAATATGCATGTGGATGGTCATTTTCTAACAGACCACCTAGGCAGAAAAGGCAAATATGTTACTTATATTTTATAAAGGCGACATGTGCCTATGCACCTTTATTACATTTCCTCCCTGACAGCTGCAAAGCTGTTCTGAAGCAGGAATGGGGTGGGCTATGGCCAGACACAGGGCATGGACAGCACTTGCAGTTAGTGCATGGTAAGTTTCACCCTCATAGGGCAGCTTGACCCCTCAGTGGTAGTACTGTGAGAGTATCACTAAGCCAGAAGGCAAAGGAGCAGGAACATCCAGGGATTGTTCCTGCCTTGCCATTATACCACCATGGAAATTCCCGATAAGTGCTGGTCCAAGGGTCAGCTGCTTCTGCCAGGGCCTCTGAGAGACACAGCCAGGCCTGGAGCAAGACTACCCCACCTGAGCCGCTGTGGCGCTGCCCCCCCCATCCTCACCCCCTCCACCCTAGCGCCACCCCCCCCCCCCACATACACACACATTCGGGCCACCTACTCCCTTATCTTCTATGTCTGACTGCTCCTGTTCCTGTGTGCTAGGACCTAGATGATTGCATTAATGAGATATCCCGGGTTGGGTTATTGCGTTAATTCAATCATTTGGTCCTGACTCCTGGCTGGCATGCAGGAGCAGGAGAGAGACAGATCCGGAAGAAGCTTGCCAGTGCCAGGCTCCCCCCTTGAAGGCCAGGCTCGGGGAATTCTGCCCCCCTGCCTCCCTCCTCAGTGGCTCTGGCCTCTGCTGTTGGGATAGGGGAACAATAATGGCACTTGGGAGGATTGAAGAGTGGGGTGGGGGTGATGATGGCACTTGATTGGGGATTGGGGGGGATTTAGTTGTTGTATTTTGTAGCACATGGGGCCACAGTAAATGCAGTGACAGGCAGCACAGATGCACTTACTATGCTATACCTACCACATGGTAGGTGTCTACCCTGTGCAGTAGAGGCAGGGAAGATACTGGGAACGCTTCTAATATTTACCGCACAGGCTTTGCACTTACCGTGCATTGAGTTTTGCACCAAATAGGTGGGAAGTGCAAAAACTTAACATACTTTAGCAAACAGGCCCCTTTGTGCAAGTAGAAACTGCGATTTTGACCCCAGTCGGCTGATTTTCTGAACACCTACACATTTATCACATACAAGTAGGTGATAATTTGTTTCCACTGCTACTTTAATGCATGTATATCCCAAGGCACTGAAGTCACTTATAAAATGACCCCCTCAAAACCTAACACAAAAGATTTTAAAACATAATTAATAATAACTAGTCCATCAGAATACAGTATTTATAAAAGGAAATAACAGCCACTATGATAAATGAATAATAAAATTAACTGCCTTTTAACAGCAGTCAAATAATTCAACCCCCAAATAAGGTCCTAATGCATTATGCACAAATCCATGCACTTTTTGATAAACCAGATCTACATACCTGGTTTGTAGGTCATAGGTCGTCGTTTCCTACCACATATGGCATCATGTGTAGTATTTCCTGCCACTTTTACATGAAAACCCTTCAGGAGGCAGTTCTGATGTCTCTTACAAGATGCAGTACTGGAAATTTCATCAGAGAAATAGCCAGGCAGACACCGACCACATATAACATTGTGTGTTGCGGTTCCATGTTTCTGCACACTGTATCCCAGACCACATTTTCTGTGCAGTTCACAAAGACCATCCAGTTCATATGTATTATTTTCACAAACACAAACCCGGTTCAGAATTCTCTCACATGGGTTGATTTCTCTAGCATAATTTCCACATTTGCGGCAGGGAAAACAGTGCGATAGCCCATTGGGGTGATCCATGTAAGTATCATCTTCACATACAACACATGTCGTGTCGACATCTTTTGTGCATTCTCTCTCCACTCTTCTTCCAGCTGGACACATCTGGCAGTCAAGTTTATGTCCGTCCTGGATCACTGTGTAAAAGGATTCTTGAACGGCTGAACTGCAGAGCCATCTACTGCTGAGCACACAAAACAGCAGAACAGGAAAGTTCGCCATCTAGGAAACAAAAAAAAAAAAAAGAAAAAAAATCCCAAAAAACTTCACTCAGAATTTCAGATTAAACTGTTTGCTAAAGGAGCACAACTAGTAGCCTGTATTCTGATTGCTTTCCTATTTATTTATTTATTGCATTTGTACCCCACATTTTCCCACCTCTTTGCAGGCTCAATGTGGCTTACAATACATCATGAATGGTGGAGAAGTATAAGAAATAAACATTTATATCAGTATTTATATATATATATATATATATATATATATATATATATATATATATATATATATTTATTTATTTATTTATTTATTTATTTATTTATATATATCAGTACGTGGACTGCTGATTTGTAATAAGCAATCAAAAACTACTACTACTACTACTTATCATTTCTATACCACTACTAGATTTACACAGTGCTGTGAGCAAACATATGAGAGACAGGACAAATAAGGGATAAGGGAATTATTTATAATGGGAATGAGAAAAACAAACATGGGCACTGAATAGGGGGTTAAGAGTTAAAAGCAGCCTCAAAAAGTGGGCTTTTAACCTGGATTTGAATAGGCTAGCGATGAAGCATGATTTCTATTCCAGGCAAAAGGTGCAGCAAGATGGAAGGAATGGAATCTGTAGCTGGCACTGGAGAAGAAGGGCACAGATAAAAATGACTTGCAAGATAAACATAGTTCCTAGGGAGAAGCGTAGAGAGAGATACAAGAGGAAAGATACCTGAGGAACTACAGAATAAATACATATGCTAATAACCCTCTCTTACAACAACTTTTATAAGTCAGTAAGTGGAGTTTGAACTGTATACGGAAATGAATAGGGAGCCAATGAAGTAACTTGAAGAGAGAGGTTATGCGAGTGTAGTGACACTGACAGAAGATTAGTTGTACAGCAGAATTTTAAACAGAATGAAGGGAAGAGACATAGATTTTGGGAGATCTATCAGGAGTAAGTTGAACTCATAAGTGTGGCTACAGGGTGGCAAGTGCCACCTCAAAAAATTGCCTTGCCACCACTTTGCCATCCCAAAGTCAGCACACTTCCCCTGTGAGTCTGGCATTGCCTCCATATCTTCTTCTTCCCTCTTATCTTATCTTGGGAGACTTATTATCCACCTAATCCATTAATAAGGTTCCCTCCTCCATGTTCAGCATCTCCCCTTCCCTTCCCTTCCCTTCCCTCTGTCCCTATCCCACAGAGGCCCTACAAACTTGCATGTTCGCCAGCACTGCTTACATCAGGCTCTCTCTCTGGCCAACCCAGGGGTCCTTCCCTCTGTTGCAACTTCCTGTTGCCACGAGGGCAGGTTGCAGCAGAGGAAAAGACACCTCAGTGTGGTCAGAGACAGCTGATGTAAACAGTGCCAGCGAACATGCAAGTTTGTAGGGCTCAAGAGGGGAAGAGGACAGAGGGAAGGGAAGGGGAGATGCTGGACATGCAGAGGGAACAGGAACTTGGATAGAAGACAATGGAGAGAGGGAATGCTGTACTTAGATAAGAGAGAAGGAAGAGGGGGAAATGCTGCACAGATAAGGGAAGGGTAAGGGGAGAAATTCTGCACATGGAAAAAAATGGAAGACGAGGAAATGCTGGACAGATGGAAGAGAAGGGAGGGGGAAATGCTGCAAATGAATGGAAGAGAAGGGGGAGGGGGAGGGAGAAATGTTGCACAAGGATGAATATGAAGGGAGAAATGTGCATGGATGGAAGGGAAGGAAGGGGAAAATTTTGCACTTAGATGGAAGGGAAGAATAGGGAGAGGTGGAAATGATGCACATGGATTGAAGAAAATGAGATGGGAGAAGTGTGAATGAAGGAAAGGAAGGGGAAAATGTTGCACTTGGATAGGAGGGAAGGGAGAGACAGAAATGTTGCACATTTATGCAAGAAAAGGGGGAGGGGGAAATGCAAGAAAGGGTAGGGAAGGAGGAAATGTAGTACATGGATGGAAGGGAAGGGAGAGGGGGAAATGTTGTACTTGGATAGGAGGGAAGAGAGATGGGGAAATGCTGCAGTTGGATGGAAGGGAAGGACAGGGAGAAGGGGAAAACTGCACTTGGATAGAAGAGACTGATAGGGATAGGGGAAATGCTGCACCTAGATGAAAGGGAAGGATAGGGAGGGGGGAAATGCTGCACATGGAAGGGAAGAAAAGAGAGAGGGGCAAATGCTGCACATAGATAGAAGGAATGGGCAAGGAGAGGGGGAAATGTTGCACATAGCTGCAAGGGAATGGAGGGGGGATTGCTACACATGGATGGAAGAGAAGAAAGAGGGAGGAATTGCACATGGATGGAAGAGAAAGAAAGAAGAAATGGGAAACACTGCCCACGGAAGGAAAGGGAAGAGAAGTGGGAATGCTGCACATAGATAAAAGAGAAGGAAAGGGGTGGAAAACTAGATAGGTTTGAGAAGGGGGCAGAAAATGGAAAAAATCTAAATGTGAAAGATCAGTGTTAAAGAAGGAATGTAGGCAGGAAGTGAAGAAGAAAGGAGGCAAGAAAAGAAATAGAAAATGGACAGGAGGCCCTGGAAATGTTGTTAAGAGCACAGACAGAGGGAAGCAGAACCAGTCATCTGATGCTTTTGTATAAATGTATAGATTATCTTTCCTTGGTACTCACTTCACTTCTGGACCCAAGCAGGGTGTGGAGTGAAGGGGAAGATACATTTCTTACCTTCTAGATTCCTTTGGGATGAGGGGGAGGATTGTCTTAAGCTTCAGGGCCCTGTGTTTAGTGGATCATTTCTCCTTTCAATCTTCCTAACTCAGAATAATCTGTTATCCAGTTCAGGGCTTGGCTGAATACAGGGTAAAGTCTTTATTGGGTGATCAACTCATAAGAGCATAATAACAGCCATACTGAGTCAGACCAATGGTCCATCTAGCCCAGTATCTTGTTTCCAACAGTGGCCAATCCAGGTCACAAGTACCTGGCAGAAACCAAAATAGTAGCAGCATCCCATGCTACCAATCCCAGGGCAAGCAGTGGCTTCCTCAAGTCTTTCTCAATAGCAGACTGCAGGTTTTTCCTTCAGGAACTTGTCCAAACCTTTTTTTTTAAACCCAGATGCACTAACTGTTGCTACTAGAGTTTCTGGCAAAGTGTTCCAGAGCTTAACTATTTGTTGAGTGAAAAAATATTTCAAATACATTTGTTTTAAATGTATTTCCATGTAACTTCATTCAGTGTCCCCTAGTCTGTATACTGTTTTGAACGAGTAAAAAATTGTTTCACTTTTACTCTTTCTACTCCACTAGGATTTTGTAGACCTCAATCATATCTCTTCTCAGCCATCTCTTTTCCAAGCTGAAGAGCTCTAACCTCTTCAGCCTTTCCTTATATGGGAGGAGTTCCATCCCCTATATCGTTTTGCTCACTCTTCTTTGAACCTTTTCTAATTCTGCTATACCCTGTTTGACATGTGGCGACCAGAACTGAATACAACAAAAGAAGGAAGTGGAAAACACAACTTCAAGAGATCAATCCAAGACACCAGGGTGAGATGCTCCAGGAAAGCTTTATTAGGACCCTACACGGTCCGTGTTTCGGCTTTTAAAAAAGCCTTCATCAGGGGTCGATCAGTGGATGCACAAAGTATATACTGATTGACAATGGAGCACATGAA
The DNA here is from genome assembly GCF_901765095.1 of Microcaecilia unicolor. Taxonomy (NCBI): domain Eukaryota; kingdom Metazoa; phylum Chordata; class Amphibia; order Gymnophiona; family Siphonopidae; genus Microcaecilia; species Microcaecilia unicolor. The sequence goes on along the minus strand of NC_044032.1, from coordinate 102,102,211 downwards.
ATATCGTCTCTGGATAAAATGAAGTGTACTGCCTCGTACCGACAGATTTGAATCTGTCAACATATGTACAGTAGGTGCCAGTTTATAGAATAGTATGTAACTGAAATATTGGCATTTATGCATGTATATACATGTATATGCAGCTGTTCTGGTCATCTGCATACTTTCTTGGTGCATAGTTATAGAATTGCCCTCCCCATGCCTGAATTTTGCTGTAAAATGGACACCTTCTAAAGCAAATTCCCTGTATAAACACAACTTTTATGCATATAAGGAGAGATTTTATATATGGAACCTAAAAAATCAGCGTTGAAATCAGTGCCACCTAAGCGTATTCTATAATAGAATATGCTTAGTTGATATTTCAGCACCTAAATCTATGTGTATCCATTTACACCGACGAAAATGTGACGTAAATCTCAGTGTGTAGATTTAGGCGCGCTGGGTCATATTCTATAACTAGACACATACATATTGGAACATCCACAAAATGCCCATTTTCCCCACCTATAACAACACCCCTTTTTGCCTGCGTGCTTTAGAAGTTCAGTGCACATCGTTACAGAATACGCTTAGTGACTTGTGCACCTAAATTCTATCAGTGCCAATTAGTGCTCATTATTGCTTGTTAAGTGCTATTATCAGTGCTCATTAGCTTGTTAAGTTTTGCACATTGTTATAGAATCTACGCCAATTTTGATATGCTATATAGAATCCAGGGGACAACCTGCGATGGTGCATTCTACATATAAGAGCCATTAAAATTTCCAGCAGTTATACACATGGGGCTAGATTCTATATATGGCGTCAAAAAGATCAACACCGAAAAAAATGCTATTCTATAAGCTGCACTTAAAGTTAGGTGCAGTTTATAGAATAGTGCTTGTGCCCAGGAATTGCGCCTAACTTTAGGCATGGCCATTTGCACCAATTAAAATGTGGTGCAAATGTATGGGCCTAAATTAGGTAGGTATCTCTGTTATTCTGTATCAACGTGTGTTAATTTTAGGAATGCCCCATTATGCCCATACCCTCCCATTTCTGCACCCCTTTTTCAGATCGTGACAAAATTTATGCATGTAAATGGCAATTAAATTTAATTAGTGCCAATAATTGCTTGATAAAAAGCCAATTGGCACTAATTAGCTTGTTATTCAATTAAACTGTGCATGCAAATTAGGTGTGTGCAATTTTTGGTGACTTTTATAGGATTTTTTTTTTTTTATTTGTTACATTTGTACCCCACATTTTCCCACCTATTTGCAGGCTCAATGTGGCTTACACAGTACTGTAAAGGCATACGCCAAGTCCGGTTGGGAACAAAAACAAGGGTATGTTGTAATCGAATAAGGTAGGTGTGTTTCAGGCACCATGAAGGTTGAAGGGAGGGAAGGTTGTAAATTGTCCAGAACGATCATTGGTAATGCTGTGTTGCAGGATGTGGGGATTTTACGTTGGATCGGTGGGGTAAGTCTTTTTGAAGAGGTTGGTTTTTAATGATTTCCTGAAGTTTAGGTGGTGACGTATTATTTTTACAGCTTTTGGGAGTGTGTTCCATAGTTGTGCACTTAAATACAAAACAACCCATGCTTCTAGCTTCTCCTACTTAAGTCTTTTGCAATTTGGGTAGTGGAGGTTTAGGTATGTTCGTGATGATCTGGTTCTGTTCCTGGTTGGTAGAACTATTAGGTCAGTCATGTATCCTGGGACTATGCCGTAGATAATTTTATGGACTATGGTGCAGATTTTAAAGATGATCCGTTCTTTGATTGGGAGCCAGTGCAATTTTTCTCGGAGGGGTTTAGCATTATTGAATCGTGTTTTACCAAATAAATATCAGCCTGGCTGCTGTGTTTTGGGCGGTCTGGAGTTTTTTTGTGAGTTGTTCTTTGCATCCCGCTGTAAGCAGGTACCCTCTAGGTGCAGCCAAGGATAGAACAATCTCCTCCAGCCACAGGCTCCTGGTACAGTCAAGAAATAAATGTCCACCAGCAACTTCAATCTTAAGGACTTTATTCCATGCAGGGTTCTAGTAGACTTGATACACAGTTCCAACAGCAGCATTCACCTTCAATCTTAAACCCATATAAGCCACCTGAAATTGAGTGGCAAATAGTCCCCTTTAAGGAGTAGGCTATCAGCACATACCAGGATTCAATACAGGCTCACAGTCAGCTCCAGTCTGGGCTCTTTATCCAGTACACAATAAGCAGTAGTTCAATTCCAAATAGAAGCAGTTCATTCAATTCATTATCACAGTTAAAACACAAAGCAGCAGTTTCTACCTTCTCCTCTCTTTACCTTCATAATGGGTTCAATACTTTAGAGACTTCTCATACCCAAGGGATTTCACCCTGCATCAGTTTCACTGGTAGATTCAATACTTTAGGGACCTCCCTTACCCAAGGATTTTCAGCCTGCAAATACTTTTGGGACTTCCTCATACCCAAGGGATTTCAGCCTGCTTCAGTACTTTAGGGACCTCTCTTACCCAAGGGTTTTCAGCCTGCAACTGCTTCTCTCCTCTGGGACTCCTTCCCACCTACCTAATCAATCCCTGGCTTCTGCTCTCACAACCAATCATTCTCCTTCCATTAGCTTCCCCCATACCCATACCAGCTAAGTTAAGCATTAAACTAATGATGAGCTCCTGCACACAGGGTTTCCTAACTCTCTTTCCCCCTAGTGGCAGCCCATCTACACGTCCTACCAGCTTACACCCATGTCTTCCCCGATTGCAGCTAGGAGTCCAGTCCGGGTTCCTCATCTCACACCCTGGCTCCTTGCCTGCAATGCCTTCTGCGACTTGTGTTTCAAACTGACACTGCCTTAACCCAACTATCCTGGATGTGACTTTATCACACCACGTAGATTCCGTTGCAGTAATCTGCATGGCTCAGGACCATTGATTGAATTAGGTTTCGAAAAATTTCCCTCAGGAAGAAAGGTTTTATGCATTTCAGTTTCCACATTGAATAGAACATTTTCTTTATTACTGAGTTTACTTGGCTCTCGAGAGTAAGGGGATACAGTGTCAATTACATAGTTAGTGCTGCTGCTAATTGGCGTTGAATATTGGGCCCTTCATGATTTTACTGTCCTGGTTTCTGTCCACCTAAAATAAACTCTCTTACTCAGGAGATTGTGGTCATTTCTTTGCCATTGATTGAGGAATGGTTACCACAATTGAAAATATTTTGTACTTATTAGCTGTGGTACTCAAATTACCATTCTGCAATATATCAACACTGACAAGATTATTTTTATCATAAGCAACACTATTTTCTTATTTATCACAAACACTTATTCCCAGATCCTCAGCTTTTCACACAGGGAACTCACCTCCGTAATTCACCTTTACTCGTCATTGGCCCTTTAATATAAATGTTCAGGTGCCCCATTGATCTGAAAACCTTTAATTGTAAATACACTTAAAAAAAAAAATAAATCCTTTCAATGAAAGTTAAATATTTGATTTGCATAAAATCAGCTTATCTCGACTGGAAACTGCCGACATTGCCATGTTTCATGAAATATGCTGCCTCAGGGCTCAGTCCTATTAATTCTTATTCCCATCATCAATTGTGTTGCCTATTGAACAATAAAGAGCCAATTGACGAGTAAGGGTGAATCACTGAGGTGAGTTCCGTATGTGAAAAGAGTCACCAGCTGAAGCTCTGGGAATAAGTGTGTGTGATAAATAAGAAAATAATGTTGCTTATGATAAAAATAATCTTGACAGCATTGGGATATTGATTGACTAGCCTACTGGTTGGAGCAGCGCACTGAGAACCAGGGAAGCTAGGGCTCAAATTTCACTGTGGTCAAGACTGGTGTTAGGCATACAGGGACCCAGGGCAGAACCTGGGAGTTTGAGGCAGGCTTGGGGCCCCCCTACAACATTGGGGACCAAGGCAATTGCTCTGCTTCTCACCACCTAATGCCAACTCTGACTATGACTTCTCCAGAACTTGGGAAAGTCATTTAACCCTCAATTGCAACTGGTACAAACTTAGATTGTAAGTCAACTGAGGACAGGAAAATGCCTATTGTACCTTAATATAACTTCTTAGTTGAACTACAACTGAAAAAGAAGTGAGCACACACACACACATCCTGGGATATGTGAAACTGAAAGTACTGAATGGGGAGCAGAGAAATGTGCAGGCTTTCATTTTGGAAATGACAGTCACTTTCTCATGCTTTTAAAACAAACATGTCTGAATGGCCTGCTGCTTTCCAGTCAAATAATTCTGACTGCTAACTGTTCCATGAAAGTAAAGTTACTGGAAACAGCTGGGCTCTGTCCCCTCCACGCCATGCCCCATACTGCCATAAAGACATAAACTCTGTCTCTAACAATTGAGGATTAGGAATCACACAAACTCCCCAAAGCTCTACTTACCACTGTCTGCTCCGGCAGCCTGAGGTCCTAAGGAATGGAAGATTTTCCTTTCGTCTTCACCTGTCCAGGTTCATTGACTCCTGTTTTTCCGTCTACCTGCCTCTGTGTCACAGGCATGAGTCACTCTGTTGGAATGTATCCTGGCTATATCTGCTGTACCATAGGTTCAAACAGACAGCTGAACAGCACCTGTGAAACCAGTGTTCTCCCAGGACCTTTTCAGTGGGTGGGCCTCCTGACTGGTGCATCTAAAATTAATATAAAATTTTATAATACTGTGCAGTTCTGTCCTACCTCCACACAGCTATTCTTTCATGCCATGTGGCTGGCAAACTTTTCTGGGGAGAATAGCAAATGTTAGTGTAATCATAGGTCGGTAAAGACTTTGGACAGGGCTCAAGGAAGTATGTATTAGAGCAGATCAAATGGATGGCATAGTGGGCCTGAGATGCAAGGAACACAACCAGTAATTCTGTTATAGATAAACTATTTTGCCAAGCTATCTCACTGTCTCTAGGTGGGTTATAGCCAGCACAGGCAATAAACTGCTACAAACAAATAGAAATAAATCAAATAGATGAATACAATCAGAATGAATTTACATCTATAAATCACTTTTAAAAAGTCCAAAATCTTGTATGACTGCGGCGACAATATAACAGACTCAAACCACAACTCTGCACTCTTGAATCCTCCAATTAACTAAACACAGTGGGTAATTGCAATTATATAGGAGCCTCAGCAGCAATTTGTTTCTGTGGATCCATTTCTTCAAAGCAGGATTCTTTTGTGTTTATCCCAAACATTTTTGAATTGCATTACCGTTTTCATCTCCACCACCTCCCGTGGAAGGGCATTCCAAGTATCTACACCCTCTCCGTCAAAAATACTTCCTGACATTATTCCTGAGTCTGCCCCCCTTCAACCTCAATTCTCATGTCCTCAAGTTCTTCCAGCTTTCCATCTCTGGAAAAGGTTTGTTTGCGGATTATTACCTTTCAAATATTTGAACATCTGAATCATATCACCTCTGTTTCTCCTTTCCTCCAGGGTACACATGTTCAGGTCAGCAAGTCTCTCTTCATACTTCTTGTATCTCAAATCCCATACCATTTTTGTAGCTTTTCCTTGCACCACTTCAAGACTTTTTACATCCTTAGCAAGATACGGCCTCCAAAACTGAACACAATGCTCCAAGTGGGACCTCTCTAACGACTTGTAGAGGGGCATCAACACCTCCTTTCTTCTGCTGGCTATGCCTCTTTTTATGCAGCCTAGCATCCTTCTGGCCATGGCTACCGCCTTGTCACATTGTTTCTTCCCCTTCAGATCCTTGGACACTATCACCCCCAAGGTCCCTCTCCTGAGCTGAGTTTACCATTTTCTCCCCTCGTAACTGGTATCTCTCTTCTGGGTTTCCCCCCACCCAGGAACAGCACTTCTCCCTCCTCTCCCAATTTCCCTCTCCCATGGGTCCAGCACCTCTCCCTTCTCCCCCTCTCCTTCCTGGATCAGCACCTCGACTTCTCCCCCCATGCTGACACTGGTGGCATGTCAATCACTGGTCACTGGCACTACAACCATTACAGTTCTTGCTCAATGGAGCTGTTCTTAAACTACTCCCCCACTATGCCCCCTTTTAATCTGCACCCTTTAAGGCTGTTGGATGACTAAAAATATAAAACTGCTTCGCTGTACCTGCATTCCTCCATGTGTGTAAGAGGGGTGGTGAACATTGGGAAAAATGTTGCCCGCGACTTACCTTGGTTGGTGGAGGTCCACTGAGACATGTAGCCAGTGCCTGCAAGGGGTGAGACAGGAAAAGAGCATTAGAGGTTGTCATGGAACAGCAAGATGGGATAGGAAATGGGAGACAACAGTTACCATGCATCACTGGGGTTTGAGGCAGTACACTGGGTCAGGGTAGATGGAAAGAGGGACAGCATTCCAGGCTTCATGGAGACCTGCACAGAAGTAACAACACAGCAAATTAGAGACACACGTCTGCCGGAGGGGTGGGGAACATTTGAGAAATTGGGGGACACAATTTACCATGCCTGCTGGGGGGCCACTGTGACATGTTATCTGTGTCTGCGAGGGGGCAGAAGGCAAAGAGCATTAGAGGTAGTCGCATAATGGGATGGGAAGTGGAAAATGGGACACAACATTTACCATGCATCAACGGTAGGGTAGGGGGAATAGCGGGCACTGTTCCTTGGTTCCTGGAGATCTGCATAGATGGAATAAGACAATTAGGAAACACATGTCTGTTAGAGGGGTGTTGAATGTAGTGGAAACATGGGGGCAGCTACTTACAATGCCTGCTGGGGGTCCACTGTGACATGTTATCAGGGCCTGCGGGGGGGGGGGGGGGAGAGATGGGGGGAAAACATTAGAATCAGTTGAATCAATCACACACATGGGATAGAAAGGGAAAATGCAAAAAACACACTTATCAGGCAACACAGGAGTTTGGGACAATAAACCAGGTACAGGGTAGGTTGGAAAGGGCACAGTGGTCCTGCCTCCATGGAGACCTGCGCAACACAGAAAGATAATTAGAGGTACATGCTGACAGCAATCCAGAAACAAACAGCAGGGAAGAAGGGCTCAAGAGGGAAAGGGACCACAACTCATCTGGGAAAGCATAGTCTGTTTGCTGGGAGTTTTGGCACATGATGTCCACCATCTTCTGCATCTCCAGGGCTGTAGAATATGTTCTGCATAGAAGAAAATTAATTATGCACCAGAAACAGCAAAAAATTAGTCAACAAAATCCAACTATTCCCAACTTATAAATTCTACTGTATGTGGGAGACATGCCCAACTCAAGATTCTTTCAACTGGATCCCATGATATATTGCAATGACTAGTTATCAATATTTTTTACAAGATGATAAAAATATCCAACCTTTGCTATCTCTGGCTTGATTTTCTTGCTCAGTGCATCATTTTCCTCATTCTTTGGTCTTGTCTCTGTCCCTGCTTCATTGTCCCTCTCTCTTTGGTGTCCTTTTTTCAGGCACTAGATGATAGTGCCTGTTGGGAAGGACCTGTCTGTCTATCTGTACAAATATGTTTGCACACTTATAAACAAATCTATACATATTGTTAAATGCCAGAGGAGACAATGACAATAAAATTGATGTCATGGGGACTCCCAACTCCCATGGCACCAAAAGACTACTACTACTATTAGTAATTTCTATAGCCGTACTATAGTACTGTACACATTATATGCAGATATTTTCTCTGTTCCTAGGGGGCTCACAATCTAAGTTTTTGTATCTGGGGCAATGGAGGGTTAAATGACTTGTCCAAGGTCACAAGGAGCTGCAGTGGGAATTGAAACCAGATCACCAGGATCAAAGTCCACTGCGTTAACAGGCTACTCATTCACAGAAAGTGAATAAAAACCTGCAGCACTGTGATCTTCAGTGTGCCTGCAAACACCCAACCCCAGCGACCAGGGCTAGAAATGTAGAATCCAACAGAAAAAGAGAAGAGGAGGTATGGTGAAGAAATGAAGAAACCAATGAGGACTGACTCCCTACTAGTGGAAGAAGTGGAAAGGAGCTGCAGATGTGCCAGATAATTGTGCAGTTTGCCAGCAGACCTAAGCTGCAGCAGTAGTGGAAGAGCCAACCTCGCAGTGGAATGAGAATGAAAAACATGGTGTGAGGGAAGAGAGAATTCAAGGAAGAGCGGGAGAAAGTGCAAGATGGAAATAGAAGGGGAGAGTGACAAACCCACACTTCTGGTAAACTTCTGCACACATCCACACAAACCCTTAAAGGGAAAGTGCAGAGAGGGTGAGGGGGACATGGAGAGAGTGTATGAACAGTGGAGAAGGAAGCCTACATGCAGTGTTGTTCAAAATACTAGTCCACAGTACTTAAGTAAAAGTAAAAAGTACAGTGAATAACATTAAAAAATGTATTTAATTAAAAGTAAAACAGTTATTGCCTAATATAATATTTTTTTGAGTAAAAAGTAAAAGTACCACAACTACAATGAATGCAACAAATACTAACATTGTTATCCAACAACTTTATTGCTCTACAATTCAATCCATTTTTTTTTTAGTGCACTTGTGAATCATTAATCCAGCACAGCTAAAAAAGGTTCAACAACTACACTAGCAGAAAGTGGATTGTTCAGTCTGATAAAAAGTTCCTTATCAGGCCAGTTTGCAATATTACTGATGTCTTCTGACTGGGTCTGCAGGTTATGATCAAGGGAATCTCTGAAACACTTGCGTTCCACATAAGTACATAAGTAATGCCATACTGGGAAAAGACCAAGGGTCCATCGAGCTCAGCATCCTGTCCACGACAGCGGCCAATCCAGGCCAAGGGCACCTGGCAAGCTTCCCAAACGTACAAACATTCTATACATGTTATTCCTGGAATTTTGGATTTTTCCAAGTCCGTTTAGTAGCGGTTTATGGACTTGTCCTTTAGGAAACTGTCCAACCCCTTTTTAAACTCTGCTATAAGTACTTATGCATCCAGCTTCTCCTACATAAGCACGTAACTATGGAACGCACTACCAAATGATATAAAAACAATGCATGACAAAGAGAGAGGGGAGGAGGAGAGGCGTGTCCAAGATGGCGGCTCAGCTCTGATTGTGTGCGCTCGAGCTCTCTGGACTTATACTTTAAACTTTTCTTTTGTTAAAAATGCCTCATACAAAGAGGAAAGGCGTGGTAAAGAGCCATCCGCCAACGGTTCTTACCTCTTTGCCAGTTCAGACGACACTGGATCACTTCACAACAAAGCCCACTTCTAATCCCGGCGAGAGTTTGCCCGCTGTGAGTGTCGACGAAGGAGCGACGGCTCACTTGGGCTCAGAGATCTCTTTATCCCTGCCGGATATTAATCAACCAGCTCGTAGTCGGCAGTGGATGTCGGATCTAGCTGCTTCGGAAGTCGAAGGTGGCGGATCTGTATTTGGCGGCTCCACCCCAAAGCGGACTGAGAAGATAACTGTGGAACAGCAAGCTCCCCAGGTAGTTACACTGGAGTTGATCTGGACCGCTATCCAAGAACTGACTCAAACTGTAGCGAACACGGTAAAAGAGACTTCCCTGCTTGTAAGTAAAGTTGATGTTTTGACTGAAACTATGGATAACTTTAAAATAGATACTACTTCAAAAATAGATTCGATTCAATCAGAAATAACGACGCTGAAACTGACTAATACTGCTTTGATTAAAGACAAATTGATGACTTTGAGAAAGATTGAACAACTCGAAAATTTTAATAAGCGCTTGAATCTAAGGATATTAAGTTTTCCTGTTATAATTGGTTTGAGCCCGATGGAACTGTTTCGTAAATACTTAATTGAAAATCTACAATATTCCCCCTCTCATATTCCTCCTGTCAATAAGATTTTTTATGTTCCTTTGCCTAAAAATAAAGAGGGAGAATTGAAGGAGGTAAGTAACCAAGCTAAGTCACAAGAGAACAAACAGGAAATACAAGATCTTTCAGCGTTTTTGGAACAGTCTTTTTCAGTAGTTTCACATCGACAGACTCTATTGATATCATTAGTCTTCGAACAAGATCTTAACGCAATATTAAAAATGTACTTTAAAAATTCAATGAAATCTTTTTGTGGATCCAGGGTCTGGATTTATCCAGACGTAACTAAAACTACTCAAGACAGGAGAAAGTTATTTCTAGCGTTAAGAGAGGAGACAAGGGCAATTGGAGCCTCTTTTTTTGTTATCCTATCCTTGTAAATGTATAGTGAAGTATCTTAATGTAAAGTATGTTTTCTTTGAGCCGGACCAGTTAAAATCTTTCTTGGAACAAAAGCGGGTCCTTAATGTATCCCCAGCGTAATAATTTAACAACTGATTAATGTTTATTATGGTGGATTAATGAGCCAGGCCATTTCCTTTATTACTTCCTATTATATAAGATTTTTTTTTTTTTATTCTTTACTAGACACGTCCCCCCCATTGTTATGTGGTCTAAGGAAGAGTATAAAATTGTATCTTTTTTTTGTCTTAAATTCTTCTATATTTTTTTGCTTTTCTGTGTTTCTAAATACAAGATGTAATGCTTGTTAATTATAAATAAATGAATAATAAAAAAAAAAAATGCATGACCTAACAATCTTCCGAAAACTACTGAAAACCAACCTGTTCAAAAAAGCATACCAGAATGATCCATCCTAAATACTAGAAACGAAACTTCACCAAAACAAGACAAAACGGAACTCTACACTTGACTGCTTCATTTATGCAGCCACTAATGAACATTATGCACTACTCACTACCACTCTACTTCTTATGCAGGATATGAACTTTCTATATTTGATTGTCTAACTTACTCTATAATCTACTCTATAATTTATGAACTTTAATGCAAAGTTACTTTGTAATTTACCTTATCATTTATGAACTCTAATGCAATATCATTTTGAGGGGCATAATCAAACGCGAACGCCTATGTGTAAGAACGTCCATCTCTGAGAACAGGTCTGTGAAGGGGCAGGCCGAACTGTATTTTCGAAAAAAATGGACGTCCAACTTTTTTTTCGAAAATACATTGGATTAGGGCGTTTTTTGAGCTGGGCGTTTTTGTTTTTTAGCGATAATCGAAACCGAAGCGGCCCAGCTCAAAAACGACCAAATCCAAGGCATTTGGTCATGGGAGGGGCCAGCATTCGTAGTGCACTGGTCCCCCTGAGATGCCTCTATGCCAGCCTCAAATATCATACCTAGCTCCATGACAGCAGTATGCAGGTCCCCAGAGCAATTTTAGTTTAGTTGGTGTTGCGCAGGACCCATGCAGAGAGGAAAAATCGAAAGAAAAAAAAAAAAAACAAGCAAGCAAGTGCAGTCAGGGACATCCAAATTAAACCGATAGTAAAAGGGGGATTTGAACCAGCAACCTTCTGATTACAAGCTCAGTGCTCAAGCCAGTGCACCACCTTATTCAGTTGCTTAGATGTCCTTCCCTTTCCATTAAGTCCCTTCAAGTTTCTGTCAGCCAATCACAGCTGTTTAGCTGACACCGATGTGGTGCACTGGCTAGAGCACTGAGTTTGTAATGAGAAGGTTGCTGGTTCGATTCCCCCTTTTACTATCGGTTTAATTTAGACGTCTCTGACTGCACTTGCTTGTTTTTTTTCTTCCGATTTTTCCTCTCTGCATGGGTCGCGCGCAGCACCAACTAAACTAAAATTACTTTGGGGACCTGCATACCTCTGTCATGGAGCTGGGGATGACATTTGAGGCTGGCTTACAAGTTGGAAAAAAAAGTGTTTAACGTTCGTTTTATTTTGGTGGGAGGGGGTTAGTGACCACTGGGGGAGTCAGGGGAGGTCATCCCTGGTTCCCTCCAGTGGTCATCTGGTCATTTAGGGCACTTTTTTGGGACCTGTTCGTGAAAAAAACAGGTCCAACAAAAGTGACCTAAATTCTCTCTAAAAACGCCTTTCTTTTTTCCATTATCGGCCGAGCACACACATCTCTGCCCAGCCAATAACCACGCCTCAGTCCCGCCTTCACCACGCCTCCAACACGCCCCCATCAACTTTATTCGTTCCCGCAACGGAGTGCAGTTGGAAACGCCCAAAATCGGCTTTCGATTATACCGATTTGGGCACCCACGTGAGAAAGACGTCCATGTCCCGATTTAGGTCAGAATATAGGCGTTTTTCTCTTTCGATTATAAGCAGGTTTGTATTTCTCAACCCGGAAACGGCGATCGCCACTCCGGCACAATGTAAGCCACATTGAGCCTGCAAATAGGTGGGAAAATGTGAGATACAAATGCAACAAATAAATAAATATAGCAAAGAGTACTTTATCATCATTATTTGTCATTATTATCTACATTACAAGTAGTTCTGTCTAATTCATCATTTGCATCTTCAACTTTATCTTCATTATCATTGTCATGTTGTCCAATTACAAAGAAAGCTTTCACAAAGTTAGAATCATTGCTGTTGTTCTAACAATTTTTCATCTGATGGCAAACTGAATATCTTTGAGAATTGATGCAAGAACATCAAATGTGTGGAAACCCTTCAGTCTTGAGGCCAGACAAGCAGACTTCCTACCTAAAGACTCTTATGACGAGCAGTCTGTTGTGAAGGAAACATATGCCTGCTCATCAAAAATTGCTACCAGCTTCAGCTTCATCTCCACTTTAAAGTGACCCAACTCATCACTGTTCTGTTTGGCTGGAGACTAGTAACCAGTTCAACGAACAAAGGCTGCCACACTGTTCTTATAGGTTATACTCACTGAACAGCAAAATTTAAGATGAGATTATCCGCTATTTGTGTGACAAATTTTACAATGGCAAAATCCTGTTCCCAGTTTTGCTGTTTCATTTGGTTTACTAAGGAATCAACATTTACATCTTCCTTACGCTTTTACTTTTTACTTTTAACTGTGAATATCAGATGTAACTGAGTAAAAGTACTAAAACTTGGTAAAATGATTATTTCAGTAAAAAATAACAAATATTATCATGTACTTCTTTACAAGTAAAAGTAACAAAACTTTTACTCAAGTACAGTAACTAGTAACATTTACTTAGTTGCTATACAACACTGCCTACATGTTACTTGCCATAGACAAACACAAGATAGGCCCATCCTACCCATCATGACCTCATAGCTGTTAATGAGTTATGATGGGCAGGAGAGATGCTTAGATGGCAACTCCAATAGTTGGGTAGGAAGACCAATGTTGGACAGGTTTATACAGTATGTCTCAAAAATGGCAAAGACAAATCAGAATCAAGGATAGGTATTTTATATCACATTCACTTCATATGCTATGAGTGTGGGTGCTGTGTTTCTCAATGGGGGAGGAAAAAGACATTTTAAGATTGAAATTAGTAAGTAAAATGAGTAAAATGCTGTTAGAAATAATGTTGGGTAACCATGTATTGATAATGAATATGAATATGCTTCAGCCATAATAGTAGGATGGCTCAAGGTATTTCAATCCTGCCCTAGGGACCCTTTTTTAAAATAATTACCTCATTTTGTTCCATAGTTAACATGGTTGTCCTCTTGGTTTGATAGGCAAGATGCATTTACAACAAGATCTGTTGTTTTTAATACTCCCCTCTTTAAAAAATACTTATTTGAAGAATACATTTTTATTTCAGAATACCTCTTTTTAAACATATTGTTACATATTTAAAATATTGTTCATACAATTTCTAGCATATTGTACTAGATAACTCTCTTAAGAGTTGGCCGTGTGTATGTTCAGTTTTCCAAAATGTATGTTAGACTCCACATACAGACACTTTTTGACAGATGTGATTCAGGATAGAGATAAACATATAGGTCCTTTGAATGGTTTTATTTATATAGATGTTCAAGTTTTTATATCCTGTGGTATGTCTATGTAGGGGCATTTTGTTTTATTTGTTTGTGTGGCTTAAGTTCCTTCACAGACATGTTTTTAGATTATTTGTCATGTGACTTATATCACTGCCATTTTATGGATCTATTTATTTGTACTTTTTAGACTCCTGATGCAAACCTTGAAAGCCAAAGCATGGCCATATCAAGTCATTTTGAAGATTGTGAATAAAAGCCTTTTTACTGCTTTCATTGCCTTCACTATGCTGCAGCCATAATAGTAAGCTGGCTCAAGGTGTTCCAAACCTGTCCTGGGGACCCCACAGTTAATCAAATTTTCAGAACATCTACAGTTAATGTGCATGAGATAATAAACATGCATGAGATAAATCGGCATGCATTGGACACCCAAGATATGCAAATTTTTCTCATGCATATTCATTGTGGATATCCTGAAAACCTGACTGGCTAACCTAAACTGTCCCTAGAAAAAAATATATACAAGCCATACCACTGATATATTCATGTATAAAAATTGATATACATATACATATTGTCGTCCACTAGGAGTGGACCTGTTTGGTGGTCCAATGGGTGTGGCAGGCATGGAAGAGCTGCATTTGGGCCACACTGTCTTTCCCTTTGTAAGACTCTGTCACTGGTTGTGATTAAGGCTCAGACTAGAGGCTTTGGAACAACAGTCTTTATTAAAGCAAAATTCAGAACCTATAATTCTGAAATAATAGGATCCCAATACTCGCATTTAGGAGCTTCATGCAGCTCTGTTTCATGTGTAGGCAAATGGGTCTCGAACTAAAAACATTTGCTGAAGCAGGCTTCAAGAGCTGGTAGCATAAACTCTTAAAAGTTCACTTCTTAGAAACTTGCATCAATGTAAACCAGGTTAGGGAGCACTCAGCTTTTATACGTTCCTTCAATCAGTTCCCCTCTTCCAGTCAGCTTAAAAAACATCCTCTTGGCTTCAGAGGCTTTTCACTCACTACTGGCAACTCACCATTAAACATTTTTTTGGCAAATTGACTTTTACATCCTACGTTGTCTCCTTACTTTTCTGCACCTTTTCCAGGGAATCTGTTCCTCTTATGGTGTGTTCTCTATCTAATTTGTCTGATTATTACATTTTTATTTGTATTCTGTCTAGAGCATTGTCTTCCAAATAACAAACAATGTACCTAAATTTAACTTAGAAATATATAGAACTAAATAGTCATGTATCACTCAAAACAAATTCCTTGTGAAAAAAATTACATTAAAAATGTATTGCATGTAAACATATACCTGCATACAAGCAAGGAGTTTCATAAGAGGCTCAAAAATTCATAACACTGCTTACACGCATCTACTTACAAAGGGTGTCTTAATTGTTGCAGTAAATATTTCATCACTGCCTTAGTCCAAAATGCTGTTTCTTTTATGTGTTTTCTTACTTTTTTAAATAACTTTTTTAATTACAAAGAAAAATCTCTAAGCCCATATAAAGTATTAGTCAGTAGTACAGAGAAAACCACAAATGCAACATAAACATCTTTATAAGCAATGATAAGATATTTAATCTCCAATTGTGTCTTCTTTCCACATAAAAGTGTAACCAAAAGTCATCTCCAAATCCTTTAAATCTGAAATAACTTCCTGGCTTCAGCTTCATGGTTTCAACCTGATCAGTGATTTCGCCAATATGGGTTTATCAAGAAGCCCCCAGTGGAAAACAGTATATTTCTAAGAAGTTGTATTGTTATCCTAAAAAAACTCAATAGATATTTAAAACATCTAATCATAAAAATAAAAAAAGAATAACAATTAAAAGCAAACATAGGTCTCCTCTTACTAAGTTGCGGTAAACACTAGCGCATGTTGACTGCAGCTTAAAAAGGCTTACCGCAGGATGAACTCAGGTATCCTACAGTAAGTTCCAAATCCATGCATGCTACCCGCACATAAAAAATAATTTGTATTTTTTGTTTAAGGGGGCATGTCTGGGGCCAGAGAGCAGGCATTCCTGTGCTAATCAACTTGCATGTCCGCATTACCACATGCTAACTGGTTAATGCAGGATTACCATGTGAGCTCATGCTGCCTTCAAAATAGGCAGCTGTAAGGGATCACGTGCTAATTTTCAGTAATGGCTGTATGTTAATGTTGCCATTAGTAAGCGGCCATTAATTTGGAAAATAGAAAATCAGCGATTTTCAAGCTGCGGTAAAAATGACCTTGGCTCACAGGAAAGACCAGCAGAAGGGCACACTAAGTCCACTTTTGACCACAGCTTTGTAAAAGAACCCCATAGACAGGGGTGGCCTGACTCTTTCAGGAGCGGCATCTCCCCCTTTCTTCCTCCACCCTGTTCCCAGAGTTTGCTTTCGTTCTTCATGTTCCAAAAGCCAGCGACAGCAGACAAAATTCCCATTTGCTGCCCTGCCGCCAAATCTGCGCGCATTGCTTGCATGCTAAAAAATAATTATTGTTTGAGGGGGGCGTGTCTGGGGGCAGAGAGTTGGCATTCCTGCATTAATCAGCTAGCACATCAGCATTACCACATGCTAACAGGTAATGGCAAAATTAGCACATGGCTATTAATAGAAAAATCTGAAAATCAGCCATTTTTCAGCTGTGGTAAAAATGGTCATATCTTAGTAAAAGGACCCTATAATTAGGTAAATGAAACCTGACAATCAATGTCCAAATTAAACTCACAAGGTGACATAGCTCACCCCTCAAAAATGTAGTGTTGCTCCTTTTTATTCAAAAGTTTAGAAAAATCTCCTTTTTTGTGCACATGTTCCACAGTAATTAAAAAAAAAAGTAAGTCTGACACTGCGTGTCCTGCCTGGTGCCAGTAGCTCATTAAAGGTGCCATTTCTTTCTGCATAGGGTGAATCTATTGTCTCCTCCATGACTCAGGAAGTTAGAAATAAACTAGGAACAAGTATGTAAAGCTACCAATCGCTTGTCTGAAACAGGTGTCTCTATGAAGATTGCTTTTTGCTTTGTTTCTAATTGCATTTCTTAGGCACTGTAAGCTGGATTCTATATATGGTGCTCAGATTTGTGCTTAACAAGCTCAATGACATCAACAGTTGCCAATTATTGATGTTAATTGGCACTCATTAATATTTGGAGGCAGACTTGGCTGCGTGCTATTCCATATCGGCACTGCTTCTAACTTCTATAGCGTATATCTTGAAAGGGGGCGTGGCCATGGGAGGAGCATGGGTATATCAGGGGCGTTCCGAAAATTTTAGAAAACTGGGTCAGTGCACCTAACTTGGGCACCAGAATTTACACCAGGTTTCAGCAGGCGTAAGTCTGGCGCACAAAGTAAGGTGTGAGATCTACGCTATTCTATAAAGGGTGTGTGTCCTTTCTAGAATACACAGTGGTTCCCAAACCTGGTCCTGGAGACATCCCAGCCAGTCAGGTTTTCAGGATATTCACAATGAATATTCATGAGCAGTGGCGTTCCTAGCCTGTTTGCCACCTGGGGCGGGTCGCTGTTGCGCCCCTTGGCATGTCACCCCCCCTGGTGCATCATACTCCCCCCTTCCCCCCTCCCGAAGCACATCACTAGACTTTTCCTCCCAGCAACAGGGTGTGTGGAGCAGGCATGTGGCTGTCATCTCTGCTGGTCCCCTGCCCCGGAACAGGAAGTAACGTTAGAGGGGGCAGGGGACCGGCAGAGCTGACAGTCGCAAGCCTGCTCTGCACATCCCCTTGCTGCCTGCACCTGGAGTGGACTGCCCCCACCACCCCACCCTTGGTATACTTCTGTTCATGAGAGAGATTTGCATTCTGAAAACTTGACTGGCTGGGGTGCCTCCAGGACTGGATTTGAGAACCACTGGACTAGCCCTTAGTGTTGATTTTTTGGGGCACCTAATTTTGAGCACCATTTATTGAATCTGGCTCTATTTGTGGTTTTAGGAGGTAATTCTATAACCATGTACCTCTATTTAGGTGCCCAGAGGGCGTCTGGTAGGAGCCCACTCTATAATGGAGTATAGGCACTTACTTTCCTTTAAAGAGCACTAACATAATATAAAAGTAGTCATACTGGGTCAGACCAATGGTCCATCTAGCCCAGTATCCTTGGTCCATCTAGCCCAGTATCCTGTTTTCCAAACAGTGGCCAAGCCAGGTCACAAGTACCTGGCAGAAATCCAAATCGTGGCAACACTCCATACTACAAATCCCAGGGCAAGCAGCTGCTTTCTAAGCATACATTTGTATGCTTAGGAGTGACCACCATAGAACTGGAATAAGTGTATGTGTGTCTATATTCTGCAGGTCTGCACTTAACTTATACTATAGTATTCCCCAGACTCTGCCTATGTGTAAACTATGATTACCAATGATATGCTTGTAGTTAAGTAATCCACAACGTACTCTCTAGGCACAGTTCATTCAACAGATGAAGGGAGCCAGTAGTTAACATTCACATAATGCTCAGCTTCCAATATAACTTTAAAGATCATTTTTTATTCATTTAGTCTGGTGCAGAAAAACTTTTTCATGGATCATCAGATCTGCGCATCCACCTCTGTTAAGGCTAAATGAGCCAGGCATATCTCGGAGGTGGTGACGTAATCCTCATTGATCCCTGTTTTCTATTTTTATATTTATATGCTTTTATCAAAATATCATAAGATCTATACAATAGCTTAAACATTTAACTAGCACTTAGCTTTTTCCGATGTAACCCGGTTACTCAGTTTACTTCAATATATATTGCGGAGACACAGTTAAGCCGACATGGTGCCATGTTTCGCGACTAGCGCTATATCAAGGTAGTCTCCTATCACTAAATGGCGGGATTTACAAAGCATCGGTAAAGAATTCTATTCTGTGTGAATATATCCACACACTGTAATTATTTATTTATTTACTGCATTTGTATCCCACATTTTCCCACCTATTTGCAGGCTCAATGAATTACATAATCTACTTCAGGAAGCAGGTGAAGGCTTGGCTCTTCAACCACGCCTTTAATGGAAGAAGTAACTAATTTGTTTGTCTCACTCATACACACAGGGCGTGACACAGAATGCAGTAGGACATGTTTATCCACCCCTAGCATTAACTGGTTAAGGGGACCTTTTACAGAGCAGCAGTAAGCCCAATGTCAGCTTACTGCTTGGTCTTCCGGCACTACTGCAGGCCCAACACGGCTACTAGCAGTAGTCCTTCCCCGAGCGTGTACCATTTCTGGGGGAAAAAGACCCCCCCCGGAAATGACTTGCACAGTGATAACCCGGCGGTAATTGGGCATCGCACGCGCTGCCTAGTTACTGCCGGGTTAGCGAAGACACCCCGCCGCATGGCCACGTGGTAAGAGTTATTTCAAAGCATGGCCATTTTTGGGGGGCTTTTACAGGCTGCGGAAAAAACAGCCCTGTCGTGCAGGAAAAACAGCCTCCACCACTAGCTCAGGGCCCTTTTTCCCGCAGCTTGGTAAAAGGATCCCTAAGTGCTTAGCAGTTAAAGATAGGCTGCGCATTTTAACTGACAAACTTAGGGACCCTTTTACAAAGCATCGGTAAGTCCAATATGGGCTTACCGCACGCTAACCCAGAACTACTGCCGGCCCAATGCAGCGGCAGCTGGTAGTTCCACCTCGAGCATGCACCAGAACATTTTTTAAATTTTATAGCGCAGTACTAAACCGAAGGTAATCGGGCATCTGCGCGCCTGCTTGGTTACCACTGGGTTATGATGTGAGCTCTTACCACCATGGTAAGTGCTCCCCCTGCATGGCCACACGATAAGATTAATCTAACCACGAGGCCATTTTTATAGGGGCTTTTTGCCTGCTGCAGTAAAAAGGGACATGGTGTGTGGGAAAAACACTCCCCCCCCCCCCCCACCGCACTGCTACTGCAGGGCCCTTTTTCCTGCAGCTTAGAAAAAGGACCCCTTAGCCGGTTAGCGCTGACTATTCGTGCTTAACCGGCTAAGTAGTGCGACATAGCCGGTTAGCAGAAGTGCTAATATTCAGCGGAGATAACTATTATCGGTTAGCTGGCTAAGCACTATTTAACTGGCCTGGAGCCATTCCTGGTCAGTTAAATAGGGGTGAATTTTGGGCCCAGTGTCTCCAACCTGGGTTAGCTTGTGGTGAGTGAAATGTTAGTGCATACTTTATAAAATTACCCTGCTAATGTATTTGACTGCTTCTTCTGTTTACCCATGAAGAAGCTATGGCTACATACCCAATTCAATTTGTGCTCTGCACAAGATTAAAAACATAGAAGGGTGTCACTTTCCCTCATGCTAATTCTGTATAGCAAACATGATGGATTTTATGAAAAGAATTCTATTCTGTGTGAATATATCTACACACTGTAATTATTTATTTATTTATTTATTTATTTATTTATTTATTTATTGCATTTGTATCCCACATTTTCCCACCTATTTGCAGGCTCAATGAATTACATAATCTACTTCAGGAAGCAGGTGAAGGCTTGGCTCTTCAACCACGCTTTTAATGGAAGAAGTAACTAACTTGTTAGTCTCACTCACACACACAAGGATTGACTCGGGCTGCACATACTGCAGTAGGACATGTTTATCCACCCCTACCCTAGCTGAGATATTTAACCATCTCTCTGACCTCATGAGCACCTTTCTTTAAATCAGAAATATAAATATAAACTTCTTCCCATACATAAACAGTTTACTATGGACCTCAGCGGTGTCACTTACTGAACATAGCTTTCCAATCAGTAAGATTTACACACCCACCTCCTCATTGGTCCAATGGTGAAACTATTTTCAAATTTTATATTAAATTGTTGTAAGAAGTTTTTTATATGACTTGAAATATATTATTTTCCTTCATTAATATTTTAAATAAAGGCTTTACAAAATACTCATCTCAGGATGAAGATCATAACGATCAGTCAAGGAATTACTTAATCCAACATAGACTATGTTTTGCCCTGGAACTATTTCAAGGAACATCGCCTGTTTTAAATCGTGCTGGCATTTTTTTCAACCTTCTCTCATCATGCTTTGAACATGATTTATTCTTACTGTACACTGCTGTGAGTGAACGCCTTCAAAAAGGCAGTAAATAAATCCGAATAAATACAGAAAATAAAGAAAAATTGTCTTCACATTTTTTAAATAATTTGTTTCCAGAAGAGGGCGCTCTTATTACATATTCCTCATGCATGTAAGAAAGAAATACAGGAAACATATAACACTGAATTCTAAAGGTTTTCTTACAAAACAATTATTTGTTTTGTTATTACACGTGGATTCTGCAAATTTTAATCACAAATTGTATTTCAGATTATAGGATTTCTAAGTTATGATCTTCAAAAAACAAAAAGGCACAAAACCTGCTTACTGAATAATACTAACAAACAGAAATGCAGAGAGGGTTAAGAAATTTATTGGAACAATATCCGATGTGGCCATGTTTCGCCCTCAGGCTGCATCAGGGGTAAAAATCAGTAAAACTTAAAATATTATGCCATGGTGATCAGTAAAACTTAAAATATTATTACCCCTGACGCAGCCTGAGGGCGAAACGTGGCCACGTCGGGTATTGTTCCAATAAATTTCTTAACCCTCTCTGCTTTTCTGTTTGTTAGTAAGTTATGAATTTTATTGTAGTCCATTCATTTTCTGATATTTATTTATTGAACACATTTATAACCCATCTATATCTAAACAGGAATATATCTATATCTGTCTATCTATCTAATCATAAAACATTAAAAATCCATAGTACAGAAACATACCTCATATAAAACATCAAAAAAAGCAGAGTGATAGCAACTTACAAGGCCTGGCACAAAATCCATATACAATGACTACAAGTAATCCCCCTTTGTCCAGATTATTGTGTATACTGTGTAATTTGTATGCTTGAAAGAGTAGCAGACATGGTGGAGCTGAGGGAGACAGAGCGGTACATAAAGGAGACCTACAGGGATGTTATAGAGAAGTCCCACCTCCAGTCTGGTAGCCCTTGTGCTACCTTGGAGGAGGGAGGTCTCCTAGAAGGAGAGCATCACCCTGGTGAAGTAGGAAGTACTCCTGTAGCCAGGACCTGCACACCAGGGGATGTACTATCATCTCGCACCGAGGATATGTCTCCAAGTGCTGCCCGGGAGGAAAGGGTTAGGACAGCTGTTGTAGTTGGTGATTCGATCATTAGGCATATAGATAACTGGATGGCTGGTGGACGTTTGGATCGCCTGGTGACTTGCCTGCCTGGTGTGAAGGTGGCGGACCTCTCACGTCACCTAGATAGGATATTAGAAAGTGCTGGGGAAGAGTTGGCTGTCTTGGTACATGTGGGTACCAATGACATAGGAAAATGTGGGAGAGAGGTTCTGGAAGCCAAATTTAGGTGCTTAGGTAGAAAGCTCAAATCCAGAACCTCTAGGGGACCATTTTCTGAAATGCTACCCGTTCCACGTGCAGGGCCCAAGAGACAGGCAGAGTTCCGGAGTCTCAATGTGTAGATGAGATGATGGTGCAGGGAGGAGGGTTTTAGATTTATTAGGAACTGGGCAACATTCTGGAGAAGGTGAGCCTATTCTGAATGGATGGGCTCCACCTTAACCAGGGTGGAAGCAGGCTGCTGGCAACGGCATTTAAAAAGGAGATAGAGCAGCTTTTAAACTAGAAACGGGTGAAAGGCCGAGAGTCGCTCAAAAGCGCATGGTTCGGGATAAGGTATCTTTCAAAGATATCACCAAAACAGGGAAGATAGGGTATCCTGATAGTGAGGTTGCAAAAGATCTGGTGTCCTTAAATAAAAATAAAAATCTGAAAAAAGATGGCAAGTTAATACTGTCAAGTACTGAGCATGATGTAAATAGGAACAACAAACATAGTTTGAAATGTCTACATGCGAATGCCAGGAGCCTAAGAAATAAGATGGGAGAGTTAGAATATATTGCACTAAATGAAAAATTAGATATAATAGGCATCTCTAAGACCTGGTGGAAGGAGGATAACCAGTGGGACACTGTCATACCAGGGTACAAATTATATCATAGTGATAAGGTGGATCGAATTGGTGAAGGGGTAGCATTGTATATTGTGATAAAGTCACATCCAGGATAGTTGGGTTAAGGCAGTTTCAGTCTGAACTACAAGTCCCAGAAGGCATTGCAGGCAAGGAGCCAGGGGGTGAGATGAGGAACCCAGACTGGATTTCTAGCTGCAATAGGGGAAGACAAGGGAATAAGCTGACAGGATGTGTAGATTGGCTGCCCCTAGGGGGAAAGAGAGCTAGGAAACCCTGTGTGCAGGAGCTCCTCATTAGGCTAATGCTCAACTCAGCTGGTATGGGGGTGTAGAGAAGCTAATGAAAGGAGAATGATTGGTTGGGAAGGCAGAAGCCAGGGATTGATTAGGCAGGTGGGAAGGAGTCTCAGGGGAGCAGTTCAGGAGAGAGCAACAAGGAAGGAGAGAAGCAGTTGCAAGCTGGAAACCCTTGGGCAGGGAGGTCCCTAAAGTACTGAAGTCTTGGAAGTATTTGCAGGCTGAAAATCCTTGGGTAAGAAGAAGTCCCTAAAGTATTGACCTTACTAGTGAAGCTGTTGCAGGGGGAATCCCTTGGGTGTGAGAAGTCCCTAAAATATGGAGCTCATTATGAGGGTGAAGAGAATAGAAGTATAACTGCTGCTTTGTGATTTAACTATGATGATGAATTGAATGGACTGCTGCTGTTTGGAATTGAACTAATGTTTATGGTGCACTGGATAAAGAGCCTAGACTGAAGCCGACTGTAGCCTATATTGAATCCTGACATGTGCTAAGAGCCTTTTGCTTAAAGGGGACTACTGGCCACACACTTTCAGGTGGCTTATAGGTGCTTAGGATTGAAGGTGAATGCTGCTGTTGGAACGGTGTACTAGAAACCTGCATGGAATAAAGTCCTTGAGTTTGAAGTTACTGGTGGATATCTATTTCTTCATTGTACCGGGAGACTGTGGTTAGAGGAGATTGTTCTATCCCCGGCTGTACAAGAGAGGCGCCTGGTTACAATATTAAAGAGAGCCTAGAATCAAATAGATTGAAAATTCTGCAGGAAACAAAACACATCTTGGAATCACTTTGGATTAAAATTCTACGTGTAAAGGGGAAAAGGATAGTGATAGGAGTGTACTACCATCCGCCTGGCCAAGATGAACAGATGGATGCAGAAATGTTAAAGGAAATTAGGGATGCAAACAAACTGGAGGAGTGGCCTAGTGGTTAGAGTGGTGGACTTTGGTCTTGGGGAACTGGGTTTGATTCCCACTGCAGGCACAGGCAGCTCCTTGTGACTCTGGGCAAGTCACTTAACGCCTCCATTGCCCCAGGTACAAATAAGTACCTGTATATAATATTTAAGCCGCATTGAACCTGCTATGAGTGGGAAAGCGCGGGGTACAAATGTAAGAATAAAAAAATTAAAATAATGGGTAATTTCAATTGCATTTACTGGGTAAATGTAACATCGGGGCACGCTAGGGAGGTAAAATTCCTTGATGAAATCAAGGACTGCTTTATGGAGCAGCTGGTACAGGAGCCATCGAGAGAAGGGAAAATTCTAGACCTAGTCCTTAGTGGAGCGCATGATCTGGTGCGGGAGGTAATGGTGCTGGGGCCGCTTGATAACAGTGATCATAATATGATCAGATTTGATATTTGCTTTGTAGATAATAAACACAGTTATGCGCCCAGGAGTAGAGTCAAAGGGCAAAGGCCATAAATTGTGAGGCTCAGGAACTTATGATCTGATATGATATCCTTACAGGCAAACAGGCCTGGGAAAGTTAGAAGCATAAACAAACATGGGAATGTGGTTTAGCAGGTGAGGGTAACCAGATGGCTTTGAAAGAAGACTAGATGATCCTGGGTAAGATAACTTGTTGAAGCATTGTAAATCATTGTTAAAAAAGAGAGCAGTTTTTAAACTAGGAACGGGGGGAAGGCCGGCAGTCGCACAAAAGCGTATGGTTTGGAATAAGGTATCTTGCAAAGATATCGCACAAACAGGGAAGACAGGGTTTCTTGATAGTGAGGTTGCAAAAGATACTGTAGTAGATTCAATGTCCTTAAATAAAAATACTAAAAACCAGACAAAAGATAGTAAAATAATACTGTCAAGTAAACAACATGATGTGATAAGGAATAACAAGTCTAGCTTGAAGTATCTATATGCAAATGCTAGGAGCCTAAGACATAAGATGGGAGAATTGGAATATATTGCACTGAATGAAGAAATAGACATAATAGGCATCTCTGAGACCTGGTGGAAGGAGGATAACCAGTGGGACACTGTCATACCAGGGTACAAATTATATCGTAGTGATAGGGTGGACCGGAGTGGGGGAGGAGTAGCATTGTACGTTAATGAGAGGCTTGAATCAAATAGATTGAAAATTCTGCAGGAAACAAAAGACCTCTTGGAATCATTGTGAATCAAAATTCCATGTGTAAAGGGGAAAAGGACGGTGATAGGGGTGTACTACCGTCCGCCCAACCAGGTTGAGCAGATTGACGCAGTCATGTTAAAGGAAATTAGTGAGGCAAATAAATTAGGCAACGCAATAATAATGGGTGATTTTAATTACCACAATTCTGAAGATTCTACAATGTGAATATAGACTCCCAATTATGAAAGTTGGTGGAGAAAAAAGGCCTCAGTGAAACCGGACACTCCTCTTTTTAAAGGACATGCCTTTTAGTTAGATAGGGGACCTCCTTAATTATCAGTCTCAAAAAAATTCCACATAAACTCCTTTCATACTGTGTATGCCATAGCATCCTTTCAAACACTCGTATCTGAAGACAATACAACGTAACGAAAAAACCGTTACTTAGCTTGGATGGTGATTAAGTTCGTTTCACCACTAAAACATTTTTCAGCGTTTAGGAGGTGCGCAAAGATGCCAAAGTTACCGTGGGATGCCTGAGCACGCCTTGTGATAAGGCATTTTAAGTTGCAGTAAGCACATGTTAGTCCTTACCTCGGTTTTGGAACTTATACCTGCTATCTTACATTTTGTGCAGTACAGGGGGATGTGTCACCGTTTCTTTTTCCTCTGGTGTTGCACTGTTTGCAGCATCTAGCTTCTTGGGAATTCAGTTTAAATTTTCTCTACATATTCTGTGTCTGTGTTTACTTATACTTGGTTAGGATCTATCTGTGTTCTTTGTGTGCGAAAGAGACCAGATGTTCCGTTATCATTGAATATCGATATAGGATTTATCTGTAATAATCAGGCTTGTTTAGTTTTCCAATAGGTATCCTAGTGTCCACTGCAGTAGTTTTGATGCTGCCTTTCCCTAGGTAGTCCCTTTCGTGTGTCTCCTGGAAGTTACTGTTATTATGGTCAGTGCCAGAGCCGGTGGTGGGAGGCGGGGCTGGTGGTTGGGAGGCGGGGATAGTGGTCTGTGCCCTGAAAAGGACAGGTACAAATCAAGGTAAGGTATACACAAAAAGTAGCACATGAGTTTATCTTGTTGGGCAAACTGGATGGACCATGCAGGTCTTTTTCTGCCGTCATCTACTATGTTACTATGGTATGGTAGAATTGCACTACCCAAGTAACATTTGTAGGGTTTTGGATTACTTCACAGTATGCTTGTTACAGGATTTTAGATTTGAATTTACAATAGTGACTCAAAGTGAATTACATTCAGGTATAGTAGTTATTTTCCTGTCCCTGGAGGGCATACAGTGTTAAGGGGCCCTTTACCAAACTGCAGTAAAAAGCATCCGTGCTTCTTTATGAGGTTATTCTCGCATTCTAAGACCTTTTGTACCGTCAGTGGCGATCCTAGGTCAGCTGCCACCCGGGGCAGATCGCCGCTGTGCACCCCCCCCAGGGTGCAGCACAACACCCCCCCCCCCGGCGCAATGACACCCCCCTCCCCGGCACATCAAGCCCCCCACTGGTGCAATGACAACCCCTCCCCGGCGCATCAAGCCCCCTATCCCCGGGTGCATTTTTGGCTGCTGGAGGGTGCAGAGAGCAGCCGCATGCCTGTCAGCTCCACTGGCTCCCTGCTCCCTCTGCCCTGGAACAGGAAGTAACCTGTTCCGGGGCAGAGGGAGCAGGGAACCAGTAGAGCCGAAAGGCGCGCGGCTGCTCTCTGCACCCTCCAGCAGCGTGCACCCGGGGCGGACCGCCCCCACCGCCCTGCCCTTGCTACGCCACTGTGTACCGCATGGGTAAAATGGCTGCTTTTTCTATTTTTTTAATTAATGGCCACACACTAATTTTCCCGTTAGTGCATGGCTATTGTGTGAGCCCTACCATCACTTATTTTGAGACAGTAAGGGCTTACATGTTAATCTAGCATGCAGCAATGTAGCTGCACTAACTGATTAGTGCAGAACATGCCTCTTCTCTGCCTCTGACCCAACCCCAGTGGTAAAAAAATAAAATCTATTTTTTTTAGCTCGTGGGAAGCGTGCACCTATCACAAAATTAATGTGGGATACCTAAGTACGCCCCATGGTAAGTCTTTTTTTTTGCTGTGGTAAGCATGCATTAGTGCATACCACAGCTTAATACAAGGACCCCTAAGTTTGTACCTGGCACAATGGAGGTTTTAACAGTAGGATATGAAGCCTGGCTTCCCTGGTTCTGAGCCTTCTGCTCTAACAATTAGGTACTGCTAATACAGATAATACATATTGCAAACATGTTTGGTAACTCAACAATAAACAAAAGACCAGCAGATCTGAAGCCCACCAGGCTTCAGAAGGAATGGATCCTCAGAAGCTTAGCCGAGATTGGGAGGCGGAGCTTGTGTTTGGAAGGCGGGGCTAGTGCTGGGCAAGACTTCTACGGTCTGTGCCCTGAAAATGGCAGATACAAATCAAGGTAAGGTATACATAAGAAGTAGCACATATGAGTTTATCTTGTTGGGCAGACTAGATGGACCGTGCAGGTCTTTTTCTGCCATCATCTACTATGTTACTATGTTACAAAATAACTGATAGACAAATTCATTCTATGGTTTCCACTGTTGCAGTGCTGTTTAACATCACTTCACATGGCCAACAGGAAAATGCTGGGCTGGGGAGCTAGGGCTGACTGCGAGCCAAGTGTACATGCACATAATACTGCAAATACTATTCTCTTTAATATATTGTATTCTGAATTTTTTTGACACACAACCTGGAGTATGTTCAGAGTGCATGATACCATCAGTAACAGAGGTACTAAAGGGAGGCAGCCTGTAGGGGTTCTTTTATGCTGTGTTTAAAAGTGCCTCTACTGTCCCTTTACTGCTGACATAGGTGCTGAACCTCCCCAATAAAGTTTATTACTTGCACCACCACACTCATCCCACCCTACCTTAGCCCTGCCCATCTTACCCTCCACAAACAGTTGAGGCACTGGCCATCTATGCAGTAAAGCTAAAGAATTGTTTTACCTCCATAGACAGATCATAATTGCATTAAGAATCCTGTGAAATTCATTTCAAATCACTAAAGCTGACAAGGGAAAACAGATGGGCATGACGGGCTCAGTTTACCTCCACCCAAACATTTTATTTAGCGAGACAGCATAAAAGCAAGTAGAGTTATGTTATGAGACAAAGGCTGAAGTCTTTCTGCCACTCAACAGTGCAATAATGTTCCCTAATGTATGATGTTGGACTGTGAAATGGCCTCAAGCTTTAATATCAATTTCTGAAGCTATTATGTATTGTGACACTTATGAGACTATAATTCATTAATGATATTATTCCATTCCTATACTTCTCCAAGAAATGATGGATCTCTTTAATCACAATTAAACATACTTCTACGGAAGTGGGAAAGTACTTAGAGAAATAGACACTTTTAATGGCACACAGGCTTTTAAAAGAGATTAAGAATGAATATAAAACTGCTTAATAAATGTTAATGTTTGCTGAAAAATTGTTTCTAGGGAAAGCACTACTTCTTGCTAGGTAATATGTTCTATTACAATGGATAGACTAGGTGTTCTGAACCCTGTGCTGAGGATACACTTAGCCAGTCTGGATTTCAGAATATCCTCAATGAATATGCACGAGATAGATTTGCATACAGTGGTGTCAGTGCATGCAAATCTATTTCAGGCATATTTACTGTGGATATCCTAAAATCCTGGCTGGCTGGATGAGCCACACGGACTTGGTGGAGAGCCATTGGGATAAACCAAATCTGATGTGGCAAAACTGAAAAAAAAATACAGCTGGAATTTGTAATGCATAAACTAATGACACATTTTGGAACATTCTTTACTGAATGGGAATACTACATTCTCGTACTTGGGCACGAAATTGTGGAATGCACTGCCTACAGACCTGAGAACAATCAACGAAACAACTATTTTTCGCAGATCTCTAAAGACATATCTCTTCAACAAGGCATACAATGAGAACTAACGGCCACACAAATCCGCCTGACAACTCACTCAGCCAAGATAACTCACCACTATAACTACCTAATCACCCCTTTCGTCTTCCTTCTACCCTTACCTAACCTCGATACAATATTAAATGTATCTGTTACCCTGCAATGACTTTGCTAACAAAATATGTAAGCCACATTGAACCCGCAATGACTATGTTAACAAAACTATGTAAGCCACATTGAGCCTGCAAATAGGTGGGATAATGTGGGATACAAATGCAATAAATAAAATAATGTAAGCCTCCCGGTGGTGGAGAAAGGTATTGCAATGATGTTACGAGGTTGACCAGGTGTTTCCCCAAACAAACTCTAAGCCAACCAGGGAGTTTAACATAAAAATAAATTTTATTTGTAAGCATTTACACAAATTAACAGCAGTATTTATCTTTCTCTTTTACAGCGTTCTCAGATAATATCAGCATAAAAGTTATGGACATCATAAGAGCATATTCAACATTTCTAAATCTACATCAGGTAAGTAACTCTTTTCTTACTGACAGTAAAACACAATAGGTAAGTTTTCAAACTAACTTGTTTGCTCTGAAATTGATGCTTTATGTCTAAATCATATTTTCCAGGTTTTTCAAATTCTATGCAAAGACAACAACCTCGGGATTAGGTAAGTTTCTATCTTTTCATTCTTTGCTTGCCCTATATAGGGCAAGTGGAGGAGTGGCCTAGTGGTTAGAGCACCAGTCTTGTAATCCAGAGGTGGCCAGTTCAAATCCCACTACTGCTCCTTGTGATCTTGGGCAAGTCACTTAACCCATTGTCTCAGGTACAAGCTTAGATTGTGAGCCCTCCTGCAACAGAAAAATATCCAGTGTACCTGAATGGAACTCACCTTGAGCTACTATTGAAAAATGTGTGAGCAAAATCTAATGAAATAAATAAAACTATATGACTCTAAAGTCACAGTGCAGGCATCAATTAGCTTGAGCCCAAAGTCCATTTTTCATAAAATCTTCTGTCTCTTGCATAGGCTATCACAGGGTCTTCTTCATCCTACTATCCATTAACAACTAAAAAAAAAAAAAAAAAAACCCTCTCCCTGATGTGTGCTCCCATCTAAATGTGTCCCATTTGATCGCACCTATAACATACTATAGATCACTTCTTCCGGTCTTCCTGGTATGAGAATCTCAAAACATTCTCATACTGCTTCCTGTGGTACAGATCCTCCTCACTCCAACACCAGTTCTCTTCTTGCTTTTTCTAGCCATCTTCTCGATCTGGAATGGCTCCTTGTTGCCAATATCTTCCACAACTCTGACCCTCAGAGAGATCTAAAAATTGGCGTGAAACAACCCACAAAAATACAAATTTCATAGTAAACTTTAAATTTACAGGTAAGCTCACCCTGTAGATGTTAGGTGGAATGATTTATGCTGTCCGTGACACAAAATGTAAACCCTCTAGTGGCAGAGTAAAGTATTACACTGATGTTAAAATATGTTACTATGATTTCCCCAAATAAACTTTATTCCAAACCAGGGAATTTAACATTAAAAATAAGTTCGTATTTTTCTATAAGCTTTTAAGTATCAAGTAGTTAGCAATTTAATTTCAAACTAGCAGGAGACAAATCAACACAAATGTTTTAAGTGCAAGGCAACAAGACTAAACAGCTTTTCCTCTAGAACATCAGGAGCAATTTCAGATCAGTATAGATATTAGTCACCTAAGACAGTTGTTCAAAATCATGTAAGCAAGTTCATTTTTTTTAAAGATTCTTTTTCTTATCTTTCAGGATTTACAATAGACATCTTCAAGGATCTCAACAGGTAAGTTTTCCTCTACTCTTTTAGTTCTCTCTCATTTATTGTTCAGGTTTCCTTTACTATTTTCTTTTGTGTGCACAGTTTTAACAGGTTTCAGTCACTTAGCTGTTCTCTTCATTTTCCCTCTGCTCTCTTGTATGGTGGGGCACCTTTTCTTCCAGGTGATGGATCTCCAGCATCGACTTTCCTCCAGTTCTTTTCCTACTAACCTATCTCAACCAACACAATAAAAAAACCTCTAACTTCCTTGGTGAGTGCACTCTTTTAAACGTGTTCTGCCTTAGCAAGTTACTTTTTGTGTCAGCTTGCTATTATTTCAAATTAAACAAATTATAGAACCCTAGGCTTCCCAACCTACAACATTAGCCCATTACAATTTTCACTCACAATCACATCATGCCTCACATGTCACCATTGCACTCTTTAAAGTTCTCCTGGTCAAAGCTCAATACATTTAACTCTTCACAAACATGTCCACTAAAACCTTTGCTAACTTCAACTTCATAAAATTAACAGTTTTCCTCACAAAACATTATACATATACTCACACACATCTTCTCACCAACACAGCTCCCTCCCAACAGACAACAGGTAACAGCAACAGCAGTAACCAGCAGGTTCAGCAAGCACATGCATTCCTTCACTGACATTCACAACATTGCACAGCCTCAGTATTACATTTACCTTCACATTACAGCAAAAAAAAAAAAAAAATCCCTTAAATGATCTCCCTACCTTGTCAGAGTTCCCCTGGATCCTTCCACACTCCTCACTGGCTGCTAACCAACACTCTCCCTGCTGCACAGCTCTGCAGCAGCACCAAACTGCCTGTTTCTCCTAAAACCCCAGCACTGCTTGCCTGCCTGCATGGAGAAAGCGCAGAGAGAGAAACCTGGTTACATTAACATGCTATCTTTGCTGGCAACTATAACATAAAAACATAAGAATATCTATTCTGGGTCAGACCAATGGTCCAGCTATCCCAGTATCCTGTTTCCAACAATGGCTAATCCAGGTCACAAGTACCTGGCAGAAACTCAAATAGTAGCAACATTCCATGCTACCACTCCTAGGGTAAGCAAGAGACTATGGACTTTCCTCCAGGAACTTGTCCAAACCTTTTTCTAAACCCAGAAAAGCTAACCGCTGTTACCACATCCTCCGGCAAGGAGTTCTAGAGCTTAACTATTTGTTGAGTACAAAGTATTTCCTTCTATTTGTTTTAAAATTATTCCCAAGTAACTTCATTGAGTGTCGTCCCCTAGTCTTTGTACTTTTTGAACGAGTAATGAGAAATGATGTCTTACCTGATAATTTTCTTTCCTTTAGACGCAGCAGATGAATCCAGAGACTAATGGGTTGTGTCCATCTACCAGCAGGTGGAGATTTGGAGGGGCATTTTCGAAAGGGATGTCCAAGTTTCGAATTGGACGTCCTTGCAAAACGTCCTGATCCAGGGGCGGGGAAACCTGTATTTTCGAAACAAGATGGACGTCCATCTTTCATTTCGAAAATACCATCATGGACGTCCAAATCCTTAAATTTGGTCGTCTTTAGAGATGGATGTCCCTAGACACGGTCGTTTCTGATTTTCTGCGATTTTTGAAACCAAGGACATTCATCTCAGAAACGACCAAATGCAAGCCATTTCGTCATGGGAGGAGCCAGCATTTGTAGTACACTGGTCCCCCTGACATGCCAGGACACCAAATGGGCACCCTAAGGGGCACTGCAATGAACTTCAGAAATTGCTCCCAGGTACACAGTTCCCTTACCAGATGTGCTGAGCCCCCCCAACCCCCCCAAAACCCACTACCCACAACTGTACATCACTACCATAGACCTTACGGGTGAAGGGGGGCACCTAGATGTGGGTACAGTAGGTTTCTGGTGGGTTTTGGAGGGCTTGCTGTTTCCTCCACAAGCGTTACAGGTAGGGGAGGGATGGGCCTGGGTCTGCCTGTCTGAAGTGCACTCACCCACTAAAACTGCTCCTGGGACCTGCATACTGCTGTCATGGACCGGAGCATCATAAATGAGGCTGGCATAGAGACTGGCACGAAATATTTTGAAAGATGTTTTTTGTTTTTTTCAAAACTGCCAGGAAGTATTAGAAATCTCTTTCTTTTACTAAAAGTGTGCTGCTGAGCTGTTCCCCTCCCCCAACCACCTGGTTTTCAGCAGACATTTTAAACACTTAGGTGTGATGATTTCTGTTTTCTGTGGAGCTCCTGAGCAGCCTGCAGCTCTTTGCTTGTCTGCTGCCTGAAGGAAACTCAAAACAGATAAGAATTGTGCTAGCTTTCCCTTCTATCCTTGTCTGTCCTTGGCACTGCAAATATATCTTTCCTAAAAGATTTTAAAAAACTGTTTTAAATCTGCTCAGCAAATATTGTGATCTAACTGGTGTGATCTCATTGTTGTGTTTCTAACTGGTTTTGTTTCTAACTGGTTTATTGATATCTCATTGTTGTGTTTCTAACTGGTTTCTTGATATCTGTAAATTTGAAAACTAGATTTTCAGATTTCAAAACTGCCAGGAAGTATTAGAGATCTCTTTCTTTTACTAAAAGTGTGCTGCTGAGCTGTTTCCCTCCCCCAACCACCTGGTTTTCAGCAGACATTTTAAACACTTAGGTGTGCTGATTTCTGTTTTCTGTGGAGCTCCTGAGCAGCCTGCAGCTCTTTGCTTGTCTGCTGCCTGAAGGAAACTCAAAACAGATAAGAATTGTGCTGGCTTTCCCTACCCTATTGCTGTGGTTTCTGCACATTTCTGGTGCATTTCTTAACCTTGTCTTCCCCTTGTCCCAAACAGCTGTGTAGAATAGTGGCTTAACATAGTCCTAGAGAGAGGTTTTACAGTAAACACATTCCACAGATAAAGTTTAAGCCCCCCCACCCCAAGACTGACACTTCCTAAATAGCTTTTCTGAATAATTACTTATCACAAATTAACTTCACCCTAATTACAACTGTCTCAGATTGCTGAGGAGTAAAATTAATCTTGCACACGGTTAAACCCCATTATAGCATACCCATTCCAACAAATCAGGATGACTTTTATTCTCTGTAATAATTGTGGTGCTTTAGTTTCAAGGCCAATCATCTGGAGCCTTAAGGCTTGTCCTATCTGTCATCAGCTCAATAGTTTAAAACAGGAGCTCAGTAAAGTAAAGCAGGAATTAGATGCACTTAAAGCAACTTCTAAGACTGCACAACATCATAATGCACAGAATCAAGCCAAATTCACACCACTACCTCAAAGGATAAAACCACCTAAGAATAGATGGTTCACCGTAGGCTCAGGCAGACTTCGTTATGTGACACAGAGGCATCCACCCTCACAAGTGTTGCCCCTACAGAATTCATTTGCTCCATTACAGCACTGTGATGTTCCTCAAAATAGAACTGATGTGAAAGAACAAGCAATGGAGGTGAAACAAAAAGATATGAAGGTACCCAAAGACAAAAAACAACCCCAAATCACAAATGTTGAAACCCATACCAGAAAATGTACATGGAAAGCGATGACCACAAATGCTCACAGTCTAAGCAATAAAGTTCATGACCTTCAAGCCCTGATGTTGGAGGCAGACTTAGACATTGTTGCAATCACAGAGACATGGCTAAATGGTTCCCATGAATGGGATGCAAACATACTGGGCTATAATCTATTTAGGAAGGATAGAGAGGGTCGAAAAGGTGGAGGAGTAGCTCTGTATGTGAGAAATTACATCGAGGCAACTGAAATGTCAGGGACCTGGGGAAAGGAAGAAGCGATATGGATCACCTTAAAAAGAGATGATAAAACCTCTGTACACGTGGGTGTTGTCTACATACCTCCAGCGCAATTGGAGGATCTAAATAAAGATCTGGTCGCAGATATCCATAAGTTGGGAAAGAAGAGAGAGATGCTGTTGCTGGGAGATTTCAATCTGCCGGATATAGATTGGAAAGTTCCGTCTGCGGAATCGGAAAGAAGTACAGAGATCGTGGATGCTTTTCAAAGTGCTCTGCTCAGACAAATGGTGACGGAACCCACGAGGGAGAGAGTGACGCTGGATCTGGTGCTCACAAATGGGGATAGTGTGTCAAATGTCCGAGTGGGTGCCCACCTGGGCGGCAGTGACCATCAAATGGTTTGGTTTGATATGATGGCTGAAGTGGAGGGCGGCCACTCAAAAATCAAAGTCCTGGATTTCAAGCGTGCTGACTTTAGTAAAATGGGGGAGTACCTGAGGAAGGAGTTGATGGGATGGGAAGATGAACGAGAAGTGGAAGGACAGTGGTCCAAGCTGAAAGAAGCTATAAATAGGGCCACAAACCTTTATGTAAAGAGAGTAAATAAATGCAAGAGAAAAGGGAAACCGATATGGTTCTCCAAACAAGTGGCTGAGAAAATAAAGGCTAAAGGCGTTCCTGAAATACAGAAAGACTCAAGAAGAGGAACACAGGGAGGAATACCGGAGGAAACTGAAAGACACCAAGAGAGAGATACGTCTGGCGAAAGCGCAAGCGGATGAACAAATGGCTAGAAATGTAAGGAGGGGTGACAAAACTTTCTTCAGGTATATTAGTGAAAGGAGGAAGACTAAAAAGGGAATTGTGAGACTGAAAGATGCTGAGAACCACTATATAGATAATGATGAAGAAAAAGCAAATTTGCTAAATAGATACTTTTGTTCTGTTTTCACAGAAGAAAATTCTGGAGCAGGACCGCAATGGACTGGCAAAAGTACATGTGAGAATGGAGTGGATATAGCACCGTTCATGGAAGAGAGTGTGTATGAACAACTTAAAAATCTAAAGGTGGACAAAGCAGTGGGAACGGATGGGATCCACCCCAGGATATTGAGGGAGCTCAGAGAGGTTCTGGCGGGTCCTCTTAAAGATTTGCTTAATAAATTCTTGCAGACAGGAGAGATTCCGTGGGATTGGAGAACGGCGGAGGTGGTCCCTCTTCACAAAAGTGGTGATAGGGAAGAAGCTGGAAACTACAGGCCGGTAAGCCTCACTTCAATTATTGGAAAAGTAATGGAAGCGATGCTGAAGGAAAGGATAGTGAATTTCTTGGAAGCAAATAAGTTGCAAGATCCACGACAACATGGTTTTACCAAAGGGAAATCGTGCCAAACGAATCTCATTGAATTCTTTAACTGGGTGACCGGAGAATTAAATCAAGGACGTGCTATGGACGTAATCTACTTAGATTTCAGTAAAGCTTTTGACATGGTTCCCCACAGGAGTCTCTGGAATAAACTAGATGGGCTGACAATAGGACCCGAAGTAATGAACTGGATTAGGAACTGGTTGACGGGCAGACGCCAGAGGGTGGTGGTAAATGGAGTTCGCTCGGAGGAGAGAAAGGTGAGTAGTGGAGTGCCTCAGGGATCGGTGCTGGGGCCGATTCTATTCAATATATTTGTGAGTGATATTGCTGAAGGGTTAGAAGGTAAAGTTTGCCTTTTTGCGGATGATCCAAGATTTGCAACAGAGTGGACACTCCGGAGGGAGTGGAAAGCATGAAAAAAGATCTGCGGAAGCTATAAGAATGTCTAACGTTTGGCAATTAAAATTCAATGCGAAGAAATGCAAAGTGATGCATTTAGGGAGTAGAAATCCACGGGAGACGTATGTGTTAGGCGGTGAGAGTCTGATAGGTACGGACAGGGAGAGGGATCTAGGGGTGATAGTATCTGAGGACCTGAAGGCGACGAAACAGTGTGACAAGGCGGTGGCCATAGCTAGAAGATTGCTATGCTGTATAGAAAGAGGTGTGACCAGCAGAAGAAAAGAGGTTTTAATACCCCTGTATAAGACGTTGGTGAGACCCCACCTGGAGTATTGTGTTCAGTTTTGGAGGCCGTATCTTGTGAAGGATGGTAAAAAAATGGAAGCGGTGCAAAGAAAAGCTACAAGAATGGTATGGGATTTGCGTTACAAGACGTATGAGGAGAGACTTGTTGACCTTAACATGTATACCCTGGAGGAAAGGAGAAACAGGGGTGATATGATACAGACGTTCAAATATTTGAAAGGTATGAATCCGCAAACGAACCTTTTCCGGAGATGGGAAGGCGGTAGAACGAGAGGACATGAAATGAGATTGAAGGTGGGCAGAAAAATGTCAGGAAGTATTTTTCACGGAGAGAGTGGTGGATGCTTGGAATGCCCTCCCGCGGGAGGTGGTGGAGAGGAAAATGGTAACGGAATTCAAACATGCGTGGGATAAACATAAAGGAATCCTGCTCAGAAGGAAGGGATCCCCAGAAGCTTAGCCGGTGGTGGGAGGCAGGGCTGGTGGTTGGGAGGTGGGGATAGTGCTGGGCAGACTTATACGGTCTGTGCCTGAGCCGGTGGTGGGAGGCGGGGCTGGTGGTTGGGAGGCGGGGATAGTGCTGGGCAGACTTATACGGTCTGTGGCCTGAAAAAGACAGGTAGAAATCAAGGTAAGGTATACACAAAAAAATGGCACATGTGAGTTTATCTTGTTGGGCAGACTGGGTGGACCGTGCAGGTCTTTTTCTGCCGTCATCTACTATGTTACTATGTAGGGTGGGAGGGGGTTAGTGACCACTGGGGAGTAATGGGAGGTCATCCCCGATTCTCTCCGGTGGCCATCTGGTCAGTTTGGGCACCTTTTTGTGCCTTAGTTATAAGAAAACAGGTCCTGGTGAAAACGTCCAAGTGTTCGTCAGGGACGTCCTTCTTTTTTCCATTATGGGTCAAGGACGTCCAAATGTTAGGCACGCCCAAGTCCTGCCTTCGCTATGCCTCCAATACGCCCCCTTGAACTTTGGCCATCCCTGTGACGGAGTGCAGTTGGGGACGTCCAAAATCGGCTTTTGATTATACCGATTTGGACGACCATGGGAGAAGGACGTCCATATTCCGATTTAGGTCGAATGATGGCCGTCCTTCTCTTTTGAAAATGAGTCCAATAGAGCGCTAAAGTGAAGTGCTATATAGGACGTCATGCTCCTAGCCCAGTCAGTATTCACATAACATCTGCTGCGTCTAAAGGAAAGAAAATGATCAGGTATGACATAATTTTTCTTGAATCCAGAGACTAATGGGATAAAGTAAAGCAGTCCTTAAGTAGGGTGGGAACCTGAAGCTCCCTCAGCTAGAACTGTCGCCCCAAAGGCAGCATCAATGCGCATCGCAACGTCCACACAATAATGCTGCAAAAACGTATGGATAGACAACCAGGTCGCCACCATGCAAATGTTTTCCAAGGAGAGCAGCCACGCCTCTGCCCAAGAAGTAGCAACCGCCTGAGTAGAATGAGCTTGAAAATGACTTACCCTCCAGCAAATAGGCTGAAGCAACCGCCTCTTTCACCCAGTGAGCAATAGTCACCTTCAATGCCACCTCTCCCTTGCGGGACTCTGCAAGGAGAACAAACAAGTGATCCAACTGATGGAACTCGCCTCCAAATACTGAAACAGAATCCGGAGAACATCTAGAAGATGGAGAAAATGGAACTCCAGAGGCTATGCTTCCTCCCGAAAGACAGGCAAAAACAATGGTTGGTTCAGGTGAAAGGCTGATTGATACCACTTTTGGCAAGGAGGAAACCATCCGCAGTTTAACTCCTTTGGTCGAAAAAAGGAGAAAAGGCTCAGGATAGGACAATGCCTGAAGCTCCAAGGCCCTGCATGCCGAAGCAACAGCGACCAGGAAAAACACTTTTAGGATGACACCTTTTAATGAAGCTCTCTACAATGGCTCAAAGGGTGTCTTTTTAAGAACCTTAAGCACCAGATTAAGATTCTACTCTGGGCATCGGGGACGAACTGTAGGCCTTGAGGAAATGGACATCTGGATGGGATGCCAACGATGAATAAATACGGCGGCCTCTATAACAGGCTAAGGCCATAACCTGAACCCTCAGGGAATTGTAAGCAAGACCAATCAATAAGCCATCCTGAAGAAATACCAAAATGTGCAGTAGCAATGCCCGCAAGGGGGCAAATAGCTTGATTGTACACCAAGATTCAAAATCCACCAAATTCACACATAAGCTGTGGATGAATGCTTTTTCAGTTGAGTAGCAATCACCTCTAGATAATACACTTTCTTTTTTAACTGGACCCGCTCAATAGCCAGGCAATTAGACCAAAGTGGGAAGGATCCTCCATTGGAATCGGCCTTTAAACCATAATGTTAGGCAGAGGTATCATTGGGAGAGGGTCATCCACTAACAGCTGAACTAGGTATGCATACCATGGACGTTGCAGCCAATCCGAAGCCACAAGAATTACCCACCCTGGATGCTGCAGGATGTGGTGAAGAACCTTGCCTATCATGGGCCACTGAGATAACACATAAAGGAGTTCCACTGGCCATGGTTGCATAAGTGCAATGATGCTCTTGGAACCATACTCTCTATTTCTGCTGAAAAACCAGGGCATCTTGGAATTGTGCTGAGTCGCCATGAGATCCATGATCGGCGTCCCCCACTTGCAAACAATCAGTCAAAATCTGGCCTCCATCAGCTCCCACTCCCCCTGGTCTAAGGCATTCCTGCTCAGAAAATCTACCTGATGTTCTGAACTCCCACAATATGAGCTGCTGACAGCTGCTGCAAATGGGCTTCCACCCACTGAATGAGTAGTTGAGCTTTGCTCGCCAGCATTGCACTGCATGTGCCATTGTCGTCATATTGTCAGATGACACCTGGGCAGGCTTGCCCAGCACCATGGAAAGGAATGCCAGAAGAGCAAACCAGACCTCCCCCAGCTCCAACCGGTTGATCGACGACTGCCTGTCATCCGTCAACCAATGTCCTTGGGCCACTCGCCCCAGACAGTGCGCCCCCAGCCCAAAAGGCTGGCATCTGTCATCACTACTGTCCATAGCAGGGTCGCAAGAGGAAGACCATTCTGCAGCAAGGAACTCCACAGCCACTACTCCATGCTACGGCATGCTGCAACCATCCAGGAGAGCGCCAATTTGTAATCTTGTGACAACAGAGACCTTCAGCTCAACAGGGACTGTTGCAAGGGACGCATATGCACCCAAGCTCATGGGACTATGTCCAAGATCACTGCCATCGAGCCTAAGGCCAGAACATAGTCCCAAACCCGAGGATACAGGTTCTGAAGAAGAACCCTGACCTGCTCCTGCAGTTTGAGATACCTGTGCTCTGGCTAGAACACCTTACCCTGTGTCACAGATTCGGGGATAGTGCCGAAGCTGTGGCAGATACAGGGCAAGTGTCAGAATAAGGACTAGGCAAGACAAGTCAGGACTTAAAGCAAGGCAGAGGTAACAAGGTACAATAGACAAGAAAAGGACTGGATCCAGACAAGGAAAGCAAGGCAGAGGGGCAGAACTGGAATCCAGATAGGACAAGGCAAGACTCAGAACTAGTTAGGACTGGGACTGGGACCTAGGCAATACAAGGCAAGGGGGAACAAGGCAAGACATAGAACCGAATTAAAACTGGGTCCAGAAAAGGCAACGACAAATACAGAAGAAAACAAACGTTCGCACAAGTAAAGCCAAAGCACAAAGTCACAGCGAAGGAGACAAGATGGATGATGATAAAAAACTTCTACTGGACTAAGTTCACAGCAAACGTTTATTACTAAAACCTGGACTCGACATGAGTCGTGTTTCGGCACACTCTGGCCTGCCTCAGGAGTCCCTGTAAATTATTTGGCGATTCCTGGAAGAAGGAACTCCAGAGGAAGAGTTACACACTTTTTGAAGACCGTTTCGTCTTCCAGGAATCACCAAATAATTTACAGGGACTCCTGAGGCAGGCCGGAGTGGCCGAAACATGACTCGTGTCGAGTCCAGATTCCAGAAAAGGCAAGGACAGGATCTGAACAGGACTGGACTGGATGAGATGAGCAGGGCTGTAACAGGCAGGACAGAATACAAGCAGGGTAGGGACTGAAGCTGAAGACAAGCAGGGTTGGCACAGACAGGACTGGAACTGGAGCAGAAGACAAGAAGGGCAGAAACAGAAGCAAGATTACAGAACAAAGACAAAGCAGGAGCAGGCTGGAAGTGCAACAGGAATAAACAGAAGCAAGACTATAAACAAGGCAGGAGCAGTACTTGGCAGGAACAGGAATCAGGAGCAGACTTGGCTTAGCAGGAACAGGAATCAGGAACAGACTTGGCTTAGCAGGAACAGGTAAAGGGGAACCTCACAAATAAGCAAAGCAAGGCTGGGCTACACAGCCTCTCAAAAAAGAAAGCCACACAGAGAAGCAACACAAGGCAGGGCTACAAGGCCATTCAAAAGTTAAGGGAAGCCACACAAAGAAGCAAGACTGTGCCACACAGCCTCTCAGATTCAAACATCCAATACAGCAAGCAAAAGATAAAGAGAAACTACAGAAAGAAGCAAGGCCTTCAGGAACATGGTTCAGAAACAAAGGCTTTCAGGTACAAGATTCAGAAACACATGAACAAGCATGCAGGGACAAGACTCACAGGAACAAAGCCAGGAACAAATCAAGACATACAAGAATAAGGAATTTAGGAACAAGGTTTGCAAAAGCAAGGCTTTCAGGAACATGGTTCAGAAACAAAGCTTTCAGGTACAAGACTCAGAAACACAGGAACAAGCATTCAGGGCCAAGACTCACAGAAACAGAGCCAGGTAGAAAACAAGGCATAGGAATAAAGCCAAGCAGGACTTGTATTCAAACAGGGAACAAGAAGACAAGGTTAATTGACCTGTTTTGTAGCGCTATAGATGTGTTAAGTAGTATTAGTGCACAGGCAAGACAAGGCATGAGAGTTCCAAGGTGCTTTATAAAGGACTTTGCTGATGATGTCACAACTTAGAATGAGGCTTTAATAAACTGTAATGAGGCTTGGATAGCAGGAACACCAGAATGAGGCTTGGATAGCAGGAACACCAGACAGCAGATGCATCAATGCGGGACAAGGCAGTCCGGATGAGCAGCCACAGAGCCAGATCACTGGAAAAAAGGTGAGTCTGAATGCAGGGGCACGACCACAGCCATGACACCCTGAGCTGTGCCAAACTGCACTCTGAGATATTCCAGAACTTGAGTAGGCACTAGATGACTCTTGGGAAAATTGATGATCCACCTTAATGACTGCAACACTGCAATTACACGAGATATAGCCTTTCCTGGGCTGACGACGCTCTGATGAGCCAGTCGTCCAGATAAGGGATGGACCCATATGCCCTGTCTCCGTAAGAAAGCAGCCACTACCACCATGACCTCCAACCTTGGAGAAGGTGCGTGGAGCCATGGCTAGACTGAACGGCAGTGCTTGAAACTGAAAATGCTGCCCTAGAATGGCAAAGAGCAGGAAATAACAATATGGAGGCAAGATGGGAATGTGGAGATAAGCCCCTTCGAGATCCAAAGCTGTGAGAAACTCTCTGGGCCTAACAGCGGACAATATCGGCTGCAGGGTTTCCATGCGGAAATGCCTCACTTTCAGGCACCTGTTGACTTTCTTGAGGTTCAGAACTGGCCGGAAGGCATCTCCCTTCACCTTGGGAACCATAAAGTAAATAGAGTACCTCTCTGTCCTTTGCTTGTCCAGAGGTACCAGTCCTACGGCTGCCAACTTGAGCAGGTTCTGCATAGTGGCCTTAAATGCTGCTTTTTTCCTCGGTTGCCACACAGGGACTCCAAGAAAAAAAAAAAATCTGCAACTGGAGCTGAAAATTCTAACTTGTAACCATCTCGAATAATGTTGAGGACCCACTGATCCGTCATGATGTGAGCCCATTCCTTGCCAAAGAAGGACAGCCTCCCCCCTAATGGGTGGCAAGGAAGAACTCAGCGCCCCATCATTGGGAAGGCCAGGAACCTGAGGAAGGTCAGGCTGCAGGCGCCGAGGCCTGCTTATTTCCAAAGGGCTGCTTCACGAAATAGCGAGATCGCTGAACTCCATGCTGCCACCCTGGATGGTACCAGCAAGTATCCCTGAACCTAGGCTCTAAGGGGAAGGCTTATTTTTGATCTCGACCAAGGGGAAGGCTTATTTTTATCTTCCAGCAAGTGTTGAGTCTTAGAGTCGCCCAAATCCTTGACCAACTCTCAAGGTCATCCCCAAATAACAACTTGCCTTTGAAGGGCAACT
Source organism: Microcaecilia unicolor (assembly GCF_901765095.1). Taxonomy (NCBI): domain Eukaryota; kingdom Metazoa; phylum Chordata; class Amphibia; order Gymnophiona; family Siphonopidae; genus Microcaecilia; species Microcaecilia unicolor. The sequence continues at coordinate 102,059,154 of NC_044032.1, read as the reverse complement.
TAATCCACAGCCCAGAGACGCAACCATAGCAAACGCCTTGCAGCTACCACCAGATACACCAGTCCTGACTCCATATCTGGTAATGTCCCGGGCAATGGAACCTTGGAACCCTGTAAGAAATTAGCAAATTGCTGCAGCCAACTAAGATAGGCCTGAGCAGCATAGAAGCTACAAACAGCTGCTTGTAAGGAGAGGGCCACCACCTCAAAGGAAAGCTAAAGAGATGCCTACTGCTTCCTATCCTGAACATCCTTCAGGGCCATCCCTCCCTTTACAGGAAGAGTGGTCTTCTTGGTGACAGCTGCCACCAATACATCCACCTTAGGCATGCGGAGCTTATCCAGTTCCATTGGGCTAGGGGCTAATGGATAGAGTTTAGCCATAGCCTTGGCCACTCGTAGGAGCACTGCAGGTGTTTTCCGCTGAGCAGAAATGATCTCAAGCAAGGCCTCTTGAACTGGAAAAGACCGCAGCGGCTTCCAAGTGCTGGCCATCTTAGTATTGGAAGCAGCTGAAGTAGTCAGTTCTGGGGAGGCAATATTAAGAGCCTGAAGAGCCCTGGTGATAAAGGAGGGAAGTTCCTCCTTGTGAAACACTCTCACTGCAGAGGGGTCATCTGCTTCCTCATGACAAAGTTCTCCTTCCTCCAACCCCAGCTGCGCTTGAGAAGACACCGCAGCTCCAGAAAACTCTGCCTCAGAGACTGGGGAGATGGGGGTAACCATGGACCCCCCTTCAGACACTGAGGCGCAATGCCTCCTTTTCAGGGCAGAGTCCACTGGCAGCTACACTGAAGAACACAGAGAAGACTGGTCCCAACAAGCCCCCCAAGCTAGAAGCCCCTGTAGACTGACCTGATTATTCAATACATAAGCTCTTTGAAGGAGCAAAATGAACTCTGGGGAGAACAGGTCAGACAGCCCACCCCTACTGGTAACCCCGGGCTGGAATCAGCTGAGCGTTGCTAAAATCTTCCATTACCGAACTCTGCAGTGAAGTCCCTGACTCGTGCTGCAAAATGGCCGCCGGTGCACCCTGAGTTGAAAGCCCCTTTGTCTGCTCTGGCAGGCGGGAAAAATCCGCTACCACTGGCCTGGCCTCTTCTGACACCGGAGGGCCACTGCAACCTCCCTGACATTGACCCAATGCTGCTCTCTGCTTATTACAGCAGGAGCAGCGATTAATGAGCTCTGTCACCATGGCGCTTTTTAAAAAAAATATAATGACACTCACAGAGAAGCTTTGCACAGAACACTCACCCAGCCGACAACTAGGGCCCTGCTGATGGTCATATAGTTGCTGCAGCACTCACATCACTTTCTTATGCCCCCAATAACTGTTGAAAAGCAATCTTCCAGATCAGGTCAGGGAATCAGATATAAATCAAACCCTGACCCCAAAGCCTGCCAAGCCTGCCAAGGCTCTCTCCTGTCTTTCTTTCTTTCTTTTTTTTTTTTTTGCAGGAAAGGAGAAGTGAGGAAGAACACAAGAGGGCGCTGGGTGGGGGAGGGACCTGGGTGACCATGTGTACCCCCTAAAGGCAGCACTGCACAGCCGCTCACCCCAAGGCTACACTAAACTAAGCCTAGCACAGGAGCTAGCAGCACAAATGCCAGGAGCACATGGGAACATCCATCCACCTGCTGGAGATAGAGCATACTGACTTGGCTAGGAGCATGACATCCTATATAACACTTCAGTTCAGCACTCTATCTCCTCCTGCTGGTATATAGACATAACCCATTAGTCTCTGGATTCATCTGCTGCTATCACTAAGGAAAACATTGATTCACTTCTACTTGTTCTACACCACTCCGGATTTTGTAGACCTCAATCATAACCGCAACACACTGGGCAGCAGATTTCAGTATATGGTCTACAAATGACACCTAGATCTTTTTCTTGGCGGCGGGGGGGGGGGGGGGGGGGGGGGGGGGGGTTATTGACTCCCAAGGTGGACCCTATGATCAGGTAACTACCAGAGCGAAGGGAATTTTGAGTGCGTTCTCTAAGCTGCCTGCTTCTCCTGCTGCCGCTGCAGTGCTTGCAGCTTACATTTTCGGGTCATCCACGATTCACATAGGCACTGCAGAGACTTCCCTCAGCCGCGTCCGGCCCTCGCAACAGGAAGTTGCATCAGAGAGGGCTGGATGCAGCAGACTGGGAAGGCCCCGGAGTGCCTGTGTGAATTGTGGGTGGCCCGAAAATGTAAGCTGCAAGCACTGCAGTGGCGGTGGGGGAAGGTGAAGGAAGCAGCAGTGATCCTGGGCCTGCAGGATGGAAGGTAGTGAGCGGTGCTGGATTTAGTGAAGGCAGAGGTGTGCTGGCGTGAGAGGAGGGGGCTGCAGGGAGGCAGAGGTGTACTGGTGTGAGAGGAGGGGGCTGAAGAAAAAGGGAGACTCATGTGGGGGGGGGGGGTGCATAGACCCATGTGGCTGAGGGAGTCCGGAGACTCATGTGACTGGGGGTGGTGCCGCGGAGACCCATGTGGCCGGGGGAGGGGAGTTCTGCAGAGACCCATGTGACTGGGGGAGTGCCACAAACTGAAAAAGTTTGGGAACCCCTGCCTTAGAGCATAGAAGCTAGTGCTGTGGATGCTTGAGCACTACCAATATTGAATTAACTCCTTGACTATGTCCTGGGAGAGGTCATTTCCATTGGGTTTAGTAACCCCAGTCATTGTGAAAAATTAGCTCCTATGCCGAGTGTTTTACAAGCTTTGCCAAAAGACAAGGCAGCACAGTATCAATCAGTGGCAATAGATATAAATAATCTTATTTAGAAAGCAGCCTCTGACAGGGGTGTGAATCTATGTTGTCCAAACATTTAGACATCACAATAATTGCCCAATATGTTTCAGCATATCATTGCCTGCATCAGGGGCAAACTAAAGAGCCCTGTTACGAAGCTACCCAAGAAACGGGTTTAGTGCTTCCTTATGGGGAGGTCTTTCCCATGCATTAAGCCCACTTCTAGCGCAGCCATAAAATTAATCTTTTCCTATTTTTTAGCCGTGCACATGGCTATTAAAAATAATTAACATGGGAGCACTTACTGCCTCCTATTTCAGAGGTTTTAAGGGCTCCCTCATTAGGTAAGTATTATTCAGTTAGCACATGCTAATGTCAGTGCTAGCTAAACAGCACTTCTGTGCCTATTCTCAGTCCCCTGACATTCCCCCTCCCAAGAGTATTAATAAATAGTTCACACAGATAGCAAAACTAATGCAGAATGCTTTAGAGCCCCACGCTAGGCCATTTTTGCTGCATTGGGTGCATCCTAGTGCCTAATGCAACTTAGTAAAAAGGCCCCTATATGTTGTTTCAAAAGCACAGGTCACATTAAAACAAAATAAAGACATATATATACACACTCACACTTACATGCAAATATGGACTATCACTAAAAAAAACACATAGAATCATATAAAAGAAAAGCATTTGAAAATTTCCATAAGAAGAAGCAATAGATAAAAAGCAAAAATTTAAAAAAGAGAAAACAAAAAAATAGTGATAAAATAAAGTAAAACAGATTTTATATTACTTGTCCTAGAAAAACATCTTGGATTTTATCAAGTCCATCTTAATAATGCCTTATAGACTTTTCTTTAGGAAATTATTCAAACTTTTTTAAACCATGCTAAGCTAACTGCTTTTACCACATTCTCTGGCAATGAGTTTGAGAGTTTAATTAGTATTGACCTCAATGAATAAAAGAATCACAATGCACAGAACAACACACAACTAGACAGCTTGTAAGGACCTTCAAATGGTAGTCTCACATGAAAAGTAAAGACAAAAATGACAGGAAGAAATAGAACATCTTGCAAGGACTATGTAGTAGTAGTAGTAATACTAATACAGACTTGTGCAGTGAGAATCGAACCTGGCTGTTCACTAACCATTCTTTCAGTACCTAAGGGGAGGTCCAGGAAAGAGGAGTGTCCTTAGCTCAATTGTTTTCCCTGTGGTGGGAAGCTGTCCTCAGGTTTCTGACTCTAGAAGATTGCCAAGGTATAAAGTACCCTTGACTTATATTTTGGAGAAACTGATTCTGTATATCCAGACGAGACCCAAGGCTTTATTATATGACTGTTATGAACTGCTGCCACCATGTTTGGGCCTGGCCAGAAACCAGCTCTATTAAGGCTTTTCTAGTGACTGCATGAGGCCTTCTGTTGCCAGAACCTTGTGCCTGTGAAGCAACAGGTGTCTTTGTATATTTGATTGTATAAATAAAGCATTTTTATTTTGTTTGAAAACCTGTGTGTGCCTGTATTCTTTGAGGCCCTGCAGCTGGCCACCATCCATGCTAAAACATCCAGATATATCGCTGCACTTTTTATTGGCATTTGCCAGTTTTTGAATTTCTGGTCATACGCTGTTTGCATTAGCGTGTGGTACCTGTAAAAGGTTAACATGGGAAATTGAAACATGGTAAGCGTTAACTCTGTGTTAACCAGTTAGCTTGTGCTAATGCGAAAGTGCTAGCTGGTTAACGCTTCCACCTCCATTCTCCACTCATGGCACACCCCCCTCCAAAATATATTTTTGAAAAATACCTAGCACGCAAATAGGCAAAATATTGCAAAATATTTTTCTCATGCTAAATGCATGTTAGGGCTTAATGCTCTTTCATAAACAGGCTAAAGAAATAGCTAAATAAGTTAAAATAGATAAGAAGATAAAAGACATTTTTAGCACAGCATATAACAAGGTCACCTTTTACTTTGAGTGCTTTCACTCTACTACAACACCTTTAAAGGCATCCTAAGATCCTTCAGGACTTCCCCTGAAAACCAGTTCCAGGTTCTTTGTTAAGTAAAGTGATGTGGTAGCCGTGGTAGTCCACTTTTAAAAGTAATACATATAAACAAAACAAAACATAGAAAAGAAAATAAGTGGATACCTTTTTTTATTGGACTATTTATTTATTTATTTGATACTTATATCCCACATTTTCCCACTCATGCAGGCGCAATGTGGCTTACAGAGTAATAAATAAGAATACAAACTTAACAGCTTAGGCAAGCATTAAGAAGTAAGTAGGAGGGAAGAAACTAACAAAGTGAACTAGGTAGGGTAAGGGACAAGGGATGCTTTAATCGACATGGTAACTTGAGGGATAAGTCTTAGCAAAGAGGAATGTCTTTAACAACTTCTTAAAAAGGGCATGGTCCACTTGAGTTTTAAGGTGACGAGGTAACGTGTTCCAGTGTTTGGGACTCCAATAACGGAAAGACGAGGCGAAGATTTTCTTATACTTGACTCCCTTACAATTCGGAAAATGAAGGTGGAGATAGGACCGAGCAGCAGGGTTGGCCTTTCTAGGCGGAAGGTCGATCAAGGGGAGCATGTATTCCGGGGCAGCCCCATAGATGATTTTATGTGTTAGGGAGCAGATCTTAAAAGCAATTCGCTCATGTACTGGCAGCCAATGAAGTTTAAAACGCAGGGGGTCGGCGTGTGCAAAACGCCTTTCATTTAGGATGAGCCTCGCCGCAGTGTTCTGAGCCGTTTGGAAAGTTTTCAATAAGGAGGCCTGGCAACCCGCATAAATACCACTACAATAATCCAGGTGGGATAGGACAAGCCAATGGACAAGGGTACGAAACAAGTCTCTGGGAAGGAGGTATCTGATGCGCCGAAGCCTCCACATGGCCTGGAACATTTTTTTGGAGACCAAGTGTACATGATCAACCAGCTGGAGATGTGAATCCAGATGCACTCCTAAAAGTCTCAGGCTGTTGGCAATCGGGAGGGCAGAACCCAGGACTGGAAGCATTGTGTCAGTTACATGAGCGTGCGTGGACGAGAGGATGAGACAATGAGTTTTTTCCCTGTTTAGCCTGAAGCGAAACACCCTGGCCCATTGTTCTAAAGTGGAGAAACAGGCATCTATGAGGTTGGCAACTTCTGAAACTGTGGATTGAAAAGGGATATAGACTGTAATATCATCCGCATAGATGAAAGGATTGAGGTCCAGATTTGCAAGTGCTGTGGCTAAAGGCATCATCATTATATTGAATAGGGTAGGTGAAAGGGGAGAGCCCTGAGGAACCCCACAGGGAGCATTCCACGGTTCAGAAGTGTGGGAATTCACCATGACCTGATAGGACCTTGAAGTCAAGAAACCCTTGAACCAATGCAAAACTGGCCCTCCTATACCAATAGTATCCAGTAGATGGAGCAGGAGTTCATGATCCACCATGTCAAAAGCACTAGACATATCAAATTGTAGCAGAAGAATCTTCCGTCCAATAGATAGTTCACGTCGAAAGTTGGATAAGAGGGTAACCAGGACAGTCTCCGTGCTGTAATGAACTCGAAAACCTGACTGTGAATGATGGAGGATATCGAAATTAGTCAAAAATTCATTGAGCTGAACATTGACCAGACTCTCCATCAGCTTGATAACTAGAGGTATCGAAGCCACTGGGCGATAGTTAGAGATGACATCTGGCTTGATCTTTAAATTTTTTGGGATTGGGGTGAGAAGGATGTTTCCATGACCTGGCGGGAAGAATCCTGCGCTTAACATATAGTTAAGGTAACAGGTCAGTTCTACAATGTAACATTTTGGTGCGACTTTTAGGAGATGAGTCGGACATACATCTAGTCTGCAGCTTTTATTTGTGAATTTACGTAGAGCAGCAGTCACCTTGTCGGGTAACAGGCGATTGAATTTGATCCAAAAGCGGTCAGCAGGGCAAGCACCCGAAGGCACATCCAAGGATGCCAGAAAGTCATCCACATCAGAGAGGCAGCTGACGGTTGAAGACCGCAGGGTAAGAATTTTCTCCTTGAAGTAGGTTCCAAGTTGTATAGCTGAGGGAGGATCAACACTGGAGCGTTCTAGCTTACGAGTATCTAGAAAGGTGTTTAGTAGTTGATATATCTGTCGGATGTCCCGGCCAGCCGCCTGCATCTTAGATGAAAAGTAGGTGCGCTTTGCAATTCTGATGGCGTATTTATACTTGCGGTGACTACTTTTCCAGGCCTCCCGAGCCTGATCAGATTTACCTTTTCGCCAAGTTCTTTCCATACGTCGTACCTCACATTTCAAAGCTCTCAGGTCTGTTGAGAACCAGGGTGGTAATCTGCGAATGTACGAGGATTTGAGACTAACATTTTTTGATTAGCTTTTGAAGGTAACCCTTCTTCAGATCAGAAATATAGATTATTTCTGATTTGAAGAAGGGTTGCCTTCGAAAGGCTCCATGTTGGAACCATAGTTTTAAAATGTATTGCATGTATAAAAGTTCCTAAGTGTGTTTTAAAGCTTTGCCTGCATGTGGCAGTGTTGCCATGGAACAGGTCTCTAAACCTGTACTAAGCAACAATAATGCATTCTATCATAATCCTGATATTTACAGGCATAGACTTGGCCTTTCAAACAATACTTTCACACACAAAGAGAAAAACGCAGCCCTAGAGCCTAACTTACACGGAAGCAGACTTCGAAGAAATAAAACAGCAGAGTACCAGACAATACAGTAACTGCACAGGGCCTAGCAAAACGAACTCAGACTCCTTCTCAGAAATAAAATCTTGTTTAACTTGTTTCAAGCAACACAGATATCACCTTCCTGATGAGATTTAAACTTTACTTTTGCTGGAGTAGCTTTTAATAATGAAAAGCTCCTTTTCTGAAGTGCAAGCATTGCTGATGATGGCTGTTTGTCAGCAGTTTCAATTCTGGTGAAATTAAAATGTCTGACTATCCTCTGAATAAAATGTAAATTCTAGGCTATTCTTATCAAGGACTATGGCCTTTTGATCACATGGCACCATCTTTTCTATGTAATCCAAGTAGTTATTTCATCTCTCTCTCTTTTTTTTTAATAAACACCTGGAAGTTGCAAGAAAACAGCCGGCTGATATTCAGCCCATGGCAGTCAGTGTTTTTTAAGCCACTAACACCCACAGGCAGAATTAGGCCTGGATGTTTATTGCTGGGCCATGTCCGGGCACCAGCATTGACTATCTGGGTCAGTGCAAATACTTGGAAGTTATCTGGGCACTGACTGATATTCAGCCCGGTGCCCAGATAGTTTGGCAGATAGGATAGCTTTACTTTCCTAACAGTATCCCCTTACTTACCTGGCTAGCAAACTGACAGGCTGATGCTCATAACTCCCACAGTAAAACCAATAGTGCAGAACCCATGCTGTCGGTACAGCACAGAAAACCAACTTGCCAATGCTCAAAGGAAATGGTATTCAAATTATATGTTTGCTGCAAAAGCAAGGCGGGAACATGCTTGGCATGTGTGCAGAAGAGTTTTTCAGTAAGCTCAGCTCTTGTGCGCATGCACCAGGCAAACCTGAAAGCGAAGCACACAGGCCTTGTTTTCTGCACCTTTAGATATAAGCTTTTCAAATTTTTTTTTAAACTTGGAAGGCTTACATTTAAGCTCAGGAAAAAGGCGCCAATATGTGCTTTCCCTTTCGTGTTTGCTCAGACTCGTTCACTGCATGTGGAAACTCAAAAGAGTAAAACCTTTCTTCCCAAGATCCATCTTTCGTATCCTGATACTATCAATGGTACTAAGTCATCTAGATTACTGCAACACACTGTATGCTGGCTGCAAAGAACAGACCATCAAGAAACTCCAAACTGCCCAAAACACCGCCGCCAGACTCATATTTGGAAAACCAAAATATGAAAGTGCAAAACCCTTAAGAGAGAAACTCCACAGGCTCCCACTTAAAGAATAGACCACGTTCAAAATCTGCACGATCATACACAAAATCATCTATGGCGACGCCCCGGCCTACATGCTAAACCTTGTGGACCTGCCGCCCAGAAATGCCAAAAGATCATCCCGAAAATTTCTTAATCTACACTTCCCCAGCTGTAAAGGACTAAAATACAAACTTGTACACGCGACCTCCTTCTCCTACATGGGTACGCAGCTGTGGAACGCACTACCAGCTAACCTGAAAACAATCGACGAAATATCCAACTTTCGTAAATCCCTGAAGACGTACCTCTTCAATAAGGCCTACAAAGAGGACCCATAGCTTAACTATACCACCTCAACAATCCATTAGAATCCGTAAATCATCTTTCTATACCTACTTTCTTAATACTTCTTTCCATCCTCAATCTCTTTGCATCAACAATTGTATCTGGCATCCGGGAATGGCAATGCCATAACAGACCTCTGTAAGCCACATTGAGCCTGCAAATAGGTGGGAAAATGTAGGATACAAATGCAATAAATAAATAAATCAATAAATTTATTTCTTAGTACTGGCACTTACAGGCTTTCATGAGTTTTCTTCCATTTCCAAAAGAAATCAAAACTGGCAGATTTTAAGGAAACAATTTGTGAGAAATCCTCTTTTCAAGCACCCTAATGCCTGCTCCGAGCTGGCGTTAGGTTTTCAGCGGTGAGGGTGGCTTTGTTTTGTGCGCTCTTCTCTGAGCGTTGGGAGGCAATAAGAAATGACCTCATTGACATCTAAGTTTGCATTCTATTTGCGCTAATCTTTGCATGCACATATTCTCCCATGCCCGAGCCATCTGAGCATTCTGCAATCACTAATGCTAATCCCCTCTAGTGCCAGTGTTCCATTTTGAGCATCAGCCTGTGAATATCTCCACTAACCAGGTAAATCCCAGTTCCATCCCGTCTCTATACCCAGGCCATCCTGACTCTGCCCAGCCAGTGCCCCAGCAGTCAGAGGAGATGTTCAGCTGATCTGCCTGGTTAAGTGCCACTGAATATCCCCTCCCAGTCTGGTCAGCTTGGTTTAACCATAAGAACATAAGAGTAGCCATACTGGGTCAGACCAATGGTCCATCTAGCCCAGTATCCTGTTTTCCAAACAGTGGCCAAGCCGGGTCACAAGTACCTGGCAGAAACCCAAATCGTGGCAACACTCCATACTACATATCCAAGGGCAAGCAGTTGCTTCCCATGTCTGTCTCAATAGCAGACTATGGTCTTTTCCTCCAGGAATTTGTCCAAACCTTTTTTAAACCCAGATATGCTAACCGCTGTTACCACCTCCTTCGGCAAAGAGTTGCAGAGCTTAACTATTCATTGAGTGAAGAAATATTTCCTCCTTTTTGTTTTAAAAGTATTTCCATGTAACTTCCTCGAGTGTCCCCTAGTCTTTCTGCTTTTGGAATGAATAAAAAAAATTGATTTAATTCTACTTGTTATACACCAATCAGCATTTTGTAGACCTCAATCATATCTCCCTTCAGCTGTCTCTTTTCCAAGCTGAAGTGCCCTAACCTCGTTAGCCTTTCCTCATGCGAGAGGGGTTCCATACCCTTTATCTAGGCACATAAGTGTCAAAATTCCACCTGCACACTATTCTGTAAATATGTGCTTAACTTACACGGTGTGTATTTACAAAGGAGTATACAGATGGGAAGCCCACTTACATACTATAAATTATGTATTTCTAACATTTAGGCGCCAACACTTACCCCAGATGGATGGATGGCATAAGTGCTTATGTCTAAATAGGCAACTATTTATTATTCTAAAAAGGAAAATAAGCACCTACATTCCTGTAAAGAATAGGTTTCTGTGCTTAAAGCTAAAAATGTAATTTACTGTACATGAGTTATTCTCCTCCCTGCATCTAAAATCTCAAAAACTATATCTGGTGTATGACACTGCACATACTTTTAAGTACTTCAAGAGTTAGCAGTTTTCAGACAACTGATTCACACTTGCAGATTATAATTTACTAGTAAAAGAGGCCTGTTTCTGAGCAAATGAAACGGGCGCTAGCAAGGTTTTCGTCGGCAACACCCCCCCCCCCCCCGCCAACCCCTTCGTTGTTGTGGCATTGCTCCGCCCTCAACGTCATGACGTTTGACACGAGGGCGGGACCCGTAGCGATTTTCCACCCCCCGCCTCCCTGCCTCCCTCCCTGCCAACCCCTTGGTTGTTCTGCCATTGCTCCGCCCTCGAGGGTGGGGCCCATAGCGATTTCCCACCCCCCCGCCTCCCTGCCTCCCTCCCTGCCAACCCCTTCGTTGTTCTGCCATTGCTCTGCCCTCGAGGGCGGGGTCAGAAGCGATTTTGGTGGCTTCACCACCACGAACCTTTGAACCTTTTTGAAGGAAGTCAGGGCTTGGCTTCACTGACGTCACTGTCTTCAGAACGTTGAGGGTGAGTTTTATATATATAGATGTGCACCTTTGAGAATGGCCTTGAAAATTCTCTCCGAGAAGCAGAACATGGAGCTTTGTTTATCAAAAAAATGAAAAAGAAAAACATAGATGTATATATCAAAGAGGTTCTAGAGGAAGAGTGAGGCAAAATGCCCCAAACTATCCCCCCCCCCAAAGGAAACATAACAAGAAAAATACTCAAAAGCTCTGAAGGAAATACAGGTCAACTCCTGGAATATCTAAGTGGAAACACCTTTATTTGGTGACCCCCCCCCCCCAAAAGGACATACAGAGTAAAAATGAGAAAAGCCAAAAAGGCAATGGATAAAATCCCTACCTTAATTTAAGCCTGTGAATGTTGAGCAAGCTCTTTCTGTTCTTTTAGAAGTCTCTCTTTGGCTCTCTTCTTCTCCCTTACCCCCAGACTCTTGAAGCCATATCCTACAAAATGCTAATCAGTACTGTAGATAACCACTGAAAGTATTGGTGCTTTTGGACCCCCAATTGGAAAATATCCTCAAGCTATCTGTCCGCAAATATTTCCTATGGGAGATTTAAGAAAATGAGAAACATTTTCTTTCCTTCCGAAGAAAAAATATTTTAAAAAACTATTTGTCAAAATCATTCCCATCTCAGTGCTTGGTATGTTTCAGGTAAACCAGTACCCTCACAAAGGATTGGGTTGAATTGAAATACACCCAGCATTCATATCCCGAGGGATACTCTATCTGGATTCCTTAAGGACACTTAAGCTAAGTCCCATAGCCATTCCACCCTCCATGACACTCCCAACTGGCTTCTCTTCCAGATCCTCCTCAGGTCTACCAGCCTTCTCCATTCTCCTTCCTCCTTCATCAGGCCTATTTGGCCTATGAGAGAGGGCCTCTTCCTTCATCAGCCTTTCTGTTTGGCCTAGCTAGCCGTCAAGAGGCAGTTCCTCTCACTTATTCCTGCAGCCTGAGCCCCTCAAGGTGGACAGGCAGCTCCTGTTCTGCACTGACAAAAAACTCATAAGAACATAAGCTTATGACCTGGCTTGGCCACTGTTAGAAACAGGATTCTGGGCTAGATGGACCATTGGTCTGACCCAGTATGGCTTTCCTTATGTTCTTATAAGTGTTGCCTTAATAGGACAGACCAGAGGTCTATCAAGCCCAGTATCCTGTTTCCAACAGTGGCCAATCCAGGTCACAAGTACCTGACAAGATTCCAAAAGAGTAAAACAGATTTTATGTTGGTTATCTTAGAAAAACTGTGGATTTTCCCAAGTCCATCTTCATAATGACTTTTCTTTTATGAAATTAACCAAACCCTTTTTTTTAAATCCTGCTAATCTAACTCCCGCACACCACTCCCCAGACTCAACAATAATTCTCTCCAAAAACCTAGAGAGATATACGCCCTGCCCAGTGACAGAAAGGCAGGTACATCTTCCATTATGCCACTAATTTTGGAGCAAACTCAGGAGCAGGGGCTCCAGAAATTTGGGTGTTTTGCTACAAATATGTATAGCCTGTTTATTCCTATTTGTTAAAGTGAATGCAGATTCCTGAGACCTAGGACAATCCTGAATGACCCCAAAAAGTTTCCCAAATTTCTATATTCTTTCTAAAAATAAAGCTTTTCAGATCAATTTTCAAAAGCACTTCTCTGGATAGTAGCACCTGTGCCTCTGAATATCCTTAGAGACAAGCTCAGCACTAGCTGGATTGAGCAGAGGTGGAGCTTGGGTGGAACCAGGACAGTACTGAAACTATCTGTATAGTGGTAATATTCAGTCTGCTATGCAAATAACTTTTCCAGATAGTTTAGGTCAGCAAAAGGGCCATAGGTTCTCTGGATAGTGCACTCAATATTGCTGCCATCTAGATACTCTGAACTGGTTATTATCTGGATAGTGCCACTAAAGATTGAGATTTTTTGACCACCATGGCCAGCATTTAAAAAAACGCTGACTGCAATGGCTGAATATTGACCTTTTGGTTTCCAGTGGGTCTACATAAATCAGTGGAGCACCAATGATTGTTTTAAAAAGATACGGACTAGCATCTGTTTACTATTTTCATTCCCGAACCCCTCGTCTAAACTATGTAACCAATGACTAAGACCAAGAGGTAAGGAGAAGAGTATGTAAACCTGTCTTCCCAAGATTCTGCTTTCTAAAGGATATCGCTAAGTGATATCCTTTAGAAAGCAGAATCTTGTGAAGATGGGTTGGTTCAGGGGATGTATCACAGGATTATAAAGCCTTTCACTGGTTCACATTCACTTCAGTAGGCATCTGAAATGGTGGCCAATGTGAAATCATTTGGTGGTCGTAGCCAAGCCAGCCCTGCCACTAGACAGCCTAGGCAGCCACCTAGGAGTGCAGGAGAGCAGCTTCTCTGCCCCATCCTGTTTCCAGCATCTCCCCTCTTTCCTGCCCCAGCCACTGCTGCCCAACCTCTTCCCGTGTCAGGATGATGACGGGACTTTGCAATACTTGAGTGTGAGCCTGTGTTTAAAGGCCCAATGCCAGTGCTGCTTTCATCTTTGGCCTGGGTCAAGGAAGAGGTAAGGCAGAGGAGATGCTGAATGGGCGCGGGGGGGGGGGGGGGAGTTGGGAGTGGAAAGAAGTACATTGGCCATGTGGGGAGGAGGGTCTGGAGAGAACAGTGAAAAGGATATTGCTTTCCTAGGGGAGATGCTTGCCACTTGTGGGTGTGAGGAGGGGAAGGGAAGGGGAAGGTGCGAAGCTGGCCACCTAGGAGTGATGCACACCTGGGGCATCAGATACACCTGGGCCAGCCCTGGTTTCACCCCATTTCTAGAGGCTACAACAAAGGTCTTTACATCATTTTCCCCTCTCACAATCCTAGAAATCTGCACACCAATAGGCCGATGTAGTACCTGTGCTTAGCTCCACAGGAACAGCCCAGTTCCATGAGAAATTTTCTTCACACTAGACTATTGAAACAAAATGCAAGTAAGCTTTGCAGTGATTTTCTTGTGAAAAATCACTACAAAATTATATGTGGGAAAATTGCAAGTAACACACTTTAAAATTAGCAAATGCCATTACATGTTTGATGTTTTTAACGTACATAATGGTGTTTGCGAGGCCGTTCACAATTTAGTATATTGGCCTCAAGGTATGCAGCAGAACAAACATAATTGTCTGAATTCGCCAGGGAAAGAAATGCTTACTAAATCAACTCCTTAGTGAACTACTTTGCTCTCACTATTTCGTAGACTGACAGGATCAATCTCCTTGAAATTAGTAACTGTTCCATGCTACCTCTCTTTCATCATATTCCCTGCAATAACCTATCTCAAGTGTTTTCAGAGATAAATAGCACTCGATCCAACTCTATAAGAAATGCAAACTCATTCCCTTATATTAAACTAAGTACACTTTGACAGACAAGAAACAATAATTGAATTTCTAAGTTTAAAATTGTAGAAGGTAATTTTCTAAAAGGGCAGCTAAGCTGCCTAGGCATATAGGCAAATATGTTGCATCTATTTTAGATGATGAAAACAAATCTAATTCTAGAATATTACATTTTCAAAAAGAATTTGTAACCATTGAAAGCCTTCCAACTCATTAAACATAATCAGGGCAATTCTATAAGCTCATGCCTAGAGCTATGTGCCACTTGCGTGAGTCAGTCACTTTTAATTGACGTTTTAACACATAATTGCACTGGGTGCTATTCTATAAAGTAGCACCTAAGTGTGATAGCAAGAAGTACTATAGTATGAAGACCAACACAAATAAGAATAGAAGTGTGGTACACTCTGAATGAGTTTCATAGGACGCTGTTTGTGAGGAGCTAGCTAAACTAAATATGGACAAAGCGATGGGGCCAGATGGCATACATCCAAAGGTACTGAAGGAACTCAGGGAAGTAGTGGTGGCTCCACTGGCTGACATTTTCAATGATTCTCTAGAGTGGAGATTGGTCCTGGAGGACTGGAGAAGGGCAAATGTGATCCCTCTCCACAAAAGCAGAAATAAAGAAGAGGTTGGGAACTACAGGCCGGTTAGCCTTACCTCTGTAAGTAAATTAAAGGAAACCCTTCTTTAAAAAAATAAAAAAGAGAGAATATAGTGAGATTTTTGGAATCCAATGGACTGCAGAACCTGAGACAGCATGGTTTCACTAAAGGCAAGTCTTCTCAGACAAATTTGATTAATTTCTTTGACTGGGTGATCAGAGAGTTGCATCGGGTGAGAGCACTTGATGTGGTGCATTTAGATTTTAGCAAAGCCTTTGACATGATTTTGCATAGAAAACTTATAAATAAACTGAATGCTCTTGGTTTGGGCTCTAAAGTGACTGGGTTAGGAATTGGTTGAGCAGAAAGTGACAGAGGGTAATGGTAAATGGAGCTCACTCTGAGGAAAGGGAATGTTACTAGTGTTGTGCCTCAAGTTTCGGTTCTTGCTCCGGCTCTTACCTTTCTAGTTATTCCATTCCTACCTGTGTTTTATCCTTCCCCTAGTCTCCTTTCACCCACTTTCCAGTGTCCCATTTCCACCTTTTACATTCATCATCTCCCCAACTTATCTGTCTCTGCTTCTCATCTTATGCCCTACCTATCCTCCTCCCCTGTGAACACGCTTCTAATAGTTTAGTTACATGATACCCCCGGATTCTTTATATGGCACTCAGATTTTAGCGCTCAGATTTGGACATGATCCTGAGATGTGCATGCAACTTAATTTGCTAACGAGTCATTAATAAGCAATAATTGGCCATTAACAACCAATTATTGACATCAGTTGGCATTGATTAGGATTTTTGTGTGCATCTGGCTGTGCACTATTTTATAACACAAAACACCCAAATCCCATTGCGCATAACTCAAAAGGGAGTATGGTGGGGTGTTCTGAAGTTGCACGTGTTGTTACAGAATACCGGGTCTTCACACCGAACTTGGGCACCAGCATTTACACCAGGTTTCATCAGGCATAAGTCTGGCACTCAAAGGATGCAGGAATCAGCATTATGCATGATTCTTTAAAGGGCCCTATGCCATTTGGGCACATAATTATATAATTACAATAGGCACAATGCTGCCATTTATGCTGGTAAGTGTACACTTTCTTGCATGGATGGCAGTATTCTCTGAGTCATAAGGGTAATGCAGACACGCTTGGTAGATTTCTCTGCCAGCTGGTTGCTCAGATGCGCTTTTCCTAGCTTGCTTAATTGAAACTTAATTATCCAGTCAGAAAGCAAAGCCCCCTTCCTGCTCAAGGGATGTCATACAGCTAGTCAGTTCTTTTTTTTTTTTCCATAAGCACAACAGACATTGCTTTCCTTGAGGGAAAGGAACACTGACTGTTTGTCGTTTAATCACATCAAAACATTATGAATCTGACTTGTGCCAAAATGGGCCAAGCATTGGTACTGGTGGGTTTTTCTACCAGCGGTTCACCTACCCTGGATCCACCTACAGGCTCCTTCAGAGTACTACAGGAAGATGTACTGATCCAAATTGATAAGTTAAAGAGTGATAAATCGCCTGGACTGGATGGTAAACACCCCAGGGTATTGAAAGAATTTAAATATGAAATTCCTGATCTGCTGCTAGTGATCTGTAACCTGTTGTTAAAGTTGTCTGTAGTACCTGAGGATTGGGGGGTGGCCAATGTGATGCCAATGTTTAGAAAGGGTTCTGGGGTGATCCAAATAATTACAGACTGGTAAGCTGACTTCAGTGTTGGACAAAATATTGGAAACTATTATAAAGAATAAAATTACAGAACATGTAGACAAACATGGCTTAATGGGACAATCAGCATAAATTCAGCCATGGGAGGTCATGCCTCGCCAATTTGCTTCATTTCTTGGAAGGCGTGAATAAACATGTGGATAAAGATGAATCAGTTGATGCAGTGTATCTAGATTTTCAGAAAGCTTTTGACAAAGTTCTACATCAGAGACTCCTGACAAAATTAAAGACTCATGGCATAAGAGTCAATGTCCTTCTATGGATTAGGAATTGGTTATTGGACAGAAAACAGAGGGTAGGGTTAAATGGCCGTTTTTCTCAATGGAGGAGTGTGAATAGTGGAGTATAATAGGGATCTGTACTGGGACCGGTGTTATTTAACATTTATAAATGATCTGGAAATCGGAACGAGCAAGGTGATTACATTTGTAGATGACTATTCAAAGTTGTCAAAAAAGAATGCGGATTGTGAAGAACTGCAGGAAGGTCTTAAGAAACTGAAAGACTGGGCATCCAAATGGTAGATGAAATTTAATGTAGACAAATGGGAAGAATAATCCGAATCATAGTTATCTAATTCTAGGGTTCACTTTAGGAGTCAGCACTTAAGAAAGAGTCCTACGTGTCATTGTAGACAATGTGCTGAAATCTTCTGCCCAGTTTGTAGTGGCGGCCAAAAAAGCAAACAGGATGCTAGGATTATTAGGAGAGCAATGCAAAAAAGACCAAAAATATTATAATGCCTCTGTATCGCTCCATGGTGCGACCTCATCTTGAGTATTGTTTTCAATTCTGGTCATCATATCTCAAAAGATATAACAGAATTGGAAAAGGTTCAAAGAAATGCAGCTACATTGATAGAGGGGATGCACCTGTATGAGGAAAGGCTAAAGAGGTTAGGGTTCTTTAGCTTGGAAAAGAGATGACTGAAGAGGGATATAACTGAGGTCTACAAAATCCTCAATTATATGGAATGGAATGGGTGGAGGTGAAACAGTTTTTTTTCTCACTCAAAAAGTACAAAGACCAGGGGGCACTCAATGAAATTGCATGGAAATACTTTTAAAAACAAAAGAGGAGGAAATATTTTTTTTCACTCAAAGAATAGTTAAGCCACTTCTTGCCCTGGGATTGGTAGCGTGGAATGGTGCTAGTAATTGTGTTTCTGCCAGGTACTTGTGACCTGGATTGGCCACTGCTGGAAGCAGCATACTGGGTTGGATGGACCATTGGTCTGACCAAGTATGGCTTAAAGGCACCAATGACTTTTGCCCTTATGGCTAAAGGCACCAATGACTCAGCCCCTAAGGGGACAATTGCTAAGTCACTTCAGCAGACCAGACCTGTCATTAAACAGTCAAAACTAAAGTCACCGCTTGTGGTACAATCATCTAAACAGCAGAAAAAGCTGCTCTGTTCCCCTAAGGCTGCTTTACCAGTAACACTAGCTAATACAAGAGACACTCATAGGAATATAATGGGTGTCTCTTAGCGTGCCTACAGTTTTTTGTCATTATTTTGTTATTAAGAGTACAGGCTCTTTTGGAAAATATATATGGAGGCATATTTTCAAAGCACTTAGATTTAAAGTTTCATGGAGGGGCATAATCGAATGCAAACGCCTATCTCCATGGGCGTTTATCTCCGAGAACGGGTCCGTGAAGGGGCGGGCCGAACTGTATTTTCGAAAAAATGGACGTTTTTGAGCTGGGCGTTTGTTTTTTTTAGCGATAATGGAAACTAAAAACACCCAGCTCAAAAACGTCCTAATCCGAGCCATTTGGTCATGGGAGGGGCCAGGATTCATAGTACACTGCCCCCCCCCCCCGATATGCCAGGACACCAACTGGGCACCCTAGGTCAGTGCGGTGGACTTCAGAAAAAGCTCCCACATGCATAGCTCCCTTACCACAGGTGCTGAGCTCCCAACCCCCCTCCCCCAAAACCCACTACCCACAAATGTACAACACTACCATAGCTCTTAGGGGTGAAGGGGGCACATGTGGGTACAGTGGGTTTTGGAGGCCTCCCATTTACCAACACAAGTGTTACAGGTAGGGGAGGGATGGGCCTGGGGCCTCCTGGCTGAAGTGCACTGCGGTACCCACTAAAAGTGCTCCAGAGACCTGCATACACGCAGGCCTCTAGGACTTGTTGCTGCTGTATAACATTGGCACATCAGTTGACACCTGAAGACTAATCTCTCCGAAAACGTCCTTTATTGGAATGACCGCGTTTACTCACAGTTAACTGCAGATCAGAGGTTGTGCTCCACTGGCAACGAGTCTCCCTGGTACTGAGATTAGCAGTAGGTCAGAGCTGGCAGAATGCTGTACAATGCCCTCTTTCAGCCACATTCAAGGTAAGAACTAAGTTCTCTAACGTGGCTAACACAGGAAAGGGAACTAAAACTGGCTTACAAAAATGGCCACTACCGCATGGACTACAACAGGAAGCACAACAGGGCACACTCTGACCCAGTAGGCAAGGGGAAAAGCACCATGGGAGAAGAGCCTACCAACTACCAACATCGTGAGACTGTAACACAAGCTAATGAAATCACAGAGCCCAATACCCTACACCCACCACATCTGACCCAGGGAAAGGCTGTGACAGGATCGAACACATTCTGCTGTCATGGAGGTGGGTATGGCATTTGAGGCTGGCATACAGGCTGGAAAAAAAGTTTTTAAAGTGGGTTTTTGTTTGGTGGGAGGGGGTTAGTGACCACTGGGGGAGTCCGGGGAGGTCATCCCCGATTCCCTCCAGTGGTCATCTGGGCAGTTGGGGCACTTTTTTGGGACTTGTTCATGAGAAAAAAGGGTCCAAAAAAAGTGACCCAAAATCGCTGTCAAAACGCCTTTTTTTTTTTTTTCAATTATCAGCTAAAGACGCCCATCTCTCTTCAGCTGATAACCACGCCCCAGTCCCGCCTCCACCATGCTTCTGACATGCCCCCATCAACTCTATTCGTTTCCGCGACAGAGTGCAGTTGGAAATGCCCAAAATCGGCTTTTGATTATACCGATTTGGGCACCTTTGTGAGAAAAACGCCCATCTCCCGATTTGGGTCAAAATATAGGCGTTTTTCTTTTTCGATTATAAGCTGGATAGTAACCTACAGAACTTTGTAAGTCTAAGTGCTTTGAAAATGAGCCCCATGCTCTTCTAAAATAATGTGCACTGTTTCCCAATAGTGAGCATATGCAGTCACTATTTACCCATACATATAGTACTGGGAAAAATATGCTGTTTTTGTAATTAATGTGCACTCTTTGCAAAAAGTGTGCATTCTTCCTAAATATGATAAAATATACAATTTCATATTTTTTCCTGTTTTCATTTGAAAATGGCATGAAACATGCAGAATTTCATTGACGTGTCCTATGTCATTTCAAACAAATGCACATCACTAATAGAGACCTCCTTCATAGGCAGAAGTGGACAGTTACTTTGAAGACATTCACAATATATTTAGAGGTGATTTAAGGGGCCCTTTTACTAGCTGTTTAAGCGTCTACGTGCGCCCAACGTGCACCAAAATAGAGTTACCGCACAGCTACCGCATGGCTCTTGCGGAATTTCATTTTTGGTGCTCATCCGATACGCAGGTCTGAAAAATATTTTTTATTTTTGGATGCACAGAACAAACGCGTGCCAAGTGGCATTTGGCACGTGTAGGTCATTACTATGCAGTTACCGCATGAGTCTTTACCACTTGGTCAATGGCTGGCGGTAAGGTCTCAGACCCAAAATGAACACGCGGCAATTTTCATTTTGCCGCACATCCATTTTCAGCCAAAATTTTAAAAAGGCATTTTTACTGGTGTGCTGAAAAATGGATCGCCAAAACCCATGCCTACACTACCACAAGAAAACAGCAAGGCAGATGATCTGCAGACTCCAAGATGGAAAAACAACTGAGCAGATCAGTAGGAGATAGACACAAATTTATTAAATGAAAACCAAATGTTCAGATCAGCCCGACACAGGCCGTGTTTCGCCCAGCAGGGCTGCGTCAGGGGCTACACAATGATCCTTTATTATCAAAGTCAGTAGATATATGTACTGATGAAAAATAAATGTATAGGGGACTGAGGCCATAGATCTTCTCAAATATAAGGTAATAAACAGCTCAACTGAATAATCATAAAGAGTGGTGACGTGAAACCAAACACCTTCGCGACTCTGTAAAGGGCTTTACAGGGTCGCGAGGGTGTTTGACTGGTTTCACGTCACCACTGTGTCAGGCTGATCTGAACATTTGGTTTTCATTTAATAAATTTGTGTTTATCTCCTACTGATCTGCTCTGTTGTTTCTACACTACCACAAGCCATTTTTCAGCACGCCTTTATAAAAGGACTAAATCTGTCAGATGTTGATTGGAACATCCTTGCTGCAGCAGCATCTAGAAATTGGAAAATCTTGGATTCTCTACAGGGAAAACTATTCCAGCTGTAGGTAATGAAACCCATGCAGGAGGGGGCCATACTATTAGTGCTATAAAATGATAAGTAGTAGTAGTAGTGGATCTGGTGCTTATGAATGGGGAGAGTTTTTCTGATGTTATAGTGGCTCATACTCTGTTATTCAGTGACCACCTGACGGTGTGATTCAATATTTGGACATGTGTGGAAAGATATAAGAATAGCCATACTAGGTCAGGCCAATGGTCCATCTATCCTATTTCCAACAGTAATCAAAAGGAAATTCAACAACCTCACTAGAACTTAAGCAGGAAAATCAATATCCATCAAAAACAAAGGAAAAAAAACCTCCGAATATTGTGGAGTACTAAGATGTACTTTCCTACTTCAATCATAGACATAAAAACCTTCGTTATGACCTTTTAAACAAAGTGCAGTTCAAAACTAATGAAACTCAGATTGTTGGGACCGTGTTGGCAATCTGAACAATGAATGAACTCATTGGAAATTCCTGTCCAAGAAACACCACTATTATATACAAATACGTTTCTAAAAATGTTTTTTGAGCCTATTTATGGGCACTTGATTATCTAAGTTTATTCACAATCTGAATTTCTTTGGTTTTGGTTAAAAATCATAATGAAGGTTTATTATACCTATGATTGAAATGGAGAAGTATATCTGGAGTACTCCATAATATTCTGAGGCTTTTTCCTTCATTTTTGATGGATATTGACTTCCCTGCTTAAGTTCTAGTGAGGTTGTTGAATTTCCTTGTGATATTGTTGTCCCTCACTCCTCATTATTTTTGATATTGTGTGTTTCCAACAGTGGTCAATCCAGGTCAAAAGTACCTGGCAGAAACCCAAAGAGTAGCAGGAGTCCATGCTACCAATCCCAGGGCAAGCAGTGGCTTCCCCATGTCTATCTCAATAGTTGACTGTGGACTTTTCCTCCAGGAACTTGTACAAACCTTTTTAAAATCCAGATACGCTATCCTCTGTTACAACATCCTTCGGGAATGAGTTCCAGAACTTAGCTATTCATGGAGCGAAAAAATATTTCCTTCTGTTTGTTTTTGCACAATGTAATTGAATTACCTCCAATAATTGGCACCAATTAAATTTAATTGGGCCTAAAATGTATGCATGATCTGAAAAAGGGGGTGCGGAAATGGATGTAACAGGGGTGTTCTTAAAATTAGTGTGTATCACTATAGAATAATAAGGAATGCACCTAATTTAGTCATGCATGTTTGCATCATGTTTCATTTGGTGCAAATGGACGTGCCTATAAACTGCACTGAACTTTAAGTGTTCCTTATAGAATAGTGCTTTTTCAGCGCTAATTTTTTTGGTGCCATAAAGTTAAGCAATCTGTTATAAAAAAAAATTACATTGGCTTCCACTAAAAGATCGAATTGCATTCAAAAGTTGTACATTAACTCATAAAATCATCCATGGAGATGCCCCATCATGCATGTCAGATCTAATTGACTTACCAGCATGAAATACCAATAGTTCATCACGTACCTTCCTAAACCTCCACTTCCCCAATTGCATAGGACTTAAATACAAATCAATACACGCATCTACCTTCTCATACCTCTGCACACAATCATGGAATAACCTACCGAATGCTATAAAAACAGTACACGACTTGACTACCTTCCGGAAGTTACTGAAGACGCACCTGTTCAAAGAGACTTACAAAAAGAATCCTCCTTAATGACTTGACTCCAATCTACACCAGAACCAACTTATACTGATCTCTTTAATTCGATTATTTTTAATCATATTATCATCATTGATTATTATATCTTAACCTGCTCTCAATTATATGTTATGTATTATCATTCTACTGTCCCTACTTACCTGAATTCTTACACATTAATCTGTAACATTATGCCGAACCTCTTACTCTGTTAGAAGTGATGCCTTTGCTACCCGAATGTAGTTGCTACCCTGGAATGGAAATGCCATAACAGGTTTATGTAAGCCACATTGAGCCTGCAAATAGGTGGGAAAATATGGGGTACAAATGCAGCAAATAAATAAATAACCTCTAGCCATAGTGGATCACATTCCGAGTAATAAATAAATCCCTCACTAATGATTTTTGGTTTTTAAGAATAAAAAAAGGCTAGAAAATATAAAGCGGTACAAGTCAAATAACTTGTTGGTGTCTCTGGAACCATTATGAATTAGTGTTCTTGCTTTGGTAGTCAAAGAATGAAAAATGTACGGTTAAACTAGCCTCAATGGATATTAAGATGGATAGATTAGATTAGGGAATGACAGAGTCTCCAGAGTTGTTGCATTAGCAGCCCTAACAAGCTGCACATGCTGTCAAAGTAATTAACAGAAACATTTAGATGCTTTTTGAACTTGTACCCTGGTTTGTCTTTGTCTTTTCATTTGTTTCTCCTGTTGGCAGGCGTATTACTAAAAGGCATCAGGTTGATTATAGGAGGATAATGGTCTAAGAATGTATTAGGGAATCTGTTATTTCCATTAGCCAGCCAAAATGACAAACTGCTAAAAAGCTCTTTTTTTTTTTGCATTTCATACTAACCTTGCTCACAGCTAGGAAGTACTGTTTTTAAAAAGACATTTATTTTTCTTTCAAAAGACTTTTATTGCAGTAAGGGCTCCTTTTATAAAGCGGCGGTAAGGCCAACATGGGCTTAATGCTCGCTAAAAAAGAAATACCACCGAGCTACTGCAGCAGCCCAGCGGTAGTTCCCACCCCCAGCGCGCGTCATATCCAGTGCTAAAAAATATATTTTTATTTTTGTAGCAGCGATGTGTAACTGGCAGTAATCGGGCAGTGCCGCTCTCTGCCCGGTTGCCGCTGGGTTAATGCGGGAATCCTTACCACTACCTCCAAGGGCTTCCCCTAAAATGGCTGCACGGCAAGTGCTTCACTTGTCACATGGTCATACCTTGAAAAAAAGAAAGACCTACCTTTACTTGCTGCAGTAAAAGGGGGCCTTGGCGCATGTCAAAAACACACACCTATGCCAGGGCAGGCCCCCTTTTGCCGCAGCTTGGTGAAAGGGACCCTAAGTGAATTGTTGTCATACGAGGTATTGATACTTAGGTAAAAAAACAAGCAGAATGATACATGAACTAACACATCTAAAATTGTAATGTTAAAATTTGGGTGTGCATTAAGATGAATTTAACTGCAAAAACCTATGCATGCTGCATATAATTTAAACTGGTAGGATACAGTCATGACAGGGGGATAACCTTTTTGTTTTGTTTTTTGCAGTACGTTTAATCCTTTGTTTTTTTTTCAAAATATTTTATTAATTTTCAATATATAACAGTAATCGAGAAGAAGCATTTGGGATAGAAAAGGGAAACAAAAGAAGAGAGCAAAAAAAAAAAAAAAGGAATTGTCCAGGTGTCTAAAATTTAAGTCCCTTGAATAGAGTTAGAATTACATCTGAGGAGATTGGAGATAGTTTTCCAGAGGAGACCAGACCTTTTTGTGGAGATTGTCGCCCTAGACTTCACCGCCATGGCGAACTCGAGTTTCTGGTGTTGAAGAACTGTATTCCACCAAAAATGAACTCTGACAGACATTAGCCAGGGAGGGCCACTGGACTGAACATGATGATGATAACCCCAGAATCTGAGCACACTGTGGTTGGTCATTGGTTTAATCCTTTGGTTTGGGCACTGGTCTATACATCATCATACCCCTAGTGGGACTGAGTAATAAGGTTTTCTTCTCCGTATTGTATAAGTTCTCAAAAGTATATAACAAAAAATATCAAATAGATCTGCTGTCAAAAATGACTAAAGGAACCTTATAATATAAGCGGAAAAGGCCTAAAAAAGCTTCCAGATCGCTGAGGGGGTTAAGATGGCGCCCAGAGCGGACGTGTTGTAAGTTCGCTCCAGCACGTCTCGCTAAAACCTTTTTTCTTGGAATCGAAAATGCCTCATTCTAAAAGGAAAGGGACTGTCCGACTAGCTCCCCCACCTACCGGGACGTCCACGCCAGTGAGACCAGGGCTGGAGCGCTACTTCCCCGCTCTTTCTCCTGCAGTAAGTGGGCAGATTCCTTAGCGGGTGGAGCCGGTGAAGCGCCTCCCCCGCTGGAAGGAGAAACATCATTGTCTCCCCCGCCGCTCTCAATACCTCCGTGCCCCGCTCTGTCAGCGAGCCGGGTAGTGAAACCAACAGACTCCAGAATGGTGGATGTTGGTGAACCTCGTGGGGTGACCGGCTCAGCATTACCATCTATGGCCTCGGGGATAGAATCGGAGGTAAGCCTAGGGAAGATATGGCTGAAGTTACTTGATATGGAAAGAACCTTACAACAATCCTCAGGTGAGGTTAAAATTGTGAACTCTAAAGTCCAAGAACTGAAGGATTCAATAGAAATAGTGAAGCAGGATTTCTCACAAAAAACGGAGTCTTTGCAAATGGAGATGAAGCAGTTGAGTGAATTTAAAGTGGCAGTAATAAAGGACAATGCAGAAATAAGAAGAAAAGTTGAACAAATAGAGAACTATAATAGGAGATTAAATCTCTGCCTGCTTAATTTTCCTAAACTTTTTGGGGTTCCCCCAGTAGAAATGTTTATTAGATTTTTGAGAGAAAATTTGAATTATCCCCAAGAGATAACTCCACCCTTAAACAAAATCTACTTTATACCTAATACAATTAAAAAAGCAGATGGAGAAAGAAATGGTAACGAAATAAATGTGGATAATATTACTGCTATATTGGAACAGACTTTGGACAATGTCACTGAAAGGGCGATGCTGATAGTTTCCTTTGTGTTTCAGCAAGATTTAAACTCAATAATGAGATTATACTTTAAATCAGCGAACCATGTTTTCGGAGGAGAAAAAATTTGGCTCTATCCTGACGTGACAAAAGTTACTCAACAAAGAAGGAAAATGTTTCTGTCAATGAAGTTAAAGACAATAGAATTAGGTGGATCCTTCCTCTTGGCATATCCATGTAAATGTATTGTAAGGTTAAATCAGTTAAAATATGTTTTTTATATGCCTGATCAGCTCCAGTCTTTTCTAGACTCAAAACAACGAGAGAGAGAAAACAGTAAATGAGAAGTAAGGTGCCATATTTTCTTCAAGTTAAAACTGAAATTTATTAAGTCTTCACCAATTCCTAACCCCCCTCATTGTATTGAGGTCTAATGAAGCCAGTATTAGGTATGGATATGAATTGGTTATGTAATAATATTGTTTCTATGGCTGTATTTTACTTATCAGATTTGTATCTGTTTAAGTGCATTGAAAAAACTAATAAAAATGATAAATGATAAAAAAAGCTTCCAGATCTTGAATTGATCCATTTGAAGCTATATCGGGTCCATAGACCCTGCTTTCATCATTGGCCTGAAAAACCGCTGCTAATGAACGGTGAATAATTATAATTTCAGAGTCATTTTATTCTTTTATTTGTTTATCCATCTGCTGTGTTCTATCTGAGAATCATTAAATGAACACCTCACTTATCTTTATAGCGGGTGCTTCCTGGATAGCGTATGCAGCTGAATTCTTCTTTCTCAAACAAATGTGCCAGGCCGACGATGGCCAGCGTTTCGCAAGGCTGCTTCAGGGCCTCGGTCGCACACTGTAGGAAAAGAAGAAATAATGTCATGAATAGTATAAACCGTTATTATCAAAAATAATCTCACACATACTTAGAAGAAAGGTCAGCTGAGAATATCTACGCTCTCCCATCGAATGGCTGACAGGTCACTGCGTATAATTTATAGATACTGTGACGTCAGACGCTGTCGAGCCAAACTACCAATAGGAGAGTTCTAAAAAAACTGACTCCATTCTACTCGATGATTCAAACCAATAGGGTGCAGAGAGTGCAATTTGAACATCCACTTTTGTTCCTGTTGCAGCAAAATCCTCTGAAAGTTTCCACCTCTTAAGGTTTGATGAATAGATTGAAGCACCACACATCGCAACTCTTCAAAGGAATGTTGATGATCATTGCAATGCATCGCTAACGGTAGCCCTGCTCTGTTGGTATATATAGAGCTTTTATGTTCTCTCAGTCTT
Source organism: Microcaecilia unicolor (assembly GCF_901765095.1). NCBI lineage: Eukaryota > Metazoa > Chordata > Amphibia > Gymnophiona > Siphonopidae > Microcaecilia > Microcaecilia unicolor. The sequence continues at coordinate 102,031,794 of NC_044032.1, read as the reverse complement.
GTTATTAGCATCCTCATTGTTTGCCCCACATACAACTTATTGCATGGGCATCGTAGGCAATAAACTATACCATGTGACTTGCAGCTAGTGTGTCATTTCAATGTATATTTTTTGTTGTCATACAGGTTAGTGAACACAAGGGTTTCATCCAAACGTTCTCAAAAGACCAAGAAGAAACCATCTTCAGCTCAGACCCTGCATTTAGATGTTAATTCTGATTTATTTATTTACATCACTTACTAACCCGCACAAGCCAAAAAGTTCTTAGCAGCTTACAATGAAAGCATACATAATTAAATTGTGCAGCAAACATTAAAAATACAAACATATTAAAAATAATACCCAAGCTTCACCAAACCTTGCTCTATTCTATAATAAATATGCACATTAATGATAGCTTTCTTGCGTGGGATATAATCTTCACAGAGCCCATAAATTGTGTACCTACACTGTTCCCAAACAATATTTAATTGGCCTAGAATCATCAAAACAATTATGGAGTCATAATAGGGATGTGCATTTGTTTGAAATGACATGTCAACAAAATAAAAAACACAAATGTGTTTTTTCATGTGTTAATAGCGTACACTCCTCCAAAAGAGTGTATACTTTTCACAAGAGTGCACACTATTTGCACTCTCCCACTATTGGGAAACAGCATGCAGTCTAGTGTACACATTTCCGAAAGAGCACACACTTTTAAAGGCATTGCTCCCATAATGAAAAAATGCCACCTCCCCTGAAAAAGTGAACAAACCCATAAACTACATGGGAAACACTACAACACAAAGGTTTTCAGGTTGCACACCTCTAGACATTAAACAAAAGAAGGAGCTCTACCTTCTATCAGCAACCGTTGCTGTTTCTGGGACTTACCTGCTGCTAAATTCAGTTCGAGTGTGGATACATTTTGAAAAAGACACTGAGAATACTAATATGAGTGACTTTGACCCTGCTCCCTTGCTGGGGATATCATTTCTAAGGTCTAAAGTTGCCCTTCAAGAGGGTAGACCCTTACATGTGCCACCAAAAGAAGGCCATCTGCTGAAGGGCCTTGCCAAAGTGCTCTGTCCCTTGGTGTATCCCTCTACGTTTACTGTCTGCAGCCTAAGGTCAGGGGGAAAATTATAGTTTATATATATAGTGTGCCTAAAGATCTGTGCCAAAATTGGCGTGGATTCTATAATAATGCATGCAATTTAACAAGCTAATAAGCACTGATAACAGCATTTAACAAGCAATAATGAGCACTAATTGGCACCAGTGGCGTAGCTACGTGGGGCCACCCCCAATTTCCTCTGGGCCCCTGGTTTTGCTGGTGGGGACCCCAACCCCCGCCAGCTGAAGCCTCATCTAGCGCTAGTCTCCAGTGCCGCCGCATTGCCTGCCCTTCTGTGTCTTCCCCTCACATCCAGCATGCTCAATTTCACTAAAAGGAGTGTACAGGATATAAGGGGAAGAGAGAGCAGGGAAGGCAATGCGCTGGTCTCCGGTGCTGCCGCATTGCCTGCCCTGCTCTGTCTTCCCCTCACATCCAGCATGCTCAATTTCACTAAAAGGAGTGTACAGGCTGTAAGGGGAAGAGAGAGCAAAGCAGGCAATGCAGCGGCGCTGGAGACCGGCGTTGGACAAGGCTTCAGCTGGCGGGGGTTGAGAACCTCCACCAACCAAGGTATTCGCTGCGGCAGTGGGTGGGGGGCGGCAGGGCAGTGAGGGGGGTGGCAGTGGCAAGGCTGTGGCAGACCAAAATGTGCCCCCTCACCTCGAGGTCTGGCCCCCTCCCACCGTGAGGTCTGGCTACACCCCTGATTGGCACTGTTTAGAATTTAGGAGCACAACTTGCTAAGGGGCGTGATTATGGGCATTTTGTGGGTGTTCTGAAATTTTCTCACCTTGTTATAGAATATGGCCCAGTGCACCTAAATCTACATGCCGGGATTTATGTCACATTTTCCTTGGTGTAAATGGATGTGCGTAGATTTAGGTGCTGAAGTATCAACTAAGTATATGCTATAGTCAGCACCTAAATCTAGGTGCAGATTATAGCATGCACTTAAGTTGGCACTGATTTCAGTGTCAATTTTTTAGGTGCCATGTATAGAATCTCCCCCAATGTGACCATGGATGCAAGTACATTTGATTTGTTGACTGAGGGTGAAGATGCAAATACCCAGTGTTCCTGAATGTAACTCACCTTGAGCTACTACTGAAAAAGATGTGAGCAAAAATCCAAATAAATAAAATAAAATGCTTCGGAGAATGTTTATTAGCTGTTATTAGGTTATGTTTTATGGTTTGTTGTAAGATGGTGTCATCAGTTGTCAGCAAAGTAATGGATGGGGAAAACTCATTGAATCAAGTAGTCTATTTTGTTATTGTGGGGTCAAAGAACAACACAAAGAAGGATGTTGGGAGTGTGCATCATAATTATTTGCGATATCTGTCTTCCTCAATGTTGGCCAATTACTGTACCCTTGCTCCTCAAGTGGCATTGTTAAATACACTGTATTAAATAAAGGTCTGTTAATTCATGATTTAATTTTAAAACCGATTCTGTATGACAGAAAGCAGAAGGAGATTTTGTTATGCTTATGCCAACATTATTTTTCTTGTGTAAGGGTTAAGGGGAAAGGAATAGGCATACCAGTAAAATAAATCTGTCCATCTATTGCAAAATTAACAGGATAGAACAACTCAGAAGGGCAGAATATTAAAGCTTAGGCTGCTGTTTGGAGTTATTAATTATTGGCCACTAGGCGTCCAGTTAACAGGTTTATTATTAGCTTTGTTTATTTTTATTCCTAAATTATGAGTTTTTTTTATGATTTTTATTAGAATTTGGAAATTTTAGAATAGCCATACTGGGTCAGACCAATGGTCCATCTAGCCCAGTTTCCAACAGTGGCCAATCCGGGTCACAAGTACCTAGCAGAAACCCAAATAGTAGCAACCCAAGTTACTAATATGTCTACAAGTCAGGGTTGGTGGGGAAGATATATTAGATCTAGTTTTTACCTCAGATTTAAGTTTATTGAACCCTTCCATGGACAGATCATTTTTTTATTTATTTTATATTGCTGATAATCTTGGGTTCTCCAGTGTTATGATCTGCAAAACCTACCAGAATAAGATAAATGTGACACAAGGAAATGTAGTTTCTTGTTGTCAGAAGATAGGTCAAGGATTTTAGTTTGAATTTAGTTCACCCATTTTCAGTAGTAGCTGAAGGTAAGTTATATACAGGTACACTAGCTATTTCCTTATCTCCAGTGGGCTTGAAACCTGCCCCCCCCCCCCCCCCCCCCGATTTAAACACAGAGACCAGCACTGACATCAAATGCTGACCACAGGGTTTAAATTCATACCCAGATATTCAGAGTTGGGCTGTGTCCAGATACTGGCACTGAATATCCTCAGATCCTTTAATTCATTCTTAAGTGATCAAACCTTCAAAAGACTCAGATGGCTGATTCCCAATCTTAGAGAAAAATTATTTTTTCAGATGTTCCACATGTGATGATTCTCATTAGTAGAAAAGGCCCAGGAGTGATGAGTAGGCTAGATCCACAAACAGTTCCACATATGGTGTGTCCCCCCCTGGTCTAAAGTAAAATTAGGGTGAGGTCCTCCACCTGGAGTGACCACTTTCCCTTGGGACTGAGCCCTCAGGTGCTGCTATCCAGAAAAGTATTTTTGAATATTGGACCATTTGTCCGTAATTTAGTTTTTTTTTAAAATTTGATATGGAGTTGATTTTTTTTAATTAGATTTTGAAAATACATTCCAAATGAAATAAAGAAAACATCAGGTTCAGGAAGGTGAACTTTAGGAGCGCAGTGGAGCTCTTACCCGAGACTGAGAGCCTGCCCACTGATGGCTGAGGAGTCACGGCTGGACTAGGTGAGCTGGAGCCTGCTCTGAACAGATCCGTTTAGGGCAGGCCTGGTGGACCAGGACCTGGCATGGCTCTGAAAAGAGTCCTTGGGGGCAGGCCTGGTGGACCAGGACCTGGAACGCCGAGGCAGGACATGGGCTGAAACTCGAAGCAGGACTCCCCAAGCAAAGCGACTCATTGCGGAAGCAAGGGACCTGGTTACAGGGCTCCTCAAATAGTCGGTGCTGGTGACATCAATGGGAGGCATCCGAGACTGCGGGACCAGAAAAGCCAAGTGAGGACGTGCATGCCTAGGAGCAGCCCAAAGCAGATAGCACCGGAGGCACAGGGAACTCTTGTAGGAAAGCATACCCTTCTTCTCTAAACACATATTTGTGGAGGAACAGCTCCTTCTTTGGAGGGTCCTCAGTCTTGCTTCACCATCAAGGTTATATCAATTTTGTGTCTGCCATATATGGGCTGCATAGCCTAAGTTCCTCATTTGTTTCTCCTTGTTATGTGATATACAAGAAGTGCATACCAATATTTGCTATTTACTGATAATCAACGTCCATGCACTCTGTATACAGGCAGAGTAGGGAGAAATTAAACTTAAATTAAACTTATGCTGATGACAGCAGATCTGAGTGCTTGCAGGCCAGGCCTGCAGACCAAGCATAGGCCTTTTATAATTTCCTCCATAAATGTTTAGCGGCTCCTCCTGTCATATAACTGATAGAGAGGCCATCTCCCTCATTAAATCATCCCGTGCAAAGCTCTAGTTAGGATCCAGGACTTCAGAATGTTCCTCCTTTGGGCTATAGAAGGTACATTTCTGAGGCCTCTGCTACACAGGTATTGCTCAGCAACACTTGAGAAATAGGGTTGCACTAGTACAGGGATAGGCAATCATGATCCGCGACAGCCACAATACAGTCAAGTTTTCAAGATTTCCACAACGAATATGCACGAGATCCATTTGAATACAATGGAAGCAGAACATGAATCCATCAATCTAATGCATGTTCGTTGTGGAAATCTTGAAAACCCAACTGGGCTGTGGCCCTCAAGGATCGTGGTTGCCTATCCCTACTCTAGCGCTTTGTTCAGGAGGGAGTCAGCATCTCTGTTCCAAGCCTGTAAGACTACTGCTGTCCTAATATTAGAACAGAAATACTTTTGAATGAGTAAAACGAACTGGAAAGCATCAAGTATTTGCTTTCTTGGCTTTTCACAATTTAGTCATTATCTATAATCCACTGAGAGAAAAAACACTCATGATTAGTGGTCATTTTCAGCTTAGTGGTGCTTTAGGTTTTTTAATCACATTGGCACATTTGTTCTCTCCAGGAACTTTGGTTGCATTTTCACATAGCTCCAGATAAAGTTGATTACTACATGTTGAACAACTGGTGCAATTTGTAACCCAGCTGTGGCAGATCAAGCATAACAGCATTACAGCAAAGAATTGCTGTAAATGCTGGGCTACTGTAAACTGCTGTGTACTGGAATTACAAGACTTCTCATTTCTGCTTCTTGCAAAAATAACAGTGAATATTTCTCTTTTGTTTATATTGGTATCAATATGATACTTTCATGGTTAACTGTGGTAGTGATATGTGAGGGTTTGTAGGTCAAAAGCAATCACGCTCCTCCCCAGGCAGCAAATATAAATTTAGCTGTGGCCATTCAAAATCTTCATGTGTTCCGAGCAAATGTTTTTCTTCTATAATGAGATGCAAGTGCTGTTGGAAGAACGAAAGAAACCGGGGTACATACTGGTCCACATCCATGCTATCTTGGGTCATTTATGGTTTATTAGTTGAGAACCAAAAAGCAGGAATCAGGAGAAGGCTCAGCAAACAATGGGACTGAAAAAGTATAAAACAGTACTTTTATTCGTATACCATGTAAAACAGTTCCTTTGTTACTACTGTATGAACCAATCTTCTTTTTTATTTATAAAAGACTCGATAAGGCACCATGTTTCAGCTCAAAGTGGCTGCCTCAGGAGTCTCGCAATTGTTTGTTCAGCTACATATTTTGCCAGATGGTCTTTAAAAAGACTGCAGAGGTGCATTTTTTTATCTTTTATTTTTCCACAATTTTTTTCAGAGATCTACTGGAAAAAATATCAGTTTCTATTCTTGGTCTTTTTAAAGACCATCAGGAAATATATGTAGCTGTTTTGTTCCATTCACTGGACAAACAATTGCTAGACTTCTAAGGTAGGCACTTTGAGATGAAACATGGTGCCACTTCGAGTCTATTATATAACAGCAACAAAAAGAACATTTTCATACAGTAGAATCAAAGGAAATGTTTTATATGGCATACAAATAAAAGTACTGTTTTACACTTTTTCAGTCCCATTGTTTACTGAGCCTTCTCCTGTTTCCTGCTTTTTGGTTCTCTGTTTTCCCTGCGGGATTCTTGTGTTCAACCACCATGTGGTTCATTATCATATCAGCTGTCATTTCCACTCTTTTGATATCTGCTGTCAGTATGCAGGTCTCAGCAGAGCTTTTGGATACTCACTAGAAAGTATTCACCTTCGCTGAGGGCTATTACGAGTATGAGTTGATTATGTTCTCAGAAGAAAACTGAATATAAAAATTTATATCTAACAGACATCTAATATCATGCAAAAATGATATTTTGCTTACAAAGCTATACAATATCTGTTATGGCTGCTGTTTCAGACTGTTTTACAGTGACTGTAATGATCAGGGTGATTAAAGTTATGAACTATTTTTATAATCCACTGGATTTCTGGAATTTTACTTGATCTTATTGTCTATGGTTTGTTATTATTTTGAGCAGAGAAGGAGTAGGGAAGGTAGCCTCTTTCCAATCAGTGAGGGAGATGTATAAATGAAAAAAGCAGTTTATTGGTAACATCAAAAAATGACTCAACACAGCCTTGTTTCGGCACCGAAGCACCTTCCTCAGGAATCTACAAAATTAAATATAAATAAGAAAAAAGATAATAAACACACATAAGAAAAACACGGAAATAATCCAAAATGAACAAGATTTAAAAAATAAACAAGGTTACTGTATAAAATACTGTATAAAAGCATGCCAAGATGTAGAGCACACCACCCGAACTCTCATCACCTCTCGCCTTGACTACTGCAACCTACTCCTCACTGGCCTCCCAATTAGCCATTTATCCCCCCTTCAGTCCATTCAGAACTCAGCTGCACGCCTTATCTTCCACCTGGACCGATATACTCATATCACCCATCTCCTCAAGTCACTTCATTGGCTTCTGATCAGGTACCGCATACAGTTCAAGCTTCTCCTACTAACCTACAAATGCACTCGGTCTGCAGCCCCTCCTTACCTCTCTACCCTCATCTCCCCTTACGTTCCTACCCGTAACCTCCGCTCTCAAGACAAATCCCTCCTCTCAGTACCCTTCTCCACCACCGCCAACTCCAGGCTCCGCCCTTTCTGCCTCGCCTCACCCCATGCTTGGAATAAACTCCCTGAGCACATACACCAAGCCCCCTCCCTGCCCATCTTCAAATCCTTGCTCAAAGCCCACCTCTTCAATGTCGCCTTCGGCACCTAACCACTTTACCTCTATTCAGGAAATCTTGACTGCCCCAACTTGACATTTCGTCCTTTAGATTGTAAGCTCCTTCGAGCAGGGACTGTCCTTCTTTGTTAAACTGTACAGTGCTGTGTAACCCTTGTGGCGCTCTAGAAATGTTAAGTAGTAGTAAGTAGTAGTAGTTATGACATAAATAAACCAACAGAAAGATGCATATACATGCTTGTATTGAAATAAAATGAAGTAGAAACTTCATAAATAGAGCATTGCTAGTATGAATGCTATAAAAACCAATAGAATATAAACATATATTGTTTCAAAAAGGATATATATATATATATATATATTGTATACATATATATGAAATACCAAAATAATGACAAATAAACAGACATAAAATTATACAAATAAACAGACAGGTAAAAACAGACATAAAATTATACAAATTAAAGTGTGTGTGGGGGGGGGGGGGTGTAAAGGTATTTAAATATTTACTATATATATATATATATATATATATATATATATATATATATATATATATATATATATATATATATATATATATATATATATTGTGAGGAGGAGGTAGAGGGAAAGCAGAGAAGAGCTGACAGGGGCAGTAAGCCAAGAAAGGAAGAGCACTCTCTGCCGGGAAAAGGGGGGAGGAGACTTGCAAGAAAGGAAGAGAACTACAGAACCCAGCAGCACTTGCAAGGGAGGAGGGAACATGAGAGACAGCACTCCAACTCCCAGCAGGCAGAAAAGTCAGGAGGTGATTGGGAGATGGAGGATAATCAAGTGGAGGAGCAGCACCTGGGAGAGAGGGTGGGGGAAGACTCCATGGAGTGGGAGGAGATTGAGCTGGAGGAGAACAGTGAAAATGTCATGAAGGAGGCTGAGCAAGAGCAAATGGAGTTCTTCTGCTCAGGACAAAGGGTAATTACCTGAAGAAGGTCAGTCTGGACATTTCTGTGGGAGGTTGTCAGAGTGTTGGTGTCTGACAAGCGAGGGTGGAGAAAATGCCTCTATCTCCTAAGCAGTAGGAGAAAGGGAGTAGAGGAATTGACTGATCCAAAGGTTTATTTCAAGTTGTTGTGAAGTTTCAAGACTGAACTGTTCTGAACTATTGGGGATTGTTGGGTGGGAGAAGAAGGGAAGCCAGGTGCACAGAGACCAGCAGCTATAGTACAGTGGACTTGCTGTTTTCTCGCTGGTTGTGCTCTGGAATAAAGTACTCTGCTGAATAAATAGTACTGTAACTTACTCTTTGCAAGTGAGCAGGAGCAGTTCGGCTTAGGAGATGGATTAGCCCCAATTGTGTGGGTGAAGAAGGACAGCACAGAGAAGTGCTAAGTGGCGCACAGACCACACGGAGAGCTGTTGAGCGGAGAGCGGACAGCACGGAGAGGTGATGAACGGACAGCACGGAGGGGTGCTTGCTGACTATATATATATATATATAAGATGCTAAAATAATGACAATCATGCAGGTCAAAAACAGACAGAATTTGATAACCTCATTAGGCTGACAATTTAGAAGTGCTACAAGCCCTGGCTGCAGCAGAGTGTAATGTGTGCCCACAAATTTGGTGGATTCCCTAAAAAGAGCAAGCAGGGGAGGAGCTAAGAGGATTTTGGAAGTAATCAGGGTCTTAGAAGAAAAAGTGTATTTTTTCTGGTGAAGCACGGGCAGAGCACATATTTACATGCGTAAGTTATAGTATACTATAAGCTACACATATATAAGTTATACATATATTACTAGCACTTAGGAACACCATTTTTCAGTTACGTGTTACTATTTGTTGATTGCACATTTTCTGTCCACTGTTCAAGTTCTGTAGAATAAACATATTTGTTTGTTCACCCTGTTTGTCTGGACTGATAAAGAATCCAGGTGGTTTGTGTGTTGGGTCTGTGAGTGCTTTCTGGGAACTGTGGAACCACTGGGTGTGTGGCCCCAGTAACCTAGAAATCACTGGGAATAATTTGAAGAGAGCGAGAGACTCGCCTAGAAGTGGTTGAGACCCAGTCAGTGGATGGAGGTTTTACTGTAGAGCACATGTGGCAGGTGCAGGTGGACCCGAGCTGTACTGGGGATAGACCCTTTAAGTGGCCATGGGGGTAACCCCAGGCAGGTGGCTAGGCATTTTATGACAATGTGCCTGTCAGGCATCCTCTAGGGCAGCTATATATAGGTGCACTTTTGTAGAATTATATAGTTCCCTAGCTCTCAGGGAGCCACCTTAAAACTAAAGAGTGCTTCCCTCTCCCCCTCCCCTGAAGACCATCTCCTCTTGAAGATACTCCCCACAGAGACTCCCAAAGACACTCCAAAAGATCCCCAACCCTTAGACCCACTCCCCCAGACCTACTTCTTTCACTCCCTAGTGGTCCAAGGGTTCTGGGGCAGAAGAAATCCCCAATTGCAGCTGCCTCTGTTGCCAAGTTCAAAATGGTGCCAGCAACCCCAAATTGTTATCTCACAGTACTACCACTAGGAGGTCAATCTGCCACGGAGAGTGGGAGTTTTCAGGGAGTCTCTTCAGGGAAGGTCTTTGTCTGTTATAGCATCAGAGGTCAGATGTCACCTTTGGCTTTGATCTGGTTCTGGGTTCCTTTCTCTGTTCCTGGGTCCACTTCTTAGGGGCAGTGGGTTTTACAGCACAATAATACAACACACAAGTGTGGCTTGGCAAAATATATTTTACCTAGAAATAGGCTTACAGCACTTAGGGCAGAAAAATAATATAACACTGCTTCTCTGTGTCTCAGGGTCTGCCTGATGTCTGTCTCTCTCTCAGGGCTGAGCAGGGGGAAGTGTGTGGAATGGCAGCAGATATGAGGGGCTGTGTGGATATGTGTCTGAAGGTGTGTTTGTGTGTCCCTCTTTCTCTCTCTGGTTTTAAATAATTCTTTTCCCATGCATTGGCCTGTGATATAATTTGGTTAGTTTTACCAAGGAGGTGTGAATTCCTGCAAAAGCACAGTTTATGGAGACAATGGTTTATTTCTGTTGTTTTCCTGAGCACTGATTCTGGTCTGTTTTATTGCTCAGAAGCAGGGTTGCCATATAAAAAAAAAATTCCCACACAAAACCCGCCCAAAAACTGCACACACCCCACCCCCGACGTCATCACCCCCGCCCCTTCTGTCATCACCCCCACCCCCGACGTCATCACCCCCGCCCCTTCTGTCATCACCCCCACCCCCGCCGTCATCAACCCCGCCCCTTCCGTCATCAGCCCGCCCCGCCATCATCAGCCACGCCCCCACCGTCATCGCCCCGCCCAATACATCAACAAACCCCGCCCAAAACATCACAAACCCCGCCTCTGTCGCCATTAGCCCCACCACCGCTGGCTGAAAAACCGCCCAAAACCCGCACAGAAAAAAGAAAACAAGCCCAAAAAACCGCAACCCGCCCGATTGGGCGGGAAAACTGCCCATCTGTCAACCCTGCTCAGAAGCACAGGTGTTAAAACATCCAGAGGCAGGAAACATCCTGTACTGATATTCCCAGGGATCAGACTTGGAGGGGGGGGGGGAGAAATGTCAGTGCTACTTGCGTTCTCTTCCAGAGGTCTTTGGCTGACACTGAGTAGGCCCTGAAGTCTTCGGGGGGGTTAGGGCCTTACACAGCATAAGGTAATGCTGACAATCTTCAGTGGAGGTCTCTGTTGGGGGGGTGGGGGCGGGCTTTGTGGGGAATCTCTTGCTAGAAGGTTTTCAGAAAGGGGGAGCACTTCAGCTTTGGGAAACTCAGACCCCTTTGAAAATGGCATCTTACGGAGTTCAACACAAGCTGTGTTATTTGATTTGCATCTCACGGAGTTCAACACAAGCTGTGTTGATTTGCATCTCATTAAAATGCAACCTATGGTGGCCTACACTAATATGCATTATGGAAAAAATAACATTATTTTGCTGTTTAATGCACATTATGCCATATAATTCATGCATTATTCCCTTAATGCACATTAGTAACCTCCATAGTGGCGATATTCAGCATATATCTGCATAGTTAAGTGGTTTAATTTAGAGCTGCTTTTTTGCTAAATTAAACCATTTAGCTATATAGATAGTTGCTGAATATTGCTTCTGTATGTATAGTTGGTTGTTCTGCCATCGCTCTGCCTTAGCAGCTGCTAACATGTCTGATTGCATATGCCTAACACCTTTCATTTTGATCTTTGAGCATTAGGTTCTCCGGGGTTGGGTAAATATCTCAGTTTTTTTCTGGCAGGAATAAAACCGTATGTCCACAGAAACATATTTGTTTCCAAGAACTATATTCACATTTGGAACAGCAATAACAAAAAATCAATACAGTAAACAGTCCAAACACAATTTAGTGCAGTTCCACGCCATAATAAAACTTTAATGAAAATACTGATTTTCTTCAGGCTTTTTCACCCCTTACAGAAACAAGCTGTTCCACTCAAAACTTTGCATCTTAATCCATTTCAGCCTCTTACCTTACTCCATAACAGACTTACTGCACTTCAAAGCAAAAATGTTGCTTCCCTATACCGCCATTTGTTAGCTAAACTGTCATCCTGTTCAAAACACAGTCTAGTATGACCTGTGACTGCCAAGCCCCAGACACAATTTGTAGCTTCTTTCTTTCTCTCTTTGGATTTCCAGGTCTGGCTCCAACCAGACCTCAGAACAAGGCTCACAAATCTTCAAATAAAAAAGGCATATGCTGGGACTTCAGTGCTTACTTCCCTGGGCCTCCTAATTCCCACTCCTGTCCTGCCTTTTATACCTCCTTGTTCCTGCCCTTTTAGCTCCAAACCTGCCTCCAACTCACTTCCTCCCTGGGCGGGACTAGTGGTTTTAAGGTGGTTCAGTCTACCTGAGGGATTTATCCCTAAGGGTGAGGGGCAATGTGCTATAAACCCCCTTACATACTCTCCCTCTCAGCTCAGCCCTGCCCAGTTGAGTGCCTGCCATATCAGGGTCCACTTCCTGAGACAACAAAATTAGCATTAGCATGTTCTCAGCCTGCCCAATATTTCACCCGATAGTTAAATAGCTGGAGGCTAAGGAACCAGAGCATATGTGCATTTGAGTTTTTATATCGAGCCATCTACTGAAGGGGTTGATGGTCGGTGACCAGCAGAAAGTGTTGCGCCAACAAATAATATTGGATCATTTCAAGGACCCACTTGACAACTAGAGCTTCCTTCTCAATTACTGCATAATTTTTCTCTCTTGGGAACAGCTTCTGGCTAATATATGCCACCATGTTTTCTTCCCCATCCACTTCTTAAGCCAGAACGGCCCTGAGTCCAACCTCTGACGCATCGGTCTGCACGATGAAGGGCTGGCTCGAGTCCAGGCTGGCCATCTCCAGCTCTGGAGTGGAGGAGTGGCCTAGTGGTTAGGGTGGTGGCCTTTGGTCCTGAGGAACTGAGTTCAATTCCCGGCACAGGCAGCTCCTTGTGACTCTGGGCAAGTCACTTAACCCTCCATTGCCTGCCACATTGAGTCTGCCATGAGTGGGAAAATGCGGAGTACAAATGTAACGAAAAAAAAAAAAACCACATACACATAGATCTTTCAGCTATACCCAAACTCCAGGGGTAGTAAGTAGGCTTACCTGGCACTGCCCGGTTACCGCCAGATTAGCACAGGAGCCCTTACTGCCACCTCAATGGGTGGTGGTAAAAGCTCACCTACCTCCCTAAAAATAGCTGCATGGCAAGTGGTTCACTTACTGCACTGCCATTCCTTTTTCCCAAAAATGGCCATCCTTTTACCCACTGCGGTAAAAAAGGGCCTGAGTGCGCATCAAAAAACACACACTGACTCTAGCACAGGACCCCTTTTACCATAGCTTAGTAAGAGAACCCCTCAGTAATTCATGGCTAACAGAAAAGGTCCTTACCTACCCTTCCAAAGGATATTATTATTCCTGGTCTTCAGTCAGAGAGGGCAAAGAGCAAGTTGGAACTAAATTTTATTATTTTGTGAGCAAAAAGTAGCATTCTTATCAAGTAATTAGAAGATAGATTTCTGTCTTCAAATATATGGATCCTTAAAATGAAGGAATTAATGCATTTGGATAGAATGTCAGTAGACATATCTATAGAAAAGAAATAAGTTAATTTCCTGTGCAAGCAGAGATTTATTTTTTCAAACCCTAGCAGATACAGATAGAATCTCCCTAGAAGCTACCAGAAGAAATAATATAATAATAATAATTTGAAATTAATGCAGACATGGTGTGAATGACTAATATTCTATTGTTTTCAAATGATCTATTATATTTCCAAAGTAATATTGCCATTATTTCAGTTGGAATAGAAGTTAACTATATAACACTGGGTTTTCAGGTTTGAGTTGTTTTTTTTGTTTCATGGCATAGGAAAATAGAACAAAATCAAAGCCAAAGGAACACAGGGCCCTTTTACTAAAGTTCGTTAGAACACGAATTAGCACACAGTAACCGCTACCTCATAAGTGCGGTAACTTTCCATGTTAGTGTAACAGTTAGTGCGTGCAAATTTGTGAATGTTCCTAAAACTCAGATTCTGATTCTTTTTGATTACCCTTATTCTGACATCCCAGCCTCTTTATTTGAAACTAATACTATTCATATTGTTGACAGAATTTTAAATTTAAGGGTAATCAATTCATTGCCCTTCCGCCAGGGTCGCTTTACTCATACTACCCCTCTCCTCAAGTCGATTCACTGGCTCCCTATCCGTTTTCGCATCCTGTTCAAACTTCTTCTACTAACCTATAAATGTACTCACTCTGCTGCTCCCCAGTATCTCTCCACACTCATCCTTCCCTACACCCCTTCCCGTGCACTCCGCTCCATGGATAAATCCTTCTTATCTGTTCCCTTCTCCACTACTGCCAACTCCAGACTTCGCGCCTTCTATCTCGCTGCACCCTACGCCTGGAATAAACTTCCTGAGCCCCTACGTCTTGCCCCATCCTTGGCCACCTTTAAATCTAGACTGAAAGCCCACCTCTTTAACATTGCTTTTGACTCGTAACCACTCGCCTCCACCTACCCTCCTCTCCTCCTTCCTGCACACATTAATTGATTTGATTTGCTTACTTTATTTTTTTTTGTCTATTAGATTGTAAGCTCTTTGAGCAGGGACTGTCTTTCTTCTATGTTTGTGCAGCGCTGCGTACTCCTTGTAGCGCTATAGAAATGCTAAATAGTAGTAGTAGTAATAGCATTGCATAATATGAAATTTCATATTCAGAAAATCATTAAGGATATAATCTTTAAATTAAGAATGATAAGATTAAGGGGCTCATTTTCTAAATAAAAAAAGTCCAAAAAAATGCAATAACAGGCAGATAAACGTATTTCTCACAGGAAAATGTCTAAAGCGTATAATCAAACCAACCAAAAAAAAAAACCTGCCCGAGTCTGCTAACCGCTGAAGACATTCCCAGAGGCGGTGTTTCACAGGCATAACATGGGCGGTGTTACATGATGAACTTTTATTGCTGATAAGAGATAGCAAAATGACTTTCTGGGGGCAGAAAGAAAAACTCCCAGAATTAGACCTTCATTAAAAGTCTCTAGGGTAAGATTCAACCTGTTTTTAGACTAATTTGTTATTTTGCTGCGTTGGAGAGTGGAGAGATTGAAATGGCTGTTTGTGAGAAATAGCGGAGAGTTGCTGAGTGCTTTGTTACCTTTGTGTGTTTGCCCCAATCTAAACCTTTTGATCCTTACATTTCCTGACTTGCCTTCTCTGTGTCTCACCTCTTCAAGTCCTTGCCCACAACTGCTAGCCCCACAGCCACAACCATCCCTTTCTCTGTTTCACGCTCTTTCCCCATCAAACCCTCATTATCCCCAAACTCCCACGCCTTACATTCTACATCCCTACCTGCTCGTCTCCTGCAGGGGCGTAGCCAGACACCCAATTTTGGGTGGGCCTGGGCCCAAGATGGGTGGACAGAAGAACTGCGCCTTCTCCCACAAGTGATTTGGTCTCTCCCTCTCTCGCCTGCATTCCATATAGTCTCTCAAACATCTCCCCTCCCCCACATACCTTTTAAATAGCAGATTTTCACCGACAGCGAGCAGCAACTAATACACACTGCTCATATTGGCCCCAGAGCCTTCTCTCTGATGCAACTTCCTGCTTCCACATAGGCGGGAATACATCAGAGGGAAGGTTGTGTGGCTGGTGCGAGCAGTATGTATCAGTTGCTGCTCACTGCAGAGGAAGATCTGCTATTTACATGGTATGCAGGAGGTACAGTTGTTGGGAAGTTTTGGCTGGTGGGGCTTGGGGATTCCTGCCAGCCACATTATAGGTGTGCTGCTACTGGGTGGGCCTGAGCACAAAGTGGGTGGGTCTGGGCCTACCTAGACCCACCCTTGGCTACGCCACTGGCTCCTGTCTCTCATTGTTTCTCTGTTTGTCAAGTCCCAGTTTGTGACTGTGCTCTGTTCTGCTGCTGTTTGTGTGAGTGCTGTGTGCTGCTGTGTGTGTCTGGTTGTTGGTGGTAGGAGAGTTTTGGGCAACTGCTTGTGTATCTCACAACTGGGTGTTGATGAGGGTGCAGGTGCTGGGTCTCATGCAATAGGTGGAGTGTGCAAAGTAGTGTTTCTGGGGTCAGTGGGTTGCATCTGTGGTGGTGGGACACCTGCATGGCAATCATGGTTGTGCTGTATGCTTTGGTGGCTCACGCTTTGCTGGAGGGGGATGAGAGTTTGGAGGGGAGGCCCTGGAGGAGATATCCTTATTAGAGAGTCTTCAGGCCCCGCACCCGCTTCCTGAAACTCACTGACCAGGAATGCCTGACTTGGTTCTGGATTGACAGGGCTGCTATACAGCATATCTGTGACCAGCTACAACCCCTCCTCCAGTAGGACACACAGTCAGTGCTAACAGTTAGTGCAGGACTCACCCAGCCCACCATCTCCAATGACTTGCCCAGTTCCTCGATGCTTTCCTCACCCACACCTCAGACTATATTACTTTCCTCATTCCTGCCCAGGGACTGCAGAACAACATGGCTCAGTTCTACATCTTTGTACCATACTCTATGTAACTATGTCATCTCTGATACTTTGTTCCATACTTTGTATTAACTCTGTGTTACTTTGTACCATACCTTGTAAGCTGCACCGAACCTGCTATCGAGCGGGAAAGAGCGGGGTATAAATGCTACAAATAAATAAATAAATAAATACATGTGCCCTGGGGGGGGGGGGGGGTCTAAATGTGACTGCACACATGTCACACTTAGACCCCCCCCCCCCCCAGGGCACAGGCGCAGCTTTACAAGAGTAGAAAAATCATATACATATACAGATATATATATACACACATGCATAAACACTCACAGGGAGGTTGGAAAGAATTCTATGAACCATACTCTGCATGCTTTCCTTGCTTGTTTGCCTGTAGTTTATAGCTACTCAGAATTTTAATCAGATATTAGATGTTTAGCAAAGCTTAAAAGAGAACACTGCTCCCCCTGCATGAGCACCACTCTTTAGAAAAAGAGACAGTAGGGGTACTTTTGAACACAGCAGGGAAGAACCTCACCTGCCTCCCCCAGCATCTCTGTTACTGATGGTATTATATACACTGTACGCACTCCAGGGAATTATGTACCAAAAAAAAATAATACAATATATTGAACATAATAGTATTTACAGTATTTAGGAAATATGTGCAGGTACTTTAACACTTGGCTTTCAGTCAGCCCCAGCACCTCAGTCCAGCATTTTCCTATTGGTCATGTGACTACGCTGCAGCCATAATAAATAATGCGGCTCAGGTCACTTTGTTGGGTAGACTGGATGGATTGTGCAGGTCTTTATCTGCTGTCATTTTCAATGTTACTGTGTTTCTATATGCTATCATACCTATACACCTATTTTATCACTGCTTGGAGGGTATTTTTCAGGTTGGGGATTTAAGGTGGCTAACTCCTTAGTTGGTGTAGCAAAATGCTTAGAAAGGTATACACTTATTGCTTTCACCATCCCCAAAGCGATCCTATTGTCAATTAATGGTGGTCCTTTTTCTAATTGATTATATTAGTCATATTATCATTATTGGTCATTATATTTTACTGTTTTTTATTATGTGTTATTTAAATCATTCTACAGACATATCTTCCTTATTTCTTACATAGTAACATGTTAATTTAGAACAAACCTCTTACTCTGTTCATAACTATACCTTTTGCAATATAATGTAAGCCACATTGAGCCTGCAAATAGGTGGGAAAATGTGGGATACAAATGCAGCAAAGAAAGAAAGAAAGAAAGAAAGAGAAAGAAAGAAAGAAATAACTATACATAACTTACCTGTTGTACTTCTTATAACACAGAGACACTAAAATATTTCCCTATTTAGCATGGAAAATCTCACTCTGAGGGACAGTTCCCCATTCCCATGTCAGTCCCTTGTTGGCATTTACCTCTTTTGAGGTAGAAATCTTTTGATCGTAGTGTCTGTTTAGCCTCAGAACATTCTGCCCATGAACCTCCTCTGGCCAGCAATGGGAAGAAGTGGTTTTCCTTCCCCAGCATAAACCTGACCAGGAGGAGGGTATCTGGCCTGCCACAATTTGGCTTCTTGGCTCTAGCTGCCATTTTCTCTATGTCCCAATCCCTGCCACATCACCTTGCACATCACATAATAGTACATGCAGGGACAGAACTTGCATACTCTCCTAATTTATAAACTGCATGCCCAACTATGTACACTTTATAAAATACCGGTGTCCATCTAGCTAAGCCCATTTTTAGGTGCATCCAAATATTTGGACGATCTATATGAAATTTTCCCTCTGGGACTTATCCGTAGGAACCGCTCCTACCTAGATAACTGTTACTCACTGGGTCATACCAAGAATTTCTGCAGCATTATCCAAATAATGTAGATGAAGATCAGCTTGATACTATCCAGGTAGTACCAAGGTGGTCCTGGAGTGGAGCCTTGGAGGCTGTCCTAAGTTAACTGGATAGTTATGCAAGTCTTGTGCTTATTACCACCGATACCCAGATACAGGCACTAGGTATCTCTAAACCTGAATTTTCAGCACTACTATCCAGATAGCAGCTGGCACTGAAAATCTGAATGTTGACGTTGGTTTTTAAGAGAAATGCCAAACACGGAGTTAAATGGGGGGGGGGGGGGGTATATGTATAACAGCCATGGCAAGCATTGTCCTTCAAAGGCGCTAACAGCTCCTGTGTTATGAACATGCTAACCAGTTAGCATGCTGGTAAGGTCACCATAATAGCTGAATAGCGCTTCCATGCTCATTCTCCACCCCTGACACTCCCCGTCCCAAAAAACAGAAAAAATAAATATCGTGCGCTTAGCATACACAAATGGCAAAACTAACACAGAACAGTTTAGGATGTCTTGTGTTAGGCCATTTTTCTTGTGTTTAAGTCTATGTTACCACTTAATGCAACTTAACAAAAGGGTCCCTTGTTATCTTAGGGCACCTTAAAAATTTTATTGTGCACTAAACCAATTTAACACACGTTAAATCAATTAGTACATATTAAAAAATGTTATGAAAAATGGTGCATGATAAATTGAAAACTGTTTGAAATGTGAGGGAAAATCTCAAATGAATTTTTTTTGTCCCATGAACAACAAATGCAGTCACACTAAGTAGAGCCTGAAAATGAAATGGTCTTGAAGGAGCTATAGAAGTATCTAATGAGTTTATAGGAAGTTTTTTTTTTTTTTTAAGAGAAGCTGAGGGTTTTCCTGAGCAAGAGAGACTGCACAGAGGAGGTGAGAGCACAAGATTATCTCCTTGAGAGACTGCAATTTATATTACCAAGACTAGAACAAATGTAGAACCCATATCATGTAGTAGAAAGGTCCAGCAAAGGGATTTCCAGAGATTATCTGGAATCCTTTGCAGCAACCCCCTGTGCACCTAGAAGGGAAAAGAGAAATCATATGGTTAACTGTTGTCACGCTTCCACTCGATGTCAACAGAGAAACACCTTTACTGCATCGTCTGCACTGGCTCCCGGTTGAAGCAAGAGCAAAGTTTAAGGCTCTTGTTCTGACCCACAAAGCCTTTTACACATTAAATCCTAGCTACTTGTCGAATTTAACAATTCCCTACACCGCTATGCGAACTCTTAGATCCCTAACAGATAACAGGTTAGTTAATCCCCCTCTTGCTAAGGCTAGATGGGAATCTACACGGAGATCGGCTTTTTTCTATTTGTCACCCTCCCTTTGGAACGGCCTTCCAAAGGAGATTAGATTAGAGAAATCTTATCTCCAATACCGAAAACTTTTGAAAACCTTTTTCTTTATAAGCTACGTAGAACAGAACTTAGCATAATGAGATAAGGTCAAAAAGAAAAAGAAAAAAAAAGGGGTAGCTTAACTGTATATTAGATTTTTAATTTGTATTGATTTTATTATGTAGTTTATTCTGGTTTGCTGTGCTTTCCTGTCATGAATGGAATTCCTATGTTTGTTTATTTGTATATACTAATTGTTTTTATACATATGTAAACCGTTCTGTTTTGCAGTTGCAATAAGATACGGTATATAAATTAACATAAATAAATTAAAAGAAAAAGAAAAGAGAAAGGAATCTTGCCTGTAGCTAGTGCCATGAAAATCAAATTGTAATCAGGATCCCAAGGTACTGAGGAGTGGAAGAGACTATCTATTATAACCAAGTCAATCAAAAGTAGCACACTGCACACATGTATGGATGTTCCAATTAACTTCTGCAGTAATGATCTCTTGGTAGGTGATGAAGCAGTGCATTCCGTCCAGTCTATGCTGTACCATCTAACTCCAAGGTTTGGGGCAAAGAATTTTCATTTTGTTTAGTTTTTGTTTATATACATTTTTGTTGAACAGCAATTTTGTTAATTAAGTGGTAACTATATCTGCTGTCTCCTCCCCCCCAAATCCCAGCTTGTGCCAATCCACCCCAAACCCCGATTACAACACTTTAACTCTCAATGACAACCCATACCCCCATAAGAACATCACCCAACCTGCCCCTCCTGGCAACAGCATTAGGCAATGTGTCACCACCCCAATCCCACCAAAGATATAGTCAATCCCCCTGGCACTTACTGGGGATATCAGAGGTATAGTGTCAGTTCAGGAGCAATCTCCCTTTGCTCCCAAGCCCCACTGCACTGCAGTAAAGGAAACTTTAGCCACTGCCCAGGAATGGCAGGAGTTGGAGTATTGGAAGCAGGAAACATTAATGCAAGGGTAAGTGCAACCTGTACTAGAATTTCAGGAGATGAAGTCTTGGAAGCAGATGGCTTAGAAACACCACTTAAAACCACATATTTAGAAATCTTATGAGAAAATCAGGGCACCCCAGACCTGAAAATCATGGCAGTTATAAAGAACTTCAAATTGCATAGAAGTGGTCTGTTCTCATCCAACAGGGGAGTAACCTAGCATAAAAGTTTTCCTCTGAGAAGCAGGAAAATGGAGTCTTACTGGGCCTTTTCTATAAGAATCACCAGTGGGTGAAGCAACCACTGGTAGCCAGAGCTGACAAGTTACCCATTCCAGGAGGGAGACTTTTTGGCCCGTCCTGATTTTAAAATTACATCCCAAAGCAGTGTATTTGTAGTCCATGATTCTATTTAGTGAAATTAGTGCTGCAGGTCCCATAATGCACCATAATGAGGTTGGCAAAAATCCAAGACTGGCCAAAGAGACTCCCTCCTGGAATGGGTAACTTGGCAAGTCCAGGTAATACTTCATAAGGAACCTCTCTAATGCAGAGCTGTCAAGTTACCCAGGTCCAGGAGGGGGACTTTTTGGCCAATCGTGGCTCTCTGAATTTACACCCTAAAAATCAGTGTATTATTTACAGTCCCTGATTCTACCCATTGAAATTTATGCTGCAGGTCCCATAATGCATCATGATAAGCTTGTCAGAAAGCCAGGACTGGTCTTAAACCTCTCTCTTGGAACTGGGTAACTTGCCAGCTCTGTTTAACCTGCTGTGTATAAAGTAGTGTGGTTGCTGTGTTAGTCCATTTAGAATGTAATAAAACAGAAATAACAACATTAAAAAAAAAATGTATCTTCTTATTTTCCTTTTTTTATGTTTTTATTTCTATACCTTTAAGGTGCTGTCACTCAAATTTAGCTGAGTCCTTTTATCAGCTTTTTTATTTAAGTGACTGAGCCAGTCTAATGTATCTTTATTTTGGGCTGGCTAATTCTATTACAGAGTCGCTAGCCAGGGTGTGGGCAGCTACTGGACAGAGCCTTCTATGGTTTTTATACTAGACAAGAACACGATGAGACCTAGGATTGCTCAAGGTAACTCTTAATGTCACTGTTACTCCAAGAAGTGCATTTAAAAGGATAAACAAGGATTACTAGTAACAAAGGGCTTGGCAAGAAGCTGCATCAGGACGCATAAAAAACAAACAAACCAGGAGCCAAATGCGTAACTGGACAAGAAAACAAGACCACAGTCACAGAGTGCTTGGTCTAATCAGGAAAGAGAATCAAGAGTATTAGAAGTACAGCTAGGAATGGGTAGCTAGAGCTAGAGTCCTAAGAGACAGAATAGCTCCTCCTGGAAGACGGTTATGCTTCAATCCAAGGATCACTGGTTCAAGGTAGGTTTATGTCTGGCAGCAATTACCAAAACTGGGGGAAAAAACAGAAATTTAACTGAGATTTTGTGAGGTTTTCCTCATGTTTTGAGGAAAATGTTGTTTGCATTTTCCATGTAGTTGCATTTTTCATGTAGTTTCAAATGAATACACATTCCTATCTAATACAGACGCACAATTTCCTACAAGGAGTAATCTTAGAATTTGACTTTCTAATAAAAAAGCTTCCCTGACTATTTTACTCCCAATCCTACCCCAAAACACTGCTCTGGGATACCACATGTGAGAGTACAGGCAACTCGTAGCCTTGTAGTTAGAGCAATGTGCTGAGAGCTGGGGTTCAGTTCTTGCTTCTTCCACTGACCCTCCCTATAAACTTGAGCAAGTCACTTCGGGGCACATTTTCAAAGCACTTAGACTTACAAAGTTCTATAGGTGGTTGGGGATCATTTTCAAAAGGGAAAGGTACTTGATATACTGCCTTTCTGTGGTTATCATCAAAGTGGTTTACATATTATACATGCAGGCACTTATTTTGTACCCAGGACAATGGAAGGTTAAGTGACTTGCCCAGAATCACCAGGAGCTGTAGTGGGAATTGAACCCAATTCACCAGATTCAAGACCCATAGCACTAATCACTAGGCTACTCCTCCACTCCACTTAAAAAAGTCCAAAAACTGTCAAAAAGTAACATTTGAACGAATTTTTCTCAAAACATCCAAATCGATATTTTCGAAAACTATTTTGCAGATGTTTATCTATGCAATTCATCTGCAGTGTGTCCAGATCACAAGAGGGTGTTTCGAGGGCATGCTTAGGGCGTTTTACAGCTATAATGGAACAAAATGAAAACGTCTTGGGCTGAAACTTCAATGTTTTGGTCTAGACCTGTTTTTAGAACAAATAAGACACAAAAAAGTGTCATAAATGACCGGATGACCACTGGAGAGCATCAGGAATGACCCCCTTACTCCCCCAGTGGTCACTGACCACCTTCCACCCCCCCCCCCCCAAAAAAAGATGTGATTAAAATATTATTTACTAGCCTTTATGACAGCTTCAGATGTTATAGCCAGGTCTATTAGAGCAGCAAGCAAGTTCCTTGAGTAGTGTACTGGTCAGTGGGTGCACTATAGAGAGGAGGACCCAGACCCATGTCCCATTCTACCTGTTACACTTGTGGTGGAAAATGTGAACCCTCCCACATTCCCCCCAAACCTACTGCACCCATATATAGGTAGCCCCTTCACCCATAAGGGCTATTGCAGTGGTGTACAGTTAGGTACAATAGGGTTTTGGTGGGTTTTGGAGGGCCCAGCATACAGTATAAGAGGGTAACAGTGAAATGTATACCTGGTAGCTTTTATATGAAGTCCTCTACAGTGCCCCCTAGGGTGCCCCATTGCTCTCCTTGGATGTCTGTGTGGCCAGTTTACTAAGAATGTTGGCTCCTCCTACATCCAACTGGCTTTTTTTTTTACGTTTTTCACTTGGACTTTTTTTCCCCAATGGCCCCAAAAGATAAACACACAGAGCATGAAAACATCTTGCATGTGGCCATTTTTGAAAAAAAAACAAAACATAGAAGTTTTACTGTTTCGAAAATGGCTATATTTCCTATACTGATTTGGGGCGTTTAGTGCAAAATGTCCAAAGTCCAACTTAGACATCATATCAGAAATGCCCCTCTAAGTAACTTTGTAAGTCTAAGTGCTATGAAAATATGTCTCTTTATCTCTCATTGTCTCAGGTACCCGCTTAACCTATAAGCTGTTTGGGCCAAGCACATATTGTCCCTGAATACTTATCAGCACTACATATGTCCAGAAGCGTTATAAAAATGTTATGTAACATTAATGCTACTCCCTATTGTAAATAAATCTGGATCCCAACCAAGCCTTTGAAACTTTACCTGAGAATGTTTTGCCAAAAAGTAAATTATACAAGAAACCAGACAACACAATGCTGCATGCAAGACTGGCTGACTGGGGAAATATATACTGATACTTAGTATATTTATGGAAATTTTTGGGCCCTTGCTTTATATGTTTTGTCTTAAGTTTTACCTTCACCTTACTAAGGTTATGCTTTTACTTTTCATGCATCCATTGTAATCTTAGCTATGTTATATCTTATGTGATATTCCCATTTCAGCTTCAGGTCATTGACAAGCTTTGAGCTTAGTCAATATTGGTCTTTTATTATGTTTCCTATGATTTTCATGCTTGGGGATAATTCTTTCCTGTCTTTCCTTGTCTCTTTAAACAAGAAATGGTGCTGTTCAATTATTTTTCCTCTACATTTGCTTTCCAGGTAATCTCACCTTCTGAAATTCCTCCATAAATGTTTAGTTTTCTTCGCTATACCTAGATATACTCCCAGTAATGCTTGTGTTTAATCCAGCTCTAAGTATGAGGACTATAGAAGCTCATCCATATGTAACTTGGGTCTCACCCATGTGCTAGCTCCAGCCCTGGGCTACAGAGCAGATCAGTTACATTCAGGGCCACTCTCCCCTCACTCATCAGTTCCAGCACACATGCAATCGAGCTTGGGAAGGGGAAATGGGACTTGATATAGCGCCTTTCTGAGGTTTTTGCAACTACATTCAAAGCGGTTTACATATATTCAGGTACTTATTTTGTACCAGGGGCAATGGAGAGTTAAGTGACTTGCCCAGAGTCACAAGGAGCTGCAGTGGGAATTGGACTTTGGAATTGAACTTAGTTCCCCAGGATCAAAGTCCACTGCACTAACCACTGGGCTACTCCTCCACTCCACTCCACTGGGTCAATGGTCCGGAATAGAGACACAAGGGTTTGGGAGACACTCACATTCTCATGGATCAGTTCACTCTCACCTCAGTCCCCAAAGACACTCTACTCTGTAAACCACAGTCCATGCAAGAGCTCAAGCTTTTATTTTCCAACTTTGCAATGGCAGCAACATCAAACAGTCTTTTGTGATCCAACTCCAATTAAACACAAACTCTGTTCCAATTCTTCTGTTGTTCCTCAGGGGAACTCCTTTACCACTTCTCTCCTCAGGTTTATTTACAAGGGCAAGCTCCCGATAGGGAGTATGTACATGTATATAGTTCTCCTGTTCTTGCCTATCCCTTGGGCAGTGTTCTTCCCCTTGGCTGTTTCTCCTCCTTTTCTGTACAGACTCAAAACCTCTGCGGGTTCAGATCCTCCTCTGATCTGACCCTCTGCCAGTGGTGACCCCTCTCTGGATCCACCCAGGTCTGAGGACCAAGCTCTCCCTGGCTCCAATCTTCTGCTCCCGGGCTGGGTCACTCCTCTGAAATGCAGACCCCCCACCCTTCCCCTCTGATAAATAAAGCCAGACACTATAAGCACTGTAATTCTGGTAAAAGGAACAGAAATGCATTTTCTCCTGTTGTCTGCTAAAATTGATAAGATGTACATTTCTCAAAATGGACACATTCCAAACATTAAAGTGAATTAAATAAAAAATATTTTTTCTACCTTTGTTGTCTGAGCACTTTTCTAATTGGGTTGGTCCCAATCTGTTCCACCTTTTGTGTCAGTCTTCTCCTAAATTCTTTTCCAAGTCTGCCTTTCCATTTCTTCTCTTGTCCTTCTTCCCTTTCTTGTCTATATCCATCTGGCACTGATCATTCTTTTTTTATGTTTCTCTTCTCACTTTTCTCTTCTCTGCCTCTATATATGACTTTTGCCCCTCATTTTCTTTCTCACCCTTTAGTCTAGTTTCCATTTCACCTCTCATCTACCTACCAGCTTTTCCCATCATCCTCTCATCCCCTCTCCGGCAATCTCATTGTCCCCTCCGTCTGTCTTTCTTTTTCCCAAGTTTCCTATTCCCCTCCTCAATCTCCCATTTCCATCTTTTGTAATCTACTCTCACAAGCCTCAGCTCCATCCCTGTTTCTCCTTCCGTCCCTTGCCTCCAGGCCATTCTTCTATACCCCAAATCCTATTGCCTCTCTTTCACCATCTTTTAAACCCTATTTCCACCCTCATTCAATCCGTTAGGAGACCCATCCCCTTCCTCTTATGTCCTTCATCAGTACTCCCCTTTTCAATGCTTCTCATCCTCTCTCCATTCTTCTACGTCTCAACCTTTCCCCGAAATTCATCCTTGTTCTTACACCCCTTATTTCACACCCTCACTCATTCTCCCAACCCATTAACATAACCCCACTCATTCCCACCAATTGTCAAGCACTCACTATCCACTTGAAATTCTCACTCCATTTCTCTCATGCATAATTCCCTGCTCTGCTTACCAACACTCTCCCATTCAATCACAAAGTCCCAGTCACCTTCTGCTCTGTTCCCCTTCTCCTCCCATCCCTAGTCACATCCATGTTCTGCTCTGTTCATCTTCTCTCCCCAGTCCCATCCACCTTCTGTTCTGTTCCCCTTCTTCTCCCTCCCAGTCTCATTCATTTTCTACTTAATTCTCTTTTTCTCCACCCTTCATATCCCATCCATCTTCTGCTCTTATCAGGGTTTCATGCCAATTTAATATTTATTCTCTCTCCATGTCTACAGTTGTGTCCCTTCCTCCCCAGGGGTCTGGCGTCTCTCTCCTTCCCTTCCTCCCCAGTGGTCTGAAATCTTTCTCCTTGCTTTCTCCTCCCCCTCCCATGGTCCAGCATCTCTCTTCTTTCCTTCCCCTCCCCCCTCCCATGATCGGGAACCACTCTTCTTCCCTTCCCCTTCCACCCGCCTGCAGTCTGGCATCTCTCTCCTCCCCTTCCCTTCACCTCCCCACAATCTGGCATCTTTCTCCTCTCTTTCCCTTCGCCAGCATCTTTCCTTCCCCTCCCCCCTCCTATGGTCTGGAACTACTCTCCTTCCCTTCCCCTTCCACCCGCCTGCAGTCTGGCATCTCTCTCCTCCCCTTCCCTTCACCTCCCCACAATCTGGCATCTTTCTCCTCTCTTTCTCTTCTCCTTCCCATTCCCCCCCAGTCTGACATCTCTCTCCTTACCTTTCCCTCCCCCAGTCTGGCATCTCTCTCCTTCCCCGCCCCCCCCCCCCCAGTCTGGTACCTCTTTACATAAGTACATAAGTTTTGCCATACTGGGAAAGACCAAAGATCCATCAAGCCCAACATCCTGTTTCCAACAGTGGCCAATCCAGGTTACAAATACCTGGCAAGATCCCAAAAAAGTACAAAACATTTTATACTGCTTATTCCAGAAATAGGGGATTTTCCCCAAGTCCATTTAATAACGGTCTATGGACTTTTCCTTTAGGAAGCCGTCCAACCTTTTTTAAACTCCGCTAAGCTAACCGCCTTTACCACATTCTCTGGCAACGAATTCCAGAGTTTAATTACATGTTGAGTGAAGAAAAATGTTATCAGATTAGTTTTAAATTTACTACTTTGTAGCTTCATCGCATGCCCCTAGTCCTAGTATTTTGGAAAGCGTAAACAGACGCTTCACATCTAGCCGTTCAACTCCACTCATTATTTTATAGCCCTCTATCATATCTCCCCTCAGCCGCCTTTTCTCCAAGCTGAAAAGCCCTAGCCACTTTAGCCTTTCCTCATAGGAAAGTCATCCCATCCCCTTTATCATTTTCGTCGCCCTTCTCTGCACCTTTTCTAATTCCACTATATCTTTTTTGAGATGCGGCGACCAGAATTCAACACAATATTCGAGGTGCGGTCGCACCATGGAGTGATGCAAAGGCATTATAACATCCTCATTTTTGTTTTCCATTCCTTTTCTAATAATACCTAACATTCTATTTCTTTTCTTAGTCGCAGCAGCACACTGAGCAGAAGGTTTCAACGTATCATCAACGACGACACCTAGATCCCTTTCTTGGTCTGTGACCCCTAACGTGGAACCTTGCATGATGTAGCTATAATTCAGGTTTCTCTTTCTCACATGCATCACTTTGCACTTGCTCATATTAAATGTCATCTGCCATTTAGACACCCAGTCTCCCAGTCTCGTAAGGTCCTCTTGTAATTTTTCACAATCCTCCCGCGATTTAACCACTTTGAATAACTTTGTGTCATCAGCAAATTTAATTACCTCACTAGTTACTCCCATCTCTAGGTAATTTATAAATATGTTAAAAAGCAGCGGTCCCAGCACGGATCCCTGGGGAACCCCACTAACTACCCTTCTCCATTAAGAATACTGACCATTTAACCCTACTGTCTGTTTTCTATCTTTTAATCAGATTTTAATCCACAATATAACACTACCTCCTATCCCATGACTCTCCAATTTCCTCTGGAGTCTTTCATGAGGTACTTTGTCAAACGCCTTCTGAAAATCCAGATACACAATATCACCAGGCTCACCTTTATCCATGTTGACTTTGTCTCATTAATCCATGCTTTTGAATATGATTTGTAATTTTGTTCTTAATAGTAGTCTGTACCATTTTGCCCGGCACCGACGTTAGACTCACCAGTCTATAATTTCCCGGATCTCCTCTGGAACCTTTTTTAAAAATCGGTGTTACATTGGCCACCCTCCAATAATCAGGTTCCATGCTCGATTTTAAGGATAAATTACATATTACTAATAGCTCCGCAAACTCATTTTTTTAGTTCTATCAGTACTCTGGGATGAACTGCCCTATTACATCCTCCAGGTTTACAGAGAATTCATTAAGTTTCTCCGACTTGTCAGCTTCGAATACCATTTCTGGCACCAGTATCCCACCCAAATCTTCCTCAGTGAAGACCGAAGCAAAGAATTAATTTAATCTGTACGCTACATCTTTGTCTTCCCTGATCACCCCTTTTACTCCACGGTCATCTAGCGGTCCAACCGATTCTTTTGCCAGCTTCCTGCTTTTAATATACCTAAAAAAATTTTTACTATGTGTTTTTGCCTCCAATGCAATCCTTTTTCAAAGTCCCTCTTAGCCTTCCTTATCAGTGCTTTGCATTTGACTTGACATTCCTTATGCTGTTTCTTATTATTTTCAGTAGGTTCCTTCTTCCATTTTCTAAAGGATTTTCTTTTAGCTCTAATAGCTTCCTTCACCTCACTTAACCATGCCGGCTGCCGTTTGGTCTTCCGTCCTCCTTTTTTAATACGCAGAATATATTTGGTCTGGGCTTCCAGGATGGTGTTTTTGAACAGCATCCATGCCTGATGTAAATTTTTGACCCTTGCAGCCGCTCCTCTTTTTTTTTCACCGTTCTTCTCATTTTATCATAGTCTCTTTTTTTAAAGTTAAACGCTAATGTATTTTATTTCCTATGTATACGTCCTTCAAGGCTAATATCAAATCCGATCATATTATGATCACAGTTATCAGGCGGCCCCAGCACCATTACCTCCCGCACCAGATCATGCGCTCTACTAAGGACTAGGTCTAGAATTTTTCCTTCTCTCGTCGGTTCCTGTACCAGCTGCTCCATAAAGCTGTCCTTGATTTCATCAAGGAATTTTACCTCCCTGGCATGCCCCGATGTTACATTTACCCAGTCAATAGTGGGGTAATTGAAATCAGCCATTATTATTGTGTTGCCCAGTTTGTTTGCGTCCCTAATTAACTTTAACATTTCTGCATCCATCAGTTCATCCTGGCCAGGTGGACGGTAGTACACTCCTATCACTATCCTTTTCTCCTTTACACATGGAATTTCAATCCACAGTGATTCAAAGAAGTGTTTTGTTTCCTGCAGAATTTTCAATCTATTTGATTCAAGGCTCTCGTTAATATATAATGCTTCCCCTCCACCAATTCGATCCACCCTATCACTACGATATAATTTGTACACCATTATGACAGTGTCCCACTGGTTATCCTCCTTCCACCAGGTCTCAGAGATGCCTATTATATCTAATTTTTCATTTAGTGCATTATATTCTAACTCTCCCATCTTATTTCTTAGGCTCCTGGCATTCACATATAGACATTTCAAACTATGTTTGTTGTTCCTATTTACATGATGCTTAGCACTTGACAGTATTAATTTGCAATGTTTTGTCTGATTTTTAATTTTTTTAAGGACACCTACTACGATCTCTTTTGCAACCTCACTATCAGGATACCCTATCTTCCCTGCTTTGGTGATATCTTTGAAAGATACCTTATCCCGAACCATGCGCTTTTGAGGCCTTCCCCCCATTTCTAGTTTAAAAGCTGCTCTATCTCTTTTTTAAATGCCGACGCCAGCAGCCTAGTCCCACCCTGGTTAAGGTGGAGCCCATCCTTTCGGAATAGGCTTCCCCTT
The DNA here is from genome assembly GCF_901765095.1 of Microcaecilia unicolor. Taxonomy (NCBI): domain Eukaryota; kingdom Metazoa; phylum Chordata; class Amphibia; order Gymnophiona; family Siphonopidae; genus Microcaecilia; species Microcaecilia unicolor. The sequence goes on along the minus strand of NC_044032.1, from coordinate 102,001,531 downwards.
CCCCAGAATGTTGCCCAGTTCCTAACAAATCTAAAACCCTCCTCCCTGCACCATCATCTCATCCACACATTGAGACTCCAGAGCTCTGCCTGTCACTTGGGCCCTGCGCGAGGAACAGGTAGCATTTCAGAAAATGCTACCCTAGAGGATCTGGATTTGAGCTTTCTACCTAAGAGCCTAAATTTGGCTTCCAGAATCTCTCTCCCACATTTTCCTTTGTCATTGGTACCCACATGTACCAAGACAGCTGGCACCTCCCCAGCACTATCTAATATCCTATCTAGGTGATGCATGAGGTCTGCTACCTTCGCACCAGGCAGGCAAGTCACCAGGCGATCCTCACGCCCACCAGCCACCCAGCTATCTATATGCCTAATGACTGAATCGCCAACTACAACAGCTGTCCTAACCTTTCCCTCCCAGGCAGCACTTGGAGACATATCCTTGGTGCGAAAGGATAGTAGATCCCCTACTTCCTACTTCAACAGGGCGATGCTCTCCTTCTAGGAGACCTCCCTCCTCCAAGGTAGCACAGGGGCTACCAGACTGGAGGTGGGACTTCTCTACAACATCCCTGTAGGTCTCCTCTATGTACCTCTCTGTCTCCCTCAACTCCACCAAGTCTGCTACTCTAGCCTCAAGAGAACGGACACGTTCTCTGACAGCTAGGAGCTCTTTGCACCGGGCACACACATATGACATCTCACCAGCTGGGAGATAATCATACATGTGACACTCAATGCAAAAGACTGGATAGCACCCCTCTCACTGCTGGACTGCTGACTCCATCTTAGTGTTTTTGAATTTTTCAATAATTTAAAACTTGCTACAGTATTAAGGATATTAGCCTAATATAAAAGTGTCTTTTAGTTTATATAGTATATTTTATGATTTACTTAGAGGCTTATTTTCAAAGCACTTAGCCTCCCAAAGTTCCATAGAAACATATGGAACTTAGCCTCCCAAAGTGCTTTGAAAATATGCCTCTTAGTGTTTCCTTCTTAGATGGTCATGAAATGTATTTAAAACTCTGTAAGATCACTCCTTGCTTGTTACCCTAATTACAATAACTATAAATTACTACTACTACTATTTAGCATTTCTATAGCGCTACAAGGCATACGCAGCGCTGCACAAACATAGAAGAAAGACAGTCCCTGCTCAAAGAGCTTACAATCTAATAGACAAAAAAATAAATAAAGTAAGCAAATCAAATCAATTAATGTGAACGGGAAGGAAGAGAGGAGGGTAGGTGGAAGCGAGTGGTTACAAGTGGTTACGAGTCAAAAGCAATGTTAAAGAGGTGGGCTTTCAGTCTAGATTTAAAGGTGGCCAAGGATGGGGCAAGACGTAGGGGCTCAGGAAGTTTATTCCAAGCGTAGGGTGCAGCGAGACAGAAGGCGCGAAGTCTGGAGTTGGCAGTAGTGGAGAAGGGAACAGATAAGAAGGATTTATCCATGGAGCGGAGTGCATGGGAAGGGGTGTAGGGAAGGACGAGTGTGGAGAGATACTGGGGAGCAGCAGAGTGAGTACATTTATAGGTTAGTAGAAGAAGTTTGAACAGGATGCGAAAACGGATAGGGAGCCAGTGAAGGGTCTTGAGAAGAGTTGTCCTAGGGGTGGGTGGGAAGATCCTGCAGTGCCTGTTAGATTCTATCTGTTAATGCTGTGGTACAAAGTTTTTAAAACTAAGTGGAAAAGACTGTGGAAATGAGTTGATAAAATTTGCTTTTTATATTTTATTTTGCCTAACACTAACCTACAATTCCTCCTTTATACCACAATCTTTAAGTTCCCAAAGCACAAAGCAAAATAGCGTTCACTTACCAGAGAAATGTTCTCTTCTCTCGGAACTTCTCAGAAAGAAAGTTCAGAGGGACCTTTCCTCTTTATATAGTTTTGAATCTAAGGGGCCTCTTTTAAACAGGCACTTTGAAGCTGACTCAGCAACCTATGCAAGTATTTTACTTCCCCACACCTTAATTAACACTTAATTGAGGTCGCTGGATGAGATACCTCTCCAGCAGCCAAGGAACAGAAAATAACTGCCTTTTAGAACAAGATTTTTTGGCTATTTAGTTTCTACCTCTAGAAAAGATTTCAGTTTAAAACTATGGGGAAAATGCCTATTTCTAGAGAAAATTTCAGTTTAAAACTATGGGAAAAGGGTTTGTACACTATCCTGCTTATAATCGAACGAGAAAAACGCCCAAGTTCCGACCTAAATCGGGAGATGGATGTTTATCTCACAAAAACGAATAACGCGGTATAATCGAAAGCCGAACTTGGACGTTTTCAACTGCACTCCATCGCGGAAGCGTACAAAGTTGACGGGGGCATGTCGGAGGCGTGGTGAAGGCGGGACTGGGGCATGGTTATCACCCGAACAGAGATGGGCGCCTTTCGCCGATAATGGAAAAAAAAGTATGCGTTTGTACCTAGAATTTAGGGCACTTTTCCTGGACCCTGTTTTTTCACGAATAAGGCCCCAAAAAGTGCCCTAAATGACCAGATTACCACCAGAGGGAATTGGGGATGACCTCCCCTGACTCTCCCAGTGGTCACTAACCCCTTCCCACCACAAAAAATGATGTTTCACAACTTTTTATTTTCACCCTCAAATGTCATACCCACCTCCCTGGCAGCAGTATGCAGGTCCCTGGAGCAGTTGTTAGGGGGTGCAGTGGACTTCAGGCAGGTGGACCCAGGCCCATCCCCCCCTACCTGTTACAATTGTGCTGCTTAATGCTTAGTCATCCAACCCCCCCAAACCCACTGTACCCACGTGTAGGTGCTCCCCTTCACCCCTTAGGGCTATAGTAATGGTGTAGACTTGTGGGCAGTGGGTTTTGAGGGGGATTTGGGGGGCTCAACACACAAGGGAAGGGTGCTATGCAACTGGGAGCTCTTTTACCTTTTTTTTTTTTTTTTTTTTATAAAAGTGCCTGTCCGGTTGGTGTCCTGGCATGTGAGGGGGACCAGTGCACTACGAATCCTGGCCCCTCCCATGAACAAATGCCTTGGATTTATTCGTTTTTGAGCTGGGCGCTTTCATTTTCCATTATCGCTGAAAAACAAAAACGCCCAGCTCACAAATTGTCGAATAAAACATGGACGTCTATTTTTTTTCGAAAATACGGTTCAGTCCGCCCCTTCACGGACCCGTTCTCGGAGATACACGCCCATGGAGATAGACGTTTTCATTCGATTATGCCCCTCAATGGCAACTAGTTAATGATGCTTGCTTTTCTCTCTCTCTCTCTCTCTATCTCTTTTTATTCCCCCCTTAATACTAAACTAGATCCTGCAGTGCCTGTTAGATTCTATCTGTTAATGCTGTGGTACAAAGTTTTTAAAACTAAGTGGAAAAGACTATGGAGATTAGTTGATAAAATTTGCTTTTTATGTTTTTATTTTGCCTGACACCAACCTACAATTCCTCCTTTAAACCCCCAATCTTTAAGTTCCCAAAGCACAAAGCAAAATAGTGTTCACTTACCAGAGAAATGTTCTCTTCTCTTGGAACTTCTCTTATCCCCCTTCCCCAACTCCCTTTCAAATTGGTCACTCCCCCACCAACACCTACCTGAAGGTCCTCTCCACTGGAACTTCCAACAGTGAGGCAGCAGAAGAACCACCTAATACCACTCCTGCTGCCTCACATTTTGCAACCAAAACAGAACATATTGCACGAACACCACATGAGACCATGATAGTATTTTGATTAGGAAGTCTTTAATTTTAATGTATGTTAGCATTAACATGTACTAGATTTGTTTGTTTATTTATTTGTGACATTTATATTCCACATTATCCCAAACAATTTGAGTTCAATGTGGATTACAATAAACAGTATAGAATGCATAACTAAGAATAATGCATAAGAAAGTAATTTGTTGTGAGAATCCAATTTTACAATACAGTATCATAAACATACTGGGATAACTATGGAAGTTTAACATTTTGAAAATCTATTACGAATGAGAAATTTATATGAAGCAAAGAGAAAGTTAATGGTAAACAGAGTAATAACCAATTCAGGTAATAATTAATTGTTTGAGATATGGTTGTTCTTTGTGAGGGTTTGTTTGAATAGGAACGATTTGAGGATTTTGCAGAATCTAGTATATTTCACACACAGCAAGGGCAATTATCATAACTACAGCATAGCTGCAAAATCCATAGGAACTTTTTACCTATAGATTTTGAACCAGTTTTCAAAGGTATACTTTCCCCTTTTGAAAATTGCCTATGGAAAATGCAGATTGGGCAAGCATTGGGGCAGGTGGCACCTGAGTGGGGTTGTTGATGGTGCTCCCCCCCCCAGAAAGGAACTTGCTAGTGGCATCCTACCCCTGTAGAGAGGAGCGTGTCAATGACACTCTTATCCCCCTCCAGGCCTCCCTAAAGAGAGAGCTGGTTTGATCAGTGGGAGGCTTTGTAGCTCTATTAGTTTGAGCACACATTCAGATCTCCCAGTGGCACCCCCATCATATGGAACCATAGGCAACCACCTTACTTTCCCTGCAGCGATCTGTGCCTTTCTTTTCTATGAATACTTTTATGACCAAACAATGGCAACACTATTGAATATACAAAAGTATTCATTTTGCTGCCGTGCGAAGAAGCTCTAAGTGCTAGAGGGTTAGAAGCTGATATGCATGGACCTTGGGGTGAAAGTGTCTGAGGATCTCAAGGGTATGAAACAATGTGACAAGGCAGAGGCCATAGCCAGAAGGATTTTGGGCTGCATAGAAGAGGAATCACCAGTGGGAAAAAGGAGGTATTAATGCCCTCGTACAAATCATTGGTGAGGACCCATATGGAATACTGTGTTCAGTTCTAGAGACAGTATCTTGCCGAGGATCTATGAAGACATAAAATGGTCCAGAGGAAGGTGACAAAAATGATATCAGGATTACGCCAGCAGATATATGAGAAGAGACTTAGACCTCAATATGTATACCCTAGAAGAAAGAAGGGATAGAGGAGATATGATACGGACATTTAAATACTTCAACAGTATCCATCTACAAACAAATCTTTTCCAGAGACAGAGAAACAGTAAAATCAGAGGACATAATTTGAGGCTGTATAGTGGTAGACTTAGGAGTAACATTTTTAAATATTTTTTCATGGAGAGGGTGGTGGATGCCTGCAATGCCCTCCCGGTGGAGGTGGTGGAACAAAATCTGTGACAGAATAAATGCGTGGGATAGACACAAAGGATCCCTTAATAGAAAGAGGATAGAATCAAAACAAAACTTAACACAACAGCTATAAGTTCATTTATGTTGTCCCATATATGGCAAGACAGATCAGGATGGGCTGAAGCAGTGGTGTGCTGGTAAATGTTTAACAACAGGCTCTCTCCCCGGTCCCGCTCTGCGCCCCTCCCCCAAATTGCAGAGCTGGCTATAGCCGGGGAGAGAGCCTGGGGAGGGGGGGCAATGCATTGCTCCAGGAAAAAAAAATTAAATGATCCCAGGTTCCAATCTAATTCATGTTTAATGTGCGATAAAATGCCATAAATAAGTAAATAAATATAAACTTTTAATGTTGAGCACCTGATTCTCAAAGTGAACATATTCCAAACACTATAATGAAAATAAAATGATTTTTTTTCTACCTTTGTTGTCTGGTGACTGTTTTTCTGATCATGCTGGCCCAGTATCCGATTCTGCTGCTATCTGTCCTCTTAACTCCGTTTCCAGGGCTTCCTTTAAATTTTTTCTTTCCTTTCCTCCTTTCTTCTTCATTTCTGGTCCTCCGCAGACTTGACTGTCCAGTGGATCCAGCTTCTGCCTATTTTCTTCATCCATGTGCAGTTTTTCTCCTCTCTTCCTTTTCCCTCATCTCATCTCCTTCCTCACTCTTCCCTCCCCTCCATCCATGTCCAGCATTTCTTCTCTCTCCCCTCCTCTCCCCTGCCCTCAATCCACCCATGTCCAGCGACCCTTTTCTCCCCCTGCCCTGCATGCACCCATACCCAGCGACACTCCTCTCCCCCTGCCGTGCATGCACACATACCCAGTGACCCTCCTATCCCCTGCCCTGCATGCACCCATACCCAGCAACCCTCCTCTCCCCTGCCCTGCCCTCCATCCACCCATGTCCAGTGACCCTCCTCTCCCCTGCACTGCATGCACCCATACCCAGCGACCCTTCTCTCCCCTCCATCTACCCATGCCCAGCGACTCCCTTCTCTCCACTGCCACCCCTCCCGAGTTGTTCAGCGAATTCTCCTCCCTCCCTCCTCCCTCCGGATCTGGTCCCTCACTGACCTAACTCTGAGTCACCCTGCCTTGTCCATTGAATTCATTGGGGTAGGCAGTTTTGCCTGCCACTGCCAGCACTGACTCTCCTCCGCTGCTGGATCACGCTTCAAAATGGCCGCCGAGACTTACAAGGCCGCCTCGAAGACTTCAGCAGAAGTCTCGCGAGGCCGCCTCTGGAAGTCTTGGCGGCCATTTTTAAAGAGCGAACCGGCAGCAGGGGAGGGTCAGCGCCGGCAGCGGCCAGGCAAGACTGCCTGCCCCGAAGAATTGGATGGACAAGACAGGGTGAATCAGAGTCAGGTCAGTGAGGGACCGGATCCGGAGGGAGGGAGGAGGGAGGGAGGAGAGCCGGCTCGCGCTTATTAACAACCGGCTCTCAAGTCGGAACAAAATTTAACAACCGGCTCTTGCGAGCCGGTGCGAGCCGGCTCCAGCTCACCACTGGGCTGAAGTGAGCTTCAACAGCAACCCCAGCAGTGAGGAAGTGAGGGCAATGCCAGACAGATTTCTAAGGTCTGTGTCCCGTATATAGCAAGATAGATCAGGATGGGCTGGAGTGGGTTTCGACAGCAACTCTAGTAGCAGGAAAGTAGGACCAGTGCAGGGCAAACCTTTTTACTGTCTGGGGCCTGAAAATGGCAAGGACGGATCAGAATCAAGTATGCATATTTTATACCATGATAAATTCTTCCAGCAATGGTGACCCACACTTTTACCCTGTGTTAAAACCCATGGTATTTTATACCATGGTCAATATTGTATATCTCGGTAGGGGAGGGGAAGACATTGTAGTCAGGGCCACCAAAAGACACAGTCGGGCCCAGGGCAAGACCGCCACCTCCACCTGGGCTGCCGGGGTGCTGCCCCCCCCCCCCATATTCAGGTTGCCTGTTCCCTTATCTTCTGTGTCTGACTGCTCCTGCTTCTGTGTGCCGAGACCCAAATGACTGCATTAACGCAATATCCTGGATTATCGTGTTAATGCCGTCATCCGGGTCCCGGCCGGCACACAGGAGAAGGAGAGAGACAGACCTGGAAGAAGCTGGCCAGCACCGGGTCCCCCCTTGGAGGCCAAGCTCAGGGAATTTTGCCCCCCCCCCCCCCCCCCACTCGCCCTTCTCGGTGGCCCTGCATAAGATGGAACTTAGTGAATAAAATGTTGGAATAATACTATTGGATGTTGGTTCAATAATGATTTGATAATTAATGTGACTGTTGGGCAAACCGGATGGACCATGCAGGTCTTTATATGCCGTTATTTATTAGGTTGTTATGCCACCCTAATCCCATACCCAAGAATGCTGATTCTCAACACCTATAAAAGAACGTGTTGTTGAAAAATACGAGCAATTTTCAAATGGCCCATTTCTGAACTATTTGAACATTTCCTCTTTGGGTACTAGCCTCTGTAATAGAGCCTTAGTACACGATCAACTGCTAGCATACACATTACGCTGGGTTCAATGTATACAATAGCAATAACACTTGTTAATTCACAGACATCCTAGTTTATAGTTACCGCATGTGATTCAATTCACTTGGTTGCCTAAGGAGCATATTATGTGTTCCAAATTCAAATAATGATTCTAAGCTTTGTTACAAATGTCACAGCTTGAAATTGGAAATCATAACTTTCAGCTCTTTTGAGCTTTTCTGAAGCTGTCTGGAAGTTACACAGACTCCGCAGGAAAGTATTGTCAAGTAGGTTTCAGTAATGATACATGTTGATGCATTTCTGTCTACATGTCCTATGAAATACTTTTGCCCCTCTTGCCGCTCTTCTTTGCTAGCAGATGGATTATAATCAATTGATCTGTCAAAGGAAGAATAGCCTTTTGCTTAAAAGAAGGCTTTTAGTGACAACCTGAATATAAGGTTTGTTTTTACATTCTTTTACAAAAGAACACACACTGCCTGAGGCAAGTTTAATAAACCCTTTCAAATCTGGCAAGCTTGTTTGAACTGTTTAGGGATTTAAGATATTATAGAGGCCTTTACTAAGGTTTCATTGTATTTGAAACTAGAATCCAGGGGCTGAAATAACTTTTTAAGATTTCTTCATGTTGGTAATTATTTTTTTAGGGTTTTAAGGGAAATTTTTGAAAAGCATTTACCCATGCACACAGGTATGAAGGCAAAGAAGCCAAACGTTTCCAGTGACATCACTGGTATAAAAAATGGTGTAGCCTGGAACTTGTTAATAAACTCATTCCAAAACATAATGCTTAGCCAGCTAGATGCTAGTTGCTAATATTCAGACTGAGATAGACCGTTATCTCCGCTGAATATTAACGCTTAGCGCATAGTTTAGCGGGCAAATTGGACTGCATAAATAGCAGTCCTATCTATGCTCGCTATTGACTTAACTGGCCAATGCTGAATATTCATATAGCCGTTTAAGTTACAGCTGGCCACAAAAACCCCAGATATTCAATGCCAGTTACCAGAAACAGCCCGTCATTGAATATCCAGGGCTCAGCACAGGCGGCAGCAGCTAACCGTGCTGCCAGCCACCAGCTGAATATCGGGGGAAAGAATAGATAACACTTAAAACATTAAAACCCCTTCAGGCCTCCTAGAAAAATTACAAGTCAAAAACCATAATTCTTGATTTACAGGAACTGAAGAAACTATGGCTAACAGGGCTGATGATCCCATGATGGTTATCCAATTTGCATTTCCCCAGGTGGGCCCTGGACTGGTCTAACAGGAATCCAAAAAACAAAAAAGGAAATTATTAGGTAAGACAAAATTTCACCTCTCTTTTCATCCAGCTAGTCCAGTCCAGATTATTGGGATATACAAAAATTCTGTCCCTCAGGATAGAAGGAAGACAAGGCCTCCTTCACCACTGCTCTGCCAAAGGCACTATTCCATCTAGCTAACACATCAATCTTGTAGTGTTTGCCAAAGGAGTGCAGTGATAACCATGTTGCTGCCTTACAGATATCTTCTAGATTGACCGCCCGATCTTACACTCAAGAAGTCACATGAGATCATGTGGAATGACCCTGAAGACCTTCTAGAACCACTCAATTATTGAAGATATATGCAACATCAATGGCCTCTTTAATTCAGTGTGCCAAGGAGAACATAGTAGCTGCTTCACCCTTGCACAGATGTTAGGTTCTCAAGGATCTCGGACACTGGACTGATGAGAGCCCTTGGGCTGCTGCTGATGAGGAGCAGCAGCAGCAGGCAAAAACCCACCAACTAGGACTGGACAGGACACAGGATTCACAAGCAGGATAGAGAAACAGGACTTCATCTGTGCTAGACCGCCGTTCCCTAGGGGTTGAGCCCCTAGGTGCAGGCAGCTGGCAGGACTTACTGGACGGAGTGGATCAAGACAAACTTGACTAGACAGGGTACAGGATATAGGGTCTCAAGCAGGCAGGAAACAAACCCAAGCTTGGCTAGAACAGGGTTCAAGGTACAGGATCTCAAGCAGGCAGGAAACAAACACAAGGTTCACAACCAGAAGGGAAAGGAAGCCAAAAGCAGACAGGGAAGGAGCAATCAGGACTGGATTCAAGACAGGATACAGGAGACTCAAACAGGCAAGGAATACAGACTAGGGACACTAACTAAGAAACAAGGCTAAGCAAGACAAGGCAGAAGTGCACTAAGCACAAACACCAACCTGGACCTTTGGCGTTTGCAAAGGCAAAGCAGAAAGTTTCCAGGTGGCTAATAAGCCCATCAGCAGCTGAGCTCAGCTGCAGCAATCTCAAGTCAGCTAAGGGTGAGGCTAGCTGCCAAACTTCCAAGCAAGACTGGATGGCTAAAATATCTGGACTGGACTGAAAAGAGAGTCTGGAAAGTCTATGGCAGCCACCGGTTCTGGCCACCAGAGGGCGAGAGGAGCACAAACCAAGAAAACAGACTTGTGAACAGGACAAAAAATCTGATCAATTTCATGAAGGTATTTTCACCTCTAGATAGTGTAAATAGGACTATACAAATCCAATCTGCCATTGACCTGAACTTTGAGAATGCTGGTAGTGAAACTGTCTAATTCACATGGAAAGGAAAAACCACCTTTGGAGCGGAGGAGTGGCCTAGTGGTTAGGGTGGTGGACTTTGGTCCTGGGGAACTGAGGAACTGAGTTCGATTCCCGGCACAGGCAGCTCCTTGTGACTCTGGGCAAGTCACAACCCTCCATTGCCCGCTGCATTGAGCCTGCCATGAGTGGGAAAGCGCGGGATACAAATGTAACAAAAAAAAAAAGAAAGGAAGAAACCATCTGAATTGTGTGTAGGTCAGATGTAAAGGACAAATAAGGCACCCAATATGAGAAGACCTGCAAGTCTATAGCCATCTCACCAAACATAGAGCCACTAGGAAAATCATCTAAAAAGTAAGGTCATTGAAAGAGGCCTGTCTCAAGGTGAAGTACTACTAATAGGTACTTTTAATATGCCAGATGTTGATTGGGGTATCACTATTACAGGGTCTTTTAGAAGCAGGGATATCCTGGATTCTCAACAGGGGGAACTAGTAGTTGGTAATGGAACCTACGTTGGATAGGGCCCTTCTGGACTTAGTACTTACTAATGGGGAGAGTGTTTCTGATGTTATAGTAGGTGATCATCTGGAATCCTGTGATCACCAGATGGTGTGGTCTAATATTAAGACAGGTGTGGAGAAGGCCCACTCAAAAGTGAAGGCTCTTGACTTCAAAAAAACTAACTTCATTTAGATGGGGAATTATCTCAAGGAATTGCTGTCTAGAAGGGAACATCTGAAAGTTGGAAAGCAGAGAGCAAAACTGAAAGGAGCTATTGTAAAGGCAACAAACCTTTTTGTAAGGAAAGTAAATAAAAGTAAGAGGAAAAGGATTTTGTTTTGGTTCTTAAAAGTAGTAGCTGAAAAGGTAAGGAAAAAGAGGTTAGCCTTTATAAACTACGAGAGATCACAGAAAGACAATATCTGGAAAAGCTAAGAGAAGCTGGTAGAGTAGTCAGGAAAGCAAAGATGCAAATGGAAGAAACAATAACCAATACGGTAAAATGGGAGGACAAGACAAGTTTTAGATATATTAGTGATAGAAGGAAGTGCAAAAGTGGCATTGTGAGACTCAAAGGTGAAGGGGAGAAATATGTTAAAGATGATAAAGATAAGGCATAATTGCTTAACAAATATTTCTATCCTGTGTTCACAGCTGAAGGGCTGAGAGCAGGACCACAGAAGACAAACAAATAGGAACGAGGGTATGGGGAGGTGGTAGTCCTTTTCTCTACAAGGCAGTCTTAATAGCTAAATTATGCATACTGTTACAGTGGATTCAAGATGTTCCTCCTTAATTGACTGTGGAAGAATCAGAGGTACACTTTGTTAACTATGAAGTATCTCTCACTAAATACCAGAGGCTGCAAAGCAAAGAAGCAATTTTTAAAACTGTGGACTCCTTACCTTAACACTTTTGCTCCATGTGTATGTTCTTCATTGTTGAATACATTTGCTTTTAACTCCTCACTCTTGTTATACCGTTTGCTATAGGATTGGATATGAGTGGGGTAAGTGGGATTCATGGTTGTTTGAAAGTGGGTGGGTTTTGGAGGGTGGGGGTGTACTTATTGAAAACTGTTCATTGTCCTATTTGCTTATCTATACTTTTTGATTGTTGTTTCTTTCTGTGAATAATGGAAATAAAGATATTTAAACATAAAACAGAGAACAGTAAAACTTTTGGAATCCAATGGATTATAGAACCTGAGGCAACATGGTTTCACTAGAGTCTGGTTTTGTCAGACAAATCTGATTAATTTCTTTGACTGGGTGACCACAGAATTGGATTGAGGGAGAGTGCTAGATGCGGTGCATTTAGATTTTAGCAAAGCGTTTGACACGGTTCGCATAGGTGACTAATAAATAAACTGAGTGTCATTGGTATGGGCCCTAAAGTGACTGAATGGGGTTGGAAATGGTTGAGTGATGGTGACAGAGGGAAGTGGTAAATGGAGCTCATTCTGAGGAAATGAATGTTACCAGTAATGTGCCACAAGGTTCGGTTCTTGGGCTGGTTCTTTTTGACATTTTTGTAAGTGATGTTGCTGAAGGGTTGTCCCTGGGAGATGGACGTCCATGTTCCAATTTATGTTGAAAGATGGATGTCCATCTCTTTCGAAAATGAACTTGTATGAGATCAAATTGAGGGGTCCTCCTCCAGCCCACCAGGAGCTGAAAGGCTGATGAACTCAATTCCAATTCCCCTGGGTCCAGCAACTGTCTGCTCATTTAATCCACCTGCAGATTCTATGGGACACCAACATCATGTGAGATTCAGTTCCATCCAGCTGCATAGCTTGCTGATCTCCTATATCACAGCAGGCCTTTTGGTGGTCACATAAACCAGTTGCTTTTTACATAAACCAGCAACCATGGCATTGTTTGATATCACTCATTTGAGTTTGCCCAGAATCAACAGCTACTGAGTAAGATAAATAGTTATTTTGAACAAAAGATTTCTACTATAAACTACAATTATTAACAGTTCAGTCCTTGTCAGAACCTAATGAATCTTTTACTAACTGGTCTAATGATATTCCAGTTGATCGTCTTTGGTGCAAGTTTTCAGACACTGACCATCATATTTTTTTCAAAGACGGTACTTAAGTTTGGTAAGGGTCATTGAGATCTTGATCCTTGTTCTGCTGCACTGCTAAAGTTCCTCCGTCAAGCAAGCCTTGTCTGGTTACTATCAATTCTGAACTTGCCCCAGGATTCTATATATGGCGCCCAAAATTGGGCGCTTTACTTTGGGCGCAGATTCAAGATTGTGTGCCCAACTAAATTGGTTCACAATTAGTGCTAATTGACACTAATCAAAACTTGCTATCTGGTATTCCATAAGAATGTGCGCCCAAATCCTGGAGCAAGCAACCCAAAAGGGAGTGTGGTCATGAGAGGAGCATGGGCAGGTCAGAGGTTTTCCTAAAATTGGCACTCAATGTTACAAAATACCAGGGATATGCGCCTAATTCGGGTGCCAAGAATTACACCTGGTTTCAGCACGCTATTTTATAATGGGTGCTCATTTTTGAGTGGACATTATAAAATAGCATTGAGTGACAATTTGTTTTTTCAGCATCTATGTTGGAGCACCATTTACTGAATCTAGCCCTTGATATTTAAGCAGGGGTATTTGCCATCTCTTTTCAGGCAGTTTCAAAGGATCCTTCTAAACCAACCAATAGTTGTTCTAATTACTATCCAATAGCTAACATCCCTTTTCTTGCAAAGATAAAAGAAGCCATGGTTGTTCTCTATTTGCAGGAATATTTGGATAAATTCAATCTATTAGATCACATGCAATCAGGTTTTTGGAAATTTTATAACACCAAAACGTTTTGCTATCATTAGTTATGGAACTTAGATCATTGATTGATCAAGGTCAATCTGCTATCTTCAATGCCATTCGATCTTGTCGATTATAATTTACTGTTAGACAAGTTGGATTTGTTTGGAATTTTGGGTCCTTTTACCCTGGTTTTTCAGCATTCTTAAAAAATAAATGTTACAGATTCATCAGAAATGGATCATGTTCATCAATTTTGAGCCTGGGTTGTGGAGTGCCACAGGGGTCACCTTTATCTCCAATTTTATTTAATGTACTTTTCAGTTTTCTCAACAAAGATATTAAAGCCCTAGGCCTTTCCTATTGTATTTATGCAGATGATGTCCAGATTAGTACTCATTAAAAGAAAAATAGTCAAAAACGTTTCAATGATATTAATGACTCTTTTGAAAATCTCAAATTGGATGATTAGACACCACCTAAAATTGAATTCTGAAAAGACAACAATGTTATGTGTGAGTGGGAGGTCTCCTTCTCGTCCAACTATTTACCCAACATTAGATGGTAAAATGATCAGCCTATACATAGTAACATAGTAAATGACGGCAGATAAAGACCTGAACGGTCCATCCAGTCTGCCCAACAAGATAGTTTGTAGTTTAGGGTTTGGTTGGATTCTGAATTGAAAGGTGATTTCCAGATTAAACTATTATCTTCTTCAATATTTTTCCATTTTCGCTTAATGTGTCCGATTTCTTCTTATTTCTCTTTAGATGAAATGCAAAAAATTGTCTATGCTTTGATTTTTTTTTCCTAGAATTGATTATTGTAACTCATTGTATCTGGGTCTTTCTAAGAATTCTGTATTTAGGATCCAATTATTATAAAACACAGCAGCAAGAATATTGATACATAAATCTAAATTTGATAGTGTAAATCCTTTGCTTAAACTTTTGCATTGGCTTCCTGTTGCTGCTAGGATAGAATTTGAAATGTTATGTTCAGTTCTATAAATCCTGGTGGACATTGTCCTGAGTACTCAATTTCTCTAGTTTCTCTCAGGGCTGACCATGGTTTTAGTAGGTTGATTCATAGGAAGAAACTCTCAGTTCCTTTATCGTCTTCTTAGAGGTTATACTCCTCTTGTAAGAAGCTATTTTGCTTTGCAGCAGTTCTGTCATAGAATTCTTTGCTGATTGGAATAGCAAAGAGGCACTGAGTGTCTAGTAGCGGCAGAAGAAAAAACAGAAAGCAGACACTGGAAGTCCAAACAGTTTCTTTATTCATACAGACCCGATGTGGTCATGTTTTGCCAATAAGGCTGCATTAGGGGTAGTAACATAAAACAGCTAATAAAGAAATAAAGGATATATCACCAAATGATAAAACAATAAAAAACGGCATTTATATAAAAAGCCAATTATAGGATATACAAAAAACATATAAAAAGCACATCAATAAAAATCTTTAATTAATAAGTTCTTAAACTTCACATATAAATAAGAACAAAAAAGACTAAAAGGTTAGGCAAATTGAGCAAATAATAAAAGTAAAAACAAACATACCTAACCAGGGACAAGGAAAGGCTTAGCCCAGTGTAATGGAAGGATTTAAAGATTGCTTTCCAACTCTATCTGAGTGACCGACAGTGCACTTTCTGTTTGTGTGAAAGTGATTTGGAATGTGTACGAAGATAAGACACAGCTATGAGTGGAGGGGGGGGGGGGGGGGGAGCATGTTTCAAGTCCAGGCTGGCCACCTGAACAGAGAAACATGTGACCAAATTCCAACATGTCTTAAGCATTCTGTAATTTTCCTCAACTCTGAAAATGAGTTCTAAGCCTAATAAAAACAGCTCTGAACAGTTGAAGCTGGAAGCTCATCTATGGATGGACATATCGCATAGAAAGACTGCTCCTGGTCACGAGACTCTGGCTTCATCGAGAAAAAGGGCTTCTCTTAGCCAGAGGCGTATCTGAACTTCAGCGGTAGGGGGGGCCAGAGCCAGAGTGAGGGGGCACATTATAGCCCCCCCCTGTCGCCGCCACCGCCGCCGCCATTGCCAATCCCCCCGGTCACCAGTGCCGAACCCCCTGCCGCCGTCACCTACCTTTGCTGGCGGGGGACCCCAAAGTCCGCCAGCCGAGGTCCGCTTCCTCTTGCCGCTACCTTTAAAAATATTCCTTCAGCTGGCGGGAGACCCCAACCCCTGCGAGTCGAGGTCACTGCACATTGTATGTGCAGGACGTCAGACTCACAGAAACAAAGTCTGTGAGTCTGATGTCCTGCACGTACAACGTGCAGTGACGTCAGACTCCGAAACTGGATTCAGCAGCTTTGAACAGCATGGAGGACGAAGAAGAACTTGAAAGACCTCGGCTTGGCTGGCTGAAGGAATATTTTTAAAGGTAGCGGCAGGAGGAAGCGGACCTCGGCGGGGGAGGGTTGACGACGGGAGGGGGGTCCAGGGCGAAATCTGCGGGGGCCCAGGCCCCCGTGGCCCCACGCAGATACGCCCCTGCTCTCAGCTGATGTAAAAAGCCTGGGTGACATGGTGGCCAGTGATATATGTATAGCTTATTATTGCTTCATTTCCTAGCCTAGAAAGCTTTGCTTGGATGTAGTGATGTAATGATTGTTTATAGGTATTGTTTCTCCTCAGCTATATAGCCTAATCATTGTGTATATATCTTAATCATTGTGTATCTTAGACTCTCCATTTAGACCTCTAATAAAAGTCTCATTTACCTAATACGCAGTGTACTTTTTCAAGTGAAAAAGGTGCCGGTACTCAAATGTTAGGCCACCCTTCAGGGGTGGGGGTAATCACTGAGGGACCCTCCCCACAATAGCCAGGCCCCCTGCAACCAGTCCCAGAACCTATGACAAGGCAGAATTGGTGTGTAGAGTCTGAGCTCTTTCATTAAAACTTGAGGACTATGGGTCAATTTTAGCAGCCAATGGAAAAGGTGCCGGTACTCAGTACCCCCAAGTACCCCCTCAAAAAAAGCCCTGCTAATACGAATCCAAAAGAATCCACGGTAATTGTTGAGTAGTCTGTGTTAGTGCTGTGTCAGTGAGGAGGGCTGTAAAACCAGGTCAGAACACCCAGATAGTACAACTGATGACCTAGAGGAATAATGTAAAAGCTTACTAGTAAAAGTGGAAGGCATCTAGCTTACTCACAAGGAAATTGTTTTCAATTTTATCTGTGTCAAAGCCAAAAAGGTAAAAAAAAACTTTTAAAAGAAGTAATTATTATTATTTGTTACATTTATATCCCACATTTCCCCACCTATTTGTAGGCTCAATGTGGCTTACATAGTACTGGAGAGGTGTTACAGACTCTGGTGTAAACAAATACAAAGTGATGTTGTGGTAAGATAAAGTTCATGTGGCACAGTTGTGTAATGTCCATTACGTTCTTTAGTTTTGTTGTGTTGCAGAGATCAGGCATTTATGTTGGATCGGTAGGGTATGCCTTTTTAAACAGGCTAGTTTTTAGTGTTTTCCAGAAGTTTAGGTGGTCGTTCGTAGTTTTCAAGGCTTTTGGTAATGCATTCCACAGTTGTGTGCTTATGTAGGAAAAACTGGACAAGTAAGTTGATTTGTATTTGAGTCCTTTGCAGCTTGGGTACTGCAGATTTAGGTACGTTCATGTTGATTCAGATGTGTTTCTAGTTGGTAGGTCGATCAAGTCTGTCATGTATCCCGGAGCTTCACCGTAGATAATTTTGTGAACCAGAGTGCAGATTTTGAAAGCAATGCATTCTTTGATTGGGAGCCAGTGTAGTTTTTCACGTAGGGGTTTTGCACTTTCAAATCGTGTTTTTCTGAAGATAAGCCTAGCTGCCATGTTTTGAACGGTCTGAAGTTTCTTTAAGGTTTGTTCTCTGCATCCCACATAAATTCCATTGCAGTAGTCTACATGGCTTAGTACCATTGATTGTATCAGGTTGTGAAATGTTCCCCTCGGGAAGAATTGTTTCACGCGTAAGAGTTTCCACATTGAGTGGAACATTTTCTTTGTTGTGGATGTCACTTGGCTCTCTAGTGTTAAGTTGCGGTCCATTGTAACGCCGAGGATTTTTAGGCTGTCTGAGATAGGGGGGGTGTAATCTGGGGTGTTGATAATTGTGGGGTTATCCATGCTGTGTAGGGATGAGAGGATGAGACAGTGTATTTTTTCTTTGTTTAGTTTTAGTTGAAATGCATTTGCCCAAGAGTCCATGATGTTCCATCTGATCTTGATTTTGTTGGTGATTTCTGTCAGTTTAGATTTGTAAGGAATGAATATTGTGACATCGTCTGTATAGATGAAAGGGTTAAGGCCTTGGTTGGATAAGGACTTGGCTAGTGGGGTCATCATTAAGTTGAAGAGGATCGGTGATAGTGGTGATCCTTGTTGTACTCCGCAGTCTGCTTTCCACAATGAAAATATGTTTGAGTTTGATTTTACTTGATATGTTCTTGTGGTTAGGAAACCCTTGATCCAGCTAAGTATGTTTCCACTAATCCCGAACTTATCTAGTAATCTTATTAATATATTATGATTTACCATGTCGAATGCACTAGACTTGTCGAATTGGAGGAGGAGGATGTTTTTGCCTATTGCTATTTCCTGCATGAATTTGGCTAGGAGAGTGAGTAGTACTGTTTCTGTGCTGTGGAGGGGGCGAAAACCTGACTGTGATTTGTGTAATATTGTATCGTCTAATCAGACATTCACATAGTGTAAGAGCATTGCTGGAGTAAAGGCTGAAAATAAGACTAAAATCATTAAAACACCAAAGGGTGTGAAAGAATCCCACTCTATAAAAGACCAATTGTCTATAAGAAGTTTTAGTAAAAAGATGTGAGACTTACTTCAGCAGTGGTTCCTTCACAGAAATGGAGCAGCAGCTTGTCTTCAACTGACTGATGGACTACAATGCCTCCTGGGCTGAGTAACACCCCCGTGACTTGATCCAGACAACATGATGTCTGTTTTGGTCTGATATTTGAAGATTACAAAGTACAATTAGAATCTTTTAGAAAAGAATTAAGACAGACTAAGTTTGAAAAATTCAAGAGAGATGATTTAGACTACCGTTTTGGCAATGTTTACCAATGGCGTAATAATAAAAGAATGTTTAATAAATCAAACTCTTACAATCAGAGAGAAAACAATGTGAGACAACCTGTATATGATTAAAAAAAAGGTTTCCCTAAAGAAGTCACGGATGGAGATAGAAATTTTAGATATAATGAAAGTGAGAAAACTGTTACGGATAGTAATAGAGTAGAATTCGATGGTAATAGAGGAAAATTTGAAAGTGCTAGAAAACGCAGTAGAAGAGAGTCTGAGGAAATATTTGACCCCTCGGCCCCCCTTTACACCACCCCTCCCAGACTAAATGTTGATGAACAGGTTTTTCAATAGAAGACAAATGAAGACTGCCTACTTGTTACACTTGATGTGGACTCATTGCACACCACTATTCCACAATATGCTGCATTAGGTATCAGAGACAGTTTAAGAATGAATCCACATTTTAGAGAAATCCCCATAGAATTCTTAGTCTCTCTAGCAGAAATAGTTTTAAAACACAATTATTTTCATTTTAACAACAGATTTTATTTACAAATTAAAGGAACAACTATGGGCTGTACCATGGCTCCCTCAATTGCAAATTTGTACATGGCTAAATTTGAGAAGACATTTCTGACAAATCATCCATTTCAGAGACATGTGTTAGTTTAGAAAAGGTACATAGATGATGTACTCATGATATGGGCAGGCAATGAAAAAGAACTGATTAACTTTTATGATTGGATTAATATACAAGATGACAACATACATTTTAAAATAGAATATAATGTCTAGTATTCCTTTTCTAGATGTGCTTATTTCCCAGAAAAATGGTAGGTTTTATACAGACATTTATAGAAAACCTACCGATGTTAACAAGCTCCTCCATTTTTCTAGTGTCACAGCAGATCACTCAAAAACAATCTTCCCTTTAGTCAATTTTTAAGGGTCCAGAGAGTATGATCAGTCAAACATATGTACAAAGAAAGAGCAATGGATCATATTGGCACTTAGTACAAACAAACAAAGTCTTTTTACATAAAGATATTTTAGTCTCATACAAGAGAGGTAAGAATTTGAATGATTTTTTAGTGTCATCAGATTTTAACAAACATGCAACATGTGAGAAAACTACTCCCCTTGGTCATAACCCCTGTGGTAAATGCTCAATCTGTCCAGTCAATCTCAAAACTACATTCATTATTTACCCTGTTAATAAGAAACCATATATTTTAAAACATTTCTCTAATTGCCAGTCTAGTTGCGTGGTAAATGCTTGCATTTGTCCCTGCAATCTTATGTATATAGGCAAAATCAAAAGAACACTCAATAAAAGAATAATAGAACACAGAAGAGCCATCAAGAGAAGTATTATAGAAAACCCCCTGGTGGAACATTCCCTAGCACACAGTCACAAATTCGAAGAATACAAGTTCTTTGTTATCTGTAAAATCCAACCTTCAAGATGAGGTGGGAATGTAGACAAAATCTTTGTAAAAAAAGAACAAAAGTTTATTTTTGATTTTAATACTGTACAACCTTATGGTCTGAACGAGGACTTGGATCTTTTAACCTGTATATGATGATTTTGTTCTCTCACACACTTTTTTTTTATTTTGTTGATCTGTTCTTATCTATGTATTTTTATCTAAGTGTTTTGTATGGTTTGAAAATTAAGATGTTTTAGCTGCACACATTTTTATGCTTTTACTTATTCTTTGAATGTTCATAGTATTTATTGGCACCTTTTTTTACATGTAAGTTTTTAATGTATAAGCTGGCACCCTTATTTTATGTACTTTTTATGGATTGGTTGTTTTTAATGGATTAGTTGTTTTTATGTATATTTATGTATTTATTGATTTTCCATATGACACATGCATCCATTTACACATATGTCTTCAATTTATATGAAAATTTCACAATGATAGCCTTTAACATGAGTTAGGTAGAGTCTGATGCTTTTTAGATCAGTTTTTTAGGTTTTAGTAATGTTTTTTTTCTTTACTTCAGATGGCATTGGATTTTATCTGTATGCATCTTTTCAAGCATTCTAGCCACGGGACACCCGATGATGTCACTGGAACGCTTCCAAGATGGCTGCTGGAACACATACTTTTAAAGCGTTTTTTTACTGTTTTTAAGCAGCATTTTTTTAGTAAGAATTACATTTTTATGAAGGGCTTCACTTAAGGAATCAGATTCTGCACTTAGTTTGTATTGTTTTCACCAAAAACTCCGTTTTTAAATGCTTTTATTTTATTTATTTATTACACATTTTCTTATACTTTTATTCTGATTCCTCAAAAGATTTCACACAGATATTATTTTAAGTATTTTCAAATTTTTAAGTTTTAATTCTGAGAATAAGGTTTCTCAGCATTATAAATAGTGGGCTAATCCAAGATGGTGGCCCCCATACAGAGGACTGAAGCTGCTGCTCCACTTCTGTGACGGAGCCACTGCTGAAGTAAGTCTCACATCTTTTTACTATTAGAAACTTCTTACAAACAATTGGTCTTTTATAGAGTGGGATTCTTTCACACCCTTTGGTGTTTTAATGATTTTAGTCTTAGTTTTAGCCTTTACTCCAGCAATGCTCTTACACTGTGTGAATGTCTGATTACTTCTTTTTAAAGTTTTTTTTTAACCTTTTTGGCTTTGACACAGATAAGACTGAAAACAATTTCCTTGTGAGTAAGCTAGATGCCTTCTACTTTTACTAGTATGCTTTTACATTATTCCTCTAGGTCATCTTGGATGATCAGTTATGCTAAGCCTTTCATTGTCCCTGGTTAGGTATGTTTGTTTTTACTTTTATTATTTGCTCAATGAGCCTAACCTTTTAGTCTTTTTTGTTCTGATTTATACGTGATGTTTAAGAACTTATTAATTAAAGAACTCGCCTTACTGAATACAAACATACTATCGATACGAAGAAACCTTCAAATGTCTTTAGCTAAACATTGTGATTTGTTACAACACTCTTTTGATCAACTGCAATGTGTTGTAATTGAACAATTGCTGGACAACGGACGTCATGGAAAGAACAAAAATGGATTTTTAAACTCCAAACTATGTCTCCAAGTGGATTAAATGGCCCATTAGAATGGGATGCTTTTTACTGATTGGTTGTCAGCGGTGCTGCATGTCTAGCAGTTGATTGGTTTCAATTGGATGATGCCACTAAAGTGGGTGTGTATTCCTGGTGGCGTCATATATAAGCAGGAGCCATTGTTTTGCCTTTCTGCTTTGCTTTCAAGACTGGTGAACATTATTAAGAATGCCCCCTGAAGCAGGATCAAAACAGGGGATCCCTCTGTCGGGGCAACAACTACGGGTGCCCACCCTTTGGGCTTTTTGGTTGAAGTCAGCGCTTCCCTGGATTGGACTACAACAGGCAGTCTTTGTTCCAGTGGTAGAAGCTAAGAGACGGTTTTTCATATATGCATGTGGAGCATCCGGACTTTAATTATAGTTACACTCTTCCAGTTGTTCGAAATATATTATTATGGATAGGGGACTTTTCTATTGAACTGATTGATTCCTCCATTTTTTTGCCACAGTTTTTTCTCCATTTGTGAGTTTTTTTTTACACGGGTTGGTTTCAGAGGCTGGTAAGAAATCTATGATGATGAGTCCGTTAAAAGGTAGACCATCTCTGGTTTCATTTATTTAAATTGAATTTAACAGTTGGAAAGTCCTTTATCCATTATGATATTGTGAGTGCATTCTTTATTGTGTAGTTTCTATTATTTCTGCTCTCTAGCTCTATTTTGATATTTTGACTTTTTATGTAAATGCCATTTTTTTATTGTTTTATCATTTGGTGATATATCCTTTATTTCTTTATTAGCTGTTTTATGTTACTACCCCTGATGCAGCCTTATTGGCAAAATGTGGCCATGTCGGGTCTGTACGAACAAAAAAACTGTTTGGACTTCCAGTGTCTGCATTCTATAGAATTCTTTGCCTATAGAACTCAGATTGGAACAAGATTATTTGAAATTTCAATCACAGTTGAAATGCTGGCTATTTCAGAATTATTATTATAACAATCGATAGATTGTCTCTATTAGTTAGGCACATGTTTTTATATTGTTTGGTAACCCATTGTAAACAATAATTATTATTATTTTGTAAATCATCCAGAGCCAATGGTTGAGATTATATATAAACCTTTTTACGTTATGTTATGAGAAAATGCTTCAAGGTCAGATGCTTGACCCTTGTCTTCAACTGACTGTCGGACTACAGTGCCTCCTGGGCTGAGTAACACCTCCAGGTGACTTGGCCCAGACAACATGTCCCCAGTCCCCTAGGCCCACATCAGTGGTCACTATCACCCAAACTGGAGGATTAAGAGGAATCCCTTTCAGGAGGTGATCTAGATCTTCCCAACAGGCCAACTGTCTTTTGAGGTCAAGCAGGAGCCACATCTTGAACTGCTAGGGCCTGAGGAACCAACATAACAGGGTCCACTGGAACAGTCTTATGTGTGCTTATGCCCAGGGTATCACCTCCAGAGTCACTGCTGTGGAACCAAGAAATTGGAAGTCATCCCTGGCTCTCAATTCCAATTCAGCACAGAACTCCCTCTTTTGAATGTGAAGTTTTTGTCAAGTTTGTGACTGCTTTCCATGTGGGTGCTGTCCTTGCCCGCTGGTGGCCAGAACTGGTGGCTGCTATGGACTGTTTTCTGCTGTCTTCCACGTTCTAGACTTCAGTGAGTCCGGTCCGGATTTTCCGGGTTGCCAGACTTGCTCTGCTGATTTGTCCTTGAACCGCAACCTTACTTGGCTGGTGATGATTGCAGCTGTGGGTTAGCTGCTGATGGGCTTATTAGCTTCTGTGAGCCTTGCTTGCTTTGCCTTGGTATCAAAGGTCTTCCATGAGTTCCTGTTGGTTTGTTCGAGTTCCTGCTCTGATAGTTTCCTGTGTGTTTGACCCTGCCTGTTTCTGGACATCTCTTGATTTCTGCCTGCCTAAAGACTCTGGTTAGTTTATGGATTACCCTTGTTTGCCACCTGCCTAGAGACTTTGCCTGGACCTGATTATTGCTTTTGTTAGCCACCTGCCCAGAGACTTTGCCTGGATGTGCTACTGGATAATGTTTACTGTCTACTATTAAAGCCTCTTCTAGTTATATTCTGTGGTTCCTGCCTGTTGTGTTCAGCACTGCTTTCTGCTTGGGTGATTTGCCTGCCGCTCCTTGGCAGTGGCCCAAGGGCTCACAAACCTAGTTCCTGCTTTGAGAACGTGACAGAATACCAAGGCCATGAACTCGGCAAGATCACCCTTCTAGCTGGGTTTCCAGCCTAAGACGTTTTCCCTTGTTGGTAATCTGGGTTTAAGCCCAGGTCCAGTCTCTAGTCCCAGGTTGGATTTCGGTCTGGACCCAGTTTCTGCTCTTGATGAACTGATGACGCTCCGAGATTACCGTGATAAACTTTTTCTTGATCCAGCCTTGAGGAATACTCCTGAAGCTGCAG
This sequence comes from Microcaecilia unicolor, assembly GCF_901765095.1. NCBI lineage: Eukaryota > Metazoa > Chordata > Amphibia > Gymnophiona > Siphonopidae > Microcaecilia > Microcaecilia unicolor. The sequence continues at coordinate 101,977,389 of NC_044032.1, read as the reverse complement.
CTGAGAGAAAGCGGGCCTGGGGGGTTTGGGTTTTCTGCAAACCCAGTTTCGGCGATTGATTCTTCTATCATGTTGGCATACTACCGCTACCAACTTCTCTCGGATCCAGCCCTGTGGGATACTACAGAAGCTGACGCCGAAAGAAGGCGCTGTGGAAGTCCCGAGTACAAGGCTTATACGCAGTTTCTGTGGAGCCTTCTGAAGGCCAGTCTCGGTTCAGTTCCTGATTCCAGTCTGGGTCCCGGTTCAGCTCTTGTTCATAGTTCCAGCCAAGCTTCTGAGTCTGCACTGAGTTCCAGCCAAGTTCCTGAGCCTGCTCTGAGTTCCAGCCAAGCGCCGGAGTCTGCTCCAAGTTCCGGTCAAGTTTCTGAGCCTGCCCTGAGGTCCAGCCAAGCTTCTGAGCCTGTCCTGAGTTCCAGCCAAGCTTCTGAGCCTGCCCTGAGTTCCAGCCAAGATATCCCTGAGCCTGCTCTGAGTTCCAGCCAAGAGCCTGAGCCTGCTCTGAGTTCCAGCCGAGCGCCGGAGTCTGTTCTGAGTTCCAGCCAAGCTTCTGAGCCTGCCCTGAGTTCCAGCCAAGATATTCCTGAGTCTACACTGAATTCCAGCAAAATGCTTGAGCCTGCCCTGAGTTCCAGCCAAGCGCTGGAGTCTGCTCCGAGTTCCGGTCAAGCTTCTGAGCCTGCCCTGAGGTCCAGCCAAGCTTCTGAGCCTGTCCTGAGTTCCAGCCAAGCTTCTGAGCCTGCCCTGAGTTCCAGCCAAGATATCCCTGAGTCTGCACTGAGTTCCAGCCGAGTGCCAGAATCTGTTCTGAGTTCCAGCCGAGTGCCAGAATCTGTTCTGAGTTCCAGCCAAGATATCCCTGAGTCTGCACTGAGTTCCAGCCAAGAGCCTGAGCCTGCTCTGAGTTCCAGCCGAGCGCCGGAGTCTGTTCTGAGTTCCAGCCAAGCTTCTGAGCCTGCCCTGAGTTCCAGCCAAGATATTCCTGAGTCTGCCCTGAGTTCCAGCCAAGCGCTGGAGTCTGCTCCGAGTTCCGGTCAAGCTTCTGAGCCTGCCCTGAGGTCCAGCCAAGCTTCTGAGCCTGTCCTGAGTTCCAGCCAAGCTTCTGAGCCTGCCCTGAGTTCCAGCCAAGATATCCCTGAGTCTGCACTGAGTTCCAGCCGAGTGCCAGAATCTGTTCTGAGTTCCAGCCAAGCTTCTGAGCCTGCCCTGAGTTCCAGCCAAGATATCCCTGAGTCTGCACTGAGTTCCAGCCAAGAGCCTGAGCCTGCTCTGATTTTCAGCCGAGCGCCGGAGTCTGTTCTGAGTTCCAGCCAAGCTTCTGAGCCTGCCCTGAGTTCCAGCCAAGATATTCCTGAGTCTGCACTGAATTCCAGCAAAATGCTTGAGCCTGCCCTGAGTTCCAGCCAAGCGCTGGAGTCTGCTCCGAGTTCCGGTCAAGCTTCTGAGCCTGCCCTGAGTTCCAGCCAAGCTTCTGAGCCTGTCCTGAGTTCCAGCCAAGCTTCTGAGCCTGCCCTGAGTTCCAGCCAAGATATCCCTGAGTCTGCACTGAGTTCCAGCCGAGTGCCAGAATCTGTTCTGAGTTCCAGCCAAGCTTCTGAGCCTGCCCTGAGTTCCAGCCAAGATGTTCCTGAGTCTGCACTGAATTCCAGCAAAGTGCTTGAGCCTGCTCTGAGATCCTGCCAAGCGCCGGAATCTGCTCTGAGATCCTGCCAAGTGCCGGACGCTGCTCTGAGTTCCAGTCAAACCTCTGAGCCTGCCCTGAATTCCAGCCGAGCGCCGGAGCCTGCCCTGAGTTCCAGCCAAGCGCTGGATGAGTTCCAGTCAAGCTTCCGAGCCTGCCCTGAGTTCCAGCCAAGCTTCTGAACCTGCCCTGAGTTCCAGCCAAGATGTTCCTGAGTCTGCACTGGGCTCCAGTCAAGCGCCTGCCGAGTCCGCTCCGAGCTTGAGTCCCAGCCAAGCTGAGTTTGCCTCGAGTTTCTGCCAAGCGGTTCCTGAGTCTGCCTCGAGTTTCTGCCAAGCGTTTGAGTCCAGTTCTAAGTCCAGTCTGAGTTCCAGTCCTGAAAATCCTGATTCCAGTCCGAGTTCCAGTCCGAGTTCTAGTCCTGAAGATCCAGAATCCAGTCCGAGTTCCAGTCTGAGTTGCAGTCCTGAATCCAGTCAGAGTTCCAGCTTTGAATCCAGTCCGAGTTCCAGTCCTGCCTCTAGTCTGAATTCCAGTCCAGCTACCCCTGGTCACATTTTGAAACTCCTCCGTCGGTTTCACCACTGTTACCCATGGAGACCGGAATCTCCCCTGGAGAGTGGGGGCATTATATGTTAGCACAGTAATGGGTAGATGATCAAAAGCCCTGTGCTGTTCCAAGCAGCGCTCTAAAAATAGCACTGGAACAGAGCGGGGCTTTACCGTACCTATGATCTAACACAGGGGCTGGAGGTCCATGGGACCACCAGACCCCAACTACCCCTGCCCCGAGCCGGCCACCTCCCTCCTCCAACTGAAGATAGGGGGTGGGGAAGGGATGCTAGACCACCAGGTGGGGGGGGGGGGGATTTATTCAAGGCCCACTGGGCCACCAGGGACATCTGAGAGATGCTGGGGGTTAGGGAGGCTGGAGACCCATCAGATCTCCAACCCCCCTGAACCTGTGCTGGGGGGGGAGGGTCAGTGGGACTGGAGGGCTACCGGACCTCCAGCACCTTGTCGCTGGGGGGGGGGTCGGGTCAGGATTCCTGCAGGGGGCTGCTGTATTGGGGGGAATGGGGGCCTGCTAGCATGCAAATGCATGATGGAGAAGGCTCACCATTCCTCCCCAATGGTCCGCAAACCCTAACGCCAGCTCCAAGCTGGCATAGGGTTTGCTGCAGTCAGCGAGCCAATCTTTGGAGAGCTGGTCGCTGATCATTGGGGATGAACAGGTTTAGCATGCATTTGCATGCTACTTGTTCTAAGAGCCCTGTTTTGCCTGCATTTGCATGCTAGTTGTGTTCACAGCCTATGAGCGCGTTGTTTCTCACACTCGGAGGCTCTGATCATGGGGTGGTAGCAAACGCAGGCGCTAGTATGGTGCTAATGTTACCCCTCCCCCTCACGTAAGTTAGTTGTATGGTGATCACTAGGTTCTGGTTCGCCTGATGTCGATAGTTGTGGTGGTGCTACCAGAAACCCAGCGCTCAGGAGTGAGGAGGGGATGAAATAACACTAACCCCATCTTGTGCCCTCAAGAAAGCAAGAGAGGAAAATAAGCTAAATTTAGGAATTTTTCCAGTTTTTGGTAATAAGCACTCTCACTTCTCAGTCAAGTAAAGAACTTTAAATAATGAAATACTTTATTGCATGCATTCCATGCCCAAACCAGCAACACTTTAACATTTGTGGCTGACCAGTGAATAAATAACAATGTTTCTAATCCTTAACTAGCACCCCTCAGAATATAACAATGTGAAATTTGGAATGTAACAATTCTCATCTAATCGTATCTGTATTTTTTTCACAGGACCAAGCTCATCCCCCAACCTCTATCAGATAAGTATTTTCTCTTTTAAGAACAACACATTCAACCTTTTTATTTATTTCACTTTTCCTCAGAATCTGTCAGGAATTTGATTCTTTGTGTAACTCTTTTCTTTCAGTCCCCCTTCACTTCTGAAAGAGAACCATCTTCACTTCTGGTAAGTATTTTATTAACTTTTTCCTTTTCTTTATGCAAATTTAAATTAATAAAGTTTTCTTTTATAATTGGCACTTATCTGTAACTGATCAGTTTATAGCCAATTAGAGCAGATTCTTTCTTGCGTGGGGGCCCTTGGATGAACTGGATTCTCCACCGGTGTTCCTTTGCAGATCTTTTCTTCCTCCTAACCTCTCTAATAACAAACCAGTTGGGAGGCAAAACCCTGACTTCCTTACTTTTTCCAGGAACTCCTTTAGAGGGACTTTAAACGAATTTCATATACTGTGGCCAGCTCACTAATTCAAACAAAATTAATTAAAATATTACTTTCTGTTTAATCTATTCTTCACTGTGTAACCCCTATTCTAAGGCGCTGGGAAAAGCTTCTGCACAGCTTCTAAGCTTCACTCACCATATAACATTCCATTCTCAGCCTGCCACCTAACATTCCATCACTCACTCTACATATAGGAGGACTATGATTAAGTCTCTCATACCCTCAGAAGATTCAGCCATATCCCACTATCTAGATGCTGAATATTCCAGACTTGGTATAGTAACAGTTTTCTCCTTTCCAGTTTAACGCACCCACTCTCACTATTTTCCCTGTCTCATTCAGAAACCTTTACTCTTTTTCTCACCACCCAGTCAATCTCAACTGTTTCTCATTCAGAAACCTTTACTCTTTTTCTCACCACCCAGTCAATCTCAACTGTTTCTCATTCAGGATACTTACAGTCTTGAGACACAGTCAAACTCCCTTCCCAGTCACTCTCAATTTAAGTCCCAATTATTCCCTTATTCACTAAAACTTTTCCAAATAACTTTGCCACTTTTCCCTATTTCTCTCACAGACCCTTCAGAAACACATCCTCTCACTCTCAGTGCTCAGCTTTCTCCTGCCCAACTCTCAACTGACTAGCAAGCCGTTGCCAAGGCAACCAGGTCTCAGCTTGCTCAGCTGTTGTCCCATAGTGATGTCACTATAGAACCCTTATTTTTTTCTCTGGAGGAGCCCAGTTAAGATTATTTTAACCCCTTAGGGTTACATTCATGCCGGCCAGGTAACAAAAAATGTAAGTAGTAAACATTTTTTTAAATCACCCCACCAACTTCATACCATCCCAATTCAACTTTGTGCACAACAACATTTCTTTTTTAACATGCCACCAATTTTACTTTATCCCGTTTCCCCAATTCTCTTTATATTCATCTTGAGAAAAAGAAAAGAAAATCAAACTCACCTCCAGATGAACCACTACCCATCTGGAATGAAACTCTTTTTTCCACTTAGTAAACATCAGTCTCAATTCTTTACTTTTTTTTTCAGTTGAGATCTTCATCTCTCGGTTTCAGCCAATTGTGAAATATGATTTGGGCAACTGGCTATTGTTTCATCTACTGGTTCCTTCTTTCTTTTCTTAAAATTCCAACAACAATGATCCAATCCTCCTCTCCACAACTTCATTACCCTTCTTATAGAAATTCCCTTAAGAGAAAATGCAGACTTGATATTCACTCCTCTTTTTTTGTCATAAATTACTTCTGGCCTTGCTTTTGACCTGTAGTCATTTCTGATCCGTTTTTTCCCTTTGCTCCAAAAAGGTTTCTTCCTCAATACATTAGTATTCAACACTTTTACTAACTTTACCAGTTTTTCAGACCCCGCTTCATCTTCACCACCTTTTTCACACTCCACGTCACATATTTTGTTCTCTACAGTAAAATTTATCTCACTTTCTTCAACCTCCACTACGTTTCTCCCACTGGAACTCGACATTTGGATCACCGCTTTCTCTTCTTTCACTTCCCCAGTACATACTTCACTTACAGCTTCAAACAAACCAATTTTCTCCATTCTTCTTCAACAACTACTACTACTACTATTTAGCATTTCTATAGCGCTACAAGGCGTACGCAGCGCTGCACAAACATAGAAGAAAGACAATAAGGCCTACAATGAGAACCTATAACCTCACTAAGCCACCTCACCAACCCACTCAATTATGAATGCCCACCCACCTTCTATAATTACCCTAACAACTCTCCTCCTTCTTCCCTCTTCCCTTCCTTAATCGCTACACATTACTAACTGTATCTGATATCCTGATATAACAATGTTAACAAATCTTTGTAAGCCACATTGAGCCTGCAAATAGGTGGGGGAATGTGGGATACAAATGCAATAAAATAAAATAAAAAATTACTTCAGAGGAACATGCTTCTTTTGTTTTTTTTGGAGATCAGGATTAATTTCATTCTGTTCCACATCTGATACATATAGTTCTTCCAGCAACTCTTCAGCCTGACCCATGTTATCCATATCTACATTTTCCTCCTTCATCTCTTCCTTACTCGGAGTATCTTCTGTTGGAAACCACCTCACCTCAACTCCAGCCTCCTTATTCTCAAACACTTCTTTTCTTACTTCTTCTGCAGAGGCTTTTCTCTCCAAACCGGGCATAGAGAGATTCTCTAAAGCTATCTCCTCAGCCTGAATCAGAGTCTCCATTTTCTTAGCCAACTCCATGACCCAAGGTTTCTTGTGTGTTTCCAGATACTCGTTCCAACTGTTGTCCAACTGATTCCAACACAGAAGAGATGTCCCAATTAGGCCTTACACACTTGTTCACACTATCGGAACCTGTTTCCATGATAGTTTGACACTGCAGCAACAAATATCCTTGACATGGAGATGATTTTGTACAACCACTCAGCAACTCTGATTCCTGAGACTCTTTATGCACCTCATTCTCTTCAATATTCAGGTTGCTTCTCCATGAGGTTTCTGCAAATTTTTGCTTTACCTTCTTAGGATGATCATGATTCAGCAGCCTCAGGTTTGTGAGTATGCTTCTTCAATCTTCTGTCCTTTCACTTCTCCCGGAAATAGAAAAGCATTACAATGCCAACTTTTATGTCCATGTTGCCCACACTGGAAACAAGTAACAGGCCTAATTGGTCTCCAAGACTCTCTCACTGCAGACATGCCCCTTAGATCTTGCTGCAACACTGGGTTATCAGTGCTGGTGGGAAAATCTTCTCTCCACAAATTTTTCTGGTCACGATACTGTGTTTTGGGCTTCTCACTGAGAATTACAGTGGAAATGGTGCATGGAACAGTTTTCCTTGGCCAATCAGGCACACTCTTTGTGAAAATCACAGGCTCTCCTTCTTCATCCAGCTTCCCACTTAAATAAATGATTTCCTTTGATGTTTTTTCATTTTTACCACCAAACGTCTCTTTTCTCCACTGCAGATACTTCAGATACCTTTCAAAGGTAATAAAGTAGAAATTATAGCCATTGGTGTTCCGATTCCAGTTCCGAAATTCTTCCAAGGTGCCTTCCAAGACAAAATATGCTTCATTTCCCATCATTACTCTGGACTGATGGCTGTGCTCAAACTCTCCCAAATCAATTCTTTCCTTATGTTCCAGCTTCAACATTGTCCAGATTTCAGTTAGCTTCTATAGACTTCCTAACTTCTGTGGGCTTCCTTCAGGGTAGTGATCATCTGGAAACAGAGCTTGCTTCCCTTTCCTTTCCTCCTACCTCACCCAAACTGAGGCACATCACTGCTTCAATACGTTTTTTTAAAATTTATTGATACAGCTTCATCGTAGTAGCAGAAATTCTAAGGGGAAAAATGTTATTCTACCTATACCAGACTTTTAGAACCAACATTACTCACTTGTACCCCACAATTATGAAATTTGGTACCCCCAAAACCAGGAAATATTCTGCCGACTACGCCAATTTTGTTACCCCTCCCCCTAACCTGAGTTAGTTGTATGGTGATCACTAGGTTCTGGTTCGCCTGATGTCGATAGTTGTGGCGGCGCTTCCAGAAACCCAGTGCTCAGGAGTGAGGAGGGGACAAAAGAACACTAACCCCATCTCTTGCCCTCAAGAAAGCAAGAGAGGAAAATAAGCTAAATTTAGGAATTTTGCCAGTTTTTGGTAATAAGCACTCTCACTTCTCAGTCAAGTAAAGAACTTTAAATAATGAAATACTTTATTGCATGCATTCCATGCCCAAACCAGCAACACTTTAACATTTGTGGCTGACCAGTGAATAAATAACAATGTTTCTAATCCTTAACTAGCACCCCTCAGAATATAACAATGTGAAATTTGGAATGTAACAATTCTCATCTAATCGTATCTGTATTTTTTTCACAGGATCAAGCTCATCCCCCAACCTCTATCAGATAAGTATTTTCTCTTTTAAGAACAACACATTCAACCTTTTTATTTATTTCACTTTTCCTCAGAATCTGTCAGGAATTTGATTCTTTGTGTAACTCTTTTCTTTCAGTCCCCCTTCACTTCTGAAAGAGAACCATCTTCACTTCTGGTAAGTATTTTATTAACTTTTTCCTTTTTTTATGCAAATTTAAATTAATAAAGTTTTCTTTTATAATTGGCACTTATCTGTAACTGATCAGTTTATAGCCAATTAGAGCAGATTCTTTCTTGTGTGGGGGCCCTTGGATGAACTGGATTCTCCACCGGTGTTCCTTTGCAGATCTTTTCTTCCTCCTAACCTCTCTAATAACAAACCAATTGGGAGGCAAAACCCTGACTTCCTTACTTTTTCCAGGAACTCCTTTAGAGGGACTTTAAACGAATTTCATATACTGTGGCCAGCTCACTAATTCAAACAAAATTAATTAAAATATTACTTTCTGTTTAATCTATTCTTCACTGTGTAACCCCTATTCTAAGGCGCTGGAAAAAGCTTCTGCACAGCTTCTAAGCTTCACTCACCATATAACATTCCATTCTCAGCCTGCCACCTAACATTCCATCACTCACTCTACATATAGGAGGACTATGATTAAGTCTCTCATACCCTCAGAAGATTCAGCCATATCCCACTATCTAGATGCTGAATATTCCAGACTTGGTACAGTAACAGTTTTCTCCTTTCCAGTTTAACGCACCCACTCTCACTATTTTCCCTGTCTCATTCAGAAACCTTTACTCTTTTTCTCACCACCCAGTCAATCTCAACTGTTTCTCATTCAGGATACTTACAGTCTTGAGACACAGTCAAACTCCCTTCCCAGTCACTCTCAATTTAAGTCCCAATTATTCCCTTATTCACTAAAACTTTTCCAAATAACTTTGCCACTTTTCCCTATTTCTCTCACAGACCCTTCAGAAACACATCCTCTCACTCTCAGTGCTCAGCTTCCTTCTGCCCAACTCTCAACTGACTAGCAAGCCGTTGCCAAGGCAACCAGGTCTCAGCTTGCTCAGCTGTTGTCCCATTGTAATGTCACTATAGAACCCTTGTTTTTTTCTCTGGAGGAGCCCAGATAAGATTATTTTAACCCCTTAGGGTTACATTCATGCCGGCCAGGTAAAAAAAAATGTAAGTAGTAAACATTTTTTTTAATCACCCCACCAACTTCATACCATCCCAATTCAACTTTGTGCACAACAACATTTCTTTTTTAACATGCCACCAATTTTACTTTATCCCGTTTCCCCAATTCTCTTTATATTCATCTCGAGAAAAAGAAAAGAAAATCAAACTCACCTCCAGATGAACCACTACCCATCTGGAATGAAACTCTTTTTTCCACTTTAAACGAATTTCGTATACTGTGGCCAGCTCACTAATTCAAAACAAAATTAATTAAAATATTACTTTCTGTTTAATCTATTCTTCACTGTGTAACCCCTATTCTAAGGTGCTGGAAAAAGCTTCTGCACAGCTTCTAAGCTTCACTCACCATATAACATTCCATTCTCAGCCTGCCACCTAACATTCCATCACTCACTCTACATATAGGACTATGATTAAGTCTCCCATACCCTCAGAAGATTCAGCCATATCCCACTATCTAGATGCTGAATATTCCAGACTTGGTATAGTAACAGTTTTCTCCTTTCCAGTTTAACACATCCACTCTCACTATTTTCCCTGACTCATTCAGGAACCTTTACTCTTTTTCTCACCACCCAGTCAATCTCAACTGTTTCTCATTCAGGATACTTAGTCTTGAGACACAGTCAAACTCCCTTCCTCTCAATTTGTCCCAATTATTCCCTTATTCACTAAAACATTTCCAAATAACTTTGCCACTTTTCCCTATTTCTCTCACAGACCCTTCAGAAACACATCCTCTCACTCTCAGTGCTCAGCTTCCTCTTGCCCAACTCTCAACTGACTAGCAAGCCATTGCCAAGGCAACCAGGTCTCAGCTTGCTCAGCTGTTGTCCCATAGTGATGTCACTATAGAACCCTTATTTTTTTCTCTGGAGGAGCCCAGTTAAGATTATTTTAACCCCTTAGGGTTACACTAACAGCCTCTGGCGCCTGCATTTGCTTCTGGTCATTGGCCCATGAGAGAAAAGCCTTTTCTAGGGTACACCAGGAAGAGTTTAAGATTTTATACACTAATTAACTTGTTGCACATGAGAGGAGAGAACAGAAATCAGTATTGAATTCCAGGACGGTGAGCACTGCTGAGTCTCTTGTACTTAACACACCCTTATTGTTTGATCTGCATTTTATATTTTCCTACTTGTGCTTGTAAATATTTACTTTTATGTGGATTACCTATGAAAATTATTTTTATATAATTTGAGAGTCCTTGTGATTTTTGGCTTGCCCAGTGGTTTCCTTAAACAGCTTAGGTCTTGAGAGAAATCTTTTCTGATCCATCAAGACCCTGTAGGGCCCTTCTACAGAGCTCTTTTGAGACTACCGCTGGCCCAACATGGCCACTGGCAGTAGTCCCTCCCTGAGTATGCGCCATTTCCGGGAAAAAAGAAAACCCCCGGAAATAGCTTGCATGGAGGTAACCCAGCGGTAATTGGGCAGCGTGCCGCTGGGTTAGTGCGTGAGCCCTTATCGTCACCTCAGTGGCAAGAGTGGTTTTGGTCCTTCCCCAACACTTAATGTCCATCATCAGCTGACTTACTAGAGCAAAATCTACAGAATGAACAACAAATTGGATAAAGAACAAAAGCCAAGAAACCAAACAACCCGGAAAAAAGTACAAACTATAACACATGAAGTAAACAGCACAGTAAAAACAAAATTCTCATTTGGGGGTGAAGGTGTCAAGCTATCATGTGAGGAGACACATTTGACACCAGGACTAGGGTGGTAAGAAGGGGGCAGAGCAGGGCTGGTATCTTGGAGACCTGCATATACATGCCCCTATTTGGATGTGTGCATTAGAATTTAGGTGCAGTGCGTTACAGAATACTGCTAGTGAGTTATGTGCATAAATTCTAATTATTGCCAATTAGTGCTCATAATTGCTTGTTAAGCACTGTTATCAACACTGATTGGCTTGTTAAGCCAATTAGGTTACGTGCATTGTTATAGAGTACGCTTGGATTTCGGCATAGAACGCTAGATGCAATAAATAAAATCTGGGGGTTTGTGTGCATATTAGCACAACTAGTACCCAGTAGCATGTGTGTACAGAAATTGCATTTATGGCATGCAAATAATACAAATAAGATGCATATTAGGGCAATAATGAGCAAACAATTTTACACTGCCTTGGCCAGAGATGGAGCTTGACATTCAGGCTCAGGGAGTCGATTCCAGGCATATGGTGCAGCAAGATAAAAGGAACGGAGTCTGGAGTTAGTGGTGGAGGAGAAGGGTGCAGATAAGAGAGATTTACCCAGTGAACGGAGTTCCCGGGGGAAATTATAGACCGGTGAGTCTGACGTCGGTGCCGGGAAAAATGGTGGAGGCTATTATTAAGAATAAAATTACGGAGCACGTACAAAAGCATAGGCTGCTGAGACAAAGTCAGCACGGATTTAGTGAAGGGAAGTCTTGCCTCACAAATCTACTGCATTTTTTCGAGGGGGTGAACAAGCATGTGGACAAAGGGGAGCCGGTGGATAGTGTATACCTAGATTTTCAGAAGGCGTTTGACAAAGTGCCTCATGAAAGACTCCAAAGGAAACTGGAGAGTCATGGGATCGGAGGCAGTGTATTATTATGGATTAAGAGCTGGTTAAAAGACAGGAAGCAGAGAGTAGGGTTGAATGGTCAGTATTCTCGATGGAGAAGGGTAGTTAGTGGGGTCCCTCAGGGGTCTGTGCTGGGACCGCTGCTTTTTAACATATTTATAAATGACCTTGAGATGGGAGTAACTAGTGAGGTAATTAAATTCGCAGATGACACAAAGTTATCCAGGGTCGTCTCGTCGCGGGAGGAGTGTGAAAGATTACAAGAGGACCTTGTGAGACTGGGGGATTGGGCGTCCAAATGGCAGATGAAGTTCAACGTTGATGTGCAAAGTGATGCACGTGGGAAGGAGGAACCCGAATTATGGCTATGTCATGCAAGGTTCCGCTTTAGGAGTTACGGACCGAGAAAAGGATCTGGGAGTCATCGTGGATAGAACGTTGAAATCTTCCGCTAAATGTGCTGCGGCGGCTAAGAAGGCGAACAGAATGTTGAGTATTATTAGAAAAGGGATGGAAAACAAGCATGAGAATGTTATAATGCCGTTATATCGCTCCATGGTGCGACCGCACCTGGAGTATTGTGTTCAGTTCTGGTCGCCTCATCTCAAAAAAGATATAAAGGAATTGGAGAAGGTGCAGAGAAGGGCGACGAAAATGATAAAAGGGATGGGACGACTACCTCATGAGGAGAGGTTAAGACGTCTAGGACTCTTTAGCCTGGAGAAAAGGCGGCTGAGGGGTGATATATTAGAGGTCTACAAAATAATGAGTGGGGTAGAGCGGACAGATGTGAAGCATTTGTTTACACTTTCTAACAATAATAGAACTAGGGGACACAAGATGAAATTAGAATGTGGTAGGTTTAAAACAAATTGGAGAAAGTTTTTCTTTACTCAGCATGTGGTTAGACTCCGGAACTCATTGCCGGAGAAGGTAGTGACGGCAGCTGGCCTTGCTGAGTTTAAAGGGGGTCTGGACAGATTCCTGAAGGAAAAGTCCATTGATCGTTATTAAATTCTGGGTTTTTGCCAGGTTCTTGGGGCCTGGATTGGCCGCTGTCGGAGACAGAGTGCTGGGCTTGATGGACCTTTGGTCTTTTCCCAGCGTGGCAGTACTTATGTACTTATGAGTGTAGGGAGAGATAAGAGTGGAAAGATAATGAAGAGCTGCAGAGTGAATGCACTTGTAAGTCAATAAGAGGAGTTGGAACTGTATATGGAAACAGATAGGGAGCCAGTGAAGTGACTTGAGGAGAAGGCTAATACCCCACATCTAAAAACATACATTTAAAAAGGATTCATGAGAATTATTTTTTTCAGACAGTCAAGATTTGGAATGATCTCCTTCAAGACATTAGATCCATTCCATCATATTTTGCTTTTGGAGAGGCCCTACAAACCCTAACTAAGGGTGCATCAAAAAGGCATTACTGCCTGGCTAGCGAGTGTGACTGGTGGTAATTCCATGTTTGGCACACGCTGAAAACCAGCGGTAGAAAATAATTTTCTATTTTTTACCGTGGGGGGCGTTCCTGAAGATAATCAGCAGTTGGTAACACATGAGTATTTTTTCACGGAGAGGGTGGTGGATACGTGGAATGCCTTTCCGCGGGAGGTGGAGGAGATGAAAACGGTAATGGAATTCAAACATACGTGGGATAAACATGAATCCTGTTTAGAAGGAATGTATCTATAGAATCTTAGCGGACATTGGGTGGTGACGCCGGTATTTGGAGAATAAAACCGGTGCAGGGCGGACTTCTATGGTCTGTGCCCTGAGAAAGGCAGGGACAAATCAAACTCAGATATACGTATAAAGTATTACATACCATGTAAAATGAGTTTATCTTGTTGGGCAGACTGGATGGACCGTTCAGGTCTTTATCTGTCGTCATTTACTATGTTACGTAGGAATATGGTGTTTCTTCTTAATTGCAATCTTACGGTATGTACATATTTACAGCTCCTCCTGTCCATTACCCATCCCTTTGGGCTGCATAATCCAAGACTGTGCTTGTAGCATTGGTTGTTACAAGCAAACTCCCGCAGAATCAGACCTTACTGTCTGTCCTTACTTCCAGAGATACACTTCCCAGAGCTTCACCCTCTGACCTTGAACAGGCTCTTCCCTGTTCCTCCTCTTGGGCTGGGTTCCCCTTTACCCACCCAGAGCATTCCTCTCTTCCAGTTACTGCCTTTGGATGACAATAACTACCCTTTCTGATCAGCGTTTGGGGTTATTTGGCCTTTACAGAATACCTTCTCTTCTCAGGGATCCTGGCAGAGGTGGAAGCAACCAAAGATCTTGTGCTTTCTCCAACAACAATTTTTATTAACTCCTAACTCCTCCCATACTGACATTCAACAACCAAGAACATTTCCCTCTGTAACTTACCCAGAAACCCACCCACTTGGGCTGGATGCTTTACCACCCACAACCTCAAAACTCTGGGGAGTTCTCTCATGATCTTTAGAATCCCCTCTATAATTTGGGGGATTACATTTATGTAACACTTCTCAACAGACCATTTCTTTATTTAGAACAATGTCACAAGACACTCAACACCCCTCTCTTTGTAGTTCGATGTCTGCATTCAATGTTCCTTCTCTTTCATTTGTTTCTCAAATACTACAGAGTTTGAAATTAACTACAGCTCCACTTGATCCTTTACCGTCATGCTATATTAAAAGATTCGATTTGATATTTCTTCTATTTCTTTATTAAATAAGAATGGAATTTTTCCATCTACTTGAAAAGTAGCATACATTTTATCAAGAATAAAAGATGCAAATCTTGGCTCATTTTTTGACTGATTGCTAATCTTCCATATGTATCAAAATTAGAAAAAAACTGTTCACTTCCAATTAGAAGATACTTTACTTTACAGCCAAATCAAACGGGATTCTGAAAACATCATACTACTGAAACAGCTCTTCTTAGTATGTCAATGACAATACTTTAACAGATAGATCAAGATAAATGTCTTATCATTTCATTAGATCTCTCTGCAGTGTTTGATCTAATTGATCATAATCTTCTGAGACTTTGCTCTTTAGGCATTACTGATAAGGCATTTACCTCATATCTTGAGAATACAAGCTATACTGTGAAATGGCAAAACACTCAATCAAACTCTCACTTTACCCTGTGAAATTCCACAGGAATCCATTTAATATCTTCCTATCTCCTTTATTGAAATTAATCCAAAATCTTGACCTCTCTCTCTCTCTCTCTCTCTATATATATATATAGAGAGATATATAGATATATATAGATATATGTAGATGACATTCAGATCACTGTTACCCTTACAAAAATGATCCTGCAAAAATTAATACACTGAATCAAGGAACTCGGAGAAGTTCTGGCAGCTCTGCTGTCTGACTTCTTCAATGCTTCCTTAGAGTTTTCAAAAGTAGTAGCTGAAAAGATAAGGAAAAAGAGGTTACCCTTTGTAAACTAGAAGAGATCTCAGAAAGAGGAAGACAGGTGACAATATCTGGAAAAGCTAATAAAAGTTGTTAGGCTAGTTATGAAAAGAAGGATGCAAATGGAAGAAAAATAGCCAATATGGGAAAATGGGGGGGGGGGAAATACATTTTTTTTTTAGATGTTAGCGACAGGAGGAAATGAAAAGTGGTATTGTGAGACTCAAAGAATAAGGGGAGGAATATGTAGAAGCTGATAAAGATAAGGCAGAATTGCCTAACAAATATTTCTATTCTGTGTTCACAGTTGAAAGGCTGGGAGCAGGATCGCAGAAGACAAACACAAATAGGAATGGAGGGGTGGTAGTCCCTGGATTATTTTCAGAGGACAACGTACATGAGGAGCTGTATAAACTAAAGGTAGACAAAACGATGGTGCTGGACGATATACATCTGAGGGTACTGAAGAACCTTAGGGAAGTTCAAGCGGCTCCACTGTCTGACCTTTTCAATGCTTCTCTAGAGTTGGGAGTGGTCCCGGAGGATTGGAGAACTACAGGCCGGTAAGTTTGACTTCTAACACAGATAAAGACCTTAAAGGTCCATCTATTTTGCTCAACAGTCACACTCATTATCAAGTCATGATTAAACCAACAATGAATGTGATATAAAATACTTGATCATTGTCTCTCTTTGGCATTTCTGGGATATAGACCATAGAAGTCCACCCGGCCCCTTCCTTAGGTTCTAACTACTGTGGTAAATAAATTAATGGAAACACCTTTAAAACAGAGAATAGTAAAGTTATTGGAATCCAAATGGATTACAGGACTTGAGGCAACATAGTTTTATTCAGTGCTTTTTTTGTAGAAAAAAAGGTGCTGGTACTCATTATGGGCGGGGTCACCACATATGGCTCCACCCCTATGATAGCCACATCCACATTAACCACACCCCTTATACCAGACATAGCGCATATAAACAGACATCATTGAAAATATTATACTAGTATAGGAGAAAAAAAATAACGTGATTTTTTTTCATTATAAATAATTTCTGTAAACTGTTACAGCTCCAGTATACCCAGTGCGAAATAAGACAGCAGATGTAAGTTCTCAAATTGGACATATTCCAAACACTAAAATGAAAATAAAATGATTTTTTCTACCTTTGTTGTCTGGTGACTTTGTTTTTCTATCCATATTGGTCCCAGTCTCTGATTCTGCTGCTCTATCTGTTCTCTTACTCCATTTCCAGGGCTTCCTTTCCATTTATTTCTTTACTTTCCTTCTTCTTTGTTCTTCATTTCTTGCCATACATCCATAAGTAAAAGCTGGGTCCTCCTCCATGGAATTGACTGGAGGAGGTATAACGTGGATCCAGCTTTTGCCTATTTTCTCCATCCATGTGCAGTTTTTCTCCTCTCTTCCCTTTCCCTCATCTCCATCCATGTCCAGCACTTCTCCTCTCTCCTCCCCTCCATCCATGTCCAGCACTTCTCCACTCTCCTCCCCTCCCCTCCATCCATGTCCAGCAATTCTCCTCTATCTCCTGCTCTCCTCTCCATCCTGCTTGACAGAGCTTACAATCTAATCAGGCTTCATTTTAGAGCTTAGCATAACTTCAGTTTAGTGCAAGATACCAGCTGAGGGAAATCTCTGTTTACTGTTTAACATTGGTTCAGCATTTGTTTAACAAATGATCTCTCCTCCTGTCGACTTCACTTCCTCTACTACATCCTTCTTCAACACTGATCTTTTTTTCTTTCAGCTTTCTTCTATTTATTTGTCTGCTTCTCTATCTAAATTTCATTCATTCTTACTATCCAGTGTTTAATTTCCTTTTTTTTTTTTTTAAATTTTTTTTTACAGCTTTCAATCTCTTTCCCTCATTCCAGCTCTCTCATTCCCCTTCCTCTTCTTCTCCAGAATGCACTAACTCTATCCTCTTCCATCCAGCATCTCTTCTCTCCTCTTTTTGCTTCAAGCATCTCTCTCTCCATCCCACATCTTCTCTCCCACTTTTGCCCAGCATCTCTCCTTTGTCCCTCTTAATCCAATATCTCCTCTCTCTCCCTCCCCCCTTTCCATCCTGCATCTCCCCTCTTTCTTTCTCTCTCCCCTTCCATCCAGCATCTCCTTTCTCCCTCTTTCATTCAGTATTTCCCACTCTATCTCTCTCCTCCCTTCCATTCAGTGTCTCTTCTCTCCCCATCCTTATCTACCCTGACATCTTCTGTTCCCCTCCTACCCCACTCCCCTCGAATACTGTTGGTCCAAGGAAAAGGGCACTGGCCTTGGCCTCTAGGCACACCACTGTTGGTTTTGTGAACTTTACAATCAGTCTAACAAGCCCCTCCACCTCAAAGGGAAATATTGATCCTGTCCTGTTTTCCCAGCATGTGTTACAAAGAATGACAGCCTCCACGGGTGTGCCCCTGAGCATGTTGGGACTCGTAGACGTAGTCAATACAGAATAGCAAGCGCATAAAACCATCGGGCCTCCCTCAACTAATCTTTCTTCTGTACTAAGCGCGAGCAACCCCTTCCCACAGGCCTCACCTCTGACTCTTCATCTCCTTCAGCACCAACTTAGTGGATTTAACTCGCGTGTACTCCGCCATAGCTGCAGTCAACTAACAGGTACTTATTCCACCTGTAAGCTGGGAAATCTGGGTAAAGTGACAGCCGCTCGATGCTGTTGATTGGCTGCACACGGGAAGAGAAGAACTTTGTGGGCGGGCGGCGGTAGTAAAAACAGCAAGCAGGCAGGCTCGACTCCATGCTTCGCTCCGTCCTGCCCTCTGTGTCCCGTCCGCCCCCGCGGAAAGGAAATGACATCAGAGGAAGGCGGGACGCAGAGGGCAAGGAAGCGAAGGACGGAGTCGAGCCTGCCTGCTTGCTGCTTTTACTACACTTTGGTAAATACTTGCAGGGTGCAGAACGGAACGTCGGGGAGCTGCCGGACCTCAGAAAAAAGGTGCCGGTACGCCGTACCGGTGCGTACCGGCACAAAAAAAGCACTGGTTTTATTAGAGGCAGGTCTTGTCAGACAAATCTGATTTCTTTGACTTGGTGACCACAGATCTGGATCGAGGGAGACCACTAGATGTGGTGTATTTAGATTTTAGCAAAACCTTTGACACGGTTCTGATAGACAACTAATAAATAAACCTAGTGCCCTTGGTATGAGCCCTAAAGTGACTGACTGGTTTGGGAACTAGTTGAGTGGAATGTGACAGAGGGTAGTGGTAAATGGAGTTCATTCTGAGGAAAAGTATATTATTAGTGGTGCGCTACAATGTTCGGTTCTTGGGCTGGTTCTTTTTAACATTTTTATAATCAATATTGCTGAAAGGCTGTCTGGTAAGGTTTGCTTCTTTATGGGTGATACCAAAATCTGCAATAGCGTGGACATCCTTGATGCTGTGGATAACATGAGGATGGTCTTAGCAAAGCTAGAGGAATAGTCTGGAATTTGGCAGCTTAGATTTAATTCTAAAAAATGCAGGGTAATTCATGTGGACTGCAAAAATCTGAGGAAGCAGTATAGTTTAGGGGTGAATAACTTTTGTGCACGAAAGAAGACCAGGACTATGTGATGATCTTAAGGTAGCCAAACAGGTAGAAAAGGCAATGGCGAAAGCTAGAAGGATGCTTGGTTGCATAGGGAGAAGAATAGCCTGTAGGAAAAAGGAGGCGACGATGCCCCTGTATAGGACTCTGGTGAGACCTCATTTAGAATATTGTGCAGACTGCTCCTTCAAAAAGATATAAACAGGATGGTGTCAGTCCAGAGGGCAGCATCTAAAAGAGTCAGTGGTCTTTGCCATGAAGCATATGGGGACCGACTTAAAGATCGCAATATGTATACTTTGGAAGAGAGGCAGGAGAGGGGAGATATGATAGAAACATTTAAATACTTACATGGCATGAATGCAGAAGAGGCTTCTCAGTTGAAAGGAAGCTCTGGAACAAGGAGGCATAGGATGAATGTGAAAGGGGGCAGACTCGGAAGTAACTTGAGGAAACACTTCTTCATGGAAAGGGTGTTGAATTTATGAAACAGCCTCCCAGTACAAGTGGTGGAGTCAAAAACAGTATCTGAATTCAGGAGAGTTTGGGTTGCTCAAGCCATAGGGGTGCTCATTTTCAAAGCACATAGACTTGCAAAGTTACAATTACTATGTAACTCTGTAAGTCTGTGTGCTTTGAAAATGAGCCTCAGGATCTCAAAGGGAGGGATGGGGAGAGAAGAGGGTATGAATAGGCAGACTGGATAGGCCATATGGTCTTTATCTGCTTACATTTTCCAGTGTTTCTATGTAAATTATACTGGCTCCCTTGTAAGGCCAGGATCAAGTTCAAGTTATCCTTATTTATGGTTCTTTATAGTATAGGCCCTGGCCATCTTCCCAATTTTGTTAATTTATATCAACCAAGAAGAACACTTAGGGCAGCATTATTGACTGTTTTCAGTACCCAGTCAAAGTCAAGTGAGCAACACACAAAGCATGACGAACCAGCAGGTAATGAAAGTGAGAGAGACCCAACGGTGTATTACCAAACAGAAAAACAGCAGAATGTCAATGAATCTTATGTCCAGTCTGAATAGCTTTCCAATAAGCTCTGGCCTTGATGCAGAACCACCAAAGGTGACCCATAGTACCAATAGTTACACAGCCTCTCTGACAATTCGGCAATGTCCCTGGGAAGCTGCAGGAGTGAGATACTATTGGTAGAGAACTTTAATGGCATTCTCCTTCGCAAAGACAGCCATAGATAATTTGGGAGCAGCTTTTTCAATATCAGTCCATTGATCCGCAGCCAAAGTAACACCCAACTCCTGCTCCCAAATTACCCTATGTAAAGTGTATAAACTAACTTGTTTACATTGATACTGGTGAAGACACGTGATAAGACCCTTAGTACCCTTGGAGTCCTCACAAAGATCCTCCAAAAAAGAATCCTCTCTGAGAACCAGAGAGTGAATGGCAGAACCAGAGAGAAAATGCTTCAACTGAATATATGCATAAACATCAGAGTGGGGAAGCCCATAATCCTCTGCCAAAGATGAAAAAGGAATGAGCGCTTCATCATCAAACAATTGCCCCAGGTCACTAAGCCCAATGAATGAACACCCCCCCCCCCCTCATCCCTGGGGGAAACAAAGGATTATCCTTAATAGGAGAAAGATGAGACAAAGGAGTCTCCTTCTTAGAAAATAGGGAATCCCACTAAGAAAAAATGGTTGAAATAGAAGGACAAAGGTCACTAGGAAGCCTTTGATATTTATGAGGAAGATACATAAGACGTTTCAATTTCCTCGAGCCAAATAAAGGTTGCTCAGTCTGCACCCACGGCTTATATGGTTGATCTTAAGGTTATCAATAGAAATCAAACAAAATAAAACATGGAAAAGAAAATAAGATGATACCTTTTTTATTGGACATAACTTAATACATTTCTTGATTAGCTTTCGAAGGTTGCCCTTCTTCGTCAGATCGGAAATAAGCAAATGTGCTAGCTGACAGTGTATATAAGTGAAAACATTCAAGCATTACTATGACAGTCTGACAGGGTGGGAGGATGGGGGTGGGTCGGAGGTATGCATGGGGACATCAAAGCATATCATTGATATTCTAACAGGATGGGTGTGGATAGGTGAGGGGTGGGGTGATCAACAGAGACATACAGCTTTATGGTTTATAATGGACTAGGAACCCCAGGTCCTTGTTAAGTCCTTTCTGTTGGGTGTTAAAATATTCAATCATTCTAACTTCAAAGGTCTTACGTTCTTGTATGGTTTTAAAGTTACCTTTCAGTATTCTCACTGTGAAATCACTGGTACAGTGTCCTGGTTCTGTGAAGTGCTGTCCCACCGGGGTGGGGGCCCTACTGGCTGTATTGTTCATGTGATGTCTATGTAAATTGAATCTTGTCTTAAGCATCTGGCTTGTTTCTCCAATATAGCATCTTTCGTTACATTTTTTACACTGAATGATATATACCACATTGGAAGATGAGCAAGTGAAAGATCCCTTTATGTTGAATATCTTTCCTTTGTGGATAACTGTGGGGTCCTGTGAAATATTTTGGCATAGTTTGCAACTGGATAAATTACAGGGACGTGTGCCCTTCTGTTCCTTTTCAGTCTGTGATGGAAGTTTACTTCTGATTAGCTTGTGTTTTAAGTTGGGTGGCTGTCGGAAGGCCAGTACTGGTGGGGATGGGAATATCTCTTTCAGTAATTCATCCTCCTGGAGTATAGGTTGTAGATCTCTTATGATTTTTCTCAGTTTTTCCAGCTCTGGATTGTATGTCACTACAAGGGGGATTCTGTCTGTGGATTTTTTCTCCTTGTACTGTAGCAGATTCTCCCTGGGTGTTTTGAGGGAGGAGGCAATATTCTTGGAGATTATTTTGGGGTTGTAGCCTTTCTGTTTGAAGGATGCAGTCAGGCTTTTAAGGTGTCTGTCTCTGTCCCCTGGGTCAGAGCAGATACAGTGGTATCTTGTGGCTTGGCTGTAAATGATGGATCTTTTTGTATGTGAAGGATGGAAGCTGGAGTTGTGGAGGTAGCTGCATCTGCCTGTGGGTTTCTTGTATATAGATGTTTGTATACAGCCATCACTGATTGAGACAGTGGTGTCCAAAAAATTGACTTTTTCTGGGGAGTAGTCAATTTTGAATCTGATTGTAGGATGGTATGTATTGAAGGCAGAATAAAATTGTTTCAGAGTTTCCTCACCCTCCGTCCAAATCATAAAAATGTCATCGATGTACCGGTAGTATTTTAGAGGTTTGGTCTGGTGTGTATTCAGAAATGTCTCTTCCAGCTCAGCCATAAAAAGGTTGGCATATTGGGGTGCTGTCCTGGTGCCCATCGCAGTGCCCATTATTTGCAGATAGATATCATTGTTAAAGCGGAAGTAGTTGTGAGTTAAAATGAATTTGATTAATTTTGTAATAGTTTCTGGTGAGTATTGATGGTCCAGTGTGGATTTTTTTAGGAGTCTTCCACATGCAGCTATGCCATCCGCATGTGGAATGTTGCTGTATAGTGATTCTACATCCATCGTGACCAGAAGGGTGTTAGGTGGTAGTTGCTTGATATTTTTCAATTTATTCAGAAAGTCTGTGGTGTCTTGTATGAAGCTGTTAGTTTTGTGTACGAGAGGTTTCAGAATTCCCTCTATGAATCCAGATATTTCTTCCGTGAGTGTGCCAATACCTGATATGATTGGTCTGCCAGGGTTTCCCGGTAATTATGGACATACAAAAATACATTGAAGAGGGGCACAGACAGCTCTCAGACAATAAATACTACAGGAAACTAACTGAGGACCCCACACAGGATTACACAAAACAGCTGAAAGACCTTATCAAAACATTTCCTACACAAGCGCAACCTCACCTGAAGAAACTCATACCAAACCAGCCTGCTGTGGGCACATTCTACATGCTACCCAAGATCCACAAACCGGGAAACCCTGGCAGACCAATCATATCAGGTATTGGCACACTCACGGAAGAAATATCTGGATTCATAGAGGGAATTCTGACTGGGGTGGGGAGGGGGTTCTCAGATGGGAGAAGGACTGGGGTGGGGAGAGGAGGGGTTCTCAGATGGGGTGGGGTGGGGGTTCTCAGATGGGAGGAGGGGGCTCTCAAATGGGAGAAGGGGGCTAGAACTGGGGTCTGAGAAGTGGTCATGATGGAAAATGGGGCATGCCTGGGTCAGGTGGGAGAATGGGTCGGGCTGAAAAGGGGGCCAAGGCATGTGGATGAAGGGGGCTGAAAGGAAGGTAGGTGGGATAAGGGGGCTAGTACTGGGACTGGGGGCTGAAAGGCGGCAGGGGCTGAAATTGTGGGGACTGGGGGCTGAAAAGGAGACAGGGAGAAGTGGCTGGGGCTGAAGCTCAGGGCTGGTGAGAGAAAAGGGCTGGGGTTGAAACTGGGGGCTAAAAAGGGGACAGGGAGAAGTGGCTGGGGGCTAAACCGCGGGACTGGTGGGAGAAAAGGACTGGGGCTGAAACTGGGGACTGGTGGGATAGTGGGGCTGGAACTGGGGGCTGAAAAAAAGGGGCAGAGAGGGGACAGATCCTAGATGGAAGGGGGAGGAGAGGGAGGGCAGACCCTGGATGGATGGGAGAGGGAGGGCAAATGATGGATTGAAGGGGCAGAGAGAAAGGGCAGACAGTGGATGGAAGGGATAGAAAGGGCAGACAGTGAATGGAAGGGGGAGAGAGAGAGGGCAGACAGGGGCAGATGGTGGATGGAAGGGGCAGAGATAGAGGGCAGATGTAGATGGAAGGGGCAGGGAGAGAGGGCAGACATTGGATGGAGGGGACAGCAGAGAGGGCAGACACTGGATGGCAGAGAGAGAACAAAGACAGATGATGGATGGAAGAAAGACAGTGAAAAGAAGATGAGGAAAGCAGAAACCAGAGAACAAACTGTAAATAAAATATATATATATATATATTTTTTTTTTGCTTTAGGATAAAGTAGTATTGTAGCTGTGTTAATGTTTATAATAGAACATGTAAACAAGGTAA
Source organism: Microcaecilia unicolor (assembly GCF_901765095.1). NCBI lineage: Eukaryota > Metazoa > Chordata > Amphibia > Gymnophiona > Siphonopidae > Microcaecilia > Microcaecilia unicolor. The sequence continues at coordinate 101,953,772 of NC_044032.1, read as the reverse complement.
TTTTTTATTGGACTAATTTTAATACATTTTGGCTAACTTTCGGAGAACAAAACCCCCTTCCTCAGGTCCGGATAGGATATTGTAACAGCACTATACTGTATTGACCTGAGGAAGGATGTTTTGGCCTCTGAAAAATAAATGTATTAGTCCAATAAAATGGTATTATTTTATTTTCTAAATTTTTTTTTATTTCTATTTGTTAATTTGTAAAGTGGTGATTGGTACTTGTTAGTTTTTTCAAATTTACATCTGCTGTCTTTATGTTTTGCACAGTACTAGGGGACATTTTCTGTTTCTGTGGTGTTGCATTGTATGCAGAGTCTGGCATCTTGGGGGTTCAGTTTAATTTTTGTCTAAATAGAAAGGTTATTATTGCTTATTCTATAGTGGATTAGGGTGTATCTGTGTTTGTGAAAAAGACATGGCTTTCGGTTGGCATTGACTGTGCAAGATGGACGATCTGTGTTATTCTGCCTGGTTTCATTTACAGTAGGTGAATTGATGTTCTAGTGCTCACTGTAGTGTTTAAGATGCTTTCCTTTTCCTTGTGTGACTTGTAGAGATTACTGTTTATGGTATGCTAGAATTGCTCTATAGGTCCTGAGTGTTTCGTATTCTCGGCATGCCTAGTACTAGATTTGGGGGGGGGGGGGGGTCAACTACCCTAGGGGCCCTGGGTGTCAACTACCCTAGGTACGCCACTGTCCCTGGGAACTCCGTTCACTGGGTAAATCTCTCTTATCTGCACCCTTCTCCTTCACCGCTAACTCCAGACTCCGTTCCTTTTATCTTGCTGCACCATATGCCTGGAATAGACTTCCTGAGCTGGTACGTCAAGCGCCATCTCTGGCCGTCTTCAAATCTAAGCTAAAAGCCCACCTTTTTGATGCTGCTTTTAACTCCTAACCCTTATTCACTTGTTCAGAACCCTTATTTTATCATCTTCACTTTAATACCCCCTTATCTCTTGTTTGTCCTGTTTGTCCTAATTAGATTGTAAGCTCTGTCGAGCAGGGACTGTCTCTTTATGTTCAAGAGTACATGTTATGATTCTGCCGGTTTGGCTGAGGGGGAGGGGGGACGTCTCTTCTGATTGGCTGCCAGGGGTGGTGCTGACATCAGGGGATAGTACTTTAGCCTGCAGCTGAAGAGTTTCTCTGCTTTTGCGTTACTTATTTGGTGGTAACAGGAAAGCCTGATAGGTTTCTCTCAGAACGTGCTCTAGGTTCTGACAGGGATCTGTGTTGATTTAGAGTATTCTTTTCCTTCCCTCTGGGTTAGCTGCTGCTGTGTGTGTGTGTGTGTGTGTGTGTGTGTGTGTGTTGCTCGTTTGTTTAGTGGGGGCTGGGCATTGCTCAGCCTCCGGGGCTCTGGGCTGAGTGAGAGCGTTCTCCTTTGTTTGTTTGTTTGTTTTAAGGATTTCTCTTCCCAGTGTCCCGGCCTGCTGGCTCAGTGAGTTTAACCCTTTGTGTACAGTGTGTATTGTATTCCTGCCTCTGCCAGTGTGTTTGTTTGGATGGGCCCCACTCCCTCTGGGGAGGGGAAGCTTCTCTCTGATTGTTGATTTATGGCACTCTCTCTCTGCTGGCTCTACAAGCTTAACCCTTTGTGTTCTGGGTGCCTCTGTCTACAGTGGGGTTGAGGCAAAGGCTTTCTGCCTTCCTTTTGTGTTTGGTTCCTCTGGCTTCTGCTTGGGCTCCTACCCTGGTGGGGGGGGGGGGGTTGCTGTGTTAGTTTCCCTGTCCTGCGCTAGTCCCCTGCGTGGGCGTGGCCCGCTCTGGTCCTTTGTTTCCCCCTCTGCCCTATTGCTGGTGTTCAGCGCGTGTCTGGCCTCTTGGGGCCCTCTGGGTTCTTTCACCCCTCCCTGTGTGTGATTGGGTTCCAGTTCAGCCGTGAGGCTCACACGAGTGGCTCTGTCTGCGTGGGTTCCGGTTCGGCCGCGAGGCCCGCCTGTATGCCTATTTCCCTTCTTCCTGAGGGACTGTGGGGAGGGGTAGCTTAGGGGGTATTGTGTAGCTGGGGTGTGCGGTGGTGGGTCGGTCTCCCCTTGGCCTGGGTCGGCGCCCTGCTGGCCTCGGCCAGGGCCCAAGGGCTCACGACCAACCCAACAGATTACAGTACAGCGCTGCATACGTCTAGTAGCGCTATAGAAATAAGTAGTAGTAGTAGTAGTAACATCATGCCTAACTTCTAGCAATGTCCCCTAATCAGCCCATACCCATCCTATGGCCACACTCCTTTAGAGTTGTGCACTATAGAATTTAGGTGCAGATGTTATTGAATAACAGATGTATTTAGGGCAGATGTGCATGCAAATGCAAATTGTTGCCAATTAACTCCAGTTATTGATGATGCCTTGTTAATTCATTTGTGTGCACATCTGCTGTGCATGCTTACATCTGGGCGCACACATTATGACAACCTATATAGAATCTAGGGGATAATGCACCTGAAAAAGATGATATTATGAGTTTTTGTTTCTATGGCAGGCTTCTTTTCAAATTCTATTTTGGCTTTCCTTCATTGCTTTGCTTCCAGAATCTCCCCTCCTCTCTTTCCCTTTCTCTCTCTCTCCTTTTCTATCCAGTGTCTCCTTTTCCTTTCTCTCCCTCTCTTCTATGCAATATGTCCTCTCTTCCTTCTATCCAGCATCTCCCCTCCACCTCCCCTTCCATCCAGCATCTCCTTTTCTCCCCCTTCCATCTAGCATCTCTTATCCCCCCCCCCCCCACTCAGCATCCCATCTTCTGCTGTTTCCCAGGACCAACAGTGCCAATAAAAGGAACAAAAGTACAGGACCACCCCCTTCTGACACAACTTCCTGCTTGCACCTGGGCAGAACGCAGTAGAAAAAGGCTCCAGGCTGGCTGCAGGCAGCGCATGAGACTGACTGCCATGTCTGCAGCCTCATGTGACGAGAAATGGGTTAAAGGTAGACTGGGAAGGTGAGGGAGATGGGGAAGAGATGCTGCAGAATGGGGGCCCCCTGCAGCTGTGGGGTCCAGGGCAGCTGCCCTGTTTGCTCTGCTCCTCTCCCCAACATCATCCCTGGACATGGCCCGAAGCGCCACTGCTCTTCTCCTGCTGGTCTGTATCAGCATATAGGAGTTAAGTATCTAGGAAGAGGACTGGTAAATGGAGATATACAGCTAGTTATTGATGCTGCTGTAATATAATTTGTTTTACATAGTTTTTATCACCCTTTGAGATCTGATTGTGGGCATGTTATAAATACATTTGTAATACCCAACTAGCCATTAAATCTCCCTCCTCAGCAAGCTGGTTTTTAGTTTCCTCTCATTTTGTAGGCAGCCACCAATTTTTGTACCAGGGGATACATTTTGTGATTTTCGCCAAGGCACAGTGGGAGATTAGGGTCCTGGTTATGGCATAACCAATGTCCCTCTGGAAAGTACATCTATCCTGAGAGTCATCCCTGACTTTACCAAATTGACCAATCAGGGCAAAAGAGGAGATCACAATATGAGAAGTTTGCTCGTGGGGGCAGAGACAGAAATAGCTGCCTATTTTGTAGCTCCTGTAGTTTTTAAAATGAATAGGAGAAGAGCTCTATAAAAGTTATTAGTAAGCTATCTCTGTTTACTTTGGCTGAGTCTGCTGAACGGTTCAAGTGTAAATTGTATAAGGATCTATTGTGCTGACATTTCTAGAATCTTAGAGTTGAGTTCTTTAACAGGAGCTGGGAGAGGTTGAGTTTCCAGTTCCTTGTTGCCCAATGAATGTGCCTGTGCCAGAAGAAGTGCCAAGTAACACTCCATTCATATTCTAGCATAGAAAAGAAACACCTGAGACTTGACCTGCAACTTACATTGCATCAGGCTGTCCCCTGGTATTTTACACAGGCGGTGCAGTTACGTAGGCCTGTGCGTCAACTAAGACCTGAAAATGCGAGACATCACTCTGTATCAGTGCTAAGTACTATAAACTATGCAGATACTAAAGCAAATGCTTTTTCAGTAGCTGGTCCACTATTGCGGAATAAGCTTCCTGGGTATGTACAATTTGGTTCAAATCTATAGCAGTTTAAGAAACTACTGACGACCTATCTTGTTTTCCAAGCCTTTCCTGGTATATTACATTACAGATGTTTCTCATGGTGTGATATTAAGGGAAAATATTAAGTTTATGTTTATGCTGTGGGATTTTATTATTATTATTGTTTTACTCTGAGCCACTTAGATATAAACGGGTTATAAATTGTATAAATAACAAATAACAACTTCATACAATTATATAATTATACTTCAAGTTTTTTTGATTTAATTTACTAAAATCAATTTTTTAGAGGAAGGAAAAGACCTCAGATGCTCGACTATTGCCATTGGTTTAATAACAAAAATGCCGTGCGAACGTCCTCACCGGTCTAGAAAAACCTCCTCATTTTTTTCAATTATTTAATATGAATTAATCATCGGAGAAAGTTTTTCTTCACTCAACATGTAATTAAACTCTGGAATTCGTTGCCAGGGAATGGGGTTAAAGGTGGTTAGCTTAGAGGTGTTTAAAAAAAGGTCTGGACAGCTTCCTAAAGGAAAAGTCCATAGACCGTTATTAAATTGACTTGGGGAAAATCCACTATTTCTGGGATAAGCAGTATAAAATGTTTCGTACTTTTTTGGGATCTTGCCAGGTATTTGTGACCTGGATTGGCTATGGTTGGAAACAGGATGCTGGGCTTGATGGACCTTTGGTCTTTCCCAGTATGGCAATACTTCTGTACTTATGTAATGTAAATTCGAGGAAGAGGGTTGGGAAAGGAAGGGCGGGTGGGGCGATGCCAGAGCGAAGTCGGTGTGGGAGGGATGCCACTCCAGAAGAGTGCTGCCTGAGGCTCCTGCCCCAGTTGGCCTAATGGTAGGGGCACAACTCTTTGGAAGGCATAAATGCTCATGCCCCAAGTTAGGCACAAAGCGGCCCTTTTACTAAGCTGCAATAAAAAGTGGCTGGTGTTGTTGTTAACGCGTGGGTTTTCTGCACAATAAGGCCAATTTTAGCGCAGTGGTAAAATGGCCACATTTCCATTTATTTCTTTAATGGCCATGCACTAATTTCCCAATTAGCATGTGGCCATTACTGCGGGAGCCCTTACCGACACCTATTTTGTTGCTGCTAAGGGCTCACATGCTAATCCCATAATAGTCAGGCAGCTCGTGGCAATGTGCCCACTGTACCCGATTAGTGCAGGGCATGCCTACTCTCCACCCATAGCCACGTCTCCCAGCGCATGCTGGTGGGCACACTACCGCGCCCTACATCACTGCGTCCTGTGGCATTGCTTTTTGCCGTGTGATAGGCATGCACTAGTACCTCCCACACCTTAGTAAAAGGGCCCCAAAATATGCCCTCAGGCAGGTAGTATTCTATAATGCCTTTCTACTTGGAATGATCTTTATAGAATACTAGTTTAACGTGAATCATCCTAGTGCACAATTTTGGGTGATCGATACAGAATTATCCCTATGTGTTTGTTTCATTTCATACTTTCATGTTATTCCCCCCCCCCCCCAAAAAAAAAAAAGAAAATGGGACCTGAAATGGTTTACAGAATCCTATAAAATATCACAAATTGTAGTTTACGTGCAAGAGCAACTGGGACTAGACTCTATAAATTGAAGCACATCTGAAGCTCTCAGCTTGTGAGTAGTTCATTGAGGATCTTTATTCCCTTTTCACTGATACATTCTAGTTCTTTTATTATTATTATTATTATTATTATTTACTGAATTTCTACACTACTTCTGTGCTCAAACAACAAATGTAGTGGTGAACAATCAGTAAAACCCATTGCAATCCCAGCTAAAAATAAAAGCAACAAGATAGGCTTACAATAAAATAAAAAAGTGTCATGTACCTACCCCCCCGTAGGCATAGTTTGCGAGGGGTAGGGAACTCAGGGGCTAATGCAGTAAGCTGTACTACCATTTAGCACTGCATTTTACATACCCCTGATTTTTTGCAGGAAGAGAGATTAGCATCGGAGAATTAAAGTTAAGAACTGCACTAAAGGGTAGTGCCACTTGCAGTGGCAGCAACTACTCCTATAGCCAGTTAGGAATCCCTTGTCCTCAAGAGACCCTATCTCAAGTTTTGTTCTCGTTTCCCTTTTTGGAAGCAACAACAACCCCACATACAGTGGGGGAAATAAGTATTTGATCCCTTGCTGATTTTGTAAGTTTGCCCACTGACAAAGACATGAGCAGCCCATAATTGAAGGGTAGGTTATTGGTAACAGTGAGAGATAGCACATCACAAATTAAATCCGGAAAATCACATTGTGGAAAGTATATGAATTTATTTGCATTCTGCAGAGGGAAATAAGTATTTAATCCCTCTGGCAAACAAGACCTAATACTTGGTGGCAAAACCCTTGTTGGCAAGCACAGCGGTCAGACGTCTTCTGTAGTTGATGATGAGGTTTGCACACATGTCAGGAGGAATTTTGGTCCACTCCTCTTTGCAGATCATCTCTAAATCATTAAGAGTTCTGGGCTGTCGCTTGGCAACTCGCAGCTTCAGCTCCCTCCATAAGTTTTCAATGGGATTAAGGTCTGGTGACTGGCTAGGCCACTCCATGACCCTAATGTGCTTCTTCCTGAGCCACTCCTTTGTTGCCTTGGCTGTATGTTTTGGGTCATTGTCGTGCTGGAAGACCCAGCCACGACCCATTTTTAAGGCCCTGGCGGAGGGAAGGAGGTTGTCACTCAGAATTGTACGGTACATGGCCCCATCCATTCTCCCATTGATGCGGTGAAGTAGTCCTGTGCCCTTAGCAGAGAAACACCCCCAAAACATAACATTTCCACCTCCATGCTTGACAGTGGGGACGGTGTTCTTTGGGTCATAGGCAGCATTTCTCTTCCTCCAAACACGGCGAGTTGAGTTCATGCCAAAGAGCTCAATTTTTGTCTCATCTGACCACAGCACCTTCTCCCAATCACTCTCGGCATCATCCAGGTGTTCACTGGCAAACTTCAGACGGGCCGTCACATGTGCCTTTCGGAGCAGGGGGACCTTGCGGGCACTGCAGGATTGCAATCCGTTATGTCGTAATGTGTTACCAATGGTTTTCGTGGTGACAGTGGTCCCAGCTGCCTTGAGATCATTGACAAGTTCCCCCCTTGTAGTTGTAGGCTGATTTCTAACCTTCCTCATGATCAAGGATACCCCACGAGGTGAGATTTTGCGTGGAGCCCCAGATCTTTGTCGATTGACAGTCATTTTGTACTTCTTCCATTTTCTTACTATGGCACCAACAGTTGTCTCCTTCTCGCCCAGCGTCTTACTGATGGTTTTGTAGCCCATTCCAGCCTTGTGCAGGTGTATGATCTTGTCCCTGACATCCTTAGACAGCTCCTTGCTCTTGGCCATTTTGTAGAGGTTAGAGTCTGACTGATTCACTGAGTCTGTGGACAGGTGTCTTTCATACAGGTGACCATTGCCGACAGCTGTCTGTCATGCAGGTAACGAGTTGATTTGGAGCATCTACCTGGTCTGTAGGGGCCAGATCTCTTACTGGTTGGTGGGGGATCAAATACTTATTTCCCTCTGCAGAATGAAAATAAATTCATATACTTTCCACAATGTGATTTTCCGGATTTAATTTGTGATGTGCTATCTCTCACTGTTACCAATAACCTACCCTTCAATTATGGGCTGCTCATGTCTTTGTCAGTGGGCAAACTTACAAAATCAGCAAGGGATCAAATACTTATTTCCCCCACTGTACATGTTCAACTTTATTCAAAGTACATCATCTTACCTCATTTTCTCTTTGTACTGATCACTCCTTTCTGTGACCTTCACCTTTATACATCCTCTTTTATTCAACTAATTTACCCATCATCAAACATCCCTTCTTCCAAACTCTTCAAGTAAATTTACCACTTATCCAACACTCCATTGTTTCTCTTTTCCCAACAACTGTTGTACATGTTAGCAATGCTTCATTTTCCTTACTTCGTTTCAACCATAATCTCCTCCTTCAGGGAGATTTTGTTTTTCTCCATGGGTCAGTTTTACCTCCAACACTTTTTTCACATTTAAACAGGACACCCAGGTAACTACAGGGTAGCAACCTGTTTAAATCAACCTCTACTTTGTTTAATTCCTTCCCTTATACAGCTTGAGTCAGGACACCCAAATAACTCAGGGGTGGCAGCCTGCTCTGCCTTAAATCACTTTACCACATTTATTCCTTTAGCTCTTACATTCAACATTTTTTTCTTTCCAAAGCCATTTCCTATCCTTCCCCACATTCAATTGAAACCCACTTTATACAACACACTTTCCCAATATTCTGCAACTTAAACAATTTTCCCCCCAACAGTTAACTCAATGTCATTGTTTTCTATTTGCATATCTCTTCAGCCTTTACCTTCAACAAATCAGATTAGTGACCAAACAGCATTGGTCCAACTAGGCAATACAACTTGTAACCTCTGAGTCTATTCAGCAAATATCCCATTCATCCATACCATTTGGGGGTTGGGCTTACGCATTATCAATCCCCCAGGCAACAATACTAGTCACACTGTGGAATTGGGTTTGATGATAGGAGTTCACAATCTCTACTTGGTGCTTATGGATGGACCTGCCTAGAGTCCAGTCTCTGTACTGGGCATCAACATGGTGTTAGATTTTGGGGTCCTCCTGTTCAATTTGGCAACTCGGGTCAGACCTCATGCTTTGAAAAATAGCCTCCCATGCCCAGGCTTTTCTCTGGGCAACAATGCTTACTGGTAAAGACATATGGTTAGCTTAGCCCTCACATATCCCAAACCACTTTTCTCACATGCAAGTCCATCCTGCTTACTTTGGGAAACTTTACACCTGTGCTCCCCCTTAGTCAATCCAGGACAGTTTCTTTGGTACACAAGCACCTTCTCCAACCTCAGGATAGCTGCTACATACCCTCTAATTGTGACCGTGCTAATGTTGAAGCGCCTGAGAGGGCGATCAACCTCTGCTCACTACCCACTCAGTCACCGAGGCCTTGGGTATACCCAAGTCCAAGTCCCTTGTAGCCAAGCACAAGTACTCCACCATGGTGATGGACTTAGATAAGCCCATCTCCCGGTTCTTTGATACCTTCTGCAGCAAGCAATTCTCTCTCTCCTGGGGGGTCTCCCTGCTGTTTGATGGTGGCTCCAGGCCGCCCCAAAGGTCCTCGGGTTACAGGCCCTGCCAGCCTCAGCATCAGCAACACCCCCTACTAAGGGAGCACCAATTGCTTTTCTACAGCCTCTCTCTTTTGTCCACCGCCCTGGATCTAGGCCAGCGTGGGCTCCAGGCTGTTCTCCGACAGCAATGACATGGTGGGGATGCTAGGCTTCTCCTCCTTGACACTACCACATTTTCTCTAAGGCGCTTCCAGTGGATTCAGGCCTCCAGGCCCCAAACAGATCTTTGTGCTCGCAGGTCCAAGCAGTCCCGGTCCAACCACTACCATCCCCTCGGGACTTTCCCCTTGGGTACTTGTGGCTGTGGACTCTGTACCCTCTCTGTCCTTGCTTCTCATCCACCATTAATTCCAGGCTATTCAAGGATGGGGCTGACACCAGGGGACCACCAGAATCTGTCACCCCCTTGCCTCTACCTCTGTCATAGCAGCAAGCTTGTGCTGCAAAGCAGCCAACTGTACCTTTAAATCGTCTGAGTCCAGTATTCTCTCTCATTTTCAGGGGTGAGCCCACTGCACTCCTCCCCCTTTTCCATGAGCATGAAAAATGCAGCCTTGACTCAACAGTTTCTTCCCTCTTTTCCCAGGAACTTACAGTTGTGATGTTATCTCTCAGGTCCGTTTGCATGGGCTGTTTAAGGCGGGAGATTTCAAACTTTTGCAGGGTCTGCTCCAACAAAGTATCTCTGGTATCTTTTCTAGTTGCCAAACAGTCCAATTTGTAATCCACAAGACAATTAAACTTGTAATCCACAGAGCAAACAAAATTTGTAGTTCACAATCTACAGTTTGCTCTCCCTTTTCTTTTTTTCCAGTAACAAATTTCTCCTCTACGTTGCTCCCAATGGCCGCAGGATGGGGCTAACAAGTTTGTAATCCTCCAACTTACTCCAACAGCTTCATATTTGGGCGCCAGTTTTATGTAACCTGGGTCTCGCCCCTTACTAGCTCGCGTCCACAAAAACATGGACCTGGGTCACAGGGAAAACTTATTTCTCGCAAATGCTCTACTCTTTTCTCATCTCACCATTCACTCAGTCACAGGTTCCAACATTCGAGCTTGGGAGTAGGTCAATATTCTGAAACAGAGAGCCGGGGATTTGGGCGTACGAAAGAGAACTTTGGCGTGCTGCTTCTCTCAGTCCAGGAACCAGGGACGTAGCCAGACACCCAATTTTGGGTGGGCCTGGGCCCAAGATTGGTGGGCAGAAGAACCCCACCCAGTCCTACAGGTGATCTGGTCTCTCCTTCTCTCGCCTGCGTGCCATATGGTCTCAAACATCCCCCCTCTCCCACATACCTTTTAAATAGCAGATTTTCACTGGCAGTGAGAAGCAACTAATACATACTGGTCATGTTGGCCCTACAGCCTTCCCATTGCTGCAACTTCCTGTTTCCTCATAGGTGGGAATACGTCAGAGGGAAGGCTATGGGGCCGGTGTGAGCAGTATGTATCAGTCGCTGCTTGCTGCAGGTGAAGATCTGCTATTTACAAGGTATGCAGGATGGACAGTTGTTGGGAGTTTTCAGCTAGTGGGGCTTCGGAATCCCTGCCAACCACATCATAGATGTGCTGCTACTGGGTGGGCCTGAGCCCAAAGAGGGTGGGCCTGGGCCCACCCTTGGCTACGCCAACACCCACTCTCACCCTCTTGCCAGTAACCATGCTGCACTCCAGGAATCTGTAGAATGCAAATTCAGCTTTACTGGAATTTTTCAACGGGTAGTCAAACTCTTCAATACCTTTATATACACTCTTATCCAAGACCATTCAGGATGATATTAGCTACTCTTCTCCATTCTTTAGGATTTGTCAATACTGTACATATTTACTTAAGCTCCTGTTCTTCACCCATCCTTCTGTGGCAGGAATAAATTCCAAGCTGTGTCCAATACTCCTAATCTTCACTCCAATTCTTTGTAGGCTCTCCCTGTCCCAATCCTGCTTCCAGGCTGGACTCCCATTTGTCCACCTAAAGCCTAACTCCTTCTCTAGTTGCCACTTGTAGGGGAAACTACTCCTGTATCCAACTTGTATTTGCTTCTTTCACTCCAGGATCTCCCAATACTCCCAAGGGTCCTGGAAGGGCTCCAGGCAACCAAAGACCTCTTGTACCAGACTTTTTTTTAAATTAATTTCCTAACTCCACCTCTGCTGTCACTCTCTACAGCGAAACCACTTTCTTTCTGCATCTTATTTCAACACCACTCCCCTTGGGCTGGGCGCTCTTCCACCCAGGAACATCCTACTATTCCAGCCTACTGGCAGGGACTTCCCTCCTCCCAGGGCCTCTGGTAAAATCTAACACCAGTGCACTATTAATACCCATTCCATGGGTATTACATCAGTATAATACAGAGAAATCTGCTTTTGAAACTCACTGTGACCAAAGATCTCCTCTCTCCTCAATCTCTCATGTAACCTTCCCTTTGGGGGAGGGGGGTGTCATATGGATTACATGTGTGACTTGAGAACTGAATGAGTGTCTGTGCATGCAGTTCAGATAGAGAATATGTTAAGGAACTGAAGACAGACAGAGAAACAAAACATGTTGGTGAATGTTTGGGGGGAGGGATGAAAAAGTAATAGAATAGTTTAGAGAACCAGATTGTTAGGTAGGATCAAGACTGTGAATAAGCTCCTGAAAAATAAAGGCCATAGATGCCATGTTGAGAAAGATCAATGGACATCCAATCTGGTATCCTGTCTCTGAAGGTAGCTAATCTGAGTCACTGGGAAGTATCTAGCAGATCCCAATATGAAACTTTATTCCCTTTTGCTCCCTCCCAGAGGTACAAAGCAGAGATATCAGCAGGGTTGTATAGTAACTAAGCAAATATTAATATTACTGTACTTAAGTTTTGTTACTTTTACTTGTAAAGAAGTACAGGTTAACATTTGTTTCTTTTACTTTTACTGAAGTAATAATTTTGCCAATTTTAACTATTTTTACTCAGTTACATCTGATGCTTGCAGTTAAAAGAAAAAAGTAAAAGCGGAAGGGAGATGTAAATGACGATTCCTCAGTAAACCAAATGAAACAGTTAAACTAGGAACAGGATATTGCTATTATAAATCTTGTCACGGAAACAGTGGATCATCTCATCTTAAAATTTGCTGTTCAGTGAATATAACCTATAAGAACAGTGGAGTTGCCTGTATTTGTTGAACTGGTTACTGGCCTCTGGCCAAACGGAACAGTGATGAGTCGGGTCACTTTAAAGTAGAGATGAAGCTGAAGCTGGTAGCAATTCTTGGTGAACAGACATATGTCTCTACCACAACAGTCTGCGTGTCATCTCTTAGGAAATTGGAAGACTGGGCATCCAAATGGGAGATGAAATTTAATGTGCACAAATACAAAGTTATGCACATTGGGAAGAACAATCCAAATCATAGTTGCCTGATGCTAGGGTCCACCTTGGGGGTCAGCACCGAAGAAAATATGCTGAAATCTGCCCAGTGTGCGGAAGCCAAAAAAGCAAACAAGCTGCTAAGAATTATTAGGAAAGGGATGATAAATATGACAGAGAATATGTCGGCTGAGGGGAGATATGATTGAGGACTACAAAATCCTGAATGGGGTAGAACGAGTAGAAGTGAATCAAATTTTTTACTCTTTCAAAAAGTAGAAAGACTAGGGTACACTCAATGAAGTTACCTGGAAATACTTTTAAAACAAATAGGAGGGAATATTTGTTTCACTTAAAGAACAGTTAAGCTCTGGAACTCATTGCCAGAAGATGCAGGAACAGCAGTTAGAATATCTGGGATTAAAAAAGGCTTAGACAAGTTCCTGGAGCAAAAGTCCATAATCTGCTATTGAGACAGACATGGGGAAGCCACTGCTTGCCCTCGGATTGATAGCCTGAAATGTTGCTACTATTTGGGTTTCTGTCAGGTACTTGTGACCTGTAGTCGCCACAGTTGAAAACAGGATACTGGGCTAGACCCTGTGTAGCTATTCTTATGTTGGTGTAAATCCTTTGGGCGTGGATCCTGGCACTACACGCTATCTATAAACAGCACCCAAATCGAAGTGCTGTTTATAGAATACGGCCCAGTGCTCAATTTTTTTGGCACCCAAATTTGGGTGCTGTTTACTGAATGTAGTCCTCAATGTGAAATGCTGTTAGCCTTCAACTGAATCTGTCATTCTTACAACATGTCGCCCATCTTAGTAAATGTATTTGCATTTTTGCAAACTAGATTTTGCATTTCATGTTTATTTACACTTCCTTTCCTCTTCACAAAGAAGTATTTTATCTTTAAAGCAAGAGATGAGTTGAACTGACAATAAAGAGCAGGTTCATAGAGGGCTAGATTCTATTTATAGTGCCTAAAAGATTGGCACTGAAAAAACCCCTGCTTAAGCATTATTCTATAAGCTGTGCCTAAAGTTTGGTTTATACAATAACGCTTAAGCATTATAGTCATGCGTAAATTTAGGCACCACAATTTGCACCAATCAAAATATCGTGCAAATGCCCGCACCTAAATTTACACGCGGAGCCCCCTTATTCTGTAATTACATGCATAATTCAATACCACGCCTATGTTCCACCCCAAAATGCCCACGACCATTTCCTTTCTGTGCTCCCTTTTTCAGGCCATGTGTAAATTTTAGGCGCAGATCATGCGCCTAATTTTATGCACGTAACACCCAATTAAATCTAATTAGTGCCAAGAATTGGTTGTTAAGCCAATTATTGGCACTAATTGGCTAATTTTATTAAATTGCATGTGCAAATTAGCACCATGCCTCAATTTGAGTGCACAATTTTTGGCGACCTTTACAGAATCAGGGGGATAACGTACAGCATTACCTGCCACAGATGGGATTATAAACCAATCTGGATGAAATCTGAAAACTCATTAAACAGTTTTATCCATAAATATTAAACCAGTGCAGTTGCTCAAAAATTGGGGCCAGAAGTTCCTTTGTTGTTTCTGTATTAGGGTGCTGTGTTCATGCTTTGTCATTGTTTGTTATCATGCTCCTTAGCGTACATTTTGCATTGTACTACTGTCCAGTAGTTCAATGTATTGCACTTTTGATCCTGAATAAAAACCATTAAAACTTAAACCACAGCAACCTAAGGGGGATTATCAAGCAATTAGTGCTGCTATCAGCTGTAAATACTTATCAAATGGAGGTCCTGCAAATGTCTTTTTCTGTGGGGACTGCATCTACCATGCCATTCACTGCCACCATCTCTTGCTTTCTTTCTCATCTTCTCTTTCCTCTCCTCCTGCTCATCTTCTCTCCCCCCCCCCTCCCCTCGGATGACCTAAGGGACAAATGGATTCAGTGCTGGTAGGGTTTTGATGCAGGACTTTTCTTAGGAGGGGAGACCACAGGACCATGCGAGCGCAGGCTTTTGGTCAATGCTGAATCCCTTTGTCCCTTCAGCCCCGGAAAAATGGAGGTGGCTGCGGCAGCAGTAGAAGTGAAATGGGGGAGAGAAGACATGTTGTTCACCTGCTACTCCACTGTTCCACCCAAATGCTGCCCTAGGTGGATGCTTTGCCCGCCTAGTGGCAGAACCAGCCCTGATGCAGGGATTCCAGTCCTCTAGGGTGGGCCTGGACTCTCCAGGAATTAAAGGGCTACCTACAGGACCCTAAAGAAAACAGTGAAATTAAAAAAGAAAATAGAAAAAGGCTTCTCAGATTTCTTCTTATTAGCTTCTTGTTATTCTTAGAGACTATGTATGATCCATTGCAATGCATGGTTGTAAGTGGAAAGGCATTCAGTTACATATAATAGAACTTTTATAAAGTAAATACATTGAAAGCACTATATAAATGTTATTGTACCAATCAGGTTGCCAACGTATACTGTTTTCTTTTAGTTGTCATTTATTTATTCATTTTTAATAGGAGCATATAGAACTAATAAAGCCTCTGTCCTCCATTTCATCATGCATTAAGACCTTATCAATCTTTTAAAACATAGGAGGGTTTACAACATTACCAGTGTTTTTTCTGTGTCATTTGTTTATGTGAGCTCTTATGAAGCCTGTGTGCATGAAACCTCTGGTGCACAACAGCACTTCACTGATGCAGAGAGTTACAACACCCCCTTGTTCTTAAAAGTTAGTGTATCACGAGCAAACCTTCGGAAACCAAGGAGATCTGGAAACAGCAACACTGGATAGGCAGTGACTGACTGAGGCTGCTTGTAACATTATGCAGGAGGCCTACAACCTGGTGACTGATATTTTACAGACAATTTAGCCCTCCCCCTGATTTCTGGACATAAATTCTGTGCAATTTGGACAAAGTCCAGACAGCTGACAGCCCTATACACAGTCTCTCTTTACTGGGATTCTGCTAACCCTATTCCCCCACAGAACAAAGGAATCCTTTTACAAAGCAGTATTAGGCGTTAACGCATACTTAAAACAGCTTACAATGCTGTACTGTGAGATGCGCTCAGGTGTCCTGCAGTAACTGCCAAATGTGCGTGTACTAACCACAGGATCAGTACATAAGTACAACTTTGAATAACCTTGTGTCATCAGCAAATTTAATTACCCCACTAGTTACCCCCCATCTCCAGATCATTTATAAATATGCTAAAAAAGCAGCGATCCCAGCACAGACCCCTGGGGAACCCCACTAACTATCCTCCATTGAGAATACTAACCATTTAACCCTACTCTTTGTTTTCTATCCTTTAACCAGCTTCTAATCCACAATAGGACACTACCTCCTATCCCATGACTCTGCAATTTCTTCTGGAGTCTTTCATGAGGTACTTTGTCAAACGCCTTTTGAAAATCCAGATACACAATATCAACCAGCTTGCCTTTATCCACATGTTTGTCACCCCTTCAAAGAAATGTAATAGATTGGTGAGGCAAGATTTCCCTTCACTAAATCCATGTTGGCTTTGTCTCATTAATCTCATTAATGTCTCATAAAAAATATTTTTGAGGGGGTGTATCAGGGGGTGAAGAGTGGGTGTTCTTGCGCTCCATATAGCACTGCTACATCAACTGGTTAGTGTGTAGATAGCAGGTGAGCCCTTACCACCTACAAAATGGGTGGCAGTAATTTGACAAAATGGCTGCGTGTTAATGGCAACATTAATACATGGCCATTAACACAAAAAAAATAGGAAAAAGCCATTTTTATGGCTGCGGTAAAAATGGCTTTTTCACACAAGAAAAACCCACATAAGGCCGCTTT
This sequence comes from Microcaecilia unicolor, assembly GCF_901765095.1. Lineage (NCBI taxonomy): Eukaryota > Metazoa > Chordata > Amphibia > Gymnophiona > Siphonopidae > Microcaecilia > Microcaecilia unicolor. The sequence continues at coordinate 101,937,375 of NC_044032.1, read as the reverse complement.
TTACCGCATTTTAGTAAAAAGAACCCCAAAGTCAAAATCATAACTGTAAATAAAACTTTGGGGAGTCACCAAACCTACAACAAAAACTGAAAATGATGCATTGAATAAAGCTTAACAAAAAGATAAAGAAAAGGAACTATAGTAACATAATAAATGTTGATGGATAAAGACCAGTTGACCTATCCAGTTTGACCAGTTGTTCCTGTTCACACTCTAAGCATATATCTAGCTTCCAGTTATAGAAGCATGAGCACTTGGGAAGCAAATCTACAAAGGATGCTAAAAATTAGGCGCTAAAGATTTGCCTGCTACGCCAGTATTCTATAATAGTACATTTGTGACCATAGGACTAGATTCTATATGTGGCGCCAAAAAAATCAGCGCAGAAAAAAAATGCACAGTACTGTTAGGCGTGATTTATAGAATACACGTAGTGCCTGCACTAAATCTGAGCATGACCATTTATGCCAACTAAAACCTGGTATAAATGCCTGCACTTAGCATAGGTATGGTAGGGTGTAGTCTATTACAGTGTGTGTAGTTTCTAGGAATGCCTATGACTCACCTATGCCCCTCCTATGGCCACACCCACTTTTAAGCTCCAAACATTAGAATTTACATCCATCACATTACAGAATACGTTTCACAAGTTGCGCAGATGAATTCTAATTAGGGCCAATTAGTGATAATTACTCCTTATTGGCCAATTATCTATGCCGATTGGCTTGTTAATTAAAGTTTTTTTTAAATTTCCATTTTGCTCACACCTTTTTCAGTAGTAGCTCAAGGTGAGTTACATTCAGGTACACTGGATATTTCTCTGTCCCAGGAGGGCTCACAATCTTGGTTTGTACCTGAGGCAATGGAGGGTTAAGTGATTTGCCCACGATCACAAGGAGCAGCAGTGGGATTTGAACCAGCTACCTCTGGATTGCAAGACCGGTGCTCTAACCACTAGGCCACTCCTCCACTTGCACATGTAATTTGACTGCACTGCCAAATTTGTACACGCAACCTTTAGTCACCATATATATAATTTTGGGGGAAAACCTGTTATAGAATTCTAGCCTATGTCGGCAATTACCTAAAGTTCAACGTGATCGGCAGGTGTAAATATTTGCACTTAAATGGGGTAGTTGTGCGTTCAAGTGATAGGTTTCTATAAAGTGCGGACCAACATAGTTGCAATGCCCATGACTTTGCCCATGCACTACCCACCCACGTCAACGCTTCCTTTTCAGATGCCCTCTATAGAAGTTAGTGCTATGTTTTTAGAATAGGGACCTATGCATCTTACATGTGTAACTGCTAATACGTGTCATGGTAGTGAACCCCAACCATTGCTACTTAGCACCAGATAAGCACCTATTTTGGGCCAATAAACCAATTAAGTTATGATATTCTCTGTGTACGCAATTGCATAAATTGACTGCACACGCAGTTTATAGAATGAATGTTGTACTCAGTGGTTCTCTTTCATCTAGATGAGCATACATAATGTTTTACTTAAATCAACCACTTGCCCTCCTTTTCCTTCCATGTCTTAATTTTTTTATTAAGTTTATTATCATTAAAAAAAAGTTTTAGCATGTGTTAATTTGTAGCCTATGAAATTGATTTATCACACAAATAAATAAAACGCATGCTAATACATGCACAGCCCTAGTCCTTTCACTGTAAGATTTCCTGGTGATGAATTTCTATTAAAAAGTTTTGTTTTAGAACAATTTTTGAAAATCGGGAACTCTGTGTCTTTGTTTATGCATTGTTATGTACTATGCTGTCCTAATTTGATTGTCTCTGTTGTTATGTCCTTTAGATTGTAAGCTCTTTTGAGCAGGGACTGTCTCTTTTCATGTTTGACTGTACAGCACTGCGTAAGTCTGGTAGCACTTTAGAAATGTTGAGTAGTAGTAGGAGTAGTGTTTTCTGTATTATCTGACTTTTCATTTATCCGGCAACAGGTAGGTCCTGTTTACGTCGGATAATCGAGACTGTACTGTAATTCTGTATAAATCACCTAAAGTTGGCACCAGGATGACATACACTAAGCATGAATTCTATCATGGCAATTATGCAAACTGCTCTTATTGAGTACTAGCACAAATGTGCACTTACATTTCTAACTTAGATGTAAGCACTTACACTAGCTCAATAGGTGATGTAAATGCATGCGCCTAACTATAAATAGGTACGTAAATGCTAGTATTCTATAACCCATGCACGTAACTGCCTGACACATCCTGACATGCTCGTGCCCCTCCCTGGTCCATGCACCTTTAAAGTTGCTCACTCTGAAATTTGAGGTACAACTTATAGAATACCAATTAAGGACGGTTATGTGCATGTAACAGGGTCTACAGAACATTGCCCCTCGCCCTTAAGGAAAGTCCCTCCGATGGCTGGGGCCACCTTAAGAAAGCTCCTTCTATAACTAACCAGGGTCACCTTAAGAGCACAGGTCCCGCCTTGGGAGGAAGTGAGTCAGGCGGGGCAAAGTTAAGACCAGGAGTTTAAAGGAAAGGGCCAGACAGAGTTTAGGGAGCCCCAGGGAGAAAGAGGAGAAGCCCCAGTGTATGTCTTGATTGAACACATCCCAATGCTGTGTTCCGGCTAAGTCCTAGTTGCTGATTGAATTTTGCAAGTTTGCTGGAGCCAGACCTGACACATAGAACAGAACTGAAAGGCTGTGTTTGGGGGCGTGGCAACCCCGCAGCTGCAGACTGTGTTTGAGCCTGCTACCAGAGGCTGGCTTACTGCTGTTTGCTGGACCTGCCAGGGTTTTCCCCATTCTATGCCTCGGGCTCTGTGAAGAAACAGGCCCGAGGGCACATGAAAATAGGGCCACCGAGAGACTAAGCCGGGCCCGGGGCAAGGCCACCCCAGCTCCGTCCCCCCACTGCTGCCACCCCCCGTTGCTCCCCCCGCCGCTGCAGTCCGTGGTCTCACCTGCCTGCCTCCATGGCTCTTGGCCCCTGCATTCAAAGCGGCAGTCGCAGATCGCCTCTCTTCTGGCCTTCCCTCCCTGTGTCCCGCCCTCGTCTGATGTAACTTCCGGTTTCTGCGAGGGCGGGACACAGGGAGGGAAAGGCTGAAGGGAGGTGATCTGCGACTGCTGCTTCGAATGCAGGGGGCACGGAGCTGAGGAGGGAGGCAGGTGAGACCGCGAACTGCAGCGCCAGCGGCCTGACCCCGGCGCCGGGCCCCCCTTGGAGGCCTGGGCCCTGGGAATTTTGTCCCCCCTGCCCCCCCTCTCAGCGGCCCTGCATGAAAACAAATAATAACTGTGTTCCTGAACTGCAAGGTTTATCCTCGCTATGACTCGGCCCTGTGAAGAAACAGGCCCAGGATTCCTATTCCTGTAAATAAACACTTAGTTTTCACATTCCCCCCTTTTGTCCAGCTGTGTTATTTCCTCCGGCCATGCCCAACTCCTGCTCGGGGGTCTCACAGTGCATAACTACCAACCGGTGCCACTTAGTACTAGTTAAGGCCAATTATAGCTTATTATTGGCTCATATTAAATCAAGGGCATAGCCAGACTTTGGCAGGAGGGGGGGTCCAGAGCCCGAGGTGAGGAGGCACATTTTAGCCCCCTCCGGCGCCATTGCCGACACCCCCCCCCCCCCGCCGCCAGCAACTCCACCACCAACTTTGACCCCCCCCTGCTGATGACCCGCTCGACCCCCCCCTGCCCACCCCGCCTGCTGTCGCCTACCTTTGCTGGCGGGGGACCCCAAACCCTGCCAGCCAAAGTCTTCTTCCTTCGTTTGGTTTCTGAGTCTGACGTCCTGGACGTACAATGTGCAGAACGTCAGGCTCACAGAAACCAAACAAAGCTTTGCGATCTGCAGGGCTTCGTTCTGTTTCTGTGAGTCTGACGTTCTGCACGTTGTATGTCCAGGACGTCAGAATCAGAAACCAAACGAAGGAAGAAGACTTCGGCTGGCGGGGGTTGGGGTCCCCCGCCAGCAAAGGTAGCAGACTGCGACGGCGGGTTGGCGGTGGGTGGGGGGGGGTTGAGAGGGTCGTCGGCAGGGGGTCCAGGGCCAAATCTACGGGGGCCCAGGCCCCCATGGCCCCATAGTAGCTACGCCCCTGTATTAAATTATGTTACACGTGCAACTGACCTTATTCTATAACTTGTACTAATCACTCTTCTAACCAAATTCAAACAACAAATTACAACCGGCAAAAGTGTACTTCTCCTACAATTTGACATGTCAAGTGCGTTTGACATGGTCAATCATACAATATTATTAAACAAACTAGAATACTTCGGGATCGGTGGAAATGTACTCAGTTGGATCAACGGCTTCCTATCCGCAAAATCATACCAAGTGATGGCAAACTCAAACACATCACTACCATGAAAACCAGAATGTGGAGTACCCCAGGTATCACTGCTGTCACTGACCCTTTTCCACCTAATGATGACTCCACTAGCCAAAGCCCTATCCGACCAAGGCCTTAACGCCTACATCTACGCAGATGATGTCATGATATACATCCCGTTCAAACATGATCTAACAGAAATCACAAACAAAATCAAACTCAGCCTCCAGATTATGAACTCATGGGCGGATACATTTCAATTAAAACTCAACGCAGAAAAAAACACACTGTCTCATCGTTTCATCTCCACACAATACGAACAAACTCACACATATAAACACCCCAGACTACACCCTACCTGTTTCAGACAACCTGAAAATTCTCGGTGTTACAATTGACTGAAACCTCACGCTAGAGAGCCAAGCGAAAAACACTACTAAGAAAATGTTTCATTCAATGTGGAAACTTAAACGAGTAAAACCTTTCTTCCCGAGGGAAATATTCCGCAACCTGGTACAATCATTGGTTCTAAGTCACCTAGATTATTGCAATGCAATCTACGCTGGATGCAAAGAACAAATCTTGAAAAAACTCAAAACTGCCCAAAACACTGCAGCAAGACTCATATTCGGAAGAACGAAATACAATAGTGCTAAGCCCTTATGAGAAAAACTACATTGGCTCCCAATCAAAGAGCGAATCGCGTTCAAGATCTGCACCCTAGTTCATAAAATTATTCATGGAGAGGCACCAGCCTACGGCAGACATTATAGACCTCCCAACCAGGAACACAAAAGGATCAGCACGCTCTTACCTAAATCTTCACTTCCCAAGCTGCAAAGGGCTAAAATATTAAAAAAACATATGCATCCAGCTTCTCCTACATAAGCACACAATTATGGAATGCACTTCCAAACGTCACGAAAAGAATGCACGACCTAACAAACTTCCGAAAATCGTTAAAAACCTACCTGTTCACAAAGGCATACCAGAAAGAAGCAACCTAAACTCCTGAATTCTACAAAATAATCAAAACTCCTTCCGGAACTGGAGAAAATCGAACTCTCTCTCCTTGATCACTTAAAATACACTGTCATCTTTGAACATTAACACTAAACCACTCTGTATTTCTCCTACCGGAATTGGCGATCGCCATTACGGTACTATGTAAGCTACATTGAGCCTGCAAATAGGTGGGAAAATGTGGGCTACAAATGCAACAAATAAATAAATAAATAAAATAACTTGTGCACACAAATTTGTGCACTAGTTGCAAATTTGGGTGCATAGCATAGGGGGTTTGTGGAAGTTTTGTCTTCCTATTTTTGGCAATTAAAATCCTTTTCTCTGCTACTTGCCTGTGTCAGGACAGTGATCCTCCCCCAACGAAGGACATGGCTTTTTGCGAGCTTAGAATCTAATTGAATTTGGGGATATTGTATAATAGTTTCTGCTGTTTTCCCCCCTTCATTCCTATGGGCTGGGCATTTTTCCCTTCCACTGGCAGCTCTGGCAGTTGGAGCAGGCTTAGAGCTCATACATATTACAATAACACAGTGAACTACCAGGCTACAGGCCAGGAACAATATTATACCAAAAACTACCCTAAATGTCAGCAAGATACAATTCAAATAAATAAATCCGTGTGATGTCTGTAAATATTTGCACGGCTTTCTCAGTGAGAAACTTGAAGACATAACAAAAAGGGATACACTTACAGACTCCTGCCTTGTTGAGAAATAAATGTGACAAACCCTAAAACAAGTCACTTATGTGTTCACTTGTCTTTGTTCACAGTATTTCCTCAGCCATTTAACCTAAAGCAGTCATAGGCATTAATTCCTCTGGATTCTATATAACGCGACTTAAGATGCGCGTGTAAATCCAGTCATATTCTGGATTTGCACATGCAACTTAATTACTTAACAAGCCAGTGTCGATAATTGCCACTTAATTTACATGCAGAGCTGTCTAAGCATATTCTATAACGTGATGCGTGTAAATTCTAAGTTGCATAGTTGAAAAGGGGTGTGGCCAGGGGCATGGATTGGGCATGTGTAAAATCTATGCGCATTGTTATAGAAAACACTTGGTATGTGCGTAATTTAGGTGTTGGCATTTGCTCCAAGTTTTACTTGGCATAACTGCCTGTGACTAAATGTAGTCGTGTGGCTGGGCACTCAGTGTAGTCCTTAAACTGCGCAGAAATGTAGGCTTATTCTACACGGTACACCTAAATCTAGGCCTATTTTATAGAATACACCCAAGCATATTCTGTTTTGGTTCTGAATTGTAGGCATGATGTATAGAATCTAGTCCTATGGGGCTCATTTTCAATGCACTTAGACTTACAAAGTTCCATAGGTTACTATAGGGCTAATTTTCGAAAGAGAAAAACATCTAAAAAGTGTCATAAAGCACCATTTGGACGGGTTTCTTTCAAAATGTCCAAATTGGTATTTTTGAAACCTATTTTGCAGAAGTCTATCTATGCATTTTGTCTGCAGTGCATCCAAATTGCAAGGGGACTTGCCAGAGGTGTTTCAAAGGCAGGATTAGGGTGTGCCTAACACTTGGACATTTTACAGCCATAATGGAACAAAATCAAAATGTCTAGGATAAAAACCTCAACAATTTGGTCTAAACCTGTTTTTCTAATGAATAAGACACAAAATGGTGCCCCAAATGACCAGATGACCACTGAAGGGATTCAGGAATGATCCCCTCCCACCTCCCAAAATGTGAATAAAATAGTACTCACTAGCCTCTATGACAGCCTCAGATGTGGTCCATTAGAGCAGCATGCAGGTCCCTGTAGTAGTGTAGTTGTGGGTGCAGTGCACCATAGACAGGTGGAACCAGGTCCATACTCCCCCACCTATTACACTTGTGGTAAAAAGGGTCAAACCACCAAAACTAACCCAAACCCTCCTGTACCCACATATCAGTTCCCCCTTCACCCATAAGGGCTATTGTAGTGGTGTATAATTGGGGGCAATGGGTTTTAGCAGGCTCAGAAGACAAAAGGGTTAATGGTGAGTGGGAGCAGTTATATGAAGTCCACAGCAGTGACCCCTAGGATGCCTCATTGCTCTTTTGGGATGTCTGGTTGACAAGTCTACTAAAAATGATGGCCTCTCCTACATCCTCATGATTTGATTTTGTGCGATTTTAACTTGTGTGTTGTTTCTCGAATATGGCCTAAAAGGATAAATGCACAAAGCACAAAACCTTGTTCAAAATGGTATTTAAAAAAAAAAGACAGATGTTTTTCTTTTTTGAAAATGGGTATATTTCCTATACGGATTTGGTGTGTTTAGCGCAAAACGTCCAAAGTCCGACTTAGACGCACTATTGAAAATGCCCCTCCATGTAACTTTCTAAGTGCTTTGAAAATATGCCTCATTATGTAACTTTGTAAGTCTAAGTGCTTTGAAAATACACCTCCACATCTGTATAAAGCTAGAAACCAAAATAATATTTCTCCATACAACTTATAAATATAGGAAACAAGCTGCTGGAAGATTATCCAAAGGATATTTGCAGGATACGTATAGGTGTTTTGGGGTAGGGGAAGCTAGGGAAATGGGGTTGCCATTTGTCTGGAGGGTGGGGGTCTTAATGTTGGTTATGGATATCTGTTAAGTAAAGATAAAGGTCTATGTTGGGTCATTGACTTGTTATGGGGAGAGGAGGGGGGCTGACACTGTTTTCAGCTGGTGGGCTATTAAATAGGAATAAATAAATTGCCAAAAATTGAAAAAGAAACCTAAGTGCACTTAGGGTTCATGCCAGAGGCCTAGCCAGACATATTTTGGGTGGTCCTAAACCCAAAGTGGTTGGGCACACAATTCCCCCCACCTCTGCCCCTGCGACCCCCAACAAATAATTGAGCTGGTGGGGATCCCTAAGCCTTACCAGCCAGGACAGGTCATTCTCCTACTTGCTGCAGCAAGTGGCACTGTCCATGCACTGCTGCTGCATCAGCCTCTTCCCTCCTGCACAAGCTCAGTTTTTTCACACACACACACACGTAAAAGCATGCACGGGGGTGGGGGGAACAGCATGGCGGCATTGTGTGGACAATGCTGCCGGCTGCGGCAAGTAGAATGACCTGTTCTGGCCACTGGAGGACCTCTTCCAGCTGGCGGGGCTTGGGAATCCCCGCTGGCCATAATAAAGGTGCCATGATTTTGTGTGGGCCTGAAACCCAAACTGGGTGGGCCCAGGCCTACCCAGGAGGCCCACCCATAGCTATGCCACTGGTTCATGCCCAGAAGTGGGGGAGGGGGAAGGATCACTCCTATGAATTGCTCAGGAATTATTTTGGGTAATTCTTTTGAATCGGGAAGTCAGTCTACAGTATCTCAATGTAATCCCTTGTTAGGTTGGGGATTATTAGGAAAGTAAGTCTCTGTGGAGAGACACTGAGGGGAGTGACTGGAAGATCTCTGAGTGGGAGCAAGTCTAGCCCAAGGGAGCAGTTTTGAAATAAAATTGTAGGGGGGGGGGAGTTTGGAAGGAGATAAAGGTGATAGTTTGTTCTTTGGGGGGGGGGGGGGTCATTGGTTGTCTGATGGTCCCCTGCCACTGACCTGGAAGAGTAAAGAAGAATCCCAAAATAGAAGTTAAACCATTTGGCTGTAAAGGGGGCAGGCAGAGGAGAGACCCAGCATGGGGGCATGGGATCAGATCCAGGGAGTGCCCATCCCAAGACCAGGGTGGATCCAAAGAAAAGGTCAGCCTGGACTGGAGGGAGGTTAGAACACTGGGGGTCTGGACCTGTGATAGGCATGGCCAGTGTATATAGTCCTGCGGAACACCTGAAGCATGGGGGTTTCAAAAGATTTGAAATGGACTGATGTTCCTGCTGTTGCAAAGTTGAAGAATAAACAGTTTGAGATTGAAGAGTGTTCCTTGCATTTGGGAAAATGTGTCTCCACAAACCTGCCTAACCCAACTTCCAGCCTTGTTCACAGCGATTTCTACATTGCACTTGTATTTTATTTGGGTTTCCTAGGGGAGAAGCGGGTAACCCCACCCACTAAGGCTTCTTTTCCCTTGGCAGAGGCACAGAACGCGAAACCAGTAAGGAACCGACAGGAGGCTTCCCTCGAGAGGCTCTAAGCGGATCGGACACCGAATCCAGAAGCTCCCAGCTCAGAGGCGTTCCATGTAGCAGGTTAGAAACTCCAGTTAATACGATGCAAATGCCAGAAGCATGATTTGCAAGCTCATTTGGGTGCAACAGGCTGTGCTCAGGTACTCACACAAATCACCTGCTCTTAAAAGATTCCAGATAAGGCGCTTAACGTCTGGGATATTTTGTCTTTGTTATTATTCCCCTACTGCTTCTCGGAGCTAGTTGGACTTGTTGGGGTGGGGGTGGGGGTGGGGGGGGGAGCGACGAGCTGATTGGCTGAGCCCCGCTCTCACTTTCAGAAAGGACAGCTCGGTGTGTACAGGAGCACGAAACCCGGACTGTCTGGCAACAGCCCAGAGGCCTGGAGTTGCCTCACCTCGGCAGCTGTGATTCCCGGTGGTGCTGTGACAACCCCTCTCCTGGGATTTCCTTTGCCTGTTTCAAGACGGAGTGAGTAATTCTGGCTTTGTTTTTCAACTTGGCAAATGAAAACGGTACAAGGCATCAGAGGGGAAGCTGGTAATTAGGGAGGAATGCAGCCGCCACTGATTAGTGCTGGAGGTAAAACCTTCAGCCTGAGCGGCTGCTGTCAAGATCTCCTGGCGATTAGGTTGTTTCACGTTAGTGAGTGCACTGTGGTCGCTTGTGTTTTATGCAGGGTTGTGTGTCGGGAAGGTGCTGTGCACGAAGCATGACATGGCTTTGTGCAGTTCACCACGAGAAGTTGAAGTGATTGTTCATGCTTTGTTGAGTTTTCTTCTTTGCAAACAAAAGGCACATAATAGAGCTGTCCAGGATAAAAGGGTTTCTAGTATCTGGCTACTACAGTATCTACACTGGATAATGCACTGAGGAAGTAGGAGCACTTACATTTTAAAGAGTGCAAGTGCGTTACTCATGTTTTCTGGCAGAATTGTTGTAACTTCCGATTCGGTAGTTTGGTACCAAATGCAAAAGCTATATAAAAAAAAGCAGCCTAATTGACTTTTATAGTGTGTTTTATTATAGAAAATTATGCTTAGGCTGTTCGTTAGGGAAGGTTGTCGGTTTGTGTTTGCTCATGTTTGATTTCCTTTTAATAAGGGATTATAATCTGAGAACCCCCACCCCATTTTCATCTATTAAGTTTAGACCTTGTCTGATCAGGAGAAGGTTGTCCAGTGGAACCTATATTTGCTTCACAGTTCGATACAAAATGACTCGGTAACTTATGAACAGATATGACCAAGCAACAAACCTCTGGCAAAGATTGGTCTCGGTAGACCTAAAGGTATTTTTTTGGGGGTGGGGGGCACTTTAATAACTTGAACTAATGAGTTGTAGTTACTGCGTGGTAAGGCAAAACCTCTGCATTGGGAGTGTTTTGATCAGTTTGCCATTCGGTTTAAAAAAAAATATATAATATACATAAATTTTTGAATATGCGTTAATCGTAACAGTGCAAACCGTACCCACTTCATACCCCTTTTCCTAGTTTTGTTAGTCAAATTAAAAAGATGTCACTTTATATTCTTTTATTAAACTGCCTTCCTCGGGTCAGGACAGAAAGGTAAAAATATAGCAATGCTAGAATATATGTGAAGCATAAAAGTATTCAGACAACTGCTAGTCACTGTGATTAAAACTGCTAAATTGTGCTAATTTCCACCTTGACAATTTAGTAAATCGGGCCCTATGGCGTGTGAGCAGGTACACCATTCAGAAATATTTTGTCTGTCCTGTAAAGAAATCGAGGGTCCTTAGTTTATGGGTTTCATTTACTAGAAAACCTATCTTTGTTTTTATAGTGGTATAGTTGTTATCCTGTGTTCTTTAACTATTTCTAAACATTACAAACCTTCAGATGATTGCTGTGCCCAGGTTTTGTGGTTTGTTTTTACTTATTTTGAGTTTCTAAATCTTTGTGTGTGTCCACCTTCCATACTATCTTGCCAAACACCTTCCTTCTCTCTTCCTTCTCTTAATCTTTGTACACTACTAATTGTATCTGATATCCTGGAATGACTGTCATAACAAAACTCTGTAAGCCACATTGAGCCTGCAAATAGGTGGGAAAATGTGGGATACAAATGCAATAAATAAATAAAACTAAAAACCTTTTTATACCGTTACTTAAAAGCTGAAATACTTCTTACTCATTTTTTCTGCTCCTGACCTACCAAAACTAATTAGGAACTTCTACTGTAACTATTGCATTGTGGCTCAGCCACAGATGGCATTTGGGATTTTTTTTTTTTTGTTTGCTGTAGTAAAAGATATACATGAATACAGAAGCTTTTTGTTAACTGCCTGAGTTTTATATAAAGACAATACACACCTGTATGAGCAGTCCTCAAGAAGTTAATTCAAGCAGAGTCTGTAACTTTAGATGCCAACAACGCACATTATTCTGTATTTTTTGTAAGGCAATATATGCTTAACAAAATTGTTGTGAGTGTAAGTGCTACAGAAAGAGCTTATCACCCCTAATCTGAGTGAAGGGAGCATTGTGCTATCAGTGGATTTATGGAACATGAACAAAACAGCACTTCTTTCCACCTTGTTCGGATTAGTCATCCTTTCTTGTATTTTTGGTGGTTCATTGAAGTACTGTTGGAAATAATTTCTATATTTCTGTACTTTGCCTTTGAATTTTGTTGCTTAAGACTTGTTTTCAGTGTTTAATAATTATACTATATACCCCTCCTGATATTTCTGAGAAAGTGAAGTTCATTTTCCATTGAAAATAGAAAGTACCTAGATTTATTAAAAGTTTCTTAACCATCTTTCAGTATTAATAACATACCATATGATCTTGTATGCTGCTAAAGCCTCACAGTTCGAAGTGGCTAACGTAAAAAGAAACTGGAGCAAGCCTCCAGGATGAAAGTACATAGCTGAACATAATAAAAGCAACAATCAAAAAAACTGCATAGCTTAACATAGCACAAACCTTTCCGAATAATTTTTCCTAACATCTAAATAGGAACGAGCAGTGAGGAAAAGAACCAATATATCCTTCTACATGTTGGCAGATTGAAATGCCGATGCTTTTTATCCTTTGGCGAAGGGAAGGATATAAAATTAGAACTATGTAGCCTATGATTTCTGACTGACTTGGCAAAGACCAAATGTTGATAATGAGAGACCGGTGCTAGACTATGTGGAGGTGCATAATCAAACGCCCAAGTTTTCCTGAGGGCGTCCTCGCAGAATGTCCCTCCGAAGGGGTGGGGAAACCCGTATTATCGAAACAAGATGAATGGCTATCTTTCATTTCAATAATATGGTTGGGGACGCCCAAATCTCAACATTTAGGTCGACCTTAGAGATGGTCGACATAAATGTTGAGATGGTCGTCCCCGGTTTTCGGCGATAATGGAAACCGAGGATGCCCATCTCAAACGACCAAATCCAACTCATTTGGTCGTGGGAGGAGCCAGCATTCATAATGCACTGGTCCCCGTGACATGCCAGGACACCAACCGGGCACCCTAGGGGGCACTGCAGTGGACTAACTGATGCACTAACTGAACGGAAAAAGCCCTTCCCTTAGCGATTTGGAAAGGAGCGGGCCTGCATGAAGGAAATAGAATGCAAATGAGCTGCTCACTGTTAGCTCATTTGCACACGATTGCCTTCCTAAGGAGGGGAAGCCAGTTCAGAGCAGCCAAGCATTATGCATGGCTGCTTTGTGCATGCCAAAGACAGCTTCATACATGCAGACAAGCTGCGTGTATAATAGCCGTCTAAAACCTTAAATAAATTGCCATCTACAACCTTAGAAAAATACAAGTCCAAGTGCTCGTTAGGGACGTCTTAAAAAAAAATTGGAGCATGGGTGAAGGACGTCCTTCGCTATGCCTCTCTCCCTGCAACGGCAGTTGTAGACGTCCAAAATGTGGATGTTTCTGTGCGAAGGACGTCCATGCCTTTGCTATGCCTCTGACATCCCCTTTATTTATTTGGATTTTGGATCACAAGTAGCAGCAGTGGCAAGACAAATGCTCTAACCACTAGGCTCCTCCACTCTACTCCCTTGAAATTTGGCCGTCCCTGTGGGGGGGGGGGGCAGTTCAGGACGTCCACAATGTTTGAAAGAAGGACGTCCACACCTTCGCTATGCCTCTGCTGACACAAACATACCTCCCCCCCCCCCCCAGGGACCTGCATACTGCTGCGATGGACCTGAGTATGACATTTCAGGCTGGCAAAGTGGGAGGGAGTTAGTCACCACTGGGGGAGTCAGGGGAGGTCATCCCCAATTCCTTCCGGTGGTCATCTGGTCAGTTCGGGCACCTTTTTGAGGCTTGGTTTTAAGAAAAAAGGGACCAAGTAAAGTCGCCCAAGTGCTCGTCGGGGACACCCTTTTTTTTCCATTATCGCTTGAGGATGCCCATCTGTTAGGCACGTCTCAGTCCCACCTTCACTACACCTCCGACATGCCCCCGGGAACTTTGGTCGTCCCGGGAACTTTGGTCGTCCCCGCAACGGAAAGCAGTTGGGGACGCCCAAAATCAGCTTTCGATTATGCAGATTTGGGTGACCCTGAGAGGACGCCCATCTCCCGATTTGTGTTGAAAGATGGGCGCCCTTCTTTTTCAAAAATAAGCCTGATAGTTTATAGAGGAAACAAGCCAGCTTAAATAAAATTCTCACTTCCATAGGCAGCCAGTGAAGTTTGATAAAGTACTGAGAGATCCTGTCATACTTTTCCAGTGAGAAAATGAGGTGAACATCAGTTGTTGCTGATAACGTCCCAAGTAGCAGATGTTACAATAATCCAGTTGCATTAGTAGCAATGCTTGGACTAATAATTTAACTTCTCAGATTCATAAGAAAATAAGAATAGCCATACTGGATCAGACCAATGGTCCATCTAGCCCAGTCTTCTGTTTCCAACAGTGGCTAAGCCAGGTCACAAGTACCTGGCAGAAACCTAAACGGTGGCAACATTTCCGTGCTACCAGTTCCAGGGTAAACAGTACTTTCCCCATGTCTGTCTGTCTCAGTAGCAGACTGTGGACCTTTTTCCTCCAAGAACTTGTCCAAACCTTTTTTTTGAAACCCAGATACACTAACAGCTGCTACTGCATCCTCTGGTAAAGAGTTCAGAGCTTAACTATTTGAGTGAAAAAATATTTCCCACTATGTGTTCTAAAAATATTTCCATGTAATGTCCTTGAGTGTCCCCTAGTCTTTTTGTACTTTTGGAATGAGTAAATAGATTCACTTCTACTTATTCTAAACCACTCAAGACTTTGTAGACCTCATCTCTTTTCCCAAGCTAAAGAGCCAAAACCTCTTTAACTTTTCCTCATATGTTCAATCCCCTTTATCATGTTGGTCACTCTTCTTTGAACCTTTTCTAATTCCGTTATATCTTTTTTTGAGATGCAAAGACCAGAACGGAACGCTCGAGGTTAGGTCACACCATGGAGCAATACAGAGCCATTATAGTATTTTAGATCTCATTTTCCTTTCCTATTTATTCTTAGCATCCTGTTTGCTTTTTTGGTCGCTGCTGCCACACAGAGTGGAAGACTTCAGCATATTGTCTACAACAGCACATAGATCTTTTTCTTGGGTGCTGACCTCCAAGGTATAGCCTAGTATCAGATAACTATGATTCGGATGATTCTTTCAATGTGCATTATTTTGCATTTCTCCACATTAAATTTCATCTGCCATTTGAATGCCCAGTCTTCCAATTTCCAAAGGTCTTCCTGCAATTTTTCATAGTCCACATGTGTTTTATTTATTTATTTTATTTTTTGTTACATTTGTACCCCACGCTTTCCTACTCATGGCAGGCTCAATGCGGCTTACATATTATATACAGGTACTCGAATAGTTTTGTGTCATCTGCAAATGTAATCACCTCGCTCGTCATTCCGATTTCAAGATCATTTATACATAGGTTAAATAGCACTGGTTCCAGTTCTGATCCCTGCAGCACTCCACTATTCACCCACCTCCATTGAAGGAAATGACCATTTAAACCTTACTCTCTGTTTTCTGTTCAATAACCAATTCCTAATCCATACCAGAACATTGCCTCCTATCCTATGACTTTATAATTTCTCAGGAGTCTCTCATGAGGAACTTTAGTCAAAAGCTTTCTGAAAATCTAGATACTACTGGCTCACCTATATCCACAAGTTTATTCAAGCCTTCAAAGACATGAAACAAATTGAGGCAAGACTTCCCTTGGCTGAACCCATGCTGACTCTGTCTCATTAAACCATATGTTCCAAAATGTTATTCTTTAGAATAATTTCCACTATTTTACCCAGTACTGATGTTGGGCTTACCAGTCTGTAATTTCCTGGATCACCCCTAGAACCCTTTTTAAAAATCTGTTTTACGTTGGACACCTCCAATCTTCAGGTACTAAAGATGAGTTTAATGACGGGTTATATATTATTAACAGCATATCAGCAATTTTGTACTTGGAGTTCTTTGAGTACCCTTGGATGTATACCATCCAGTCTAAAGTGAATGAACTGTAATTTTTCTCATAAGTAAAAAGTTTCTGAATGAGATAGTAGACCCTACTATCTTATTCAGAAACTTTTTACTCTACCCATATTCCCAAGGTGATTTACAGTACAAAACCTATTAAGTGTAGGAAGGGTTTATGGTTTATTGGGTGCATATATGACACCTTTTAGTATGCAGTAAACAAGCAGCTAAAATTTAGTAGTAAAAGCATGCCCTATTTCAATATAATAGGAAATGCCAGCATAAAATGAGAGAAAAAAAACTGCAAAAGTATAAACTCTGATCAGAAAAACATGGCCAGTTTGAGTGAATATGTCTTAAGTGCCACTTGAAACTTTACAAAGAGAGAGTTCCACTTTTAGATCCTGTGGTAAAGAGCTCCATAAATGCAGGCCAAGAAGAACATTGACACATAAAATCCAGTTGAGCCCAATTATGGCAATGACGGAGGAATGCAAGTGACGAAAAGGCTTATAAGGAAGATAGATAAAGTGGAATGCTTAAGTGAAGTGCTTTCTGAGCTAAGAAATGTTGTATTCAAACCAATATTGCATAGGGTGCCAGTGGTACTGAAAAAAGTAAAAGTAAACCATGGTCATGTTTCCATGCAATACAGAAAATTCTAATTGCTGTCTTTTGAACCATTTGTAATTGTTTAATGGAAGTCTGAGGCAATCCTGCTAAACCCTCAAATTTCCATTAAAAATTGCATTTGCAAATTTGGACATGTTCATAATTTGTGCATGCAATTTAATTACATAAACCATTTAGTGCCACTAACTGGCTTTCTGGCAACCGATTATTGGCACTAAGATTTAATTAGAACTTACACACGCAAATTTAGGTATGGCCCAAAAAAGGAGATGTGGGAGGGTTTTGGGGTGGATTGGGGCATGGTTTTCAGTCACGTGTGGAATTATAGAATATAGGGGCTCTGCATATAAATTTAGGCGTGGGTATTTATATGACAGTTTAAGCAAGACCCTTGGGGGTAAGCGCTATTCTATAAGTCACACCTAATTTTAAGTGCGGTTTATTCATTTCCAATTTGTTTTTGGTGCCATATATAGAATCTAGTCCTCAGAGTGCAGTTGAGGTGATTATCTAACAAAACACAGCACAAAATTGCTGTAAAACAAAGTTTTACAACAGAAATATGGCATTCAATTGATCAGCCCTGAATACCTAAAAGACTTAGCTAAGTGCTTAGATACATAACTAAACACTAAGCAGTTATTATCATATTGCTAAGATGAAATCTGGGAAAAACTATGTTGAAGCAGTGAAATATCGGGAACAAATGTGTCTGTATAATGAACCAAAAGGATGTTGTCAGCATAGGAATTGGCAGTAATGAATTATTGTAGCCAGTGGACTAATGGAAATATTTGGATCGGTGATAACACTGATCCTTGAGACATACTGCAGGGTAATGAATGTACAGAAGAAAGTTTGATTTATAAAGGACTTCTTAAAAGAGTGATTTTTGTAGAAAGGATGAAACCCAGTTCCAAGGCCTTTGAGGGTAATAGATGTTACTGTAGAAGGAGATTGTAATCAACTAGATGAAAGGCTGCTGAAAGGTTAAGAGATTCCATTAGTACTATTTTTTTTCCTTAATTAAAGGCACTGTGGACCTCCCTGAGCAGTGGCCCGATGCTCAGAATTCCAATCCCACAGTAAAGTCAACAGCACAGAAGCCATACTGCTGGAACAGGGCAGAAATCTAGCTTGTTAATGCTCAAAGGAAATGGTATTCAAATTATACACATGCTGTAAAAGTGAAAGCAGGGAGGGAACGTGCTTTACGCACGCACAGAATTTTGTGATAAGCTTGGCTGTTGCACACATGCACCAGGTAAACCCGAAAGTGAAACACAGTGCCTGTTTTCTGCACCATTTTTAAATATGAGCTTTTCAAAAATTTTTTTTCCTTTGGAAGGCTTATATTTAAGCACGGCAAACGGACACCAATGTGTGCCTTCACTTTCGGGTTTGCAGTGACTTGCTCACATTCGTTTCTGTCTACCATCGCTTAGGGGCTTGCACAGGCTTCCTTCTGCTTCCAAATTAAATAAAAACCAACAGATTTTAAAGAATCGTGAGAAATCCTCTCTTCAAACACCCTATTGCCTAATGCCTGCACAGAACTGGCTAATGGTTTTCAACGGTTAGGGTGGCTTTGTTTTGTGCACTGTTTTCTGAGTATTTGGAGGGAATAGGAAATGACCTCATTAACATCCGTTTGACTACGTTTGCATGCTATTTGCGTTAATTTTTGTCCTGAGCATGTTGTCCTGTGCTTCTGCACTCGCTAACACCAGCACTAATGGCCTTCAGCGGCCTGCATCAAGCTGGCGTTCGTTTTTTTAGCAGTAAGGGTGGCTTTGTTTAGTATGCTGTTGATTGGGATGGAATAGGAAATGACCTCAATAACATCCGTTTGACTATATTTGCATGCTATTTGCGCAAATCTTTGGCATGCACTTTGTCTCCTGTGCTAGAGCCCTCTGAGCATTCAGTGCTCACTAACACCAGCACTAATGGCCTCTAGCACCGGCATTACATTTTGATTATCGGGAAAGTAAGAACAATTTCAGTGCTATAGCCTGATTGTTGTAGGTAGGGTTATCTTATGTCATCTTAAGAGGACATGTCCTCCTTTTAGGATGTCTTCTGATATTTCCTCCATTATTTTTAATTTTTAGGGAAATGTCCTCTCTTTCTTTATTGTGCCTATGATCTGCCCGCTTAATAAGACCATCTCTGGCTTATTAGTCCTGGACACCTGATGGCGCTAAAGAGAGAAAGGCATTGCTGATCTCCCCCCCCCCCCTCTGTTCCCCTGCTGGTTGAATCTGTCGGAGGAATTTTGTTCATGCAGCACGACTTTAAGCGTATGTCATGCAAAGACTCTTGCATGTATCTCAGAAACCAGCCAGAGTTGTTGAGGGATATGCACTCTTCTGATAAGTATGCTTGGGCTCAGACCCGTCAAACTCAAATCCAGAAGTTCTTGAAAAGTATATTTTTTTGCTGCTGTATTATAAGTAAGTCACTGTTTGATGTGTTTTATTAACTACTAGGAAAAAATGGCCGTTTCTGAGCGGAATGAAACGGGCGCTAGCAAGGGACCCCCTCCCTCTGTCCCTCGAAGCTACATGCCTTGTTCGCTGTGGGCAGTTTCGGCCCTCAAGTGTCAATAGCTCCGCTCTCGACATCATGACGTTTTGACGCGTCATGACGTTTTGACGCGAGGGCGGTGCAGACACTCCAGGGCACACCGGATATCTCGGGCGCCTCAACTTCCGTGGAGGCTTCAGAACGTTGGGGTTGCCTTTTATATAGATAGATGATGATGATTAAATATTTCTTTAGCAAATGTAGCAACCATTTTTTAAAATATAAAGTGATATGAACAAAAACCCCGAAAATGGGACAGAGGCGAAAAAGTTTTCCCCATGCATGTCTGGTTCAAAATAATTTCCTAGGGGCATGTCCTTTTTCCTAGTTTTTAAGATGCCAGAGAGGAAGGGGAGAATTGGAGCAGTTCCCTCCTTACCCTCTGCATCCCCAGCCCTTTGTCAGTTTTTGATGACAGTATACGTGACAACCACTGTATTCCAGGGCATTCTTTGACCGGTACAGAGAGAAGTCCTGGTTGGAGAGCAAAGATTTTGCTCAGCCCATGTAGTCCAGCCCAGCAGACTCTAAGAGCAGTGAGCATGTCAGGAAGAGCGTCCGCCGGAATCTCGGGAGTTGGGGTATCTGGAGTGGCTATGGAGGAGCTGCCTCCTGGTACAGCTGCGCTCCAAAGGAGGTTCCCCCAAAAAGCTGAGCCTTCCAATAACCAGTGACTGTTGAGCTGAATTTGCCAGTAGCAGAGAAGTCATCTGAACTGGCTGAGACCAGTCTAGCCCTGATGTGGCTTTACAGCCACTGGTGGGACCATCAAAGGTAACATTGGAAATATTATGGTCAGCTGTGGAGTCCCTGCACAAGGTGCGTCTTACTTTTGTCTCCAGTTCTAAGACTAATGCCTCAGTTATTGAAACAGTCCAGTCTCGACTGTGTCATCAGGATAACAAATTAAGACTGAGCCATCTTTATCCCAATTAAAAGAAGTAGAACTTAAAATTGTTAGAAGACGCTAATGTGGTATATCAAAAGTTGGAAAACTTAAAACATGGAGCTAGATCATTAAATTTGAGACTTTTTTTTTTTTTATTAACATTTCTATTTTAAACAAGGCATTACATCACTTGTATAGAAAAGATTGGTTACTTTAAGGATATACATTTAAGTAAAAAAGAAAAATTATAAAGAAGGAAAGATTTTTCTTTTGTTAACCATTCTCAAGTCCACAATTTGAGTCCAAGATTCCTCAACAATGGAGATCAAGGAAATTATAATTATACATGAGCTGATTCCTTTTTACATTATAAGAGCTACTAATGGTTGAATAGATCAACCCCCAGAGTTCCTTTTAGATGTTATGAAGGCTGCAAACTGAGAGGGTTCATAATAAACATATTTAAGTGATTGGTATTTGATCACACATTTACAGGGGTATCTTAGGAAAAATGTAGCTCCTATCTGAAGCACTTCAGTTTTCATATGAAGGAATTGTTGCCGTCTTTTCTGGGTATCTCTTGATACATCCGGGAATATCTGTATTTTTAGACCTTTAAAAGTCTTTTCTCTATTTTTAAAAAAGCATCTTCAATATCTGGTTTTTACCCAACAAAGTGGCTGCTGTGACTTGTTCTGTATCTGAAGATTCAAGAAGCACAGATACATCTAATGACTGTTTTTCTGATATTTGTTGGTTTCTTTCCTTTTTAACAGGGAAATAATGTGCATGTGAGAAGGGAGGAATACTCTCTTTGTAACCTCCAGTATCTCTTTAATGTAATTCTTTAACATTTCACGAGGGGAAACAGCAAATTGTTGTGGAAAATTTAAAAAACGCAAATTCCATGGCGTCCCACAGATCAATCCAGAGACTTGTGGGTTGTGTCCCTCTACCAGTAGGTGGAGATAGAAAGAACCTCAGAGGTTTGCTATATGTGGACCTGTGCAGCCAGCTGAACCTCGGTGTTCTCTCTAGCTAGCAGGTGGAGGGACATCTCTGTGCAGCTCAGGTTTGATCTGGCTACTGGTGTCCTTTGGGCCTAGTTTAGCACAGACAGGGGTTGAGAGGCTGTTTGCAGCTTGTGGTGTATACCTGGTGGTGCCAGGTCTCTCCCGATCTCCCCCTACCTTTCCTCCATCACCTGGGGCTGTTGGCCTGTTACAGGCTCAGTTAAGAATGTGTTTCAAACTATGAACCCGCGGGCTTGGGACTATGTACAAGTTCTAGGTTCCATGGCCTCCACCTTGGACGTGGTAAAGTGGGCCAGAGCTCACATGCGCCCCCTCCAAGTAGCACCTTCTGAGCCATTGGTCTCTGCTGTCGGAGGATTATGAGGTTCGGGTGCCATGTTCGGCCCGTCTTCACACAATCATGCACTGGTGGTTCATTCAAAAGAATCTGGTGTCGGGCATTCCTCTGGCAACCCCAGACTGGAAGATAGTGACCACGAATGTGTCACTGTCTGGCTGGCGGGCTCATTGCCTGCAACAGACGTCCCAGGGCGTTTGGACTTTGATGGAGGCGTCATGGTCCATCAACTGCTTGGATTTATGGACGATTTGTCTGGCCCTTCGGAAGTTTCTGTCTCTACTCCACGGTTGCCCAGTTTTGAGTTCTTTCGGACAATGTGACGACGGTCGCCTACGTAAACCATCAGGGGGGCACCAGGCGGCTCTGATCTGCCGTTGGGCACAGACTCATCTCTCTTTCTTGACAGTGGCTCATATAGCGGGGTCACAGAATCTGCAAGCGGACTTTCTCAGTCGCCACCAGTTGGAGCCGGGGGGAGTGGACGCTCTCTCCTCTGGCTTTCGATCACATAACTGCCCTTTGGGGATGCCAGAAATGGACTTAATGGCCACCGCATTCAATGTGAAGGTTCCCTGTTTCTTCAGCAGGGGACGAGAGCTGGGCTCAGAAGGCATTGATGCCCTTCAAGCTTGGCCCAGGGGCCTGCTCTATGCCTTTCCCCCCGTGGCCAATGGTGGGCAGGTTACTGATTTGCATTGCCAGTCATCCCGGCTGAGTGATCATAGTGGCCCCGGATTGGCCCAGACGACCCTGGTACGCAGATGTGCTCAGGCTTCTGTTTGATCGTCCTTTTCTGCTACCGGTGCAGGACGGTCTCCTGCTGCAGGGGCCAGTCATGATGGAGGATCCCTCCCCTTTTGGTCTTATGGCCTGGCCCTTGAAAGGGCAAGGTTGAGAAGAAAAGGGTATCTGGACGCAGTTATTGCTATGATGCTGTAGGCTCGGAAAAGATCCACCTCGATAGCTTAAGCTAGGGTGTGGCGTACCTTCGATTCGTGGTGTGCGAGTTCGGGATTGTCAGTGGCTTCGGCTTCAGTACCGGTTATCCTCGCATTTCTTCAGGAGGCTGTACAAAAATCACTCTCGTTGAATTCTCTTAAGGTGCAGGTGGCAGCTTTGGCATGTTTTAGAGGCTGGCTTCAGGGGGCATCCATCACCTCCTACCCGGATGTGGTTCATTTCTTGAGGGACATAAATTGTTTGCGCCCTCCTCGCATGCCAGTTCTGCCATCCTGGAACCTTTAATCTAGTTCTCAAAGCACTTCAGGGTCCTTTCGAACCCTTATCAGGGATTATGATTAAGGATCTCACCTTGAAGGCGATTTTCCTAGTAGCCGTTACTTCTGCTCGGAGAATTTCAGAGTTGCAGGCCCTTTCTTGCAGAGACCCCTTCTTGCGTTTTACGGAGGCGGGGATATCGATTAGGACAGTTCCTTCGTTTTTGCCCAAGGTGGTTTCTCGTTTCCACTTGGGGCAGTCCCTGCATTTGCTAGCCTTCCACAGGAAAGATTACCCTGAGCAATTCCGGGCTCTTCGCTGCCTCGACGTGAGATGGGCTCTTCTCAGGTATTTGGAGGTGACGAATGAATTTCGTCATTCTGACCATCTCTTCGTCCTTTTTTGGAGGCAGTAAGACGGGTCATATGGCGTCCAAGGACACCATAGCCCGTTGGTTGCAGGAGGCCTTCTCTTCGGCATATGTGGCATTGGGCAAGCAAGCCCCTTTGTAAGTTCGTGCTCATTCTACGTGAGCTCAAGCTTCCTCCTATGCAGAGTCCCGGTTTTGGTTTCTCTGGAAGATATCTGCAGGGCAGCTACATGGGCTTCGGTTCATACACTCATCATTATCGGGTGGATGTGGCAGCTCGTCAAGATGCGGTGTTTGGCTCATCTGTGATTTCTGCCGAGTTGGGGGGTGTCCTGCCCTACTTGAGGACTGCTTGGGTACATCCCACAAGTCTATGGATTGATCTTTGGGATGCCATGGAAGTAAAAATTAATTGTTATCCGATAATTTTCTTTCCATTAGTCCTAACAGATCAATCTAGGGCACCCCCCCCCCCCCCCCGGTTTACTGTCTGCGGTTTTGTTGCAGTTGGTTAGTTTTTTTTTGGGTTCTGTTCTGAATGTTCCTTCATTTGATAATAAAGTAAATATAGAAGTGGTGGAAGTATGTTGGGCAATTGGTCTGACAATGTTAGGAGAGTTTCCATTCCACGCTTTGGTATCGTTCATACTGAGGTTCAGCTGGCTGCGCAGGTCCACATATAGCAAACCTCGGAGGTTCTCTCTATCTCCACCTGCTGGTAGAGGGACACAACCCACATGTCTCTGGATTGATCTGTTGGGACTAATGGAAAGAAAATTATCAGGTGAGAATTTTTCTTTATTACTTCTTGAGTAATTTTCAAGGAATTTCGTTTTCCTCCTCAGATTAGTTAAATTTTTAACCATATTACTTTGAAGCGATTGCATATGCTGGAAATTGTTTTTCTTGTAATTGAACATTCAAAGCCAAAGATTTCAGACCTTCATCTGTCTATTTTTGTTTGTGTTTCTAAAACAGTCATATCTTGACTAATTTTCTGTACCTGAGGACATAATGTTTTACCCAAGTCGGCTATTAGGCACCATAAACTGTCTAAAGTGACTTCTGAGGGCTTAGAAAATGATGAAGTAAATTGAGTGTTCGTTACCTCGAAACGCTGAGTGGAATTTTCTCTCAAAGTTCTTATACTTGTAGCTTCTGTGTGTCTCGCTGCTGTAACCGCCGTTTCGGCACTTATTAGAGGAGTTTGTATTTCTAAACTCCCCTCAGCTTCTCGCGGATCACATTCTGCCTCTCGTTGCATTGGCCCCACCATTTCCTCCATATGCAGGGCTAAGGACACCACCGTTGGGGAGCTGCTTCCGCACAGCTGCGAGGGAGGAGCTCTTACATCGGGGCTGAGGATAACCTCTAGCCCAAAGTTCTGCCTGGGGCCTCCATCCACCCCTGGCTGAGCTGGCGCGCTGCTCACCGATGTCTCCAGAGTTGGGACTTGCTGCAGGAAAGATTTGGTAGAGCCAGATTGAGCCACAGGGCTCTGCCGCTGAGAGGGTGCGGTAGCGGGCTGGCCTCTTCTCTTAGGCATAATTTTAAAAAATCATGGGAGCCCAAAACTCACATCTGTTTCAGTCGGTGGCCATCTTGGACCTTATTAGAACATTTTTTTTAAAGTCTCAATCTGTTAAACTTAGCTGCCCACAGGATATGTTTCGTAAGTTTTTATTTATTTTTTAATTTTATTTTAAAGAAGTATTCCAATATTCAGAAATAGGGCTTCCACCTGTACAAAAACTGTATTATTTGTCTTTACGCCCTATTGGAAAGTGAAACCGGAAGGTCCAGTGGCTGCTGAGTTATCCTTGGATTGCTTGAATTCTCAGCACTATTGGAGAGATTGTAAGAAGAGGTGGATTTTTATGCCACCCTCCTGGTCTCATTTGTGTTTCTTCAAGATAAGGAAGCTTTATTTAGATTCTGTTTAAGACAGTCTACCTCTGTTAACTTTTATGGGAGGAAAGATTCAGATTTTTCCTGATGTTTTCAGATTGACACGAGAGAAGAAAGAAGTTTCTCGGGAAGCTTTGAATGTGCAGGCTAAATTTCAGTTAAGGCTTTAAATGTATATTATAGATAACATTAATTTTCATTTATTTGAGCCTTCATAGCTTCCTTCTTTTTTGGATGCAAGAGCTTTTTTAAGTGAGATTAGGGTATGATACATACCTGTAGCAGTTGTTCTCCGAGGACAGCAGGCTGATTGTTCTCACGACTGGGTGACGTCCGCGGCAGCCCCCACCAACCGGAAAGAAGCTTCGCGGGACGGTCGGCACGCAGGGCACGCCCACCGCGCATGCACGGCCGTCTTCCCGCCCGTGCGCGACCGCTCCTGCCAGTTGAATGACTAGCAAAAAGATGAAACACACAACTCCAAAGGGGAGGAGGGAGGGTAGGTGAGAACAATCAGCCTGCTGTCCTCGGAGAACAACTGCTACAGGTATGTATCATACCCTTTCTCCGAGGACAAGCAGGCTGCTTGTTCTCACGACTGGGGTATCCCTAGCTCTCAGGCTCACTCAAAACAATAACCCAGGTCAATTGAACCTCGCAACGGCGAGGGTACAACAGAAATTGACCTACGAAGAACAACTAACTGAGAGTGCAGCCTGACCAGAATAAATTCGGGTCCTGGAGGGTGGAGTTGGATTTACACCCCAAACAGATTCTGCAGCACCGACTGCCCGAACCGACTGTCGCGTCGGGTATCCTGCTGGAGGCAGTAATGAGATGTGAATGTGTGGACAGATGACCACGTCGCAGCCTTGCAGATCTCTTCAATAGTGGCTGACTTCAAGTGGGCCACCGACGCTGCCATGGCTCTGACACTATGAGCCGTGACATGACCCTCAAGAGTCAGCCCAGCCTGGGCGTAAGTGAAGGAAATGCAATCTGCTAGCCAATTGGAGATGGTGCGTTTCCCGACAGCGACCCCTAGCCTGTTAGGGTCGAAAGAAATAAACAATTGGGCGGACTGTCTGTTGGGCTGTGTCCGCTCCAGATAGAAGGCCAATGCTCTCTTGCAGTCCAATGTGTGCAACTGACGTTCAGCAGGGCGGGTATGCGGCCTGGGGAAGAATGTTGGCAAGACAATTGACTGGTTAAGATGGAACTCCGACACCACCTTCGGCAGGAACTTTGGGTGGGTGCGGAGCACTACTCTGTTGTGATGAAATTTGGTATATGGAGCATGAGCTACTAGGGCTTGAAGCTCACTGACCCTACGAGCTGAAGTAACTGCCACCAAGAAAATGACCTTCCAGGTCAAGTACTTCAGATGGCAGGTATTCAGTGGCTCAAAAGGAGGTTTCATCAGCTGGGTGAGGACGACGTTGAGATCCCATGACACAGTAGGAGGCTTGATAGGGGGCTTTGACAAAAGCAAGCCTCTCATGAATCGAACGACTAAAGGCTCTCCAGAGATGGCTTTACCTTCCACATGATAATGGTAAGCACTAATCGCACTAAGGTGATTCCTTACTGAGTTGGTCTTGAGGCCAGACTCTGATAAGTGCAGAAGGTATTCAAGCAGGTTCTGTGCAGGGCAAGAGCGAGGTTCTAGGGCCTTGCTCTCACACCAAACGACAAACCTCCTCCACTTGAAAAAGTAACTCTTTTTAGTGGAATCCTTCCTAGAGGCAAGCAAGACCCGGGAGACACCCTCAGACAGACCCAACGCAGCGAAGTCTACGCCCTCAACATCCAGGCCGTGAGAGCCAGGGATTGAAGGTTGGGGTGCAGCAACGCTCCGTCGTTCTGCGAAATGAGAGTCGGAAAACACTCCAATCTCCACGGTTCTTCTGAGGACAACTCCAGAAGAAGAGGGAACCAGATCTGACGGGGCCAAAAGGGCGCTATCAGAATCATGGTGCCGCGGTCTTGCTTGAGCTTCAGTAAGGTCTTCCCCACCAAAGGTATGGGAGGATAAGCATACATGAGGCCGGTCCCCCAATGAAGGAGAAAGGCATCTGACGCTAGCCTGCCGTGTGTCTGAAGTCTGGAACAGAACAGAGGCAGCTTGTGGTTGGTCTGAGAGGCGAAAAGATCCACCGAGGGGGTGCCCCACTCTCGGAAGATCTTGCGTACCACTCTGGAATGGAGCGACCACTCGTGCGGTTGCATGACTCTGCTCAGTCTGTCGGCCAGACTGTTGTTTACGCCTGCCAGGTATGTGGCTTGGAGGAGCATGCCGAACCGGCACGCCCAACGCCACATCCCGACGGCTTCCTGACACAGGGGGCGAGATCCGGTGCCCCCCTGCTTGTTGACGTAATACATTGCAACCTGATTGTCTGTCCGAATTTGGATAATTTGGTAGGACAGCCGATCTCTGAAAGCCTTCAGTGCGTTCCAGATCGCTCGGAGCTCCAGGAGGTTGATCTGTAGATCCTTTTCCTGGAGGGACCACAGACCCTGGGTGTGAAGCCCATCGACGTGAGCTCCCCACCCCAGGCGAGATGCATCCGTCGTCAGCACTTTCGAAGGCTGCGGAATTTGGAATGGACGTCCCAGGGTCAAATTGGTCCGGATGGTCCACCAGAGCAGTGAAGTGCGGCAACTGGTGGAGAGGCGGATGACATCTTCTAGATTCCCGGTGGCTTGGAACCACTGGGAAGCTAGGGTCCATTGAGCAGATCTCATGTGAAGACGAGCCATGGGAGTCACATGAACTGTGGAGGCCATATGACCCAGAAGTCTCAACATCTGCCGAGCTGTGACCTGCTGAGACGCTCTGGTCTGCGAAGCCAGGGCCAGGAGATTGGTGGCCCGCGCTTCGGGAAGGTAGGCCTGAGCCGTCTGGGTATTCAGCAGCGCTCCTATGAATTCCAGAGACTGGGATGGCTGGAGATGGGACTTTGGGTAATTTATCACAAACCCCAGCAGCTCCAGAAGTTGAATAGTGCACTGCATGGACCGGAGGGCTCCTGCCTCCGAGGTGTTCTTGACCAGCCAATCGTCGAGATATGGGAACACGTGCACTCCCAGCCTGCTTAGGTACGCCGCCACCACCACTTTGTAAACACTCGTGGGGCGGAGGCGAGCCCAAAGGGCAGCACACAATACTGAAAGTGCCGTGCGCCCAGGCGGAATCTGAGATACTGTCTGTGAGCTGGCAGTATCGGGATGTGAGTATATGCATCCTTTAAATCCAGGGAACATAGCCAATCGTTTTTCTGAATCATTGGCAGAAGGGTGCCCAAGGAAAGCATCCTGAACTTTTCTTTGACCAGGAATTTGTTCAGGCCTCTCAGGTCTAGGATGGGACGCATCCCCCCTGTTTTCTTTTCCACAAGGAAGTACCTGGAATAGAATCCCTGCCCTTCCTGCCCGGGTGGTACGGGCTCGACCGCATTGGCGCTGAGAAGGGCGCAGAGTTCCTCTGCAAGTACCTGCTTGTGATGGGAGCTGAAGGATTGAGCTCCCGGAGGACAATTTGGAGGCAGGGAGGCCAAATTCAGGGCGTATCCGCACCGCACTATTTGGAGAACCCACTGGTCGGAGGTTATGAGAGGCCACCTTTGGTGAAAAAATTTTAACCTCCCCCCGACCGGCAGATCGTCCGGTATGGACACTTTGAGGGCGGCTATGTTCCCGTGGATCCAGTCAAAAGCCCGTCCCTGGCTTTTGCTGTGGAGGCGCAGGGGGCTGCTTAGGCGCACGCTGTTGACGGGAACGAGCGCGCTGGGGCTGTCCCTGTGCCTGACGAGGCCTTCGGGCCGGCTGGTTGTACCTACGCTTTGCAAAAGAATAGGGTGCAGCCTGCCGGGCCCGGGAAAAACGTCCACCTGCTGAGGTGGATGCTGAAGGCGCCCGGTGGGAGAGCTTGTCGAGAGCGGTTTCCCGCTGATGCAGTTGGTCCACCATCTGCTCGACCTTCTCACCAAAAATGTTATCCCCCCGGCAAGGGACGTCAGCCAGTCTCTGCTGGGTGCGGTTGTCCAGGTCAGAGGCACGCAGCCATGAGAGCCTGCGCATCACTATACCTTGGGCCGCAGCACGAGATGCCACGTCACAGGTGTCAAAAATACCCCTGGACAGGAACTTTCTGCACGCCTTCAGCTGCCTGACCACCTCCTGATAAGGCCTGGACTGCTCCGGCGGGAGCTTCTCGACCAGGTCCGCCAGTTGTTGCACATAGGTCCGCATGTGAATGCTCATATAGAGCAGGTATGACTGGATGCGGGTCACGAGCATGGAGGATTGGTAGGCCTTCCTCCCAAACGAGTCCAGAGTGCGAGACTCCCGCCCCGGGGGCGCCGAGGCGGTATCCCTCGAACTCCGTGCCCTCTTGAGAGCAGAATCCACGACCGCTGAGTCATGGGGCAATTGGGGCCGCATGAGCTCTGGGTCAGAGTGGATCCTGTACTGGGACTCTGCTTTCTTGGGAATGGTGGGGTTAGTTAATGGTCGCACCCAGTTCCGGAGCAGCTTCTCCTTCAGGACATTGTGCAGCGGCACCGTGGAGGACTCTCTAGGTGGTGATGGATAGTCGAGGACCTCGAGCATCTCGGCCCTCGGCTCTTCCACAGAGACCACGGGGAAGGGAATGCTGATAGACATATCCCGCACAAAGGAGGCAAAGGAGAGACTCTCAGGAGGTGAGAGCTTCCTCTCCGGTGAAGGCGTGGGGTCCGAGGGAAGGCCCGTAGACTCCTCTGAGGAGAAATATCTAGGGTCCTCCTCATCCTCGGTATCGGACATTAGCTCATGTAGCTGAGTCCTGTACCGGGCCCGGCTCGACGTCGAGGCACCGAGGTCTCGGTGTCGTCGAGCGGTGGACTCCCGCGCCGGCGGGGACGGAGCTCCCTCCATCGACGTCGACGGGGACTCCACCTGCGTGGCAGTCGAGACCGGCACCGCAAGCGGCGGCGGTGTCGACAGCCCCGGCGCCGGGCTAGAGCTCGCCGGCGCCACAGTCATCGGCGCCGAGGGCGCAAGCACCCCCGGCGCCGGCACAGCCTGGCGCATCAGCCCTTCCAGGATCCCCGGAAGGATGGCTCTGAGGCACTCGTCCAGGCCCGCTGCCGGGAAAGGCGGTGGGGCCGGTAAGGGTGTCGGTGCCGGAAGCTGCTGGGAGCCAGGAGACGGCACCGAGGTGCCGGAACCCCGACGCGTCGGTACCTCCACAACCGACGGAGACCTCTCCTCTCGACGATGACGCTTCGGCGTCGACTCCTCTTCGGGATGCACCGAGGGCGTCCGGTGACGACGCTTCTTATCCTTTTTTCGATGCACGTCACCGGCGCCGGAGGGCATGGAGGAGGAGGAGGTCGATCCCCCTCGGTCTCGAGGCACCGGGTCAGACAGGGGTCGGTCCCGTGGCTCACGAGCTGAGGGAGTGACCGGGGCTGACTGCCCACGCGGCCTCTCAACCCCACTCTCACCGGCGGACCTGCGGGCCAACGGGACCTGTTCTCCTGGGGTCGCTGCCATCGGTGCCGATGTCTCGGGCATCGATACCGGTACCGAAGAACCGGCCTTCGATACCGATGCCGTCGAGGTCGACGTCGAGGGGCCGGCGCAAGTTCCAAAAAGACGGTCCCGCAGAACTTGCCTCGCAACCTGAGTCCGTTTCCGGAGACCGAGACACAGAGCACACGACTTGAGATTGTGCTCCGGCACGAGGCACTGGAGGCACCAAGCGTGGGTGTCGGTCTGCGAGATCGGCCGGCCGCAGCGACCACACTTTTTAAATCCACTCGGGACCTTCGAGGACATCGACGGAAAAATCGCGTCGGCGAAGTCAAAGTCGTCAATGGTGGCTAAAATCACACCACGAACAGATAAACGACCGAGCGACCACTAGGCCGCAACGTGGCGTCCCCGCTGGAAGCGAGGGAAAAGGGAAGCGCGTGCTCCACACGCGCAGAGATTTTCTTTTTTTTTTTTTTTTTTTTTTTAACAAACAAGAAAAAAGGAAAACCGAACGGTAATCCGAAGCGAAGCGACGATCCGCGTAAACGCGGTCGAAAAATCCGGCGGCTGAAACAGAGAGAGTGACAGAAGCACAACTCTCTCCAGTCGCGGAAAAAAAGGAACTGGCGGGAGCGGTCGCGCACGGGCGGGAAGACGGCCGCGCATGCGCGGTGGGCGTGCCCTGCGTGCCGACCGTCCCGCGAAGCTTCTTTCCGGTTGGTGGGGGCTGCCGCGGACGTCACCCAGTCGTGAGAACAAGCAGCCTGCTTGTCCTCGGAGAACATAATGGTTATTGGACTTTTAAGATTTAAGTGCAGTTAAATAGTCTAGATTTATTTTCCTTTTGTATATACCTCCTCTTAGGTTATTGTGCATTGGACAGCCCCTCCCCCTTGTGGACTAAGACCTGTAATGTTTACCTAAAGGGAAGTTTTTTTTCCTAATTATTTTCTTTGTAAACTCTGTTTCAATTTTCTTGACAACTTATCTTTGGAGTGTAAATTTGTAACCCTTTTTTTTTTTTTTTGTAAGCACTTGAGTGGCACCATTTTGAACAGGTAAACTGATGAAACATAAGTACCTATTCAGTGATTTAGATGGCGCACAGTGCATTAATCTGATTTTTCTGGTGCTAATTTTTGTGTTCTAATTATAGCAAAAGTAATACAGTGTATCTTATTGAGCAAGAGAGCTTCAAAATGGGCGAGAAATTAAGAATGCAATCCTCTTATACAGTAATGGGAGATGTATCAATTTATTTAAAAAAAACTTTCACTTTTTGCAATTTTATTCTCGTAGCACTAAAAAAAAAAAGGACTTTCACTTTTTGCAATTTTATTCTCGTAGCACTAAAAAAAAAAAAATCTTGTTTTTGTACAAGGATAAAACTCTCATTGCCAGCTGAGCAGTTGAATTGACTGGGACACTGTAGCATAACTACCATATTTTCCCTGAAATTTATGGGCCTAGTTAAAAAAAAAACTTACCATTCGGTCCTTTATTGAGAGAAGTTGAAAAAAGCCCAATGAGTATTGTGCTTGAAATATTCTGAGCTCTCCTTTCTAGGAGCTTCACCTTGCACTTCCAGCTTCTTTTCAGTTCTCCTATGTGATGGTGTAGAACTTGCTATATCTATTTAATCGCTGGCGCAAAAATGTCCAAAAACTGTCAGTCTAAGAAAGCAACATATTGTTTAAATAAACATGTAGCACGCTTCATACATTTTATTGTGCAGTGAACCAGTCATAATCCCCTTGGATAGAGATCAGATTGCTAACATGAATGCATCGTAAAGATTTTCTCCCTCCCCTCCCCCTTAGCTTCACTCTTATTATAATAGTTTTTTGGTAGTACTCATCGGTTTCAAAACAAAATGCTTTAAGACATTCTTCATTTATAATTTTCTTTTTGTTTCCTATGGAAGTTAGCATTTTGAAAGCTGTTCTAGCATGCTGATCCTTTTTAGAACCCCCTGCTGGTATCTTTTGGTAGACCATCAGGGAGAAACAAAGGTTCACAATCTCATAACAAACAGTAGACTCAACAAGATGTTTTTGGTAGTCCATCACTGAGAAACATTTCTTGTGTTCTTTATCAGGTCATCTCTGCCCCTTTTATTGAATCGTATGAATACATAACAATTTTATACTTTATTTATTTATTTATTAGGATTTATTTACGCCTTTTTGAAATGAAGTGGAGACCTAAGCAAAGAGAAAATTTTGAGGCTGAAGAATATGCAGTTGGTAGATTTTAACAGATTTCCCTAGCATCTTGTCCCCACAAAAATGATAGGAAACTTTTTTTTTTAATTTTTTATTATGCAAGGACCATTGTAATAATCACCTGACTTATGCCTGTGTTTACAAAGGAGTGCTATAGGTGCCTCAGCAAACACATTCCACCGGGCCACCCACCCCAAGATTGACACTTCCTAAATAGCTTTCCTAAATACACTACTTATCACAAACTAACTCCATCCAAATTACAACTTGTTTATGAAAAGTAAACCATTCATTATCACAGTATATCTCCAGCCTTCTGCTCAGCATCAGGGGCCTTCCTGCTCTAGATAAAAAGGACCTCTGTTAATATATCCATTAGTTGTTATTCTCATTATATATCACATAGGATACCAATTTACCTTCTCTTTCTTTAAACTTGTTCATCAAGCTTCTCTCACTGTTAGCAGTACCGTATTGGCAGGATAATCAAAAGATCTTTGTTAATCAGCTATACCCATAGATCATTCCACCCACACAGTAAATCTTAACAGGTTCTCAGTTCTTTCCCTAAAACTGCACATAACTACCTACCCCCTACATCCCATAGAACAGGAGTAGGAGAAAAGAAACAGGATTGGTAGTTGTGTGGCAGGCTACATATTTTATTATCACAACTACAACAGCCCCTACACTTGGAACTATGGTAAAGAAACAAAGAGCCCCTAAAACTTCTACCACTGTTAAGACCAAACCCTTGGACCAAGACAAGATTCTGGTTTCATGTACATACATTGAGTCCCTCATGAAAGAAGTACAAGAACTAAGAGAAGTGGGAAGACTAAGAAATCTGGCACAAGCAGAAATTTGTCCCGGAGATGCAGGTCAAAACATTGAGGACTTCCAGCAAAGGGAGAGAAGACCTTGGGCAGACAGAGCACAGCTGGAAGTAGGTCATCAAGACCCACAAGATCAATCCTCCAACTCCACTTTCTATTCAACTGAAGAATCGGTTCACAGCCCTGGAGGTAGAAGAGCTAGAAACATCTAAAAAAGAGGAGGAAACCATGACCAAAAATGTCATCACAGCCGGAAAATTGGCCCAGAAAAAGTGAAAGGTAGTGGTGGAGATTCACTTCTCAGGGGTACCAAAGCACCCATCTGCCAGCCAGATATGTTGTCCAGAGAGGTGTGCTGTCTGCCTGGTGCCAAGATTCACGATATTGTGGAAAGATTGCCTAGACTAATCAAGCCTACGGACCACGCTCCTATGCTACTCATCCATGTTGGCACAAATGATACAGCTAAATATCATACGAGATTTCATGGCTTTGGGTCAGAGGGTGAAGCATCTAGGTGCGCAGGCGGTATTCTCATCGATCCTCCCTGTCAAAGGTAAAGGTCGAATGAGAGAAGCTCGTATCTTGGAGATAAATGCGTGGCTGCGTGGTTGGTGCCGACCGCGTCGTAGACCATGGGATGATTTTCCAAGAGGTACTGAGTGGTGATGGTGTCCATCTGTCAAGGAAGGGAAGGAGTGTCTTCAGCAACAGGCTGGCTAAAGTACTAAAGAGGGCTTTAAACTAAAATTGATGGGGATGGGTATAAAAGGCCACGAAGCCATAATTAACCCTAAGGAAGGTAGGACATCTAATGCCTCTATAGAAGAGAAGCCTTGTATACCAGTGCCTGTAGTATGGGAAACAAACTTCTAGATTTTGAGGCTACAACGATGGAAGCGGACTTAGATTTAGTGGCGGTCACGGAGTCGTGGTTCACAGAGAACCATGACTGGGATGTTGCTATACCTGGCTATAATCTATTCAGGAAGGACAGAGTAGGAAAAAAGGGTGGATGTGTGGCATTATAGGCTAAGAATGATATCCAAGTGTCAGAACTGCAGGACATGTGGGGTATGAAAGAAGCGCTGTGGGTTAAACTGGAAAGAGGGAAAGGAAAATGTATCTATGAGGAGAGACTTGCGGACCTGAACATGTATACTCTGTAGGAAAGGAGAAACAGGGGTGATATGATACAGACGTTCAAATATTTGAAAGGTATTAATCTGCAAACGAACCTTTTCCGGAGATGCAAAGGCGGTAGAACGAGAGGACATGAAATGAGATTGAAGGGGGGGCAGACTCAAGAAAAATGTCAGGAAGTATTTTTTCACGGAGAGAATAGTGGATGCTTGGAATGCCCTCCCGCGGGAGGTGGTGGAAACAAAAATGGTAACGGAATTTAAACATGCGTGGGATAAACATAAAGGAATCCTGTTCAGAAGGAATGGATCCTAAGGAGCTTAGCCGAGATTGGGTGGCGGGAGGCGGAGATGGTGCTGGGCAGACTTATACGGTCTGTGGGAGGCGGGACTGGTGGTTGGGAGGCGGGGATAGTGCTGGGCAGACTTATACGGTCAGTGCACTGACAAGGACAGGTACAAATCAAGGTAAGGTATACACAAAAAGTAGCACATGTGAGTTTATCTTGTTGGGCAGACTGGATGGACCCTGCAGGTCTTTTTCTGCCGTCATCTACTATGTTACTATCGGAGTGATATACAGACCACCCTCACAGTCGGAGGAAATGGACAGGGACTTAATTGAAGACATGCAAGATAGCTAGGAAAGGGGAAGTACTACTGATAGGTGACTTCAATATGCCGGATGTTGATTGGGGTGTCCCGGATGCGGGGTCGTCTAGAAGAAAAGAGATCTTAGATTCCCTACTGAAAGAATTGTTCCAGCTGTGGGTAACGGAACCGACACGGGATGGGGCTGTTCTGGACCTGGTGCTTACGAATGGAGAGTACGTTTCTGATGTCAAGGTGGCAGACCATTTGGCATCTAGTGATCATCATATGGTATGGTTCAATATTAAAACAGAAGAGAGGGCTCATTCGAGATTGAAGGTCCTAGATTTCAAAGGAACTAACTTTGCCGAGATGGGGGAATTTGTCAAGGAACAGTTAGCGGGATGGGAACAGCTGAAAGATGTAGAACAGCAATGGACAAGACTGAAAGAAGCTATATTAAAGGCAACTAACCTTTATGTTAGAAAATTACATAAAAGTAAGAGGAAAAGAAGGCTTCTCTGGTACTCAAATGTAGTAGCTGAAAAGATAAGGGTAAGGAGGCTAGCTTTTGTATGTTATAAGACGACTCAGAAACATTAAGACAGGAGAGAATACCTAAATAAGCAAAGAGAAGCTGGAAAAGCTATCAGGAAAGCGAAGCGGCAAATGGCAGAAAAGTTAGCTAATATGGTAAAATTGGGGGATAAAACCATTTTCAGATATGTAAGTGACAAGAGGAAGTGCCATAATAGCATTGTGAGGCTCAAAGTTGAGGGAGAGAAACATGTGGAAGATAAAGATAAAGCTGAACTGCTTATTTTAGCTCTGTTTTCACAAATGAAAGACCGGTGGGGGTAGGGCTGCAGAAAACAAAGGCTAAAGGGGATGGATGTATGGTAGGCCAAGACCCGTTTATGGAGGACTGTGTTCGTGAGGAGCTTGCCAGACTAAAAGTGGACAGAACGATGGGGCCTGACGGGATACACCCGAGGGTGCTTAGGGAACTTGGAGAAGTTCTGCTGGCTCCGCTGATGGA
The DNA here is from genome assembly GCF_901765095.1 of Microcaecilia unicolor. Taxonomy (NCBI): domain Eukaryota; kingdom Metazoa; phylum Chordata; class Amphibia; order Gymnophiona; family Siphonopidae; genus Microcaecilia; species Microcaecilia unicolor. The sequence continues at coordinate 101,901,116 of NC_044032.1, read as the reverse complement.
CCTCTTCAGTGCTTCCTTAGAAACTGGAGTGGTCCCGGTGGACTGGAGAAGGGCGGATGTGGTTCCTTTGCACAAGAGTGGAAGTAAGGAGGAGGTTGGGAATTACAGGCCTGTCAGTCTGACCTCAGTGGTGAGTAAGCTAATGGAAACATTTCTAAAGAGGAGGATTGTGAGATTTCTTGAACTAAATGGAATGCGGGACCTGAGGCAGCATGGCTTCACTAGTGGCAGGTCGTGCCAGACGAATCTGTCTTCTTCAACTGGGTGACCAAAAGTTGGATGTGGGAGGGGCGCTAGATGTGTTATACTTGGACTTCAGCAAAGCCTTTGACACGGTTCTGCACAGGCGACTGATAAATAAATTGAGTGCCCTCGGTGTGGGACCTAGAGTAACTGATTGGATTAAAAATTGGTTGAATGGTAGAAGACAGACAGAGGATAATGGTAAATGGAGCTTGCTCTGAAGAAAAGGTTGCCATCAGTAGAGTACCACAGGGATCGGTCCTAGGGCTGGCTCTTTTTAACATCTTTGTGAGCGATATTGCGGGAGGGCTGTCTGGTAAGGTTTGTCTCTCTGTGGATGATACTAAACTCTGCAACAGGGTGGACACCCTGGAGGGTGTGAATGGCATGAGGAAGGACCTAGTGAAGCTGGAGGAATGGACCGATATTTGGTAACTAAGGTTTAGTCCCAAAAAATGCAGGGTCATGCACTTGGGTCGCAAAAATCTGAGGGAATGGTACAGTATAGGGGGTGAACAAAGGAAGAGCAGGACTTGGGGGGTGATGACCTTAAACCTTTCAAACAGGTAGAAAAAGTGATGGTCAAAGCCAGAAGGATGCTTGGGTGCATAAAGAGAGGCATGGCCAGCAGGAAAAAGGAGGTGATAGTGCCGTTGTATAAGTCTCTGGTGAGGCCTCATTTGGAGTACTGCATGCAGTTCTGGAGACCGCACCTACGGAAAGATATAAATAGGATGGAGTCGGTCTAGAGGGTGGCTACAAAATTAGTAAGCAGTCTTGAATGCAAAAATTATAGGGACAGGCTTATGAACCTCAACATGTATACACTGGAAGAGAGGAGGGAAAGAGGAGACATGATAGAAACGTTTAAATATCTCGAGGGCATTTATGTACAGGAAGAGAGCCTTTTTCAAATGAAGGAGAGCTCTGGAATGAGGGCGCATATGACAAATTTAAGAGGGAATAGGCTTAGGAGTAACCTAAGGAAGTATTATTTCACAGAAAGGTTGGTGGAAGCGTGGAATGGCCTCCCGGTGGAGGTGGTGGAGTCGAGGACTGTTCCAGAATTTAAAAAGGCATGGGATAAGCATATGGAATTGCTTAGGAACAGGAAGAATTAGGGGTTACAGAGGATGGGCAGACTGGATGGGTCATATGGCCTTTATCTGCCATCATGTTTCTATGTTTCTTAGAGTTTTTAACATGCATTTAAACAGCAAGGCGCGTCAAACGCTAATGCGCCTATAGGAATGTATTGGCACATTAGCATCTAATGCGCATTAAGAACGCTAACGCGCCTTAGTAAACATACCCTTAAGCGTTCTGAGGTATTAGTTCTTCCTCCTCTGCGTTTGCTCTTTTTATAACATCAAGGACGGCACTAAGCCAACGTGTCTTGAATGCATATCCCAGGATGACTGCAAAGGGATATTTTTCAACCAGTTAGGCGCCCCATTAACATGCGATAGGAGTGTATTCTGTAATACTGGAGTGTGCCCAGGTGGTGTTATAGAACACTAGCATAACCTGGTATTGGCAGGCCTAACATTTTAAGGGCTGTGAGAATCAGAGAAGCCACAGAGCCCAGAATGCAGGGGGGAAGAGAGAAAAGCCAGAGTGGAAAAACTACAGATCCCAGAATGCATTGCGGGAGGGGCGGAGGCAGGAGCATAGAGAACACAGATTTCAGACTGCCTGGAAGAATAGGAGAGAGGAGGACAAACGAGTACCTGAGCCACAGGAGAGGAAAGGAGAGGGGGCTGATTGGGAGATGGAATCAGCTGAGGAGAGGGTGGAACACCTGAGGGAGGGGGTGGAGAATGGGGGGATGGAATGGGAGGAGTTGGAGCAGGTAGGAGGAGAAGGTGTGGAAGAGGAAATGGAGGTGGGAGAGGAAGGGGCTGGAGAAGAAGAGTGACTTCTAGAGGAGCCCAAAAGTATCAGAAAAGAATAATAGTCAGGAGAGATCCGGCGGGTGGTTGTCAAGAGGTAAAGTGGTGGATCTTTAAAAGCCTGGCTAAGCTGTGCTGGGGAAAAAAGCCTAGCTAAGCTGAACGGTTTTGAGGCCTTGCTGAAGAGGGCGTTGTTGGGAATCCTGGCTAGCTGAACTGTGTTTGAAGCCTGGCTAGCAGAACTGGGTTTAAAGCCTAGCTAAGTTGAACTGTTTTGAGGCCTTGCTGAAGAGGGCGGGGTGGGAAAGCCTGGCTAGCCAAACTGTGTTTGAAGCCTGGCTAGCAGAACTGGGTTTAAAGCCTAGCTAAGTTGAACTGTTTTGAGGCCTTGCTGAAGAGGGCGGGGTGGGAAAGTCTGGCTAGCCGAACTGTGTTTGAAGCCTGGCTAGCAGAACTGTGTTTAAAGCCTGACTAGCTGAACTTTGTGGGAAGGCTGGGCTAGCCGAACTGTGTTTGAAGCCTGGCTAGCCGAACTGTGTTTGAAGCCTGGCTAGCAGAACTGGGTTTAAAGCCTAGCTAAGTTGAACTGTTTTGAGGCCTTGCTGAAGAGGGCGGGGTGGGAAAGTCTGGCTAGCCGAACTGTGTTTGAAGCCTGGCTAGCAGAACTGTGTTTAAAGCCTGACTAGCTGAACTTTGTGGGAAGGCTGGGCTAGCCGAACTGTGTTTGAAGCCTGGCTAGCAGAACTGTGTTTAAAGTCTGACTAGCTGAACTTTGTTTAAAAGACTGGCAAGCTGAACTGTGTTGCACCGCCTTGCTAGCGGAACTGTGTGGCAGTGAGAGCGAACTGCACGGACGAGTGTGGAGTCGGAAGTGGACAGCACGGATAAGTGAGAGAGACAATTACGCGGGGCGGGAGGAGCGGCTGACAGGGCCCACAATTAGACTAGTCGTAGATGTGCTGTAATTGTGGCTACCTAAATGTGGCTGGAACACATACAGCTTAAACTATTCTGTCGTTTTTTGTGTGTGTGTGAAATTGGGAGCCCCACCCATATCAACGCCCCTTGAAGTTTTGTACTTGTGTACCCTTATAGAATGTGGCTTACATGCACAAGAGCTACTTTTCTGTGCTGAAAGGGGAGTATAACCACATGCACCTAGTTATAGAATTGCTGTTCAAGTGTTTTATCCAGGGGGCCTTTTACTAAGCTGTGGTAAAATGGAGGGGGGCCTGTGCTAGCATTGGTGCATATTGCCCTGAGGCCCCTTATTTACCGCAGTGGGTAAAAGACTGTCTTAAAAAATGGCTGTGTGGTAAATGAACCGCTTGCTGTGCAGCCATTTCGGGGAGGCGAGGGGGGTGGCAGTAAGGGCCTCCACGCTAACCTGTCAGTAACTGGGCAGTATGCAGCGCTGCCCAGTTACTGCTGGGTAAGCATTGGCGCTACAAAAAATAGAAAATATTTTTGAAGATCTGGGGTTGGGAACCACCACAGGCTCCTTTAGTAAAAGGGGCTCCCAGTGAGGCAGGAGGGGTGAACGCTAAGGAACGCTAACTTTTGATTCCAGGGACAGTGGCTGGTGATGAGTTTGACTGAAGTGGTACACATGTCAAACTGCTTAAAAAAACAAGCAATGGAAAGATATTGCCTCCCCTATGAAGAAGGATCAAAGTTCATTTAATCTTCACTTTCAGTATGAAAACAGGTCATGAAAATGAGGCCTTGTGATCATTCTGACTTTTTGGACTTAAGTAGAAGATGCTGAAGTAGAACTGGCTCTTAACAGCCAAACCTTCCTGGAAACCTTGCCATTTGATCTTTTGTTGGCTGTTCTATTGTTGCAGGAATTACCACTATTGTTAGCAGAATCTGTGGTACTTCAGGAGTCAAACACCACATACCAGAATGAGAGAGAAATCTTCTTTATTTGCCAGCAAACAAAGTAGGACATCAGCACTAGGTCTCTTCTTCTCTTTCTCAGCTCTCTGGATCCTGCGTCTCCTGTCTGTCCTCTCTCGTTTCAGCTCCTTCTTCTAATGTAAGCTGCTTCTGCTCCCAGTTATATAGGGTCCTAAGCCCTTCTGGCCCCCCTTTCTCACCAGATGGTAAAGAATAGATTGATTACCCTGCCTTGAACTAATTATCTCTTACACATTACTTAAAAATATCAGTTACATAGGTTTGAGATATTTCCTAAACTGACCTATGACCTGGGGCCTCTCACACTAGACAATGTGGCACCTATCTCTTGCATTTTATTATTATTATTATTATTAAATTCTTAGGTTCCCAGCTAACTTCAGACTAACTGCTAACTGGACTCTGGCATTCATTAAGGGGTCAAGGGCCAATCTTGCTTAATGGCACACATACATGATTTGTTTTTACTTTCAGAAAACCAGTCCTTTATTTAGCTATTCATCAAGGAAAAAACTTGACTTTCCCTGACCTCTTTCACCTATTAGTTTCATACACAAAACTAGCTAGGACTGTGGATAATTCAGACCAGATGATGACCTCTTAAACTGCAGACAAAGCTCACTTGAAAAGTCAGTCAAAGATGTAACACTGAATTGAAAAGATATTCTACATAGAAATAGAACTTATTAATTACACAGAATAAAACATATTCTAAAATAAGCAGAAATCAGAATTCCTTATAAGACAAATTCTAACTCATCTAGAATTATCTATATCTAAGCTATTTTCTTCTAAACAGCGTTAGCCTAATCCCTTAATCTGCCTGCAAAATTGTCCAGTATGCCTTGCTTGCTGATCCCCCCGAGATTATCCAGATGTGGTAAATAATTACTTCTCTCTGACCTTTCTAACCTCTAGTCTAGCAAAAGCTAGACTTCTGAGTAAATTAAACCCAGATGGCATTCCTCCACTTTACAGGACTGAACCAAACTTTAAACACCAAATTAATCTGATTTCTTTGCCCAGGCTGCCTCATTCCCCCCTTTGAGACTAAAATCAGCTTATGCAGAGATAAGTCTCACAACTCAAACTCTGGAGATTATAGTGATCCCAACTCCATACCTCCTCCTGGGGCATAACGTCTAGGAATAGGCTTGTGAATCACCATTACCCTACTCGTTAAGGTCCGACGGCATACTGCCGAAGCACATGAGGCCAAGAAACAAAACAACAATCCTGCTAAAACTAAGACTATTAGGGAAATGAACAAGGGACGTATCCATGAGGTCAATGACCACCACCAGGAGGTAAGGTCTAATCCTCCTCGGTAATCCTCCACATTAAGACTGGCCAATTGTAGGACTTTATCCATGGCATGCCTAACTACATGCGTCCTATTTATGACAATGGTACAGCACTCTGAAGAATTGAGCACTGTGCAGAGGCCACCCTGGGCTGCAAAGAAGTAGTCAAGGCCCATATGGTTATACCGAGAAACTACACTTAATTCATTAATTTGATCCTGCAATGCATTGACTACCATGTTCAGCTCATGGACTAAAACATGGAGTAGGGACTGAAGTCGCCGGGTAGCCATGCCTAGTTCAGTGATACCCGCTACCGGGCCCCCAATTGGAATCCAAGCCGTGGCAGAAAGGGCCACAAGTCTCTTTTTAGTCAGAGGATAAGTAGAGTTGATGTACTGGAGGGCTAATTCAATCGCCTCATCCTCTGTGGCAATGGAAGAGGGTAAGGACAAGGCCTCTCGCTTAGAGTGGTGCGGGGATGGTGGCCTGAGAAGAGGAATAACTTTAGGAAAATAATTCAAGGTTACCAATACACAAAAATCATACGTGGGGGGAAGAATCATGTGGAGGACATTATCACAGAGCCAGTAATGGCCAAGGAGAGGGTGAGGGAAGTTCCCAATAAATGTGGCTCAGGCTGGACAAGGTACTTAGGATGCCCATAATGCGAGCCCCTATCCCAGGGAGAACGAAGACGATATGGAGACTTTGCACACCATAGGTGCCAATCCCCAATTGTGACAGGCTGCTCATTTGTTATAAACTCTTCATACCCCGGGGACTTATGAAAGTAGAAAATAAGCCGGGACACTATAGTCCTCTCAGTGGTACGCTTAGGAGCCAGATAATCACATGGGTCATAATCTGCAGGTACGGTAGTAGGGCACATAGGAGTACCTGGAGAGACTACCCACACAGATTCCCCCTTCTCTGGGAGAACATTGGTATAGTTACAGGAAATGGGAAGAACAGTTGAGATGTTTCTTGTTAAACAAAACACTCCAGAAGCTGGATAGGGAGACGTAAAGACTGGCCTTAGAGAAGATTCAGAGGGGGAGGTAGCATTATAAAAGGACCACCAAGTATAATCCTGGCTCCAAGGACCTGAACTCGAAAAGTAGGGAGGTATAAGAGCTGTAAGCGGCACAGGGACAGGAACAGCTGGGACATCTGTGGTATAAGGAGAAAATCGGGAACACACAATACAAGGGGAAGTAATCTTTGCCTGGCTAATTAGTTCCTGGACAGAGTGTAGCCAAAGGTTGGAGCGAGTTAGGGTATTAGAAACAAGGAGGCAAGGAGTAGAAAACAACAAAAGCACCCAAACTACTAACATTTTCTTTCTTTCTAATCTAAAACAAATACAGCAAACTAATCAAGCAATAATATTCCAACAGTCTGTGCTAGTCACAGATTACTCTAATATAATGTTCTCAGTCTTTGAGTTCTTATACCAGTTGGGATAGAACCTCAACTGACAAGGATCAAGCTCTCGAATTCCAGGAAAGCCAGAATCAGGCAAGAAAGAGTATCAGTATGAAGCCGAAGTCCAGCAGCTCCTGCGGTATGCAGTTGACCCTTCTTTTCAGCTAGTAGATTCTTTGGTTCGGGTCAAGCGCAACTTCAATGGCTCCGCTGGATCACTTTCTGCTCTCCACTGTTTAGGCTCCGTCTGATCCGTGCTGGGCTCAGTCTGGTCAGCAGACTTGATTCGAGACCAATGGACCCATGGATTTATCCCTGCGACCTTCACAGCTGTAGGGGTAGAAAGCAAAACAGTAAAAGGTCCTTTCCACCGGGGCCCCAAGGGCTGGAGCCTCCAGTCTTTTACCCAAACTCTATCCCCTGGCAGGAAGGAATGTACCTGAGCCTGGAAGGGGACAGGGTTTATTTCTCTCACATAAGACTGAAGCTCAGAAATTATCCGGCCCAAGAGGGCTACCTGCTCCTGCACCTGGGCAGACCCTAAAGTCCCTATGTCTCCCTTAATTCCCTGCAAAATGGCTGGGGGCTTCCCATACACAATTTCAAAGGGAGAGAGGGCCGTTCCTTTAGTTGGGGTGCATCGGAGGCGGAAGAGGGCTAGTGGCAGTGCCCGTGGCCATTTCAGTTGGGTTTCCTGACAAATCTTTGCTAGGCTATTTTTCAAGGTTCTGTTTGCCCGCTCAACCTGCCCTGAACTCTGGGGACGGTAGGCACAATGCAATTTCCAGGTAATGCGCAATGCGCGGGACAGGGCCTGAAGTGTGGCTTCAACAAAGGCGGGACCATTATCTGAGCCTATGGCAAGGGGCAGTCCATACCTGGGGATGACATCCCTAAGGAGGGCTCGAGCTACTTCTGTGGCTTTCTCAGTGACTGTAGGGTATGCTTCCACCCACCCAGAAAAAGTGCAGACCATGACCAAGAGGTATCGGAGCCTACCGCTCCTGGGCATTTCTGTGAAGTCTATGACTAGGGACTCAAAGGGTGTTAGTCCTCTGGACTGAACTCCTGGTGGAATACGGGGTCCCTGACGAGCATTATTCTGGGCACAGAGAGTACATCGGGCAGAGGCAGTGGCAACCAGACTATCCAATCCTTCCAGCACCACTACTCGACTGAGTAGGCGGGCTAGTGCTGTTTTCCCTAAGTGTGACAAGTCATGAGCTTGAGACACTACAGGCCAAGCTAGGTGGCATGGCACCAGAACTCTGGTATCAGGGAGATGTAACCAACCATCAGGTCTCCTTACTGCCCCTTCTTCTTGAGCCCATTTCTCTTCCGTTTGGGTGTACATAGGCGTCCATTCTTGCAGTCGAATCTGGAACAGGGGGGTCACAGTACCTGCTGGGGGTCCTCGAGCAGCTTCCTTGGCCACCCGATCAGCATGGCGGTTCCCTCGGGCCACTGGAGTATCTGTCCTTTGGTGTCCTCTACAGTGAATGACAGCTACCTTTTTAGGGGCCCAAACGGCCTCTAGCAACTGCAGTATTTCAGGCCCATACTTAACAGGTTGGCCTGCGGCATTTATGAGTCCCTTTTCCTTATACAAAGCTCCATGAGCATGTAGAGTTGTGAAGGCATACTTGGAATTAGTATAAATGTTGGTCACCAGTCCTGCTGCTAGCTCCAGAGCTCGTATGAGGGCCACAAGTTCTGTTTTCTGGGCTGAAGTTCCTTGGGGCAGGGCTCTTGCTTCTATCACCTTGTCCTCTGTCACCACAGCATAACCTGCCAATCGCTTGGAGTTCTCCACGTAACTGCTTCCATCTGTGAAATAAATTACATCTGGGTCCCTCCAAGGAACATCTTTGAGATCTGGTCGACTGGAGTACACTTCATCCATGGTTTGGATACAGTCATGATCCGGTGGTCCCTCAGATGCTGGCAAAAGAGTGGCGGGATTGAATGTAGCCACTGTTTCCAGGTGTATCCGTGGATTCTCACATAAGCTGGCTTGGTACTTAACCATGCGGCTATTTGTAAACCAGTGGTTGCCCTTGTACTCCATGAGGGTGAGAACTGCGTGGGGGACTTTAACAACCAGTTCTTGCCCCAAGGTCAACTTGTCAGCTTCCTGGACCAGTAAGGCTGTTGCTGCAATGGCCCTCAGGCAGGCTGGCCATCCTTTAGCCACTCCATCCAGCTGTTTAGACAGGTATGCAACAGGCCTCTGCCAGGATCCCATCATCTGGGTCAGCACACCCAGAGCAACCCCCTGTCGCTCGTGGACATACAGTGAGAAAGGTTTCTCCACATCAGGAAGGCCTAACGCAGGGGCTTGGAGTAGGGCTTTCTTTATGGCAATGAAGGATTGTTGAGCAATAGGTCCCCATTCAAATGGTTCCTTTTCACCCCCCTTTGTGGCCTGGTAAAGGGGTTTCGCCATCAGTGCAAAATTCGGAATCCAAATTCTGCAGACTCTGGCTGCTCCCAGAAATTCCCTAACTTCCCTTCTGGACTTGGGTTGGGGAATTGTAGCAACCGCTTGCTTCCTACTAACATCCAGTCTCCGACTTCCCTGGGAAATTATCTATATCTAAGCTATCTTCTTCTAAACAGCGTTAGCCTAATCCCTTAATCTGCCTGCGAAACTGTCCAGTATGCCTTGCTTGCTGATCCCCCCCGAGATTATCCAGATGTGGTAAATAATTACTTCTCTCTGACGTTTCTAACCTCTAGTCTAGCAAAGCTAGACTTCTGAGTAAATTAAACCCAGATGGCATTCCTCCACTTTACAGGACTGAACCAAACTTTAAACACCAAATTAATCTGATTTCTTTGCCCAGGCTGCCTCACTATCATCAGATTGTTCATCCAGTAATGGGGATTTGGTGAAAGAACATAAATATATTTTGTTTTTGGCATTTTTTATTGTGTATACTGTAGAAAGTTTGTAGCAGTTCTATTTTGCCCTTCCTCAATTAACTTAAAGTACAGGATATCAGTAGACAAGTAACTATGGAATAGTTACTTGTCTACTGATGTTCTGTACATTAAGTTACTTGAGGAAGGGCAAAATAGAATTGCCACAAATTTTAAAATATATTTAATTAGGGAAAAGCTATTAAAATGTCCGTACCATTACTAACAGTTAAATATATTGTGCTTTGCTGAGATAAGGGGTATACCGTTATTACTTGAGAGGAAAGTTAGTATTCTTTGTGATTAAGGTGAAGTGTAATTTTTCATTTAGGGGCATTAATCAAAATGGCGTACACTGGTGCAAACTGCATGGATACTTGTACTCATGAGGTTCATATCAGTAATGAATTTAAAAATCAGGCTTTTACTTAAATTAGTGCCCCCAGCAAATTATATCAAACCAAATAAAGCATCAACAGCTTCCAAGAAAGGGTAAACAACAAGGCTTTAATGAAGAACCTGACATGGGCTGGGTTTCGGCAAATTGCCTATGGCGAAGATAATGTGAAACAGTCTTAGAGTTTTTTGCTTTGCTCGAAAGAGTAGCTGGCTTGGCTATGGTGTTACTGTTCTAACCAAAGCATTTTACTTTTCTAACTTAAAGGACTGTTTAGGACGACCCCCAACGACGGTGTTTTGTCAAAATATGGCCCATGTCGGGTCCTTTATTAAAGCCTATTGTTTATCCTTCCTTAGAGATCCTGCTTTATTTCGTTTGCTTGCATTGTTGTGCTGTGGACTCCCTCTACTGTGCTGTCCCAGAAAACTATGCACATAATTGTACCTGTTCTTTTGGAACATCATTGTGCTATGGGAAAATACATGCATGATTTTTCATTTTGCAAAACTACATGTATATTTTTGGTGGAGGTTCTGGCAGTCCTCAATTTGTTTAATAAATCTTTGACAATGGGAGAGATTCCATGGGATTGGAAAAGAGCAGATGTTCTGCCACAAAAACGGGGACAGAGAAGAATTGGGGCAACTACAGACCAATAAGCTTCACTCTGTGATTGTAAAAGTAATGGAGGCTGTGCTGGAAGAAAAGAGAAACTGATTTTCTGGAATCCATTTGTTTGCAAGATCTGAGGCAATGTGGTTTTACCAAAAGAAAATCATCCTAAACAAATCTTGATTTTTCTTTGACTGGGTGTCCAGAGAATTAGATCAAGGACATGCACTAGACTTAGATGAGTGTATATAGTAAGTAATCTCGTCTATGAGCCAAGGGCAGTGTGTGGCAGTGGCCAAAACAGCAAACTGGTTGCTAGGAGTTATTAGGAAAGGGATACAAAATAAGACCAAGAATATTATAATGCCTCTGTATCGCTCCATGGTTTGACCTCACTTTGAGTATTGCATTCATTCTGGTCGCCGTATCTCAAAAAAGATATAGCGAAATTAGAAAAGGTTCAAAGAAGAGTGAGCAAAACGATATAGGGGATGGAACTCCTCCCATATAAAGAAAGGCTAAAGAGGTTAGGGCTCCTCAGCTTGGAAAAGAAATGGCTAAGAAGAGGATATGATTGAGGTCTATAAAATCCTGGGTGGTGTAGATCGGGTAGAAGTGAATTGATTTTTCACTCTTTCAAAAAGTTCAAAGACCAGAGAACACTCTATGAAACTCCATGGGAATACTCTTAAAACAAATAGGAGGAAATATTGTTTCACTCAAAGAATAGTTAAGCTCTGGAGCTCGCTACCAGAGAATGTGGTAACGGCGGTTAGTATATCTGGGTTTTAAAAGGTTTGGACAAGCTTCTGAAGGAAAAGGCCATATAGTCTGTTATTGAGATGGACATGGGGGAAGCCACTGCTTGCCCTGAGAAGTTCTGAGAGAAGAGGACATTTCTCTGGTAAGTGAACGCTACTTTGCTTGTGCTTTGGGAACTTAAAGATTGGGGTTTAAAGGAGGAATTGTAGGTTAGTGTTAGGCAAACTTAAAAAGCAAATTTCAACAGCTAACAGAAAACAGCTAATCTCCATAGTCTTTTCCACTTAGTTTTAAAAGCCTTGTACCACAGCATTAACAGATAGAATCTAACAGCCACTGCAGGATCTAATTTACTATTAAGGGTGAATAAAAAGAGAGAGGGGGGGAAAAAGCAAGCAGGGCCTAGTTTAGAGGAATAAAAAGAGAGAGAGAGAGAAAAGCAAGCACCATTAACTAGTTGCCATAGTGTATAAACCGCTGGATGACCGAGGGGTAAAAGGGGCAATCAAGGAAGACAAAGACGTAGCGGAGAGACTGAATGAATTCTTTGCTTCGGTCTTCACAGAGGAAGATTTGGGTGGGATACCGGTGTCGGAAATGGTATTTCAAGCAGATGAGTCGGAGAAACTTACTGACTTCACGGTAAACCTGGAGGACGTAATGGGGCAGTTCGGCAAACTGAAGAGTAGCAAATCTCCTGGACCGGATGGTATTCATCCTAGAGTACTGATAGAACTGAAAAACGAGCTTGCGGAGCTACTGCTAGTGATATGCAACTTATCCTTAAAATCGAGCATGGTACCGGAAGGTGGCCAATGTAACGGCCATTTTTAAGAAAGGCTCCAGGGGAGATCCGGGAAATTATAGACCGGTGAGTCTGACGTCGGTGCCGGGGAAAATGGTAGAGGCTATTATTAAAAACAAAATTACAGAGCACATCCGAGGACATGGATTACTGAGATCAAGTCAGCATGGCTTTTGTGTGGGGAAATCTTGCCTGACCAATTTACTTCAATTCTTTGAAGGAGTGAACAAACATGTAGACAAAGGGGAGTCGGTTGATATTGTGTATCTGGATTTTCAAAAGGCGTTTGACAAGGTACCTCATGAAAGGCTACAGAGGAAATTGGAGGGTCATGGGATAGGAGGAAATGTCCTATTGTGGATTAAAAACTGGTTGAAGGATAGGAAACAGAGAGTGGGGTTAAATGGGCAGTATTCACAATGGAGAAGGGTAGTTAGTGGGGTTCCTCAGGGGTCCGTGCTAGGACTGCTGCTTTTTAATATATTTATAAATGATTTAGAGATGGGAGTAACTAGCGAGGTAATTAAATTTGCTGATGACACAAAGTTATTCAAAGTCGTTAAATCGCGACAGGATTGTGAAAAATTACAAGAGGACCTTACGAGACTTGGAGACTGGGCGGCTAAATGGCAGATGATGTTTAATGTGAGCAAGTGCAAGGTGATGCATGTGGGAAAAAAGAACCCGAATTATAGCTACGTCATGCAAGGTTCCACGTTAGGAGTTACGGACCAAGAAAGGGATCTGGGTGTCGTCGTCGATAACACACTGAAACCTTCTGCTCAGTGTGCTGCTGCGGCTAAGAAAGCGAATAGAATGTTGGGTATTATTAGGAAAGGTATGGAAAACAGGTGTGAGGATGTTATAATGCCGTTGTATCGCTCCATGGTGCGACCGCACCTTGAGTATTGTGTTCAATTCTGGTCGCCGCATCTCAAGAAAGATATAGTAGAATTGGAAAAGGTGCAGCGAAGGGCGACTAAAATGATAGCGGGGATGGGACGACTTCCCTATGAAGAAAGACTAAGGAGGCTAGGGCTATACAGCTTGGAGAAGAGATGGCTGAGGGGAGACATGATAGAGGTATATAAAATAATGAGTGGAGTGGAACAGGTGGATGTGAAGCGTCTGTTCACGCTTTCCAAAAATACTAGGACTAGGGGGCATGCGATGAAACTACAGTATAGTAAATTTAAAACAAATCGGAGAAAATTTTTCTTCACCCAACGTGTAATTAAACTCTGGAATTCGTTGCTGGAGAAAGTGGTGAAGGCGGTTAACTTAGCAGAGTTTAAAAAGGGGTTGGACGGATTCCTAAAGGACAAGTCCATAAACCGCTACTAAACGGACTTGGAAAAATCCAAAATTCCAGGAATAACATGTATAGAATGTTTGTACGTTTGGGAAGCTTGCCAGGTGCCCTTGGCCTAGATTGGCCGCTGTCGTGGACAGGATGCTGGGCTCGATGGACCCTTGGTCTTTTCCCAGTATGGCATTACTTATGTACTTATGGTAGCATGGATTGTTACTACTAATTGGGTTTCTGCCAGGTATTGTGACCTAGATTGGCCACTGTTGGAAGCAGGATACTGGGCTAGATGAACCATTGGTCTGACCTAGTATGGCTATTCTTATGTTCAAGATGGCCAAAAATGCTATGACCCGTTTATAAGTTGAGGCTGAGTGTCACATTTGCTCCTTCTCTCCCTTCCACCTCCAGGTCCAACATTGCTTACTATAGCAAAATGTATTTTCACAAATCACTCACCCTTCTTAACCAATGAGAATACTTTATTCAGGAATCATACAGACACACACACACACTCTTCTGTTTTATAAAAAAAAAAAAAAAGCAAGCAACTGGAATTTCACTCAACTCTTTCAACACCTTATCTGCTAAAGTTCCTCTTTGAACCTACTGCTTGAGCCATCAGCCAATGAAATGGCTTTTAGCTGTCTGCTGATAATGGTCATGCACACATCCCTCCAAACCTCTTTTTTTTTTTTTCCATTTCAACACTGTTCAAGCACACCTTGAATTGAGTTCTTCCCCCCCCCCCCCCCCACCAGGAACATATATAACACTTGTTGTATCCCCTCGAGCAACTTCAGCACAGCCAATCTGTTCACTGTACTTCTATAAAGCTAGCGATAGCAAGAGTGCTATGGACTCATAGATAAGAGGACATTGGTTTATTGATGGGATTTTGAAGTCTAAATGTCTCAACTAACTTGTTAGTGTCACTCACACAACACAAGGATTGACTCGGGATGCACATACTGCAGCGGGACATGTTTATCCTACCTTAGCTGAAATAATATTTAACCATCTCTCTGACCTAACCTGCAACTTTCTTCAAATCAATCACCTTACTTTCTAATTCTTCCTACTTTCTTACCCATCTATATGTGTTAACTTTGCCTTACCCCTCAGTACCAATTATAATGTTCTAGTACATATTGTGTTGTCATTGCAAGCAGTATACCATGCCATACTTTGTAGTCAAATATTTTTACTGCTCTAATTTCCTACTGCTCATGTTTGATCTATTGTTACTGTACACCGCCTTGAGTGAATTCCTTCAAAAAGGCGGTAAATAAATCCTAATAAAATAAATAAGACTTATAGCCAAGTATATACAGTAGACTTCAGCATAACTTAGACAATTTCTTATAGGAGGCTCATGAATAAACTCAGTGGGCTGAAGTTAAAACCTAGAGTGGTGAATTGGATTAGAAAGTGGTTAACTGACAGACTACAGAGGATGGTGGTAGGTGGTAAATGGAATTTGCTCTGAGGAAAGGTGAATAGTGGAATGCCTCAAGGATTAGTACTGGGGCAGATTCTATTCCAATCAATTTGTGAGTGAAATGTTGAAGGGTTAGAAAAATAAGTTTTTGCCTTTTTGCTGATGACATGAAGACTTGATGACATGGAAATTGTTGTAGAAATATTAAGAGTGGTTAATGTTTGGCAGTTAAAATGTATTGCAAAGAATTGCAGAGTGATGCATCTGGGGAGTAGAAATCCAAAGGCGCTGTGAATGATAGGTGCAAGAGACTGTTATGAATAGATCATGAGAGGGTCCTTTAGGGTGATTATGTCTAGGGATCTCAAGGTAGCGAAACAGTATGACAGGGAGGTGGCTGTAGCCAGGAAGATGCTAGACTGCATGAAGAGAGGCAAAACCAGCTGAAGAAAGGAGGAGTTAATGCCCCTGTTCAAGCCATTGGTGAGGACCACTTGTAGTATTGTGTTCAATTTTGGAGGGCCTGTCTCTCACTAAGGACAAAAACTTGAAGTGATTCAGAGAAAGGTGTCAAAAATGGTATGGGGTTTGCACCAAAAGGCATATGAGAAGATGATGGGGTTTGCACCAAAAGACATATGAGAAGAGACTAAGATCTGAACATGTATACCCTGGAGGAAAGGAGGGATAAGGGGGGGGGGGGGGGGGATATAATATAGACTTTTAAGTACTTGAAAGGTATTAATATAGAAACACATCTAGTGGTAAAACCAGAGGGCATGAATTGAGGTTGCAGAGTGGTAGACTTTGGAGTAACATCAGGAAATATTTTTTCATGGAGGGTGGTGGATACCTGAAATACCCTCGCAGTGGAGGTGGTGAAGACAAAAGCAGTCACTTTTAACATGAACACTTAAATGTATGTCTCAAGTAGAGAGTTGCATGGGGACAGAAATCCAACCCTTCCCCGCTGAAATCTAACCTTTCCCCACAAGAATTTTAATGGTACGTTAAAAAAAAACTTTTGTCTGCTCTCTGGGTTCAATACGCAGCACCGCAGGCAAGGAAGGAATGGAAGTTGGAAGCTGGAACACTGGTGTGTACCTGTAAGACTTCTCTGATTCACTGGCACTGTGTGCTAAGAGATTGCAAAATGCACACACCAGTAGGTCAGGTGACATCTGATGTTCGTGCCTATGTCAGAGCTGAGGTCTGAGCATCAGCCCGGGAGCAGAGAGGATTAATTGTAACATGGTAAATGACAGCAGATAAAAAATGGAACGATCCATCCAGTCTGCCCAATAGACATAATCATTATCAATTCATGATTAAATCAACAATGAATGTGATATTACGTACTTGATTATGGTCTTTCTGTGGTGTTTCTGGGACATAGGCCAAAGAAGTCCGCCTGGCCCTATCCTTATGTTCCAACTGCTGGAGTTGCTCTCAAAGCCCACTCCAGCCTATTCATCTTCTCATTTGCTGGACACAGACCGTAAAAGTCTTCCCAGCACTGTCCTCATGTTCCAGCCACTAAAGTTGCTGTCTAAGCCCTTTCCAGCCCATCTTAAACCAGATTGCCATATATGAGACACAGACCATACAGGTCTCCTAGTATCAGCCCTATTTCATCACAGCCAGTCGCCATCTAAGTGTCACTCTACACATACACACACATGCAGCCATTTTAGTTTTTTGTATAGCTTCCATTTTCTAATTAGAGATTCTCTGTGTTCATCCCATGCCTTTTTTGAATTTCATCACCATTTGTATCTCTACCACCTCCTTAATGGAGACTTTCCGCATCTGTGCTGTTAAAGCGAGGAGGAGACAGAACTCAAAGAACTTGGTACTCGGTAGGTGAGAGGCTGGCGCAAGTGCAGCATACACTTCCACAGGAACTGCTTCCGTCCCCGCGGGATTCCCGCAATCCCCGTTCCCATGCAAGTTTCTAGTCTCAAGCCACCTTTTATACATTTAGTAATTCACTATGTTTGTTACATTAATATGTATGAATGATGTAAATGTTTCATTAAAAGTGCTTATCATTTTTTTTGTCAATCTGTTATTCATATGCTTTTTTTGTGCACGTAATTACACTATAAGATGTTGGTGAGGCCCCACCTGGAGTATTGTGTTCAGTTTTGGAGGCCATATCTTGCGAAGGATGTTAAAAAAAATGGAAGCGGTGCAAAGAAAAGCTATGAGGATGGTATGGGATTTACGTTCCAAGACGTATGAAGAGAGGCTTGCTGACCTGAACATGTACACCCTGGAGGAAAGGAGGAACAGGGGTGATATGATACAGACGTTCAAATATTTGAAAGGTATTAATCCGCAAACGAATCTTTTCCGGAGATGGGAAGGCGGTAGAACGAGAGGACATGAAATCAGATTGAAGGGGGGCAGACTCAGGAAAGATATCAGGAAGTATTTTTTCACAGAGAGGGTGGTGGACGCTTGGAATGCCCTCCCGCGGGAGGTGGTGGAGATGAAAACGGTAATGGAGTTCAAACATGCGTGGGATATGCATAGAGGAATCCTGTGCAGAAGGAATGGATCCTCAGAAGCTTAGCTGAAATTGGGTGGCGGAGTAGTTGGGGGGAAGAGGGGGTTGGTGGTTGGGAGGCGAGGATAGGGGAGGGCAGACTTATACGGTCTGTACCAGAGCCGGTGATGGGAGGCGGGACTGGTGGTTGGGAGGCGGGAAATACTGCTGGGCAGACTTATATGGTCTGTGCCTTGAAAAGGACAGGTACAAATTCAAGGTAAGGTATACACATATGAGTTTGTCTTGGGCAGACTGGATGGACCATGCAGGTCTTT
The DNA here is from genome assembly GCF_901765095.1 of Microcaecilia unicolor. Classification (NCBI taxonomy): domain Eukaryota; kingdom Metazoa; phylum Chordata; class Amphibia; order Gymnophiona; family Siphonopidae; genus Microcaecilia; species Microcaecilia unicolor. The sequence continues at coordinate 101,883,246 of NC_044032.1, read as the reverse complement.
TTCTGCCGTCATCTACTATGTTACTAGGTTACTATATTATTGCAATTTGCATATATTTTGTGTATGTTCTTTTAGTTTCATTATGGCATGTACATTCATTAATTTTTTATGCAAGTTTATCCATGGATCCCAGCACATTATATTTCACACATATGATATTGATTTATTTTATGTTTATTTTTAATTTGTTTACATAGTATTTTAATGTCTTCTGTCAGACCCCCAAGACAGGTGTAGATGTTGAAACACAGCCTGTGTCGAGTTGATTTTATAAAAGAACTTTCAATTGTTCTGATCTTGATGGAAGAACAGTGACAGAATTTAGAAATATGTGAGATAAGCATAGAGGATTCCTGAATAGGAAGAGGACAGTATCCAAACAAAACTTAAATGACCTCATGGCTGCTGTGTTATGATGGACTAGGATGATGCTTTGATGGCAACTTCAGCAGTGGGGGAAGTAAGGCCAGTGCTAGGCGAACTTCTACTGTATGTATCCCAAAAATGAGGCGGAAGAGGATCAAGTATTCCTATTTCATACCATGTACGTACATAACACCTGTACTCTTAGCTTATGATATGAATTCAGTGGAGGAAGGAAAGGCACCCTAAAGTTGAATTTAGTTAATAAAACATCAGTAATATTGTTGTTTTAATCATGAATTGATAATGAATGTGACTGTTGGGCTGACTGGATGGACTATGGGATATGGGAGGTCCTTATTTGTGGTAATTTTTTTTATGTTAGTCTTGCACTGCCCTCTTATTTCAGTACTTAAGTGTCTAGCATATAACCTTTACCTGTTAAGAGGCAGGACAAACATCCTTGGATAAATGCTGCTTTACCTGTGGAAACTGTTTATTGCTGTCTTTGGGACAATGCTTAGTAAACACATGGCATGAAATAGTAAAACACGAAAGGTTGGTTAGGGTCTGCTTTAGACACCACTTCCTTTCAGAACACTACTCTTTGCAGCCCTGCTGAGTGTCAAAGAAAAAGCTAAGCACCATATTCTTTATATTGGATCTAGAAGATTTGGAGTCAGAACAAAATACTCTTGGGGGCATTGTAACAGAGCATTTTCCAAGAGGTGCCTTCATTCCAGAATGGTGACGTACCAGAGGGATGTAGGTGTGACATTCATAATTTCTGTACTGCATTCTTTTCTGCACAATGAAGTGTTCAAAACCAGCCGGGCCGTATGTGTAAACTTTAAACAGGAAGTCCTGGGACACTAGGTCCTGTTTTTCTGATGGTAATAGCTTATATTAGCTGTCACACCTAGATTCTGAGCCAATTGAGTCAAAGGCCTTCGTCAAATGCTTAAGGCATAAAATAGTCTGGAAACCCTTTCAGAGCTGTATTAGCTTAAATTTTCTCCTGTGGCTGACTGGATTTCTAGACGGAGTTTCTGGTCTAGTCGGAACCTGCCACAGCACTGCTCAGTGAAGTAGCTTATTTTGATCAAAAACAGTATTTAAAAAAAACCCCAAAAATAAAATACTTGTGGGTTCTTTTTTTGACACTTTAAATGGTCCGCTTGTCTGCTGGCTGCTGGTTTCATCTATCTGTCATTCTGTGCAGGTGTATATTTTGTATATTTTTTTTACTTGGTAGTGACAGCGTGATAATAACAAATTTACATAGCCGACATACTTATATTCCCCTTGAAGATACTCCACTGAACTACCCACACACATATTTACACTGTGCTCCTTCTCCTACACCCTATATGCCGGGCAGTTTTATAGTGAGCATTTGCATTCAAAAAAACTGTTTAATGTGCATAACTAGCTTTTAAGGTTAATACCTAAGGGTCCTGTTTACTAAGGTGCGTTAGTGTTTTTAGCGCACATGCTAACCATGTAGGTGCCTATAGGGATATTATAGGCATGTACATGGTTAACGTGAGTTAAAAACGTTAACGTTCCTATAATGCTGCTTAGTAAACAAGGCCCTAAGTGTCCTATATTTAAGAACATTTTGTGGGGGGAAACCAAGATGGCAAACACAGTGAAGATCCACTTAATCGTCAAAAAGTGTCCCCGCAGCAAAAAGCAATAAATACAACACAAAGGTGGACACCCTGTTCACTAAAATATCCTGTGGTAGGAAGAAAAGGTCTTGGATGTCACTGGATTACTTTGTCCCATTGAAAATACAGGGATCAGAAAAAATGCCTCAGTGACTGTTGTAAAAACCAGCTCCATTCTGGTTTTAAGTGGTGTAAGTACACAACACTATATAAATTTGTATATATTTTCTTCATTTTCTATGTGTATAACAAAGTGACCTTTCTATCTATCAATATAGCATTCATTTGGCAGTTAGTGAGCTGTAGCATTGACACTTACAGTGGGGGAAATAAGTATTTGATCCCTTGCTGATTTTGTAAGTTTGTCCACTGACAAAGACATGAGCAGCCCATGGGTAGGTTATTGGTAACAGTGAGAGATAGCACATCACAAATTAAATCCGGAAAATCACATTGTGGAAAGTATATGAATTTATTTGCATTCTGCAGAGGGAAATAAGTATTTAATCCCTCTGGCAAACAAGACCTAATACTTGGTGGCAAAACCCTTGTTGGCAAGCACAGCGGTCAGACGTCTTCTGTAGTTGATGATGAGGTTTGCACACATGTCAGGAGGAATTTTGGTCCACTCCTCTTTGCAGATCATCTCTAAATCATTAAGAGTTCTGGGCTGTCGCTTGGCAACTCGCAGCTTCAGCTCCCTCCATAAGTTTTCAATGGGATTAAGGTCTGGTGACTGGCTAGGCCACTCCATGACCCTAATGTGCTTCTTCCTGAGCCACTCCTTTGTTGCCTTGGCTGTATGTTTTGGGTCATTGTCGTGCTGGAAGACCCAGCCACGACCCATTTTTAAGGTCCTGGCGGAGGGAAGGAGGTTGTCACTCAGAATTGTACGGTACATGGCCCCATCCATTCTCCCATTGATGCGGTGAAGTAGTCCTGTGCCCTTAGCAGAGAAACACCCCCAAAACATAACATTTCCACCTCCATGCTTGACAGTGGGGACGGTGTTCTTTGGGTCATAGGCAGCATTTCTCTTCCTCCAAACACGGCGAGTTGAGTTCATGCCAAAGAGCTCAATTTTTGTCTCATCTGACCACAGCACCTTCTCCCAATCACTCTCGGCATCATCCAGGTGTTCACTGGCAAACTTCAGACGGGCCGTCACATGTGCCTTCCGGAGCAGGGGGACCTTGCGGGCACTGCAGGATTGCAATCCGTTATGTCGTAATGTGTTACCAATGGTTTTCGTGGTGACAGCGGTCCCAGCTGCCTTGAGATCATTGACAAGTTCCCCCCTTGTAGTTGTAGGCTGATTTCTAACCTTCCTAATGATCAAGGATACCCCACGAGGTGAGATTTTGCGTGGAGCCCCAGGTCTTTGTCGATTGACAGTCATTTTGTACTTCTTCCATTTTCTTACTATGGCACCAACAGTTGTCTCCTTCTCGCCCAGCGTCTTACTGATGGTTTTGTAGCCCATTCCAGCCTTGTGCAGGTGTATGATCTTGTCCCTGACATCCTTAGACAGCTCCTTGCTCTTGGCCATTTTGTAGAGGTTAGAGTCTGACTGATTCACTGAGTCTGTGGACAGGTGTCTTTCATACAGGTGACCATTGCCGACAGCTGTCTGTCATGCAGGTAACGAGTTGATTTGGAGCATCTACCTGGTCTGTAGGGGCCAGATCTCTTACTGGTTGGTGGGGGATCAAATACTTATTTCCCTCTGCAGAATGCAAATAAATTCATATACTTTCCACAATGTGATTTTCCGGATTTAATTTGTGATGTGCTATCTCTCACTGTTACCAATAACCTACCCTTCAATTATGGGCTGCTCATGTCTTTGTCAGTGGGCAAACTTACAAAATCAGCAAGGGATCAAATACTTATTTCCCCCACTGTATCTGTTAACCACTGAGTCCCGACAGGCACCCGTTTTGCTGCCACTTCTGTAGTGAACTCACTGGATTCCCAAATGGAGACTATGGAAACATAAATAGTAAAAGTTGAAAAAGAAATGGAAGATTTTTAAATCTGATGTGAGAATGCTGGGAAATATTAGTTAAAAAAAAATAGCTGAAGCTCAGTCTACTGAAACAGTTATTATAAAAGATGTAACTCCTTTTATAAACTTTCTCCATCAACAACGCTATATTTGCCCATCAGAAATAATCCGGCCTTTCCGCCTGGCTGTGATAGTCAAACTTTCCGAAGCCACATGTCAATGTCGACACAGTCCATTCAAAGTAAATGGGCTATGTTGGTATTGGCACACGGCATCCGCTAGCATAGCTTAATAAACAGGGGAGGGGGGAGTTTGTAGATGACACACAACTATTCAAAGTTGTTAAAACACATGCGGACTGTGAAAAATTGCAGGAAGATTTTAAGAAATAGGAAGAATGGGCATTCAAATGGCAGATGAAAATTTTAATGTGGACAAATGCAAATTAATAAACATTAGGAAGAATAATCCAGATCATAGTTGCCTGATGCTAGGGTCCACCTTGGGAGTCAGCACTCAAGAAAAAGATGTAGGTGTCATTGTAGACAATACGTTGAAATCTTCTGCCAGTGAGTAGCGGCAGACAAAAAAGCAAACAATGCCAGGAATTGTTAGGAAAAGGATGGTAAATAAGACTGACTACAATAATGCCTCTGTCTTGCGCCATGGTGTGACCTCGCCTTGAATATTACATTCAATTCTGGTCGCTGTATCTCAGGCCTTCAATATGTCATAGGGAGTCTTGCTGCTACAGGATCAACTTTTTCATATTTCCTCTTTGTTACTTCCTGTGCTATTCCTACTTTGCAAAAAAGTCCTGTACTTTTCCTCCCAGCCCTCCCCTTTTTTACTTTTCCTTTGTTATCTTTGAACTCATGAATGAATGTGTATTGTTTTCCTGTCAAGTTATTGTTACTTTTTATTCTTAACTGTTTTTATTGTATACTGCCTAGAGCTACCTGTTAGATTAAGGCGGTATATCAAATTTGACAAATATAGCAGAATTGGAAAAGGCTCAAAGAAGAGTGATCAAAATGATAAAGGGGATGGAACTCTTCTCGTATGAGGAAAAGGCTAAAGAGTTTAGGACTCTTCACCTTGGAAAAGAGTTGGCTGAGGGGAGATATGACTTAATAATTTAAGCTCTGGAACTCATTGCTGGAGTATGTGGTAGCACCAGTTAGTATATCTAGATTTAAAAAAAGGTTTGGGCATGTTCCTGGAGGAAAAGTGTATCGTCTGCTATGGAGACACAGGGGGAAGCCACTGCTTACCGTGAGGTTGGTAGCATGGAATGTTGCTACTATTTGGACCTCTGCCATGAATTTGTGACCTGGATTGGCCACTGCTGGATACAGGATAGTGGGCTAGATGGACCATTGGTCTGACTTAGTATGGCTATTCTTTTGTATTTTTTTCTTTTTAAATAAAATAGGCTCCCAGATGAGCTCCAAGTATATAAATACACCAATCTACACCTGCTCTGAAAAAGGTATACATTTGTGTGTATACATGCCTATTATAGAGAACTAGCCGTTCAGCCCGTAAAAACGGGCTAGTATAGGAGGGGGGGGGGGTTGAAAGGCCCCCCTCCCCGCCACCGAGTTTGCTGTCGCCACCCACCTTCCACCCGGTCGGGCCCTCGCTCCGCTATTGAAACAGCGAGGGCACGCAGCACACAGCTCTACTGCTGAGCTGCCGTCGGCCTTCCTTCTTCTTCTCTGCCTGTGTCCCGCCCTCGTGTGACGTAACGTCGTCGAGGGCGGGACACAGGCAGAGAAGAAGAAGGAAGGCCGACGGCAGCTCAGCAGAGCTGTGTGCTGCGTGCCCTCGCTGTTTCAATAGCGGAGCGAGGGCCCGACCGGGTGGAAGGTGGGTGGCGGTGGCTACTCTGGGTGGGGGGAGCGTTAGCGACGGCGGTGTCCCTCGCAAATGCGCAGTAGAGACCCTCTCTGTTCCGCCCCCGTCATCACGTATTGACGCGGGGGCGGGGCAGAGAGGGTCTCTACTGCGCATTTGCGAGTGAGTACGACACTCGCCATTTATATATATTGATATGCCCATCTATGAGTGCCTGAGGGAATAACCTTTATGAATAATGTTGAGACTAAGGGCAGTAATATATAGAGAAAGACAAGCCAAGAATTGCAGTTAGCAAGTGACATGAAAAGTTAGATGGCATCACAAATCATAGACTGTGTAGTCTGTATACCTTTTAATGAAAGAAGGGAAATAAGAGAACAACTGCTTAAAGGCAGACATGTATTAAGAGACCAAGGGAGATATTGGAAGGTGTGGTGCTAAGAGATGAGAAGATGATTGACCAGATGATTAAGAAAAAAACAAAAAACAGGATAGATGGGCCCTCCTTTTATTATATTCCAGATTGCCCCTCCTCCAGGCAGTGGGCTTTCTGGGATTTTGCCAGGTACTTGTGACCTGGATTGGCTACTGTTGGAAGCAGGGTACTGGGCTAGATGGACCACTGGTCCGACCCAGTATGGCTATTCTTATGTTCTAGTAGCTTGGTGTGGTCCCAATCAAACCTCCAGGGGAAGCAGTTAGTGTTGTTACTATTGGCAGTCTGGTAGTGCAGCTGCTGTCAAAATTAGGTTCAGTGCTGTTCCCCCCTCCACCTGGCCACCTTTTAAAGGCCTCCTCACCGGTCCTATCTAACCCCATCCAGACTCTGACTCCCTCTCCCTCCCCCCCCCCCCCCCCCCCAAGAAATCTGGCCCTGGGACTTTTCCAAGGCTCTTCATTGGAAGTTCAGCAGAACCCAGGTAGAGAAGCACTTGCTTTGTTCCTGCCTCAGACCATGCCAGGATCTAAAATGACCTCTGGTACTACCACTAAGGGAGGTAGATTTTTTTTTTTTGTGTGGGGGGGGGGGGTTATTGGACAGGGTAGAATGGGACCAGTGAAAGGTCTTTGGAAAGGAATCAGACTTTTGGGGAAGATCAGATGTGCAGGGGAATTGCAAAGGGGTGGAGGGATTGGACAAGGGGTGCCACCACAGCTATGTATGTGCCTCCCCACCCCAGACTGTTAGAGTGCTGTGCAGTATGTCTGCTCTGTTCATTAAATGCAGGGCAAATGCTGGGCATGACTCCTGCACAGATTTTGCTCTTACTGTGCACCAGTTGGTGCAACTGAATCAAGCTAAATGCAAACCTTGCTGCATTCTGGTAAAAGAGCCCTTTTTGTGTGGAACAGTAACTTTTTTTTTTTTTTAAATTTATGTAATTTTTATACTTAAAAATAATAACCTGGTCGTTAAGAAAATTTACATATGATGCAGCAAGAAACTTTGAAAGTACTGATTTTTTTTTTTTAGCTTTGAATTGCTCTGTCCTTTTCATTTCTCAGCAAGAGAATCTGCTTAATGTGATAACATTATGTGCCTGCATAATGGAGCTCTAGTGCTAACTTAGCATCTTTTTTTTTCTTTTTCTTCTTTCCAACCAACTAAATCTCTTAACGGATAGCTAAGGATGTACAGATTTGCTGGAGGAGAAAGTTTTTTTTTTGTTTGTTTGTTTGTAGGGGGCAATTCTATAACAGAATGTTGGAATTGGAGTTAAGTGCATAGCAAAGGGGAACCTAGACTGAGGTGCCAGTTTAGAGAATTGCCCTTTATGTGAATGGGAAGGACAAAGAGATTTAATCATGACCAGCATTTACTAGAATAATAGTAACAGGAGATGACAAATCTTGGTGGTTCACAAAGGAGTCCAGCAAAGGTGGTCCAGGGATTAGGAATGAGGGAACATTTTTTTCCACTTGTTTCTCAAGAGGGTTTATCAGAATAGAAAGCAGTAAATTAGTTGGTAATCAATAGAAAATGTACTACCTGTGTTTCTTTCCTTTTTAAATGTTTTCTTTATTATATATCACTTTCTTAATTTAGCTCCTATGCCTTTTAAAGTGGTGATTTATTTTCCTGCAGCTGGGGTATTTTTTAATTTTATTTTAAAAGATAAATTCTCTCCCCTTTCCCATAGCAAATCACCTTTCCACATGACCATAAAACAGACCTGTATTACCTCATCTATCACAGAAAGGCCTTCTGAGTTTTGGGTCAAAACACCAGGTGCAGCTTAGTATGAGCAAATGAGGGCCTGAATTAGCTTTAAAGATGTGTATAATATACAGTGGGATGATGTAATGTGTGATGGGTACAATTCGACGTTTTTTTCCCCCAAGTTTTCTATTTTTGTCTTTAAGATATTTGCTTTTCAGTAACCTATGTAACTTTGTATGTGCTTTGAAAATGAGCCCCTATATTGCTGATCCCCAGTTTTGAAATATTCCTTTCAGTTGATAAGTTTTTATTGAGGTTAATCCTAGACCAGGGGTAGGCAACTCCGGTCCTCGAGAGCCGCAGGCAGGTCAGGTTTTCAGGATATCCACAATGAATATGCAGGAGATAGATTTGCAAGCACTGCCTCCATGGTATGCAAATCTATCTCCTGCATATTCATTGTGGATATCCTGAAAACCTGACCTGCCTGCGGCTCTCGAGGACCGGAGTTGCCTACCCCTGTCCTAGACAGTCTATTCAAAGGCATATAAAAGAAGACCCAAGTAAATTAAGCTATAGAACAGACTTTTCCAAACTTTTTTTTTCAGGGGCCACATTTTAATATTTTGCAGTATTTGGAGATCCCAAGATGTGTGTGTACATAAGCATGCACAGACTCTTTCTCTCCCATGCCCCCCCCCCCCACCTTTGCCCAATCTCGCGCTCTCTCTCGCATATGGTACCTCTCCTGCCTTCACAGTCAGTGCCCAATTTAGAATTAGCAGCACTGGAAAAAATTGTTCAAACCAGCACCAGGTGACTCAGTGGCGTAGCCAGACTGCCAATTTTGGATGGGCCTGAACCCAAAGTGGGTGGGCACAAAATTTTCTCTCTACCCCCCTCCCCCAGCAAAATTTAGTCACGCTAATCAGATGCATTTGTCACACAGGGTAAAGTGCTGCTTTTCAGTGCATCAGATTTCAGAAAATTTATTTAATAGCCTAACACCCTTTTCAGTGAGCTTTCAGAGGCCAAAACCTCCTGCCTCAGGTCAGTATAATGCTGTTACGGTATCCTCGCCTGACCTAAGGAAGGAAGTATTGGTCTCTGAAATTTCATTAACACAGGTACCATATTACTTTATCCTAAATTAAAAATAAAATTATTTTCTTTACCTTTCTTGTATGGCCATTTACTTTTTCTCATTGTGTTGCTCCCAGTCTCTAGATTTTGCTTTCCTTCGTTTTCGCTTAACTCTTCTGCCAGGTTTTCCTGGCCATTTGTCATTTTCTCTCCTTTTTCTTTGCTTTCTTCAATATTTTTCTGCCTCTCTCTCTCTCGCTCTCTGTCCTGATTTAATTAATTCTTACTATCCATTCTTTAATTTCCTTCATCTACTTATGGCTTTCCATCTTTTTCTCACCCTTGTTGTCCCCATGCCCCTTCCTCTTATTCTCCAGTCTTTCACTACTCCCCTTTTCCATCCAGCAGCTCTCCTCTTTCTCTCCCCATCTTTCCAGTCTCCCCTGTCTCTCCCCATCCTTCCAGTAGTCTCCCCTCTTTCTTTCTGCATCCTTCCGTCCAGTGTCACCTGTTTCTCCCTACCCTTCCATCCAGCGTCTTCCCTCTTTCTCTCCCCATCCTTCCATCTAATGTCTCTCTCTCCCTCTTTCTAACCAGTGTCTCTGTGTCTCTCTACCCTTTTCTGTTCAGTGTCCCTTCTCTCTCCACATCCTTCCAGTCTCTCCCCTTTCTCTCTGCATCCTTTCATCCATCTCCCCTATTCTCTCCCCATCCTTCCATCCAGAGTCTCTCTCCCCATCCTTCCATCCAGAGTCTCTCTCCCCATCCTTCCATCCAGAGTCTCTCTCCCCATCCATCCGTTTTCCCTCTTTCTCTCCCCATCCTTCCATCTGTTTTCCCTCTTTTCCTCGAGGCCCGCCCTGCATGCCAGCCCCAGCTCCCATTGCTGGCCACTGCTGCTTTTCCTGTTGAGCAGCAGGGCCGGCGCTACAAAAAGAAGAAGCGCTCAGCTGACTGAGCAGAGCGCTAACGCTAAGGACGAAAAATGTTTTTAAAAAAAGCGCGGCACCGGCAGGCACTGTCTAGGCAGCCTTGAGGCATTGGCTGCTAGCTCTGCAGGCTCCTCCCGTCTCTTACGTTACTGCCCCTGCGTCGCTCCAGGGGCAGTGACGTAGGAGACGGGAGGAGCCTGCGAATCAGCAGCCAATGCCTCAAGGCTGCCTAGACAGTGTCTGCCGGTGCCGCACTTTTTTTTAAAAACATTTTTCGTCCTTAGCGTTAGCGCTTCTTCTTTTTGTAGCGCCGGCCCTGCTGCTCAACAGGAAAAGCAGCAGTGGCCGGCAATGGGAGCTGGGGCTGGCGCTGGGCGGGCCTGTGCTGAAATTGGGTGGGCCTGGGCCCAGCCAGGCCCACCTGTAGCTACACCCCTGAGGTGACTTCGTTCAAAATATATTAAATTTAAAAATAATGTTGATGTACACAAAGAGCAGAGTGCTGAACACACAACTAAAGACTAGAAAAAAAACATTACTACTCTTAGAACTGCTTTAGCAGTAATGTAGGCTTGTCTCTTTTTTATATGTTCACCCCCCTGCCTTCACTCTACAGAGTATTCATTCCTTCAGCTTCCCCCCCTCCCCCCAAATCTCTGTTGTTTGAACTCCTCGTGCCTCACCTGGCTTCAGCTGCAGATCCCTCCAGCGGGATCCCTGTTTCTCTCTCATGAGTCCAGCTTGTGGCTAGATGAGTTTTGGCAGGAAAGCAGGGATTCTGTCCGAGGAATCTGTTTTTTCGACTGAGTTTCTGCGGGCCAGAAAAAGGACGTTGATGGGCCAGGTTTTTCACCTGCGGGCTGGACAAGCATGCTATAGAACCTTATGAAAGATTCCTTTCATTTTAGTTCATTTCCTTTACATTAGTCTCCTACAGGTTTGCCTGAATCATTGAGGATAGAAAACCTTGTGCACTATTCCTAGGTAATACCAACATGATTCACAAACTTGGACACAGGATTTTATCTGTACCTCTGGATGCTGCTCTCAATCTGAACAATTTAAGGTGCCTGTTAAGGCCTGACTCTTTGCCAAAGCCTACCAGTGAGCAGATGTAGACATAATGGTTCTTGCTACCTATTTTCATTGTGTCCTGACAACTTTTTTATTTACATGGTTATGGGTTGATATTCTACTTGCTACCCTTCCTTCTTTAAGTTGTCCAAAAGCTTGTCTTGGATTATTTTTTGTCTGTATGTTTTTGGTGAATGTAACCGCCTTGGTGTCTTTGTAGGGTGGTATATCAAATGCCAAAATATATTAGGCTTCTGTTATTTGCCATAGAAGGTTCTATGTCTAATTCTTATCAGTGCAGGGGATCATTAATAATTTTGTGTTGGAAGTGTGTGTCAGACTATCTGATATTTTGGCCTGTACATCATTATGGAGTTATAAGTTGATATGCTAAGTTGTAGAAGTTAGTAACCACTGCTGATAAGAGAACATTTGTGGATTTGTCTAATTAGCTGTTTGCCAAATCTGTAATCTTTACTGGCAAGGGATTTTTTTTTAAATATCTGTGTTCTTATTGCCAGCCTAACAGAGTGGATTTGGGACCTGGAATTTGTGTATATAATACCTTGGGTACTGCAGATTCGGAGTTTTATTTCATGGATAGTACATTTCCCTAACAGGATCAGTGGGGAGAAGGAGAAAGAGAATCCAGAGAAAGAAGGAAGGCAACGTATTAAAATATTACAACAATGAGGATAACAGAGAACAAAAAAAAAAAAGAAGAAGAAAAGAAACAGACAATACCAGAGTGGGGGGAGGGGGAAGAGAGAAACTGAGCTGTAAAATCAAGCCACTGATACCAAAGGTTGGGAATTTTTATCTAATAGAGAATGGCAAGAGCTCTGTGGAAAAGTACCTGTATGTAAAACATGTAAACTGCTTTGGTGGTGGTATATAAAATCCATTACTTCTAATATGTTCTGGAAATAACACTTATGGCTTTTGTTAGCTGATTTGGCTATTCTGCTGCATGATTCTTTTCTATAGAGATCAAGAAAAAGTAAAGGGAGACAACTCTAAGCAGGCAGAATTCAAACTGAAACTCTTTATTGGGCACCAAAGCTGAAGACCCAACATGGGCCAGTGTTTTGGCGGAGCAATCGCCTGCATTAGGGGTCACAGGACTTGAGAGGCGGTCTTATCACTGTACGGTACCTATCAGGCGTATTATTGTAACAAAGCCACACAGTCAAAACCGTGTGAGCCGCAAAAATCAACTGTTTGAAAAAGTTCTCGTCACAATGACGTCAAATCCTTGTTGGGTCTTCAGCTTTGGTGCGTAATAAAGAGTTTCAAATTGAATTCTCCCTACCTGACAGTCGTGTTTTTTTTCTTGATCTTCATTGCATCCTGTCAAGAGCATCATCCTGTTCCTCCGTGGACTTTTTTTTTTTCTATAGAGGATATGATTTCCTTCCTAAAATTCCTTTCTTTGATCCTAAATATTTTGTGATTGTACTTTTGATATATATGTACTCAAAATATTTAGTTTTTGTAATAACAAATTATGAGGAAGACCAGCTAAAGGAGATGACTGCCCTGCTCTGGTATTCAAATTTGTACACCAAATGTCTGGTAACCTTACCCCATACTTACCACATATCATTAGTTTTGTTTCATGTAATCTCCAGCATGTAAAGTGAAAAAGTCTAAGTTCAGATAGTATGTCAGAGGTCCTTGAGGACTACAAATGGTTGCATTTTCAAGATATCCATCATATACATGAATTTTCATGCCTACTGCTTCCATTATGTGAAAATCTATGTGTAATTATTAGACCCATCTTGAAAACATGGCCTTTCTGCTGTCCTTGGTCCCCGGAACATAAGAATAGCCCTAATGGGTTAGACCAATGGTCCATCTAAACCAGTATCCTGCTTCCAACAGTGGCCAATTTCTGGTCACAAGTACCTGGCAGAAACCCAGATAGTAGCAACATTTCCATGCCACCAATCCCAGGGCAAGCAGTGGCTTACCCATGTCTGTCTCTCACTAGTAGACTGTAGACTTTTTATCCAGGAACTTGTCCAAATCTTTTTAAAACCAAGATACACTAACCCTGTTACCACATCTTCCAGCAATGAGTTCTAGAGCTCAACTATTTGTTGAATGAAAAAGTATTTTCTCCTATTTGTTTTAAAAAAGATTTCCATGTAACTTCATTGAATGTCTCCTAGTCTTCTTGAAAGAGTGTAAAATCGATTCACTTCTACTTGTACTACACCACTCAGAATTTTGTAGACCTCTGTCATATCTCTCGTCAGCCATCTCTTTTCCATACTGAGGACTTCCATTTCCTTTATCATTTTAGTCACTCTTCTTTGAACCTTTTATAATTCCGCTATATCTTTGTTGAGATATGGTGACCAGAACTGAACGCAGTGCTCAAGGTGAGGTTGCATCATGGAGTGATACCAGAGGCATTCTAGTGTTCTTGGTCTCATTTACCATCCCTTTCCTAATAATTCCTTGCATTCTGTTTTTTGGCCACTGCCATACCCTGGGCAGAAGATTTCAGCGTATTATCTACAACACCACCTAGATCTTTTTCTTGGGTATAGAGGCTGCAGTGCTTTAACAGACAGTAGCAGTAGGCGATGGTGGATATCTCCTATATAATAATTTGTCAATTTGCATCCCTGGCTGGCTGGGTTCGTAACCGTTTGTAAATGAGCTACTATGTAATCGGCTCGCCTCTAGCCTTCCCTTCCCTCCTTGTCCCGCCCTCGCGGAAAGAGGAAATTGTCAGAGGAGGGTGGGACACTGAGACGGAAGGAAAAGGAAGGCTGGAGGCGAGCTGAGCCTGCCGCTTTCACTGACGCCGCTGCAACTTCAGGTAAAATAAAAGTTTTAAAAGATAGGTGGCAGGGAGCAAGGAGGGCTGTTGTGGGAGAAGAGGGCGGGCAGGTGAGGGCTGGGATTGAATTGGAACTCGGGTGCTTAAAAGGGGATCTGGTGTAAGTCGCTGGACATGGAGGGGTGGGAAGGGGGGAATAGCTGGACATGAAGGGGAGGGCAGGGGAGAGAGGAGAAATTGCTCAGACGATAGCCTTCCTAGAGCCTGTTTTACTTTTGGAGAAACATGCTTTTTTTTGCTTGTGCTTATGTTTCCATGATTTTATGTGGGAGGGACCGATGTAATACCCATTATAACGGGGACCAGTGTTCATCTCTTGCCCCCTCTTGGGTGTGGTCATTGCTCAGGAGCTGCTGGACTCCATAGAGCAGAGTTTCTCACCCCAGTCCAAGGGGGACCCCCCCAAGCCAGTCTGGTTTTCAAGATATGCACAATGAACATAGATGAGATAGATATTTGCATGCACTGTTTCTATTGTATGCAAATATATTTTATGTCTATTCAGTGTGAATATCTTGAAACCCAGACTGGCTTGGGGTTCCTTGAGGACTGGGTTGAGAAACCCTGCCATGGAGTGGAGCTCTTGGAGTGCCCAGAAGGGGTGGTGTAGGGAGCACTTATTTCAACTTTTAACTTTGTTTTACAAGCATCATGGTTTTTGTTTTAATATTTGAGATGTGCTTGTTTTATGTTCTCATCTGTTTATACACTGTAACGTCTACTTTCAACCAAATGACTGTATGTAGCTTAAGAAGTGGATAAAGACAGGTTGTTCAGAAATTTTGGCTCTATTTCATCTTTGAAGAGGAAAGGTGTTTTTTTTCCTTTACGCCATTTCAATTAGAACAATAGCCTCATACTTTTCCATATCTGTCTTCCAAGTATTCTGTTTTTTAACCCCTTTCTTTACTGCATGGAAGAACTTGCAGTTTCAATCCTTTCACTTAATAATTTGGCTACATATTCACCTGTATAATTAGGATTTGATAGCAATTGCTTTAAGGAAGATTGGTTCAGGTGCTGCAAATATACAAAGAAATATTGGACTTGAATGTTGGTTACATCCATCTCCAAGAGAGGAACCAACACAATTTTAATACTGAGGGAAAATATCCAAATTCTCTGTTCAAATATCCTACAGAAAAAAAAATCAATATAAAGAAATATTTTAATAATGCCAAATGTGCTCACAGTTAAAATTGGACCATCGCAGACTAAACAGGTCAATTGCTTGTCTATGAATAATCATATAATCATTGCATACTCAGTTTTAAAATGACACACCGTGCCAAATACCAAAGCTTAATTGTATCAAAACATACACATTTAAAAATTTGAAAAACTTCTTATTAAACTAATAAGCTTATTAGCCAAGGCTTCCTTTCATGGGTCCCAGCATGGACCATGTTTTGTTAAGGCTGTCAATCTTGAACTGTCCGATGTGATACAAATCTGAAAATAAGAACAAATGAAATTTTAAAAAAGTCCAAAAAATACATTTAAATACAAACTCAAAATTGCAAAACTTTATTAGGGCTAAAGCAAACATACTAGGGACCAGAACATCTCTCATGCAGTCTCTCTCGTACTACTTCAAAAACCACTATAATGCCGGAAGGATGGTTACATCCATCTGACCATCGGCTCATGATTCTGTTTGGCCAGTCCTCTGAATAAATATTGACATGGTAACATTGCTCAGCATGAAGAAAGGGAACATCTGTGGCGAGACTTGAAGCCTGGCGTTCACTGAGGATTCCTAGCCAACTGGAAAGAGCTTGAGCAGCCAAGAAAATGAGAGAAAAATTACGCAATCCCACGGTACAAAATTGGTAGATACTATAGAATAACTGTGGCAAAAGGGGTTTCCACAAAGTATTATTTCAAGGAACCTGAAGACTTATGCAGTCAACAATTTGTTGATTCCTTGTTAATTACCTTTTCAAATGTTTGTGTTTTGTTTATTTATAACCCACCTTTATCCAAGGTAGGTAACAACTCAACATATACAATCTAAAACACAGACTGCAGACCACTCACAAATAAACTGAAATCAATACAGCAGTGCAAATATTGGGATACCAGAGGGAATTAAAGGTCACCAGAGTGAACTACTGTAATAATTCTTTCATCTTGAATACAAACTTTGTGTTGTGTAGAGATCACTGAAACAAGCTTCTCTCTTAATGGATTTTGAATTGCATTATTTAGATAGCATTTCATACAAAGAAATCAATTTTGATACAGCAAAATTTAAAAATGGCAAACTATTAGCATTTTTCAGATTTTCTACTTTATTTTCTAACAATACATGGTCTTTTATCAGGGCTTGATTTGAGAATTGATCAAGAGAAATAATTTTACCTATTTTTTTCACCTGAAAACTTACACAATTGAGAGAGGCAACTGGCTAGAGTGGCTTTGATTCTAGTCATTAAGGGAGCAATTTTTATAAGTGGGCACCTCCTTTTAGGTACCTCAATTCTGCATGATGAGAGCCTATTCCATAATGGTTTTTGAGTGCCTAGATTCCATTAAAGAATACTATCATAATCTGACATCATCATGCCAGCATGTCATGATTGCAGTAACTCCAGTCATAGACCTGGCATAACTGTGGTTGTGTACAATGCAGTAAAAGCATGAGTAACAGAGTATTCTGTAAGTTGAATAAGCAACAGCCCTGCCCATATCCCTCCCATTCTCCACCCCCCTTGCATTAGATTAGTTTTAGTTGCTTTCCTGCCAATTACATGTGAGTGTACGCTTAAAGGGTGAGCATATTCTGTACATTATGAACTCTGTTCTATACATGGCACCCAAATTTGGGTGCACGTTTTAAAAATTAGTGCTAAGACCTATTGCACAAATGTCATTTGGAGTTGGGCGCTTTTGTAGAATAGCTTTTGGTGCTGGGATCTTGCTCAATTTTGGACACATGGATTTACACCAGATAAATCCGTGTTAAATTCTTGTGCCTAAATTAGGCACAGATCTCCCTTATTCTATAAAACTGCATGCTAATTCCAGAAATACCCCTGATCTGCCGATATCCCTCCCATGGCCACTTCCATTTTTTTGGATCTATATTTAAAAATTGCTTATGGATCCTGGTGCATAAAGATGCCAATTAGTGATAATTACCATCCAATTATCACTAATTGGTTAGTTTTATTCTGCGCATGCAAATTGGGTGTTAGTGCTCAAGTGATATGTAAATTATAGATGCACTGTTGGAGATTTGGCATTTAAATGTCAAATATTTCAAAGTTGGACTCTGTTCAAGAAAAAAAAAAAAGACATAGATAATAAACTATTGGTCCCAGGATGACGTCCCACATATTACAGTAGCCTCCAAGAGCTTTGAGGAGTTCAATAAAACAACCCTTTTGTCTTTGATGATATCAGTTGACACTGGATAATTCTCCTTTAGCTCTATTCATTTTCAGGAGGTAGACAAACTCAACATGTCAATTTTGAGGGTCCCTTAATGAAGCATAGGACTTGGCAATATCTAACACTCTATTGTTCTAGCACCCATCTCTAACAGCTTTTCTAGATATCACAAGTGAGCCTATGTGTTTATTGTCTTCTATTAATTATTTGACTCTGTTTACTCTTCCCCACTGAGGGTCGCAACCAAACACCAAAGTCTATGGGTAGATGGAAAAGAAGATGAAACTCAAAAATGTTTCAGGACTCCTTCGTTCTTCCCCAAATTCCACTCTTTGCTCCAAAGGAGTGTGGCTTCTTCTAGCTTATGTACTGATTCCAAAAGCCCTGAAGATGAGGTCACTTGTGTGTAGCTACTCGCAGTGGTACAGGCATTAAAGCAGTACCAGAGCTCAAAGCTGCTACTTCTCCAACATCTCTGTGATCTACTAGGGTGCCTCAGCTAGATCTCCTCCATATAGGAGTGGAAGAGTAGCCTAATGGTTAGAGCAGTGAACTGAGAACCAGGAAAGCCCAGTTAAAATCCCACTGCAGTTCCTTGTAATTTTGGAAAATCATTTAACTCTTCATTGTTTCAGGGACAGAAAAATATGTACTGTACCTGAATGTACATCACTCTGATAGCTTTCAGGGTTGCAGGCAGGGTATATATGGGGGGATAATTACCTGACAAAAACATATGTTTTAAAAATTGCTGGCATGTGGGAGTAGGGTTCATGGACCTGGAGATCTGATGTTGGCTTGAGGGGATTGTGGACCTAGTGATTTGACCGATGGGGTGGACACGAAACAAATATAACTACACCTTGTGAGGAGAAGCTCATTTCATTTAAAGAGTATTCACCTACTGCCTTTTGGGTAAATGACCGACTGTTCAAAGTAATTAACAAGAAAACAATGTAACACACTAGAGTAAAATCAACCTAGGTAAACTATTACACTATTGTCACTACACTGAATACCCCTTTCATTGCCTGCCTGCACCACACAATAACCAGAAAACACGTTTCAAGCTTTTTACTAAAAGCTAACACATTGGATGCTTATACCACAGTTTGTGTACTATTGTAGTAAATGTTCTTGCTTGCATACGTGAAGGGGCATAATTGAACGCGAACGCCTATCTCCATGGGCGTCTATGTCCGAAAACGGGTACGTGAAGAGGCGGGACAGACCGTATTTTCGAAAAAAACTGACGTTTTTCAGCTGGGTGTTTGTTTTTTTTTAGTGATAATGGAAACTAAAAACGCCCAGCTCAAAAACGTCCTAATCCGAGCCATTTGGTCATGGGAGGGGCCAGATTCATAGTACACTCGTCCCCCTGACATGCCAGGACACCAACTGGGCACCCTAGAGGTCAGTGTGGTGGACTTCAAGCAACGCTCCCACATGCATAGCTCCCTTACCTTGGGTGCTGAGCTCCCAACCCCCTCCCCCAAAACCCACTACCCACAAATGTACAACACTACCATAGCTCTTAGGGGTGAAGGTGGCACCTACATGTGGGTACAGTGGGTTTTGGAGGCCGCCCATTTACCAGCACAATTGTTAAAGGTAGGGGGGATGGGCCTGGGTCCACCTGGCTGAAGTGCACTGCGGTACCCACTAAAAGTGCTCTAGGGACCTGCATACACGCAGGCCTCTAGGACTTGTTGCTGCTATATAACATTGGCACACCAGTTGACACCTGAAGACTAATCTCTCCGAAAACGTCCTTTATTGGAATAAGCACGCTTACTCACAGTTAACTGCAGATCAGAGGTTGTGCCCCACTGGCAACGAGTCTCCCTGGTACTGAGATGAGCAGTAGGTCAGAGCTGGCAGAATGGTGTACAATGCCCTCTTTCAGCCACATTGAAGGTAAGAACTAAGTTCTGTAATGTGGCTAACACGTGAAAGGGATCTAAAACTGTCTTACAAAAATGGCCACTACCTCATGGACTACAAAACAGGGCACACTCTGACCCAGTAAGCAGGGGGAGAAGCACCATGGGAGTAGAGCCTACCAACATCATGAGCATTTGCCACAAGCTAGTGGAATCACGGAGCCCAATACCCTACACCCACCACAATGCATTGCTGATGTGACTCTGCAGTACGCATAACAGAAAAGGTGTCACATCAGAACCAGGGAAAGGCTGTCACAGGATAGAACACATTCTGCTGTCATGGAGGTGGGTACGGCATTTGAGGCTGGCATAGAGGCTGGAAAAAAAGTTTTTAAAGTGGGGTTTTTTGGTGGGAGGGGGTTGGTGACCACTGGGGGAGTCCGGGGAGGTCATCCCCAATTCCCTCCAGTGGTCATCTGGTCAGTTGGGGCACTTTTTTGGGTCTTGTTAGTGTAAAAAAAAGGGTCCACAAAAAGTGACCCAAAATCATGGTAAAAATGCCTTTTTTTTTTTTGATTATCAGCTAAAGACACCCATCTCTCCTTGGCCGATAAGTACGCCCCAGTTCCGCCTTCACCATGTCTCCGACATGCCCCCATCAACTTTACCAGTTTCCGTGATGGATTGCAGTTGGAAACGCCCAACATCGGCTTTCGATTATACCGATTTTGCCCCCATCAACTTTACTCGTTTCCGTGACGGATTGCAGTTGGAAACGCCCAACATCGGCTTTTGATTATACCGATTTGGGCGCCCATAGGAGAAAGACGCCCATCTCCCGATTTGGGTCGCAATATAGGCGTTTTTCTCTTTCGATTATAAGCAGGATAGCGTATGAATCCCATCAGAGGAAAAAGTGTGCTCATATACAAACGAGGACTTATCAGGACTGAACACCACCTGACCCTTACAGCAGTGCTTCTCAGCCCAGTACTTGGGGCACACCCAGCCAGTCTGGTTTTCAGGATATTCACAATGCATATTCATTGTGGATATCCTGAAAACTGGACTGGCTGGGTGGGCCCTGAAGACTGGGTTGAGAAGCACTGCCTTACAGGTATAATCACCACATGCCTGAAAAAGCTCTGTTGTAATTCATGAATACCTTTGTTAATATATTTTGATACATTCCCCAAGAATTATATATAGTACTTAGTTTAATCAGAAAAATTTTAATCAAAACACTGCTGGCTCAAAAAAATCCTCTTCACTTCAGATTAACTCAGACATAATTGTTTCCCCCATTCAGAGGTGCTTCAGGGAGAAAAGAGACTCAAAATTGCAAATCTCATAAAACCTTTAATCTGCAAGAAATGTACATCAAGGTATGCTATCTAATTTCATGTATAGCAATATCACCATCTACATGTTGCTTAAGCATTCACATACAATCGCACTATGAGGAATATCTAAGATGTTCCTCAAATATTCATCAAAAAGTTGGATACCCACCTACTGTTGATTTATTCATGAAAAAAACATTCAGCATGAAGGATTGCTTAACTACCAATCACTTTTTGTAACTCTATTTGCTGAATGTAATGACATAATCATATCATGGAATCAATTGAAAAGTATCAGTTTAGATTGCCTAGCATTCACTATAATTAACCCTAGCACAATTGGTGATAATTCAGTAATTAAATGTTCATAAAGACTTCAAAATGGCAAAGGCAAAGTTTGTTTATAACAAAACTTGCCTATTCAGCTTCTCAATGGAGTCCCTGAGGGTGACTTTAAGGTTTGTTTTCGAAAGAGAAGGATGTCCATCTTTTGACACAAATCGGAAGATGGGTGTCCTTCTCTCAGGGTCGTCCAAATTGGTATAATCGAAAGCCGATTTTGGACGTCCCCAACTGCTTTCTGACGCAGGGACGGCCAAAGTTCATGGGGGTGTGTGGGAGGCATAGCGAAGGCGGGACTTGGGCATGCCTAACACATGGACATCCTCGACCCATAACTAAGCGAGACATACAATGCTGGCTTCAAGAACTTTGCAGACTACTTCTCGGCAAGAGCAAGATGCATTACTTGATGTGTGAACAAACTGAGGACTTGGAGAACTGCTCATGGCATAGCAATCCTGAGATTCAAAGGCATACCAGAAACTATGGGAGAAAGGGGGAGGAAATCACTATTGGTTCTTGGAATGTGGATGGGCTCAGTAGCTTAGGCAAGAGAAGTATTGTTTTTAATGAGTTGAAGAAACTTCAATGGAATATAGTATTTTTTATTTTATTTGTAGCATTTGTATCCCGCATTTTCCCACCAATTTGCAGGCTCAATGTGGCTTACATTTGCCGTAATGGCGGTTGCCATTTCCGGGTAACAGAATTACAAATGGTATTGCGTTAAGGTGCATACATACATGGTAACATACATGGAACATGGCATATATGGAACAGATCATGGTATATGTATTTACCATGTGCATACATACGTGTTAAAAATAAATTATGGTATTGCATGAAGATTTCTGAGAATAAGTTGGATTGTAACATACATTAGGTCATCGATTATAGAGAGTCCCTATTCAGCATAAGGTTGAAGTGGTAGTGCTTGATCATAAATATCAAAGAGGTTAATCAGTCATGAGGTAAAAGATTGGTTATGTATAGACTTAAGACATAAAGACTCGCACTTTATTGATGCATAGGGATTTTGGTCACACTGCCACCCATTAGGTGGGAAAGGATCACAGGACTGGAGGTTTAGCTGTTTTGTTCCAGAGAGGTTTTGATTTTGAACAACTATATACAAAGATCCGGAGGGCCACTGATTAGCTGTACAAGGCATGTGTCAGGACTTGGTTGTTACCCTGATTAATCTTTATGCTCCAAATTCTGGACAGGCTAAATTTTTTGTTCTGTGCTGGACAAATTGTTTGTGTGTAGAGAAATGGTACTGGGGGGGGGGGGGGGGGGGGGGGGGGGGGGGGGGAGGAAGGAGGGATTTTAATATTACACCAAATCCAAGATTGTACCATTCTAAGAGGAAGAGGAGAATATAGCAAGTCCCACAGAAAAGCTGTAATGGAGTTGAGAAGAGTATGGAAGTGGTTAATATTTGAAGGTTACTGCATGGCCCTAAAAAAAAACCAAACAAAAAACCCCCAAAACCTACACTTTTTATTTGCATACTAAAATGTTTATACTACTATTGATTTGTTGTGATATCATAGAAATATGTGGAGTAAAAGTTAAAGATGCGGTATAGAGACCATTTAAATCTCGGATCATGTCCCAGTTTGAGTAAACACCCTCCAGTTTGTGGGGGTAATGGGGGAGCAGCCGAGCTTTTGGAGGCTGACTGATTCTCTTTTAGGCAATGAAAGGATATGTACTCAATTCAAAATTCATATGGAACATAATGACGGGGTGATGTTAAAGATGGAGTTCTTTGGGAATGTACTGAAAGCAGTGGTGGTACATGGTGTCATTAAATGGGGGGGGGGGGGGGGGGAGGCTGCCAAAGAGATGAGCATGGTGGGTGTTCTGCGCCTCAGAAAAGAGGGTTAACTTATACATTTTTAGAGGTTACAGGCAGGTTTGATTTGCCTATGGGTGATTTTTTTTATTTTTTTTTACCCATCTACAACTGAAGCTTTTATGGGGTGCAGGGGTGGCTCAAAACCTGACCCAGAGGATACAGAGGGCCTAAACGTTTTATGGGGTGCTTTGGGTAAGCTGAAAAGGGCCCATTTCTATATTATATTATACTTTAGGGGCTTTACATTTCAGAATTTTAATTTTATTGAACAATGGGAACAGGACTTAATCTGCTTTTTCTGTGGGAGAATGGAAAACAGTGTTGAGGTTAAAAGCTTGCACCTGTGTGTTGGAAAACAGTTATAAAATGGTAACTCAGTGGTATATACCAGAACACTTGAAAAAGATGTGTTCCCAGGCACCTCAGACTTACGTTGGAGATGTGGGGAGGAGGTGGAATCATATTTGCATATATGGCGTTCTGTATAGCGGGTCCTTCAAGACCTTCTTGGGTGGATAGGAATTGATATAGATGCCTACTCCTAAGGCATGATTATTTGGATTGTGTAACAAGCAAGGAACTCTGCAGCGTCACCTGAAGCATTCTGCCTTGGCAGCGGCAAAGTGTGAAATTTGCTGCTTGCTGGAAAGGACACCGCATCTGTAGTTTACTGACTGGTCCTAATGACTGACTGCAGCTTTTTTTGGGCCATGGAAAAACTAACCCATAAGCGGAAAGGCTTTGCTAAAATCAAGGACATTTTGGGTTAAAATTCAAGAAGTGTTAGGCTCAGGAGGGGATATTTAAGTATTTTGGGGGGTGGGGAAGGGGTTTCCGAGTATTGGTTCTTCTTGGGGCAGATGTGTGCTGGAGGACAATGGCGCAATGTCTTTTTAGAGCTATCTTTTGGCAGGTATAAAGGGTTGGATCAAGAGGGGGGGATGGGTTTGGGGGGGAATGGGAAAAAGTTCTTGTTATAAACAGCTGTCAGAACATTTGTATTGCAAGCTCTTTTTATTCTCATTTGTTCTGGAACTCTTTGCCGGAGGATGTAGTAACGGCAGTTAGTGTATTTAGGTTTAAAAAAAGGTTTGGACAAGTTCAAAGTCCATAGTCTGCTATTGAGACAGTCATGGGGAAAGCAACTGCTTACCCAGGGATGGTAGCATGGAGTGTTGCCACGATTTGGATTTCTGCCAGGATACTGGGCTAGATGGGCCATTGGTTTGACCCAATATGGCTGCTTTTATGTTCTTATTGCTCTGACTTGTTGGACTGTGATGTTTGTCTTTGTACTGAAAATTAAAAAGGTTTGAAGTTTAAAAAAAATGCAGTAACAAAGGCACCTCAATAGTACTGTCATGAATAAAGCTTAAATATTTCAAAATTGAACCCTGCTATTGTGAGAAGTCTGTGCAATATATGCCAATTTACATGGACAGAAAATGAAGATAAATTACATTATTAGAGTTAAAATCAACTACTATGATGGTACAGCAAGTTGTCATAAATTCTTGTCATAAATGCAAAATAAGGAACCTCTTCAAATACCAGAAGAATATGTAGCACATGGCAGTAGTGTTTAATAATGTCTTTAATAGCCAGAGCATGTACTGAATATGGAAAAAAAAAAACACAAGCCAGAGTTAAGATGGATGTGGTGTCAACAAAGCTTCTCATGGCGCATGCAAACCTCATTGGATGCCTTTTTCAGAACACTGAGGATACTGTTTTTTACTAATCTAAACACATATCTAATTGCTGCTGATATTCCTGTGTCACAGAACACAACCTCTTCAATCTCATAGAGATCTCCCTTAGAGATCCAGGATAAAAGCTAGAAAAATACAAGTATTACAGTCTATTATCTTTATAGATGTAACAAAACCCAATGAAGTCGTACTTATAGTGATGTCTAAAAAAGAAATTTATAGAAGATGAGAGAGCAGTGAATTGCAAATTACAATTCATCTGTTCAAACCACTGGGCAAATGTGAGCTGTTCATCTGTTCCTATATGTTCCTGACTATATAGTAACAAATATCAATGTAATTTTTCCATGCTGTCACCCACTGTATATACTGAGAAGTGTATATATATTTATCCTCAAGTGATACTACATATAGGTATGCTATAGAGGGGGCCATTGTAGCCCCATAGCTATGTCTTTAATCTGTGCATAAGCAATCCTTTATGCTGAGTGTCTGTATTTATGAAACATCTGTGGTAGGTGGGTGTCCAGCTTTAGGGGAATGTTTGAGGGGAACATTTTGAATATATTGCACACTATTATTGTGTATATTAATGAGTAGTAATGTTAATCAAGATATGGCAATATTTAATTTAAATAGTATACCTCAGTTTGGATCCTTTTTACTAATGGGTGGTAACCCTTTAACCCATGATTAGCACATAGTAATGGGCTGCTTCACAAATGCATTAAGCGATTGTTCAGTAGTTTGCCTGTTATTGTATGTTAAAACTGTGTCTTTCGTGATTTTTTTTTTTTTTAGAATTTTTCAGTCTGGGAGCGTGGCGTGAATGTGGAAGTGTTAGCCAGCTAATGCTTTATACTTGTACTAATTGCCTAATGCATAACATGGGAGCACTTAGCACCTCCTCCTAAATAGGAGGTGGTAACTGGTTCCATCATCTCCTTGTGTGACCTTTGGCAAGTCACTTAACCCTCCATTGTCCCAGGTACAAAAAAACCTTAGGGGCCCTGTTATGAAGGCACGCTGAAAAATGGCCTGCAGTAGTGTAGACGTGTGTTTTTATTTTTCATTTTTATTTATTTATTTTTTATAGTCATCTTTATTATCATCAGAACCAGACAAGCTTACAACTTCAACCTCGTATACACTGCAATACATAACAGTTTAAACGATACCAATTAAACTATAACAATTAGTAATCTTCGTACAGCCCTCTTATCCAGCCCGCTATTAGTCGCATGAACTTTCCCACCCAAGCTCGCGGGCTCTGACATTTTCTTTTATTCCTCCTTACCTAAGACGTGTGTTTTGGGCGCACGCAGAATCATTTTCAGCGCACCTGTAAAAAAAGAAACAAAAGCCTTAAAAATTTTTTTGCTGAAAATAGACATACGACAAAATGAAAATTGCCACGCATTCCATTTTGAGTCTGAGACCTTTCCGCCAGCCATTGACGTAGTGGTAAAGTCTCACGCGGTAACCGGGCGGTAATGACCTACATGCATCAAATGCCACTTGGCACGCGCCCGGTACACGCATCTCTGAAAATAAGTTATTTTTTGGATGCGCACAAAAAATGAAATTACTGCAAGTGCCACGCGGTAACTGCATTTTGGAGTTGGGCGTGCGTAGACGCTTATGCGGCCTAATGAAAGGGCCCCCAAGATTGTGAGCCCTCTAGGGACAGAGAAAGTTCCTTCATATAATGTGTACAGTGATGTGTACATCTAGTAGCCCTATAGAAATGGTTAGTAGTAGTAGTTTCCTGCAATTATCATGCACTTATGCTTACATTAATGCATGACTTGCAATAAAAACAAAAAGAGAGGGCACACCCCAATTGTGCAGCGTTAAATATGGGCATTACAATGTGTTAAGCACAGATAGTGGTGCACTTCAGTAAAAGGGCCATGCTTGTTTCTTATAGATTGTGAAGGTTTTATGAGACATGTATTGTTCTCCCTGAAGCAGCCCTGAATGGATGAAACATAGCTATGTGAGGGTTATCCTTGTGTGGAGAGTTTCTTTTTTGAGCTGACAGAGTACTTAAGTACATTTTCTTATATGAAAATATTCACAGGAAAGTTATTCACCAATTAAACAGAGGGTTTTTTTCACGTATATGGTGATTTAAGCTTCTTTGGGACAGGAGGATATTCGACCTTGAGGAGTCCTTGTGTATATATGAGCTAGGGGTCTGTAGCCAGAAATTTTTCATTTAGTGTCATTTTCCTGTGTCATTGCTGGGAATGTCCATTTCTTTTTCATTCTGACATTACAGGAGCAAGGTTGTTATGAGTGCACTTCTTTCAGAAAAATGTGTGCTATTGATGGTACAATTTTTTTTTCTTTTTCTTGTTTTCATTTGCCAGTGACATGAAATGACAAAGGATATGTCTCAGACATTTCTTTAATGAAACAAAAAAAACAGGGAAAAAAACAACCTTTGCACAAAGCAGAAGAAACACACAAACGGCAAAGGTGATGACGCGTCCCAAAACAATGGGTTGGTATATGTTGCAGAATTTTATTGATTGATAAAAAATGACTCAACACGTGCTGTGTTTCGGCTTAAGACTTGCTTCAGGAGTCAGTACCAGCAAATATACAATGGTTATAGTCGTGTTAATGCAAAGAAACAAACTGCACCAAAGACGCACATCAAAGTATCTCACTGTTGTGCAGCACTAGTATAATGCAAGATATTTCCCAATTTTGTATATACTTTGTACATTTTATTTTTAGGGCTCTTCTTTGTGTGGCTCTGGATTACATGGAGGGGCAATAATCGAATTGGGCCGGCCCTCTATATGAGCAGCCATCTCTAAGACCGCCCTGGAAAGCGGCATACCCGACTGTATAATCGAAACAAGATGGCCGGCCATCTTTCGTTTCAATAATACAGTCAGGGCCAGACAAATCTCAACATTTGGGCCGGCATTAGAGATCACCAACCGCCATTGATTTTTGCCGATAATGGAAACTAATGGCCGCCATCTCAAACCCGGCCAAATCCAAAGCATTTGGTCATGGGAGGAGCCAGCATTTGTAGTGGGCACTGGTCCCCCTCACATGCCAGGACACCAACCGGGCACCCTAGGGGGCACTGCAGTGGACTTCAAAAATTGATCCCAGGTACATACCTCCCTTACCTTGTGTGCTGAGCCCCACAAATCCCCCCCCCCCCCCAAAACCCACTACCCACAACTGTACAACACTACCATAAGCCCTAAGGGTGAAGGGGGGCACCTACATGTCGGTACAGTGTATTTTGGGGGGGGGGTTGAGGCTCACATTTACCACCACAAGTGTAACAGGTAGGGGGAGAGATGGGCCTGGGTCTGCCTGCCTGAAGTGCACTGCACCCACTAAAAACTGCTCCAGGGATCTGCATACTGCTGTTATGGAGCTGGGTATGACATTTGAGGCTGGCATAGAGGCTGGCACAAAAAATGTTTAAATGTTTTTTTTTTTTTTGGGGTGGGAGGGGGTTGGTGACCACTAGGGGAGTAAGGGGAGGTCATCCCTGAGTCCCTCCTGTGGTCATCTGCCATGTTGGGGCAACGTTTTTGAGGCTTGGTCCTAAAAATAAATGGACCAGTGAGCTGGCAAAAATGTTCGTCAGAGCCGCTTTCTTTTTTTCCATTATCGGCTGAGCTGGCCATCTTGTAACCACCCCCCAGCCCGCCTTCCATACCCTGCTGAAACTCCCCCTTGAAGTTTGGCCGGCCCTGCGACGGAAAGCAGTTGAAGCTGGCAAAAATTGGCTTTCGATTATACCGATTTCGCCGGCTTTAGGAGATGGCCAGCCATCTCCCGATTTGTATCGGAAGATGGCTGGCCTTCTCGTTTGAAAATAAGCAGGATGGTCTCTTTATTTATTTTTTTATTCCAAAATGAACTTGATATATAAGACATTCTTCTTTGTATGCCTTACAGTTTCCATTTTTTTAATTCAGCAAAAGCAAAAAAAAAATTTTATTCTCAGACATTGACTCACCAGGTTTCTCAAATTTGGAATGACTTGCCTGTTACTTTAAGATTAGAGACCAATTATCTGAGTTTTACGCTTACTTTAAAACTTTGTAATTCTCTAGATATTACTGATTGGTTTTGAATTTTATATAAGTACATAAGTAGTGCCATACTGGGAAAGACCAAAGGTCCATCTAGCCCAGCATCCTGTCACCGACAGTGGCCAATCCAGGTCAAGGGCACCTGGCATGCTCCCCAAACGTAAAAACATTCCAGACAAGTTATACCTAAAAATGCGGGATTTTTCCAAGTCCATTTAATAGCGGTCTATGGACTTGTCCTTTAGGAATCTATCTAACCCCTTTTTAAACTCCGTCAAGCTAACCGCCCGTACCACGTTCTCCGGCAACGAATTCCAGAGTCTAATTACACGTTGGGTGAAGAAAACTTTTCTCCGATTCGTTTTAAATTTACCACACTGTAGCTTCAACTCATGCCCTCTAGTCCTAGTATTTTTGGATAGCGTGAACAGTCGCTTCACATCCACCCGATCCATTCCACTCATTATTTTATACACTTCTATCATATCTCCCCTCAGCCGTCTCTTCTCCAAGCTGAAAAGCCCTAGCCTTCTCAGCCTCTCTTCATAGGAAAGTCGTCTCATCCCCACTATCATTTTCGTCGCCCTTCGCTGTACCTTTTCCAATTCTACTATATCTTTTTTGAGATACGGAGACCAGTACTGAACACAATACTCCAGGTGCGGTCGCACCATGGAGCGATACAATGGCATTATAACATCCGCACACCTGGACTCCATACCCTTCCTAATAACACCCAACATTCTATTCGCTTTCCTAGCCGCAGCAGCACACTGAGCAGAAGGTTTCAGCGTATCATCGACGACGACACCCAGATCCCTTTCTTGATCCGTAACTCCTAACGCGGAACCTTGCAAGACGTAGCTATAATTCGGGTTCCTCTTACCCACATGCATCACTTTGCACTTGTCAACATTGAACTTCATCTGCCACTTGCACGCCCATTCTCCCAGTCTCGCAAGGTCCTCCTGTAATCGTTCACATTCCTCCTGCGACCTGACGACCCTGAATAATTTTGTGTCATCGGCGAATTTAATTACCTCACTAGTTATTCCCATCTCTAGGTCATTTATAAATACATTAAAAAGCAACGGACCCAGCACAGACCCCTGCGGGACCCCACTAACTACCCTCCTCCACTGAGAATACTGGCCACGCAATCCTACTCTCTGCTTCCTATCTTTCAACCAGTTCTTAATCCATAATAATACCCTACCTCCGATTCCATGACTCTGCAATTTCTTCAGGAGTCTTTCGTGCTGCACTTTGTCAAACGCCTTCTGAAAATCCAGATATACAATATCAACCGGCTCCCCATTGTCCACATGTTTGCTTACCCCCCTCAAAAAAATGCATTAGATTGGTGAGGCAAGACTTCCCTTCACTAAATCCGTGCTGACTTTGTCTCATCAGTCCATGTTTTTGTATATGCTCTGCAATTTAATTCTTAATAATAGCCTCCACCATCTTGCCCGGCCCACCGACGTCGGACTCACCGGTCTATAATTTCCCGGATCTCCTCTGGAACCCTTCTTAAAAATCGGAGTAACATTGGCTACCCTCCAGTCTTCCGGTACTACACTCGATTTTAGGGACAGATTGCATATTTCTAACAGTAGCTCCGCAAGTTCATTTTTTAGTTCTATTAATACTCTGGGATGAATACCATCAGGTCCCGGTGATTTACTACTCTTCAGCTTGCTGAACTGACCCATTACATCCTCCAAGGTTACAGAGAATTTGTTTAGTTTCTCCGACTCCCCCGCTTCAAATATTCTTTCCGGCACCGGTGTCCCCCCCAAATCCTCCTCGGGTGAAGACCGAAGCAAAGAATTCATTTAATTTCTCCGCTGTCATTTTCTTCCTGGTATTGTGGCTAGTCTTTATTTTATTTTATTTTTTTAAATTGTGAATCTCACAGAACTGGACAGTCGGGTGTTAGCGGTATACAAGATCAATTTGTATTGTGCTGGATATAGAAAGTAACCCATACTAATGGATGGTGATCACAATAACGTGAGGATTTAGAGTCCTCTTTTATTGGTGAAAAAAAAATGGATCTTCCAAGGCACCGTAAAAAGCATTTCGGCCAAAATTCAGCTGGCGGGCAGCATTTATTTGGCTATCACCAGCTTATTCCTGGATATTCAATGCTTTTATTCCTGGATATTCAATGCTGGGCCATGTTTGAACACCAACATTGAATATTGAGGTATATGTGGCTGGATAACACTTATGCGGTTAAGTGCGATATTCAGCTCTTAACTGCATAAGTTGAACCAACAGCTTTTTATGTAGCCCAATTTATGCGTTTAAGGTGCGGTTAAGGGCTGAATATTGGCCCTTCTCCGCATAAAGTACCGACTCAGCCCAGGACTACCCACATATTGGTGCCCGCTTCTGCACTAACCTTGGATATTAGCAGTCAGTCCAGTTAAGTGCCATTGAATATTCATGGTTGACCCCTAGTCAAGCGATTTTTTTTTTTTTTAATGGCCTGGCTGTTTAAAATTGCTTTGAATGTTGGGCAATTGTTACTTGCCAAGTTTAATGAATGATATTGGTTATGTTTTCCTTCCTGAAACCTATTTGTGTGACATGAATCCTTACAGGAAAAATAGAAAGCTAATAGGAATTAAGAGGCTGGGGTGGGGGGAATCGTATTCATCATGATTGTATAACTTGGGCATGGGGATGTTGGTCTGGTCATTAGGTGGGGGGGGGGGGGGGGGCAAACAGGGCAGCAGCCCAGGTGGAAACAGGAAGTTGCTGCCAAAGGGGATGCAGGCAGCACATCAGCATTTTCTGGTGTGATAGTGACCCTCTGCAAAGAAAATTGCAGTTTAAAAGTTCATATCTGTAATCCCGTGAGGTAAAAAAATGTGTTTACCTGTATCTGTTTGATTCCTTAACTTAAGGCAAATCAAAAACCTCTGAGGAGAAGTTCACACTGAAGTGCCTAGTACAGTGATTTGCTCTCTACTTGCCTGTGAGATCAAACAGACGTTTGATCTCACAGGCCTGGTCTAATTTACACTTTAAAAGGGTCATACTCTTTAGGACTGATTTGCCTAACCACTGCATTGCCCAACACTAGTAAGATTGCTGATCTACGGGTGAACTCCACAGGGGGGACTGCATGCCACCCAGTGCAAATTTTGAGTAACTAGCTTCTGACATAAAAAAATATTCGTGGCAAGCATCCCAGTGGTGACCAAACAGAAGTCAACAAGTGCAAGAGGTCAACACCTACTAACATGACTTAAAAGATCACCTCATTGCCACCCAAAGCTACCCCCAGCACCTACAGACCACCCTTGGGAACTATAGACTGGGGAATACCGATCAGTGCAAAGAAATACCTTGATGATTCATGATGCAATAAATAACAGCATCTTGACATCCTAGGAATAAGCGAAACCTGTGTTAGACAAAGTGGGGGTTTACCACTGGCTGAACTATGTCCAACAGGTTTTCAACATCCAACATCAACACAAGGACCAGGAAGACGAGGTGATACAATCAAACTGCACAGAATATCCATCCCTTAGCTACATGAATCAGAATCTCTTTTAATTCAACTTGAAGAGGAGAAACCAATCTGGCTGCTCATGATGATCCGAGCACCTCGTAGCAACACATTATCTGTGTAAGAACTCCTAGACCTGATACTCAAGTGCCCTGAATTACCCTAGGCTGGCGATCATGGGAGACTTCAATTTACACATTGAAACCCCAGATTCCACCACAGCTGCTTTCTGGACACGATGACAGCACTAGGATTTACACAGTGATCAGTTCTCCAACCCACGAAAAGGGTCACATACTAGACCTGGTATTCTACAAAGGGGGTGGACATCTGGGATACAGTATTGAAATAACACCCCTATCATGGTCAGACCATTTTCTAATTAATTCTTCCTAAGTGACCACTGAAACAAATGGCACCTCCCAGAGTTTGGAAGGAGATCAGAGACAAAAAAAGAGCTGGCCGCTGAGAATTTCCTAGAGGCCTTGGACTATTCCCATGCATTGCACATGGCTGCCAATTCAACCAAGCAATTATTCAGTAACCCAGCCTACTGCAACCCCCACAACAGAACCAGCCTGCCTCAGTCCTAAACTGAACTGCAATGATTTTGCTGCACACTTTGCAAAAAAAAAAATTAAAAGTCTCCACCAGGATTTACAGCAATCTCACCCAGTCCCCCAACGGGTCAACCAGGGGTGCACGAACTCTCCCCTTCCTGACACAGATTGTACACTTTCTAACCCAATGACTGACTACCTGCTCCCTCGACCCCTGCCCATCAAAGATAGTGCAGTAGGCAAGTATGGGCCTCATAGTAGGTGCCACAAAAATTGTGAATACCTCTCTTTCTAATGGGCAACTACCAACAGCATTAAAAAAGGTAGTGGTTCACCCTCCGCTAAAGAAAAACAACCTTAACCAGGACAAACTTGAAAGTTAAAGGCCAGTATCCAACGTCCCGTTTCTAGGGAAACTCATAGAACAAACAGTCTGTGTTCAACTTAATGATTGGCTAGAAGAGAGAAACTGGCTAGATCTGTGTCAATCTTGATTTAGACCTGGTTATGGAACAGAAATGGTCCTTGTATCCCTACAAGATGATCTCCACAGAAACCGAGACATGGGACTCACCTCGGTGTTAGTACTGCTAGATTTCTCAGTAACTTTTGACACTGTGGATCATGATATCATGCTAGCATGACTGACAACACAGGTTATCAGTGGAACAGTAATTGCCTGGTTCAGATCCTATCTATCAGACAGGCAACAATCCATAATGTTTGGCAGCAACCATGGACACTGACTTGTGGGGTACCACAAGGATTGATACTGTCACCTATTCTGTTCAATATCTACCTCAAGCCACTAGCTGAGCTGATTCGGTCAATGGACTGTCAGTTCTACATCTATGCGGATGATGTGCAGCTACTTGTACCCATTGAATCTGACTTACCTACAGCCTTGAATAAACTGATTACCTGTCTAACATCAATTCAAGATTGGGCTAAACACAGCAAACTTTGCCTGAACCCAAGAGAAACCGAGCTCCTCTGGGTCCCTAACACAAATCAGGAACCTTGGAATACAGTTAGATTCAACACTTACTCTGATTCTTCAAATCCAAGCAACCTTCAAGAGCTGCTTCTACTATTTGCAACAGCTACGCTGCCTCTCTCCTTACATCGAGAAGGTAAGCCTTATCCCAGTTGTGCATGCCATGATAACATCAAGACTGGATTACTGCAATGCACTATACAATGGTCTGCCTACAAAGGGCCTGCACCAGCTCCAGTTGATTCAGAATGCAGCAGCAAGACTCATAGAAGGTTGCAAGCGACGTTACCATATCACACCATTTTTGCCAAATCTTCATTGGCTACCACTACAATACAGGGCTAAATTTAAAACTGTCTGATTTTCAAAGCCCTGAAAAGAAAGGCCCCAAGTACCTGACGAATAGGATGATCCTCCACACACCGCCAAGGACACTAAGGTCCTCCCAAGAACTATCGCTAACCACACCCTCTCCAAAAGACATTACATGATGTGATACCCGCAAGTGAGCCTTCTCCAGAGTAGTACCCACACTCTGGAATGCACTGCTTGAAAGGCTCCGCTTAACAGAAGACCATCTCTACTTCAGGAAGCAGTTGAAAGCTTGGCTCTTCAACTAGGCCTTTAATGGAAGAAGTAACTAACTTGTTAGTCTCGCTCACACACACACACAAGGAGTGACTTGTGCTGCACATACTGCAGCAGGACATGTTTATCCATTCCTACCCTAGCTGAGATAATTTTTAACCATCTCTTGATCTCATGGCCCACTTTCTTTCTTTAAATCAGTCACCTTACTTTCCAACTCTTCTTACTCTCTTACCTATCTATATGTTCCATCTTTGCTTTACCCTTCACTATCAATTAAAATGTTCTATTACGTATCGTGTTGACATACGTAGTATACATGCCATATTTTGTACTGTTATTTGAATACTTTTACTGCTGTAATTGCCTATTGCTCATATTTGTTCTATTCGTACTGTACACCACCTTGAGTGAATTCCTTCAAAAAGGTGGTAAATAAAAGTAGACCGGGAAAGGGAGGATGTTGTTGGACGTGGGTGAAGAGAAGACATACCTCCTCATTGGGGGGGGGGGGGCACTTAATGGGAGCAGCTGTTTTTTTTTAAGTAGTTGGGGGAGAGAGTTCAAAGAGGGGGGAATTGCCAGACCTGGGGTGGGGGGAGGCGAAGGGGAAGATATGATGGGCCCAGAAACAGAAGACAGGGGGTAAATAAAAGTAGACCGGGAAAGGGAGGATGTTGTTGGACGTGGGTGAAGAGAAGACATACCTCCTCATGGGGGGGGGGGCACTTAATGGGAGCAGCTGTTTTTTTTTTAAGTAGTTGGGGGAGAGAGTTCAAAGAGGGGGGAATTGCCAGACCTGGGGTGGGGGGGAGGCGAAGGGGAAGATATGATGGGCCCAGAAACAGAAGACAGGGGGAGAGAGAGATGGTGCACAATGGGATGGAGGCAGGGAAGAGAAACGGAAAGAAAGAGGGCCTAGAGAATGATGTGGAGGGAGAGAGGCACTGCATGGGAGGAACTGGTAGAGATGTTGGAACTGGGGGTGGTGAGAAGGAAAGTAAAGAAAGAGATGGTGGAGCTGGGGGTTGTGGGGAGGGAGGGAGAGGTGCTGGATGAAAGGAAAGTTTAGAAGAAAGATGTTGGACCTGGGGGTGGAAGGGAGGGAAGAGAGAGGGAGATATGTTGGATCTGGGGATGAAAGAGAGGAAGAGATGCTATATCAAGGGGGAGGGAAGAACGGAAGAGTGAGTAATGTTGGACCATGGGGGCAAGGAGTGTGAGGAGGAGAGATGGACCAATGGGAGGGAGCAGAAGGGAAGAGAGATGGCATAGGAAGATGGTAGAGGGAAAGAGAGATGTTGGTCAATGAGCATGGGGTGGAGAGAGGAAGGGGGGAATTCTGGAAATGATGGAACCATATGAGAGCAAAAAGGGGGTGGCAAGAAGATGAGTGCGAGGAGAATAGTGAGCACAGAGGTAGAATGTGGTAATGGGGAGTATATGGAAGGAAATAGGCTGGGAAAGGAGTGAAAAGGGAAATGGGTAGCTGAAAATTAAAAAGAAGGGTGAATACAGAGTCCCATTTTGAGTGAACAGAGGCAGCAAAAGGGGGGGAAGGAAGAAAAGAGCTGAAAGGGAAAAAATCGATATATTAGAGACAGGCGTAGTGAAATAGAACAAGAGAGAAGAGGGGAGAAAAGAAAAACGGACAGCAGACACTGGAAAGAGAATTGACAGAAGACAGACAAGAAAGCAGAAAAGAGAAACTGGGGCCAAGATGGAAAAGAAAAATGTCCAGACAACCAAAGGTAGAAAAGGTGTGCGAGGTTCTTAAAATTATTTATTAACTAGAATGTTAGCTTTGAGATATGTGCATCACAGATGTTTTTGTATTGTATTCAGTGGCATAGCCAGATAGCTGATTGGGATGGGGGGGATGCTTTAACTCAAAATGGGTGGGCATTCAATTTTCTCCCTACCCGAATGCAAACTATAAATACCTGAGCTGGCTGGAGTCCCTAAGCCTGCTTTCTCTGATCCGGCAGCCAGAAATCTCCAAGCTCTTTAACTGGTTGGCAGTATCTCTAAGCTTCTACTACCTCCCTCCCCCCCACCATGCATGTTTGGTTTTCTTGCATGTGTGAACCTGAGCTGGCATTGGGGGGGTGGGGTGGGGGTGGCAGCTCTAATACGGCTGCCATCTGTAGAGCTTGGAGAGTTGTGATCACTGTACCTGAAGAGGGGGAGGAGGTAATCAT
The DNA here is from genome assembly GCF_901765095.1 of Microcaecilia unicolor. NCBI lineage: Eukaryota > Metazoa > Chordata > Amphibia > Gymnophiona > Siphonopidae > Microcaecilia > Microcaecilia unicolor. The sequence goes on along the minus strand of NC_044032.1, from coordinate 101,846,735 downwards.
CGGCTGATGAGGCCTTGTGATCCACAGCAGCCTTAGTAAGGGAGATGTTAATTTTTTTTTTTTTTGGGGGGGGGGGGGGGGGGGCTAAGCCCAAAGTAGGTGGCCCAGCCCCCTCCCTAACAGTTATACCATTGATTGTGTTCAGTACTAAATGAAGTGCATCTCTATTTTTATTTTTCCACTGTTGCAGTTCCTGCCAAGTTTAACTGCTTCAAGTTCCAAGTTCAGTTTTGATGTTCATATTTTTATTTCTAATTTATGATCCCCTGTTCTGTATTTGGTGAAGGCCTGTCTGCGTTTTTGTGTGTGACGAGATCATTTAAAGTTATTTTATATATGGTAATAATGGCAGGTGGGGAGATCTAGGGTAGGGGACAGGAAGGAGAGGGGGTTGGGTCCCCTCCTTAATTTCTGTCCTGTGCCCCAGCATGTCTAACACCAGCTTTGGTTGGGTTCTCCCACCATTGGGTTGCATAAGTGATGAGTAGCAGTGCAGTAGACCAATGGGGAGTTATTTTAGGGGAAAGGTAGTCAGTAAGGATTATCAAATGTACAGGAGGAGGGTGGGAATGCAAGGCCACAGGTAATAGGATCCATGATGGTTGGAGAAATGTAACTGAAGGGCTTGTCAGCTTGCAATCCTCCTAACCCTTTTGTTCTGTAAACCTTTATGGCATGTTGCAGTAGTAGAAACCTAAACCCAAGAATTTGTATACATTGTTAAGAAACGGACTCTTGTGGAGAGGCATTGCCTGGGAGAAATAACCATGCTGGGGTGGGAAGGGTAAGGATTTATGGAACAAATGTACATATTGGGGATTGTAATGTGTATGTGGTGGCGGTAGCAGATGACCACTGAAAAGTGTCTGTAGCTGTGGTGGTTGAAGGCAGCCACCACTGAGGCTATTTAAAAGACTTGCCCAGATGCTGGGGTATTAGGAACTTTTTAGGGGTTTTACAGCTTGTTTTATTAACTGATGAACCATAACAATAAACTGTTGCCTTTGTTATTTCCAAATTCTGGTGTAGTCTTATTAAATATGAAAGAATTAGGGAGAGATACGGGAGGGGTGGGTGGGATAAACAGGTGGCAAGAGGGGCAATGGTATTCCTGCATTCTTCAGTTCTTGTTTTTTTCTACTTATGTATCCATAATGTGCTAAATAAAACAAGACTTGGGCATGGGAATGGCTATAATGCTTGTCTTTCAACTGTTTAACCTTATATCTTTCAGTCTGTATGCACTTTGTCCAATCGGTCAATAATTCAGCTCTTTCTTGCTGGATGCAGCTTTAAAGAGGAAGTTTATAATCAATAAAATGATTTGTCGTGATTCCTGTCCTAGGTCTCTCTTACAGCACAGCTCTTTTTGCTTTTAAACAAGTTTTCCTTCTTTTCACTGTTAGCTGCTGTGTTTTTTTTTTTTTTTTTTTAAGGCCTTGTAAAAAGATTGTTTAAGCTTCTAGCTGTCATGTCTTTGCCGGTGGTATGAGTTAGTGATGCTATATTGCTTGAACAAGCAAGCGATCCGTGTAATCTGATGCTTGTTATCCTGGAGCAGCCTTTACACTTTGCTTCTGCTGGTGTGTAATGTGCACGCCTTGTTGCTTTCTGTGAGAATAAGAATATCAAGACAAGATTTATTTGATATATATTTTTTAAAAACCAGGATAGCTTAAAGAATATGCAGAGGTTTATAGCTTACTTCAAAACAAAGATATCAATTAAAAAACATATATAGAGTGTTCCCGTGGCGTGCTTGGCACTTTTCTCTGTTCCCTGTTTGTCACATGCATAATAGTACACTTGCAGAGTTAATTCTTGGCCTCTGCTGCAGAATGGTGACCGCAGGTCAGGGTAAGAGCTTTAGTGCCTTGTCATCTTGTAGTACCTTTTCCCCACAAAGAGCAATCTTTCTTTCGTTCAGCAGTAGTGTAGCCAGGAATTTTTGACAGGGGGTGCATCTTTATTTGCCTCCGTTCTCCCTCCTGCCACGTATCTCCCTTCCCTTCCCGGCCTGGGCCTACATAGATCTGCCAATTCCTTCCCTCCCCCATTCTTCTCCCCCACTGTACATTAAAATCACTTCCAAACTTCACCTAGGCAGTGCTAGTGACAGCAGCACTCATAGGCTGCCTTCAGCTTGCACCGGGTCTTACACTCTAAACCATCCCGCTCCTTCTGACACAACTTCCTGTTTTCTGAAGGATGGGATGGTTCAGAGGGAGAGAGCCTCATGCAGGCTGCAGGCAGCCCGGGCAAAGACTGGAAATGATTTTAAGGCAGGGGGAGGGAGGAAATTGCTACTACTACTACTTATAATTTCTATAGCGCTACTAGACGTATGCAGCGCTGTACACTTGAACATGAAGAGACAGTCCCTGCTCGACAGAGCTTACAATCTAATTAGGACAAACAGGACAAACAAGAGATAAGGGAATATTAAAGTGAGGATGATAAAATAAGGGTTCTGAACAAGTGAATAAGGGTTAGGAGTTAAAAGCAGCATCAAAAAGGTGGGCTTTTAGCTTAGATTTGAAGACGGCCAGAGATGGAGCTTGACGTACTGGCTCAGGAAGTCTATTCCAGGCATATGGTGCAGCAAGATAAAAGGAACGGAGTCTGGAGTTAGCAGTGGAGGAGAAGGGTGCAGATAAAAGAGATTTACCCAGTGAACGGAGTTCCCGGGGAGGAATGTAGGGAGAGATGAGTGGAGAGGTACTGAGGAGCTGCAGAGTGAATGCACTTATAGGTCAATAAGAGGAGTTTGAACTGTATGTGGAAACGGATAGGAAGCCAGTGAAGTGACTTGAGGAGAGGGCTAATATGAGCATAACGACACTGGCGGAATATTAGTCGTGCAGCAGGATTTTGAACAGATTGAAGAGGAGAGAGATGGCTAAGTGGGAGACCTATGAGAAGCAAGATCTTTGTGGGGCTGGGCCAGGAAGAGATGTGGTGGGAGGGACTGATGGGGTATGTATGTATGCAACACAGGCACCTTGATTGGATGCCACTGTCCATCAGTAAATGCTCTTTTTATTACTACAAAATTCAGCATAGAAGAAATGTTTGGTGATTTGGGAAAGTAAAATGAGAGACAATAACATATGTATGTGAGCCTTTATTCTTCAGGCGAGCTGCCACCAATTGGCAACATATAGGACATTTGTTAATTGCTGCTTTGTAATTTCAGGGAAGTGTTTTAGAAAGAGCTTGTTCCTAATCAGGCTATTTGTGTTTTTTTTTCTATTGTAGCTTACATTCCCTCAGCTGGGAAACCCCCTTTCTTTGCTACCTTAAGGGCAGGGCTTAATTTGCATACAAAGGAAGTGGAACTGTAGGGGGTGGGGCAATGACAGGATGTGGGTGGGGCCAGGGCCAGAAGTGAACTTACCCTTACATATACAATACTTAATTGCCCTTACATATACAATACTTCATTTGTGGATTAAAAGGAAGCTGGTATGTACATATACTAGGAAAATTCATATGTTTAATTTTAAAAATGTTATTAAGGAATATCACCCATAATAGTACAAACTTGCAACCTTATCAACAAAATCTTGGACTAATTGGTGTTTTTCTCAGCATTTACATATTTGATACCATAGTGTTCTCCTCAGAAGGAGTAGTGCCCTGCAATGGCAAAAAGAAACAAGTGTCTATTTTATTGAAGCACTTGCTTCCTTTTGCCATTGCAGGGCAGAGTAGCTGGGTTGGGGCAGAGGAATCCTTAAATTTCCAAAGACCTTTGGTCTGACACAGTATAGAAGCTCTTATAAGTTAAATGTAAACATGCTCTATCCACAAAAATCCAACCTCTTCTTAATAGGCATGACTTTTCTTCTTAGAAGTAACCAAACAAAAAATATTCTGATTCTTATGTTATCTGAGAAACAGCAAATCTCTTCACTACCAGGCATACTATTTATTTATTTATTACATTTGTATCCCACATTTTCCTGTGTAGCAGTAGGCTCAATGTGGCTTACAGGTTCCGGAGAGGACCAACTTCGGGAATATATACAGAGTGGAAAATAGAGTAACTGTAGGTGCAAGGAAGCTGACAAGGTTCCGGAAAGGAGAATACAACTCTGGGACGAATATATAGTAGCATATAGAGAGAAGTAATCCCAATGAGGCTGATAAAGTCTCCGGGGATGGGACTACAGCTTCTAGTGAGCAATACAGAGTAGGATAAGGGTAGAAGTACACTTAATTATAACCGGAGTGGTAAAATTCGTACAGTTTGAAGTAATAGGATTATGTGGAAGGGGTATTGTTAATTTCTTAGATCGAAAGATGTGATGCATTGATCATGAATTAGTTTGCTCTGCTGGGGGGGGACCAACCAAAAAAAAAAACCTGACGCATAACAGTAGCACTAATTCCTATGACTGAAATAGCAATGACCCTACCTATGAATAGGCAACATACAAATATTACACTGGGCCATAGAATACCAATACACCTAATACTGGTCAAATAGAACAAGTGGGATTTCTGTAGATATCTATGCAAACAGCATACAGCATTAAGGTCACAATCAAAACACAGTGACAGACAGACCCTCATCAAATAGAGATCACAAATTTAGAAATAGAAATATAAAAATAAAAATTGAACTTGTAATCCCATGAAGTCAAAACTCAGCATTGGAAAAATAAAAACAAATTCATTTACTCTTATATTGAACATATTACAAAGACATCTGCAATGCACACACATTCTATTTCATAAATTCAGAATAAACACTTTTGTGGTCTGGGCATTTTATTTTTCCAATCATGTCTGTCCCAGTGAGTTTCTGTCTTCTGCCAACGTTCTTTATTTGTCCTTTCTCCTCACTCCTCCTGTTGTCTTGTAGTCCCATATATACATTTCTGACACAATTCTTTCCCTTTTAGCTCTTTACTCACTTTTTCTGCCTTTCTGTCCATTTATATTTCACCCTCTTTCTCCCCCTCCAGTTCTCCAACTCCTTATTTTACTTTTTCACATACCTATCAACTTTTCATCTCCTTCTCTGTCCCTAGCTCTCCCATTTCCACTCTCACTCTTTCTCCATTCTCCTATTAGTTTCTGTTACCCCACATTACCACATTTTTACCCTATGTTCTCACCACAATTCTCTCACTCATTTTCTTGACAACCCCTCATGGCATTTCCCCATTCTCCACCTTTTTAGCTCTGCATCTCATCTTTCCTTCCTTCTTTCACCTCCTTCTTTCTATCCCCATACTCTCATAGCCAAACATCATCTTTCCTCTCTCCAACATTTGTAGCCTATCATCTCCCTGTTCCCTCTTCTTTCCCTACACCAACAGTGCAGCTTCTCTCCTTGGCCAGCAATGTAGCTTCTTTTTTCTCTCTTCCCTCCCCACCTAGCATCCTCCTCCTCCTCACAACTTTGAAAAGGTATGGAAGGGGGGGGGGGGTCTTAATTTTACAAAACCAGAATATGCAAATATCAAACCCAAATGTGTGAAAATGACAAGGGGGGGGCATAGTCTAGGTGTGTCTTGGGCAGAACAAGTGAATAACAAGATCATAGATATTTATTCCCTATTTCAGAAGGGGACTGCACCTCTATGTCCTAAATATTGATGTTGGAACCTGCTAACAAGCAAGTTTAGGATTTGGGAAACAACTACTGTTGAGCATCACTTCACTGGGGGGGGGTTGCCACCTTAATCCCTTAGTGGCTTTTCTCACAAATGCCACACTGGCAAAAGAAACTAGTCACTGTGACAACATTGACCAGTGATCAGTTTTCTTTGATGCTCACAGGTTGACAGCGGCCTGCACAAGGCTGTCTTTCTGAACCGTTCCACCCTTCAGGAAACAAAAGTTGCATCAGAAGGGGCAGGAAGGGTGAAGCCTGGAAGTGATTTTTAAGGTGCGGGAGGGAGAGAGAGAATTGACAGATCTTTGCTGTGAAGGGAGAGATGCGGTGGGAGGGAGAATGGAGGGAAATGCAAATGCACCTCCTGTTGAAAATTCCTGGCTTTGCTACTGCTGATGGACAAAATTATAGACCGGTGAGCCTGATGTTGGTGCCGGGCAAAATGGTAGAGACTTATAAAGAACAAAATTATAGAGCATATTCAAAAACATGGATTAATGAGACAAAGCCAACATGGATTTAGTGAAGGGAAATCTTGCCTCACCAAACATGTGGATAAAGGCGAGCTGGTGGATATTGTGTATCTGGATTTTCAAAAGACGTTTGACAAATTACCTCATGAAAGACTCTAGAGGAAATTGGAGAGTCATGGAATAGGAGGTACTGTCCTATTGTGGATTAAAAACTGGTTAAAGATAGAAAACAGACAGTAGGGTTAAATGGCCAGTATTCTCAATGGAGAACGGTAAATAGTGGGGTTCCCCAGGGGTCTGTGCTGGGACTGCTGATTTTTAATGTATTTATAAATGATCTAGAAATGGGAGTAACTATTGAGGTAATTAAATTTGCTGACAACACAAAGTTATTCAAAGTTGTTAAAACATGAGAGGATTCTGAAAAATTACAAGAGGACCTTACGAGACTGGGAGACTGGGCATCTAATTGGCAGATGACATTTAATGTGAGCAAGTGTAAAGTGATGCATGTGGGAAAGAGGAACCCGAACTATAGCGACAGAAGGCAAGGTTCCATGTTAGGAGTCACTGACCAAGAAAGGATCTCTGCGTCATTGTTGATACATTGAAACCCTCTGCTCAGTTGAAACCCTCTGCTCAGTGTGCCGCGGTGGCTAAGAAAGCAAATAGAATGTTAGGTATTATTAGGAAAGGAGTGGAAAACAAATGTGATGGCATTATGCCATTGTGTCGGTCCATGGTGCGACCGCACCTCGAATATTGTGTTCAATTCTGGTGACTGCATCTCTAAAAAGATATAGTGGAATTAGAAAAGGTACAGAGAAGGGCGATGAAAATGGTAAAGGAGATGGGACGACTTCCGTATGAGGAAAGGCTGAAGCGTTTAGGGCTCTTCAGTTTGGAGAAAAGACGACTGAGGGGAGATATGATAGAAGTCTATAAAATAATGAGTGGAGTGCAATGGGTAGACATGAATAGTTTGTTTACTCTCTCCAAAAATACTAGGACTAGGGGGCATGCGATGAAGCTACAAAGTATTAAGTTTAATACAAATCAGAGAAAATGTTTCTTTACTCAGCGTGTAATTAAACTCTGGAATTTGTTGCCAGAGAATGTGGTAAAGGTGGTTAGCTTAGCGGGGTTTAAAAAAAGGAAAAGTCCATAGACCATTATTAAATGGACTTGGGGTAAAATCCATTGCTTATTTCTGGGATAAACAGCATAAGATGTATTGAACTTTTTGGGGATCTTGCCACGTATTTGTGACCTGGATTGGCCGCTGTTGGAAACAGGATGGACCTTTTGGTCTGTCCCAGTGTGACAAAACTTATGTACTTATATAAAAGAGAGAGACTGCCTGTTGTTGGGAAAAGGTCTACAAGAGGACAAGGCACTAAAGCTCTTATCTTGGCACTGGGATAATAACTGGTTACGTTTCCAGGGTCAAAAGAATAATCAATTATGTAATGGCACATAACCTGTTATGTTGCCATTGCACAACATTTCCTGATGTGCACATAACCAAAGCCAGTTATGTGCTGGCTTTAAACCCATCAGTTTTTTAATGCATTAATTTTTCTAAAATGGATGACATCTGGTGCATAAATATCCATTTCTCTTGAATTTTACATAAGTATTGCCATTATGGGACAGACCCGAAGGTCCATCAAGCCCAGCATCATGTTCCCAACAGTGGCCAATCCAGGTTACAAGTACCTGGCAAGGTCCCAAAACAGTACAACACATTTTATGCTGCTTATTCTAGAAATAAGCAGTGTTTTTTCTCCAAGTTCATTTTAAAAATGTCTTATGGACTTTTCTTTTAGGAAGGTATCCAAACCTTTTTTTTAAACACCGCTAAGCTTTACTACATTCTCTGACAACAAATTCCAGAGTCCATTTACACGTTGAGTGAAGAAATATTTTCTCCTATTCGTTTACCCGCTCCATTCCACTCATTATTTTATAGATCTCTATTATATCTCCCCTCAGCCGTCTTTTCTCCAAGCTGAAGAACCCTAGCCACTTTAACCTTTCCTCAAAGGGAAGTCGCCCCATCCCCTTTATCATTTTTGTCACCCTTTTTAAAAAAGATATAGTGGAATTGGAGAAGGTACAGAGAAAGGGGATGGGGCGACTTCCCACGGAGGGTTATGAAATCATTTCCATACAGGAGTGCCCTGATTTGCAGAGCCACAGAGTGGAGAGGAGTTTGGCAGGCAATAAATAGGGGGAGTAAATACAGGAAAATTGTCCTTAATTTCCTAGATTCTGTCATTCTACGTCCCCTGCCAAGTGACCCTTAGAAGTTTAAAGGGGATCCTGTTTTGCCAACTCCAGATGAGCTGATTCAAGAGGGGAACAGAGGCTGTAAAGTTCGTAGAAGTTGGTATAGGAGTCGGAACCTCAGCGGATTGGAGAGCCTGACCCATAAACAGGGTTCAGTGTATGATGCTCTCTGCCCATAGCTGGATGTTAACCCTATGGTAATTTCCATAGATGGAGAATAGCTACAAAGGGTTTCCAACTGGGTGATGATAGAGTTGCTGGGAAGAGGAATTAGCTCTGGTATTCTATCTGGCTGCAGAATAGGCATAGCAGGGTTGTGCCTGTTTTTTTTTTACAAAGCTATACACACATTCTTTACAAAACCTGCTGGGTGCAGGGAAGAAGTGCCCATTGATAACGGTTTGATATGGAGTTATGTGAGCTATCTTTACTAACTGTGCTGAAAAGGAAAGGAAAGATTATTGAAAGAGAGTTGCAAAGTGATACAGTTTAAATTAAAGTTCCAGTTATCCTTAAACCTCCTGGAGTGCTGCGTGGTTCCTGGACTGGGGAGTTTCAGACTGTGATCAGTGTTTACCCAAAGAACCCCAGCTACTACCTGGAACAGTAACCAATCCTGTTCGTCTGAGAGAGAGAAAGTTTGGGTGCGCATGAGAGCGAACAAAAGCTGCGGAGCTGCAGCAGCGTGCGAGTGTTCCTCTGTGGCATGAATCCGGAGTTAATCTGGGTGAGATTCAGGTTAAACGGGCTTATTATTTGCAAATACCAGCGTTTCATTGCGGATCACCAAGACATGACGTGACCTTGGAAAGTACATACTATCATGCATACCAACAATACGGTCTGATGTGTTTTTAAAAATCTACTTTTTAAAGCAGGGTGAATAAGGATGCTGAGGAGGAGGAGGTCACATGAAGCAGTAAGCTAGAAAGTTGTGTTTCTCCTGTGCTCTCGAGCCATCTCTCAACTAATAACCCCATCGGACGAGATTCTGTTTTACTGGAAGTGTTTACTGAGGTATAAAGAGAAATATTTTTCTAAGAACAGAGCAGGAATGGTGGCAAAAGCAGTGAAAAACGTTGAAGAAAAGCTTTTGGTCTTTGGCCACTGGTAACCCCAAGATAGCAGATTTGTCAGGAGATGGCTCTGCATATCAAGGACATGATCCACAAGCTCACTGAGTTGGTGGTAGCTGCATTGGGCACTAAGGGCCAGATTCACAAAGCTTTACTGGGCTAGCACCATGCGTTTTTGACTAGTTCCAACCAGTTCAGCAAGCACAGTATTCAGCGGGCAATGCACAAAGGGGCTCTGCATGCTTTTTACCGTTCGCTTCAGCAAACAACAGGAATTGCATAGTAGTGTATGTAAATGAGTTGATCAGTATTTAAATGTGCATTCCAAGTGATGCACAACTGTTTGAGTGATGCACAAAATTCAGCCCCTACATTTAACGTGGAAATTTTTGCAGATGATCAAGAGCTGTTGTAGCTGCCGGGAGCTGTTGTGAGGATCCGGTTCTCTTCTCTGGTGCCCAGATTGATGGAGGGGGATTTGGTTCTCCTGCCCGAAGGGAAAGTGCAACTCTACATTCAGCTGATGAATCCTATCTCCTGCCTGCATCTCAAGATTGAACTGGAGAAAAAGTACACAAAAGTCCTCGACTCCTCTTAAAGAACTTAACACGAAGCTGAAATCTACTGTAAGCATATTTATAAATGATATGTAAATTGGAACGATAAGTGGAGTGGGGTGATTAAATTTACAGATGTCATAAAACTATTCAAGTTTGTTAAAAACACATGCGGACTGTGAAAAATGCAGAAATGGGAAATTTGAAGACTGGGCATCTAAATGGTTGATGAAATTTAATGTGGACAAATGCAAAGTGATGCACATTGGAAAGAATAATCCAAATTATAGTTACCTGATGCTAGGGTTCACCTTGGGAGTCAGCACCCAAGAAAAAGATCTAGGTGTCATTGTAGACAATACGCTGAAATCTTTTGCTCAGTGTGCAGCTGCAGCCAAAAAAGCAAACAGGATGCTAGGAATTATAAGGAAAAGAATGGTAAATAAGACCAATAATGCCTCTGTAACATTCCATGGTGCAACCTCACCTCGAGTCCTGTGTTCAGTTCTGGTCATCATATCTCAAAACAAAATATAGCAGAATTAGAAAAGGCTCACAGGAGAGTGACCAAAATGATTAAGGGGAGGGAGCTCCTCTTATATGAGGAAAGGCTAAAGAGGTTAGGGCTTATCAGCTTGGAAAAGAGATGACTGACAGGAGATGTGATTGAGGTCTACAAAATCCTGAGTGGTGTAGATCGAGTAGAAATTAATTGATTTTTAGTCGTCCCAAAAGTACAAAGACTAGGGGACACTCAAAGTTACTTGGTCATATTTTTAAATCAAATAGGAGGAAATACTTTTTTCACTCAACAAATAGTTGAGGTTTGGAATTCTTTGCCGAAGGATGTAGTAACAGTGGTTGGCGTATCTGCGTTTAAAAAAGGTTTGAACAAGTTCTTGGAGGAAACGTCCATAGTCTGCTATTGAGACAAGACATGGGGAAGCTACTTCTTGCCCTGGAATTGGTAACATGGAATGTTGCCACTATTTGGGTTTCTGCCAAGTACTTGTTACCTGGCTCTGCCACTGTTGGAAACAGAGTACTGAGCTAGATGAACCATTGTACTGACCCAGTATGTCTATTCTTATGTTACAGCATCATATCCAAGGGATATCGGGCACCACAGCCCCAAACCCATAGAATTGTGAGCAAGGAGTGGGTGGTTGCTACTGGTGGTATTTTACAGTGTAATGGAAATCTTGCGAACAGGGTCGCTCCTACCTTTATTAGTATCCTTTTTTTTTTTTATTGCACCTTTGTTGCTGCTGTTTGTCAGTGTTTTGAAGATGAAAAGCTGCCAGGAAAGGAAGGATGGTCTTGAGCCGCTTGTCTTCAACATGTGGCGACAAATCCCCAGGAGAAGCACAGCACCCAGTTGCTAAGCTCACGGCTGTGGGAGAAAGATCAGGGGCTTCTCGCTACACATGGCTTTCATATACGCAGCTTATGAATGTATGAAAGCTGTGTGTAGTAAAACTGCTTTAGGCATAGCAGCCATGTTTACCCATTGACTGCTATGCAGAAACCCTGGTACTTTCCCTACCCGAGCTGCATGATAAAAAGTCTGTGCAGCTCATCTGCATGCAATTACTTTTGAGACTTGCCCACTATTTTCACTTTGGTAGTTTTTTTTACTGGGGTGTAAATAGTGGGCGGTTCTTTCCAGGGCCTTTTGTGTATTGGGCCCTAAGGGTTTGATGCTGTTAATGCAAATCTGCAATCGTTACAGCATTCTGTAGTCAATTTATGATGTCAGGGTTGCAGAGCTGGAAGACCAGATTGGAGGTCCTGACCTAGCTATGCAAAGTGCTGGCAGTCTATACAAACTAGACTATTTGGAAAATGGCTTGTGGCAAAATAATATTGGAAGAGTAGGCCTGCTGGAAACCCTGGAAGGTGATGACTTGGTGGGTTTGTTGGAAAACTGGTTAGCCATGGAATTGCTTCATGACTCTATCTTAGGCCCATTGAGAATCCAGAGGGCCCACTGTGTAGGTTTGGTTCTGCCACCTCTCGAACTGTCATAGCATTGATTCTAAATTTTGCGTAGAAAAGACTGGCTGTTATTTGAATATCGTAGAATAAAAGACCTAAAACATCAGAACATGCGAGTCTTTTCAAGACTATTCCCTTCGAGTCTCCAATTTAAGACACAGCTTTGTGGATGTTTGTAAAGCAGCTGGTGGGATGCAAGATGTGTTTAACCTTGCAGTATCCATTGAGACTATGGGTTTTTTTTATAAGAATGGTTTGCTTTTCTTTTTGAGAAGCCAGGAAGCTCAAAAACAAATAGCAGAATAGTCTTTGAAGACTGCTGATGAATCTACAGGTGTAGAATAAGACTGGAATTGATTTTTCTGCTTGAGAACTAGTGCGTGACATGTTAGATTTGCAGCTTTCTTGGTGGTTCATTTAATCAGCCCTACTTGGAAGAATCACAGCAGAGGCATACAGTGTCAGGTTTAACTGGTTTTACAAGAGTCTTGCAGAACATTTTTCTCCTGGATTGGAGCCATTGCTGTGACCTCTTTGCTATATATTTTGTATGGCTTGTGTTTCAATGTCTAGTGGCTTTAGTATTTACCCCCAAATTCTATAAATGGCACTTATAATTGCACACTCAATTTTGGGTATGCAACTAATTCTTGCATACAATTTGAGTAATGAGTCTATTAGCACCAGTAATTTGGCCCTAACAATTACTGGTGCTAATTGTTGACAATTTGGATTTATGTGCGCATCTTGCTAGGCACAAAGATATGCATGTACATTTTTTTCAGTGTGCAACTGAAAAGAGGACATGACCATGGGAGGGATATTGATGGGCCAGGGGTGTTCACTAAAGATGTGTACAATATTATAGAATTTTGGAGGATCCGTGCTTAACTTAGGTGCACAGATTTACACCCGATTTCAGTTCGTGAATCCTTGTGCCCAAAGTTGGACGTGGATCCTGGTGCTATGCATTATTTATTTATTGCATTTGTATCCAACATTTTCCTACCTCTTTGCAGGCTCAATGTGGCTTACAATAAATCATGAATAGTGGAAATACATAAGAAAATAGACATTTAGTATTACATAAACATAAGGATCTTGGGTAACATGATAGCGATAAAGCATGATAGTAGTGTGTCAAGTAAATATCGTAAGGCAATTCTGGATATGTGTGTTGGAGTTCACATTTGTTGATCTTTGTGGTATGCCTTGTTAAAGAGATGTGTCTTCAGTAGTTTGCGGAAGTTAGTATTCCTTAAACCGTGCCCATCTCGGAACACTGTTTATAGAGCAGAGCTCAGTATGCATTTGTTTCAGTGCCATTTACTGACTTTAGTCCATAATATTCTAACATTACATGTTTGAATTTGGTCATTAAGGTGTACGGGTAAGGAGTTGAAGACATCTCCCAATAGACATTCATGTTTGTGTGGGTGTGGAAAGTTGTGACTGGAGATATGTGTTCGATGATGTTGGAGACTGCAAGAAAAGGGGACTGTGTTGACTGAGTGATGCTAGAGTTGTATGAAAGGTGAATGCTTATGAATGTGAAAGAGGGCTGTATGAAGAAGCAGAAGACTGCAGTCAAGGATAAGTGGAATATGGATGATGTGGCGGGGGTTATGGGAAGTGGCTTGATATATATATATATCACAGTGGCATGTGTAAGTATGGATGATGTGGTTTTAAGGAGAAGGATGATAGAGGAAGAGTAGGAGGGGGAATACAGATCAGGATGTGGGAAAGGAGGCTATGGTAAGTTGAGTATACAAAGCACTTTGGGAGGTTTCTGGAAATACACTGCTGCCAGGAAGAAGGCTGGGTGCCTAGGTAGCATGATATAGAGATTTACAACTGTTTTCTTTTATATGTTGCTGGTTTGTCTCAAATATGGCTAACAAGAATAAGAGTGATTTTCTTGGGATGTCTTGAACATTGCTTCCTCAATTTAGGCAACAAAAATGTAAAATGTTCTGTAGACGTACAACTCCCACCTCATGCCTACCCAAATGAAAGTCAACGATGAGCATTGTAAATTAAAGCAATTGTGGCTAGTTCAGAGTTACTATGCATCTTCTGTCAAGTGCAGAGCAGAGGTGACACTTTTTATTGGAAAAACATTTAACCTTTCAAGTGAAAAATATGCATACAGATGTGGAGAGCCATTATGTAATTGTTGTTAAGACTGTTGGCAGAGCTTTAGATGCTTATTGCTTCTGTATATGCACCTATTAATAAGAGCTCATTTTTCAGCTCTCTACTTTCCAAAATTGCTCTTAGTTCCTGAGATGGACACCACTGCAAAAAGGCTAAAAAGGTCTACTTGGGCAGATAATGACTGGAAGCTCTTTACTAAGAGTCTGGACTTAATAGATAATTGAAGAGTTCACCATCTGGCAGAGATAGCATATGTGCACATTTCTAAGACACGTGGAGGGGGCATAATCAAATGGGGCCCAAGTTTTCCTGAGGGCGTCCTCGCAGGACGTCCTGCGAAGGGGCGGGGAAACCCGTATTATCGAAACAAGATGGGTGTCCATCTATCGTTTTGATAATACGGTCAGGGAGACCCAAATATCAACATTTAGGTCGACCTTAGAGATGGTCGTCCCTTGTTTTCGGCCGTAATGGAAACCGAGGACGCCCTCTCAAAAACAACCAATTCCAACTCATTTGGTCATGGGAGGAGCCAGCATTCGTAGTGCACTGGTCCCCCTGACATGCCAGGACACCAACCGGGCACCCTAGGGGGCACTGCAGTGGACTAACTGATGCACTAATTGAACGGAAAAAGCCCTTCCCTTACCGATTTGGAAAGGAACGGGCATGCATGAAGGAAATCGCATGCAAATGAGCTGCTCACTGTTAGCTCATTTGTACATGATTTCCTTCTTAAGGAGGGGAAGGCAGTGCAGAGCAGCCAAGCATTATGCATGGCTGCTCTGCACATGCCAAAATACGGCTTCATACATGCAGACGAGCTGCGTTTATAATAGCCGTCTACAACCTTAAATAAATTGCCATCTACAACCTTAGAAAAATACAAGTCCAGGTGAAAACGTCCAAGTGCTTGTCAGGGATGTCTTTTTTTTTTTTTTTTTGAGTATGGGTGAAGGACGTCCTTCGCTGTGTCTCCGTCCCTGCGATGGCAGTTGAGGACGTCCAAAATGTGGATGTTTCTGTGAGAAGGACGTCCATGCCTGCTATGCCTCCGACACTATCTTTATTTATTTGGATTTTGGATCAAAGTAGCAGCAGTGGGATTTGAACCGGCCACCTCTGGATTGCAAGACCAGTGCTCTAACCACTAGGCCACTCCTCCACTCCCTTGAAATTTGGCCATCCCTGTTGGGTGGGGGGGGGGGGCAGTTCAGGATGTCCACGCCTTCGCTATGCCTTCTCTGACACACACATACCTCTCCTCCCAGGGACCTGCATACTGCTGCGATGGACCCGAGTATGACATTTCAGGCTGGCAAAAAAAGTTTTTAAAGTTGTTTGTTTTTTTTTCAGGGTGGGAGGGGGTTAATCACCACTGGGGGAGTCAGGGGAGGTCATCTCCAATTCCCTCCGGTGGTCATCTGGTCAGTTAGCGCACCTTTTTGATACTTGGTTGTAAGAAAAAATGGACCAAGTAAAGTAGCCAGACCTGATATTTTGGCTGGGCCCAGAGCTAATATGGGTGGGCACTATATATATATATATATATATATATATATATATATATATATATACAGTGGGGGAAATAAGTATTTGATCCCTTGCTGATTTTGTAAGTTTGCCCACTGACAAAGACATGAGCAGCCCATAATTGAAGGGTAGGTTATTGGTAACAGTGAGAGATAGCACATCACAAATTAAATCCGGAAAATCACATTGTGGAAAGTATATGAATTTATTTGCATTCTGCAGAGGGAAATAAGTATTTGATCCCCCACCAACCAGTAAGAGATCTGGCCCCTACAGACCAGGTAGATGCTCCAAATCAACTCGTTACCTGCATGACAGACAGCTGTCGGCAATGGTCACCTGTATGAAAGACACCTGTCCACAGACTCAGTGAATCAGTCAGACTCTAACCTCTACAAAATGGCCAAGAGCAAGGAGCTGTCTAAGGATGTCAGGGACAAGATCATACACCTGCACAAGGCTGGAATGGGCTACAAAACCATCAGTAAGACGCTGGGCGAGAAGGAGACAACTGTTGGTGCCATAGTAAGAAAATGGAAGAAGTACAAAATGACTGTCAATCGACAAAGATCTGGGGCTCCACGCAAAATCTCACCTCGTGGGGTATCCTTGATCATGAGGAAGGTTAGAAATCAGCCTACAACTACAAGGGGGGAACTTGTCAATGATCTCAAGGCAGCTGGGACCACTGTCACCACGAAAACCATTAGTAACACATTACGACATAACGGATTGCAGTCCTGCAGTGCCCGCAAGGTCCCCCTGCTCCGGAAGGCACATGTGACGGCCCGTCTGAAGTTTGCCAGTGAACACCTGGATGATGCCGAGAGTGATTGGGAGAAGGTGCTGTGGTCAGATGAGACAAAAATTGAGCTCTTTGGCATGAACTCAACTCGCCGTGTTTGGAGGAAGAGAAATGCTGCCTATGACCCAAAGAACACCGTCCCCACTGTCAAGCATGGAGGTGGAAATGTTATGTTTTGGGGGTGTTTCTCTGCTAAAGGCACATGACTACTTCACCGCATCAATGGGAGAATGGATGGGGCCATGTACCGTACAATTCTGAGTGACAACCTCCTTCCCTCCGCCAGGGCCTTAAAAATGGGTCGTGGCTGGGTCTTCCAGCACGACAATGACCCAAAACATACAGCCAAGGCAACAAAGGAGTGGCTCAGGAAGAAGCACATTAGAGTCATGGAGTGGCCTAGCCAGTCACCAGACCTTAATCCCATTGAAAACTTATGGAGGGAGCTGAAGCTGCGAGTTGCCAAGCGACAGCCCAGAACTCTTAATGATTTAGAGATGATCTGCAAAGAGGAGTGGACCAAAATTCCTCCTGACATGTGTGCAAACCTCATCATCAACTACAGAAGACGTCTGACCGCTGTGCTTGCCAACAAGGGTTTTGCCACCAAGTATTAGGTCTTGTTTGCCAGAGGGATTAAATACTTATTTCCCTCTGCAGAATGCAAATAAATTCATATACTTTCCACAATGTGATTTTCCGGATTTAATTTGTGATGTGCTATCTCTCACTGTTACCAATAACCTACCCTTCAATTATGGGCTGCTCATGTCTTTGTCAGTGGGCAAACTTACAAAATCAGCAAGGGATCAAATACTTATTTCCCCCACTGTATATATATAGTGCCCACCCATATTACCTAGGGCAATGAGGAGCCCATCCCCACCCAGAAATTCCCCAACAATAAATTTTAATAGTGACCACCAGCCCCAGGCAGGCAGCAGGCCCCAGCTAGCTCAATTTACAAAAAAATTACACAGCACACGTCACACAATGTTAAAAATTATGATGAAAAAAAAAGTATTTAAATTTTTATTACCGGCTCCTATTGCTGCTGGGCTCGCCTCGAAATAATGTCGATCATGAAGAAGAACCTTCCAGGGCCAGGCTCGTGCTCCTCACCTCCGCTCCGCAACCCTCCTGTAAAACGTGCACTGCATGGCGTGCACGTGGTGGTGGTGGGCTGGACTGGAGTCCTGGACTGGCAGCTGAGCGGGTGCCGCCATTCATTCCAGGCAGCTCCGCGCTCCGGAACTTTCATCCGATCTGGGCGCATTCAGAGCTGCCAAGGGGTCCCAATTTTTGAGAGGGAGATTTTTAGTACACACCCCAGCCCTGCCCTACTCTGTATTGGCTCCACCCCCCTGACACACCTTAATCCCACTGCCATTTCAGAAAATATTTTATTTAATAGTCTAATACCCTTTTCAATTAACTTTCAGAGGCCAAATCCTCCTGCCTCAGGTCAGGACATCCTCTCCTGACCTGAGGAAGGAAGTGCTGGTCTCTGAAGACTAATCAAAAGTTTTTTAAAAATCAGTGAAGGTATCACCTTATTTTCTATTTTATTTGCATTTATTAGCCTTCATTAACAGAGCTACCACATTGCTTTATCCTAAATTAAAAATAAAATTATTTTCTGTTCCTTTGTTGTCTAGCCATTTACTTTTTCTAATTGTGTTGGTCCCAGTCAAGATTCTGCATTCCTTTGTCTTCTCTTAACTCTCTTGCCAGGGTTTCCTGTTCATTTGTAATTTTTCTCTCCTTTTTCTTTGTTTTCTTCAATTTATTTTTCTGTCTCACTCTCTGTCCAGATTTAATTAATTCTTACTATCCATTCTTTAATTTCCCTCTTTTTACTTCAGTTACCTATCCCTTTTCATCTTTTTCTCATGCCCCTTCCTCTTATTCTCCAATCTTTCATTAACTCTATCCTCTCCCCTTTCTCTCCCTATCCTTTCAGTGTCTCTCCCTCTCTCTGAATCCAGCGTCTCCTCTTTCTCTCCCTAACCTTCCATCCAGCACCTTCCCTCTTTCTCTCCTACCCTTCCATCCAGTGTCATCCCTCTTTCTCTCTCCATCCTTCCACCTATTACCCTCTCCCAATCCATCCATCCATTGTCTCCCTCTATCTCCCCTTCCTTCTAGACAGTTATCTCTCTACCCTTTTCCATTCAGCATGTCCTCTCTCTCCCCCCCCCCCCATCCTACCAGTGGCTTTCCTCTTTCTCTTCCTAACCTTCCATCCAGCGTCTTCCCTCTTTCTGCTCCCTCCTTCCAACATTTTCCCTCTTTCTCCCTCATTTCATCCAGCATTTCTCCATTTGACCAGCTAAGGTCTCCCCCAGTTTCTCTCCAGCAGCTTCTCTCTCTTTCTCCTGCCATTTTCCATGTCCCCTCCTTCTCTCCCCCATCTTTCTACTCATCTCTCTCTCTCTGTACCCCTCTTCCATCTAGCATCTTCCCTCTTTCTGCCCCTCCTTCTAGCATTTTTCCTCTTTCACCCTCCTTTCATCCAGCATTTCTCCTCTTTGTCTCTCCATCTGACCAGTCAGGGTATCCCCCTTGTTCCCCTTCCTTCTCCCCAGCAGCATGTCTCTCCCCTGCTCTTTTCCATGTCCCCTCTTTCTCTCCCCATCTCTCTCTGGCTCTCCCCTGCTCTTTTCCATATCCCCTTTTTCTCTGGCTCTCCCCTGCTCTTTTCCATGTCCCTTCTCTCCCCTCTTTCTCTCCCCTGCTCTTTTCCATGTTCTCTCCCCATTTCTCTCTCTCTGGCTCTCCCCTGCTCTTTTCCATGTCCCCTCTCTCCCAATCTCTCGCTCTCTCTCTCTGTACTCTCCAGCGTCCTCTTCTTTTTTTTCTCTCCCCTCTGCTCTCTCAGACACCCTTCCCCTACCAGCCACATTTCCTCTCTCACTCTGGCCCTCTGAAGCAGGAGCAGCAGCAGCGCCATCAACACAAGAAGAAAAACAAGCGCGGGGCCGCCCGCAGCAGCCTTCAGTCATGCGCTTTCGGCTCTCCCATCCTCTGACCCCGGTGACGTCAATTTCCCGTTCCGGGAGCAGAGGAAAGGCAGAGCCAACAGCGCATGACTGAAGGCTGCTGTGGGCGGCCCCGCGCTTGTGCCGACTGAACTGAAGTGGTGGCTCGGCGAAGCGCCTGTTTTTGTTCCTGCTGCTGCTCAGGAGAGAAGCGGCGGCAGCTGCAGCAGTGGAGTTCAGCGGGAGACCGGAACGAAGGTGGAGATGTTGATGGGCGGGCCTGGAGGGAAAGTGGGTGGGCTTGGGCCCACCCAGGCCCACCCGTGGCTACGCCCCTGCATCATAGTATTCTCGATCTTATTTGCCATCCCTTTCCTAATATTTCCTAGCATCCTCTTTGCTTTTTTGGCTGCTGCCACACCCTGGGCAGAAGATTTCTGCGTACTATCTACATCAACACCTAGATCTCTTTCTTGGGTGCTGATCCACAAGGTAGACCCTAGCATCAGGATTATTCTTTCCAATGTGTGTCACTTTGCATTTGTCCACATGAAATTTCATCTGCCATTTGGATACCCAGTCTTCCAATTTTTTAAGGTCTTCCTGCAATTTTTCACAATCTGCATGTATTTTAACAACCTTGAATAGTTTTGTGTGATACAGAAAGTCATTCTGATTTTCCATATCACTTATAAATATGTTATAAAAGCACTAGTCCCAATACTGATACCTGTGGCACTTCCCCCTCCTCCATTGAGAGAAATCACCATTTAACCCTACCCAAAGGCATAGTTAGGTGGGTTGCCACGTTGTGGCTACTCCTCCAAACACTTCCGCTGCCACTGGTGCCTATTTTTCATGTGATCTCTCACATTTGAACTAACTTGCCGGCGCTGTCTGCAGTCTGCTCTCTGCTCCCCCCGTACCCTCAACCTGGTTATGCTACTGATGCTACCCTCTGTTTTCTGTCCAATAACCAATTTCTAATCCACAGCAGAACATTGCCTCTTTAATTTTCTCAGGAGTCTCTGATGAGAAACTTCATCAAAAACTTTCTGAAAATCTAGGTACATTACATCAACCAGCTCACCTTTATCCACATGCTTATTCACACCTTCAAAGAAATGGCCGAACCCATGTTGACTCTGTCCCATTAAATCATATTTATGTGTTCCGTAATTTTATTCTTTATAATAGTTTTCCACTGTTTTACCCGGAACTAACGTCGGACTTATCATTCTGTAATTTCCCAGATCATCCCTGGAACCATTTTAAAAAAATGGTGTTGCATTGGCCACCCTCCAACCTTCAAGTAATATGGATGATTTTAATGACAGGTTACATATTACTAACAGCAGATCAGCAATTTCATACTTGAGTTCATTGAGTACTCTTGAATGTATGCCATCCTGTTCAGGTGTCTTGCTAGTCTCTTTAATTTGTCAATTAGGCACGGTACGTATTCAAAGTTCACCGAGATTTCTTTCAGTTCCTCCACATCATCCTTGAAAACCATTTCTGGTACAGGTAGATCTCTATGTACATACAGAAGAACACAAATCTTCGCAAACTCGAAAAATCACACAGGAAACAGCGAAGACTCATTTTATCTTGACAACGTGTGTAAACGTTTGTTGTACAACTTTATGGATTTGACACAGCCATGTTTCAGCCAACTGACCTGCCTCAGGAGTCTCTTTAGTTTAAATTTAAAACACAGAAAAAACTCACAACGTAAAAAATAAAACTAATGTACAGTAAGAACAAAAATAAACATGAAAAATACTATTGTTAATGGAAGAAATGCAAAAATGAGACAATCAACAAATTACTATACTCTAAATTTATTATATAATAATATAGAAGAACACTTTTATATTAGATTCTAAACAAATAAGAATCAACATGTCAAATCTTGACCCATAGATGTTTACCTAATCTTATATCAGTGCTTCATATCAAATAAACAAATACTCAAAATACCAACATATATAATATGTTCTGGAAATTATGATGATGAAATAATGTGTGAACCCATCCAATGTAAAGGAATTTATAAATATATAACTCTCTATATACCTTTCAAAGACTTCTAAGCAATGAGGTCATAAGTATTGCCATACTGGGAAAGACCAAAGGTCCATCAAGCCCAGCATCCTGTTTCCAATCCAGGTCACAAATACCTGGCAAGATCCTAAAAAAGTACAGAACATTCTATACTGCATATCCCAGAAATAGTGGATTTTCCCCAAGTCCATTTAATAACATTCTATGGACTTTTCCTTTAGGAAGCCATCTAAATCTTTTTAAAACTCCGCTAAGCAAACCGCCTTTACCACATTCTCTGGCAACAAATTCCAGAGTTTATTTACACGTTGAGTGAAGAAAATGTTTCTCCAATTCGTTTTAAATTTACTACCTGTAGCTTCATCGCATGCCCCCTAGTCCTAGTATTTTTGGAAAGCGTAAACAGATGCTTCACATCTACCCGTAACTCCACTCATTTTATAGACCTCTATCATATATCTCCCCTCAGCCGCCTTTTCTCCAAACTGAAGAGCCCTAGCCGCTTTAGCCTTTCCTCATAGGGAAGTCGTCCCATCCCCTTTATCATTTTCATCGCCCTTTTCTGCACCTTTTCTAATTCCACTATATCGTTTTTGAGATACGGCAACCAGAATTGAACACAATATTCGAGGTGCGGTCGCACCATGGTGCGATATAAAGGCATTATAACATCCTCATTTTTGTTTTCCATTCCTTTCCTAATAATACCTAACATTCTATTTCCTTCTTAGCTGCAGCAGCACACTGTAACATAGTAACATAGTAGATGACGGCAGAAAAAGACCTGCACGGTCCATCCAGTCTGCCCAACAAGAAAAACTCATATGTGCTACTTTTTGTGTATACCCTACCTTGACTGAGCAAGCAGAAGGTTTCAACGTATCATCAACGATGACACCTAGATCCCTTGCTTGGTCTGTGACTCCTAACGTGAAAACTTTTTTTTGTTTTGTTACATTTGTACCCTGCGCTTTCCCACTCATGGCAGGCTCAATGCAGCTTACATGGGGGAATGGAGGGTTGAGTGACTTGCCCAGAGTCACAAGGAGCTACCTGTGCCTGAAGTGGGAATCGAACTCAGTTCCTCAGTTCCAACCTTGCATGATGGTGCTATAATTCGGGTTCCTCTTTCAATGTCAATGTTGCTTTGTGTAAGTTTGATAACGATATTAACAGGTATAGTGGAACCCTATATAAAAAAACATATATAAAACCATGGTTACACACGTGAAAGTAAACTATTAGTAAATGAATGTAACATGTATGACTAAGTACCAAAAATTCTAAAAATGTAACTAAACAGGTAGATCTCTTACATCTTCTTCCATAAAGACTGAAGCAAAGATTTCATTCAGTTTCTCCACTATGGCCTTGTCCTCCCTGAGTGCCCCTTTTGCTCCTTCATTATCTAACAGTCCCACAGATTCCCTCACAGGTTTTCTGCTTCTGATGTACCTGAAAAAATTGTTACTGTGAATTATAGTCTGCGGCAAGTTTCTCTTCATATTCTCTTTTAGCCTTCTTTATCGGTTCTTTACATCTGGCTTGCCAGTGCTTATGTTGCTTCTTATTTTCTTCATTTGGCATCTTTTCCATCCTTTGAAGGGCATTCTTTTGGCTGTAATAGCCTCTTTCACTTCACCTTTTAACCGTGCTGGCTGTTTTCTCTTTCCACCTTTATTATTATTATTTATTTATTGCATTTGTATTCCACATTTTCCCACCTATTTGCAGGCTCAATGTGGCTTACAGAGTATGATCATCTCGTGATAACAGGTACAATTCTTAGTGTTTGAAGATTAGGTGAGGGAAGATAGACAGAAGGTGTTAGGTAGGATATAGGTGAACTGTAATAACTGTGTGGATTGTTGAGGTAGTTTTGTAGGTTATGTGTTTTCTTTGTAGGCCTTTTGGAAGAGATGTGTCTTCAGAGATTTGCGTAGTTATAAATACGTGGAATGCATCCGGTCTGGACTGCATCCAGTCTGGACTGCCAAGATGATATTTAAAAAAAAAACATCCATGCCTGATTTAATGTCCTAACCTTTGCAATTGATCTTTTGTTTTTTCAACCATATTTCCTCATTTTATCAGTGTCACCTTTTCAAAAATTAAATGCTGCAGCAGTAGATTTCTTTTGTGGCTTCATTCTAGATAGTAGCTGAAACTTGATCATGTTTCCCAGTGGACCCAACACTGTTACATCTCGTACTATGCCCTGCACTCCACCAAGGACTAGATCTAAAATGACTCCCCCTTTTGTCGATTCTTGTCTAGTTGCTCCAAGAAACAGTCATTTATTACATCTAGGAATTTTATCTTCCTGGCACTCCAGTCAGTGTTGGGGTAATTGAAATCACCCCTTGTTATACTGTTGCCCAATTTGCCAGCTTTCCTAATTTCTGTAAACATTTCTACATCTGTCTGTTCTCTCTGTCCTGGTGAATGATATACAGCCCTACAAGAATACTCCTTCCTTTTACACATGGACTTTCTATCTATAATGTTTCCACACTACTATCTGTTTCATGTAAAATGATTATTTTGTTTCTCAATTCCTTCTTTAACACCTAGCACAACAACCCTCTCAAATTTGATCCCCTCTATCACTGAGATATAATTTGCACCCTGTTTAATAGTGTCCCATTAATTGTCCCTTCTACCAAGTCTCTGAGATGCCTATTATATATGCCTCATTATTTAATGCTATATATTCTAACTATCCCTTCTTTTTTTAGGCTTCTAGCATTTGTATACAGGCATTTCAAATTGTTTTTTCCTTGCATCTACAAGCTGCTTAGAAGTTGAAGGGAGCAATTTGCATCCTTTACTCTTTTCTCCCATTAGATACTCCTAGCTTTTTCTCCATTAGAGAAAACGCTCTATTGGGATTCCCTAAATGTCCTGTTTCAATAGTATCCTTCAAGGATACTCCATACCCAACTATTTGTTCCTAGAGACTCTCAGCTCCCCCCTCCCCTATTTTAGTTTAAAAACTTCACAAACTCTTTTTTAAGAGTTAGTGACAGCAGCCTGGTTCTATCTCTGTTAAGGTGGACTCCATTCTTTCGGAGTAGGCTCCCTCTTTTCCAGAATGTTGCCCAGTTCCTAACAAATCTAAATCCCTTATTCCTGCCCCATCGACTCAACCATGCATTGAGATTTCAGAGCTCTGCTTGCTTCTTGAGTCCTGCACATGGAAAAGGGAGCATTTCTGAAAAAGCTACCCTGGAGGCTCTGGACTTCAGCTTTCTATCCTAAGAGCTTAAATTTGGTTTCCAGAACCTCCATCCCACATTTTCCTATGCCATTAGTACTCACTTGTATCAAGACAGCTGGCTCCTCCCCAGCACTGTCTAAAATCCTAAAAGCCATAAGGTTCACACCAAGCAGGCAAGTGACCAGACAATCCTCACATCCACCAGCCACCTAGCTATTTACATGCCTAATGATCAAATCATAAGTACATAAGTACATAAGTAGTGCCATACTGGGAAAGACCAAAGGTCCATCTAGCCCAGCATCCTGTCACCGACAGTGGCCAATCCAGGTCAAGGGCACCTGGCACGCTCCCCAAACGTAAAAACATTCCAGACAAGTTATACCTAAAAATGCGGAAATTTTCCAAGTCCATTTAATAGCGGTCTATGGACTTGTCCTTTAGGAATCTACAGTGGGGGAAATAAGTATTTGATCCCTTGCTGATTTTGTAAGTTTGCCCACTGACAAAGACATGAGCAGCCCATAATTGAAGGGTAGGTTATTGGTAACAGTGAGAGATAGCACATCACAAATTAAATCCGGAAAATCACATTGTGGAAAGTATATGAATTTATTTGCATTCTGCAGAGGGAAATAAGTATTTGATCCCCCACCAACCAGTAAGAGATCTGGCCCCTACAGACCAGGTAGATGCTCCAAATCAACTCGTTACCTGCATGACAGACAGCTGTCGGCAATGGTCACCTGTATGAAAGACACCTGTCCACAGACTCAGTGAATCAGTCAGACTCTAACCTCTACAAAATGGCCAAGAGCAAGGAGCTGTCTAAGGATGTCAGGGACAAGATCATACACCTGCACAAGGCTGGAATGGGCTACAAAACCATCAGTAAGACGCTGGGCGAGAAGGAGACAACTGTTGGTGCCATAGTAAGAAAATGGAAGAAGTACAAAATGACTGTCAATCGACAAAGATCTGGGGCTCCATGCAAAATCTCACCTCGTGGGGTATCCTTGATCATGAGGAAGGTTAGAAATCAGCCTACAACTACAAGGGGGGAACTTGTCAATGATCTCAAGGCAGCTGGGACCACTGTCACCACGAAAACCATTGGTAACACATTACGACATAACGGATTGCAATCCTGCAGTGCCCGCAAGGTCCCCCTGCTCCGGAAGGCACATGTGACGGCCCGTCTGAAGTTTGCCAGTGAACACCTGGATGATGCCGAGAGTGATTGGGAGAAGGTGCTGTGGTCAGATGAGACAAAAATTGAGCTCTTTGGCATGAACTCAACTCGCCGTGTTTGGAGGAAGAGAAATGCTGCCTATGACCCAAAGAACACCGTCCCCACTGTCAAGCATGGAGGTGGAAATGTTATGTTTTGGGGGTGTTTCTCTGCTAAGGGCACAGGACTACTTCACCGCATCAATGGGAGAATGGATGGGGCCATGTACCGTACAATTCTGAGTGACAACCTCCTTCCCTCCGCCAGGGCCTTAAAAATGGGTCGTGGCTGGGTCTTCCAGCACGACAATGACCCAAAACATACAGCCAAGGCAACAAAGGAGTGGCTCAGGAAGAAGCACATTAGGGTCATGGAGTGGCCTAGCCAGTCACCAGACCTTAATCCCATTGAAAACTTATGGAGGGAGCTGAAGCTGCGAGTTGCCAAGCGACAGCCCAGAACTCTTAATGATTTAGAGATGATCTGCAAAGAGGAGTGGACCAAAATTCCTCCTGACATGTGTGCAAACCTCATCATCAACTACAGAAGACGTCTGACCGCTGTGCTTGCCAACAAGGGTTTTGCCACCAAGTATTAGGTCTTGTTTGCCAGAGGGATTAAATACTGATTTCCCTCTGCAGAATGCAAATAAATTCATATACTTTCCACAATGTGATTTTCCGGATTTAATTTGTGATGTGCTATCTCTCACTGTTACCAATAACCTACCCTTCAATTATGGGCTGCTCATGTCTTTGTCAGTGGGCAAACTTACAAAATCAGCAAGGGATCAAATACTTATTTCCCCCACTGTATCTAACCCCTTTTTAAACTCCGTCAAGCTAACCGCCCGTACCACGTTCTCCGGCAACGAATTCCAGAGTCTAATTACACGTTGGGTGAAGAAAAATTTTCTCCGATTCGTTTTAAATTTACCACACTGTAGCTTCAACTCATGCCCTCTAGTCCTAGTATTTTTGGATAGCGTGAACAGTCGCTTCACATCCACCCGATCCATTCCACTCATTATTTTATACACTTCTATCATATCTCCCCTCAGCCGTCTCTTCTCCAAGCTGAAAAGCCCTAGCCTTCTCAGCCTCTCTTCATAGGAAAGTCGTCCCATCCCCACTATCATTTTCGTCGCCCTTCGCTGTACCTTTTCCAATTCTACTATATCTTTTTTGAGATACGGAGACCAGTACTGAACACAATACTCCAGGTGCGGTCGCACCATGGAGCGATACAATGGCATTATAACATCCGCACACCTGGACTCCATACCCTTCCTAATAACACCCAACATTCTATTCGCTTTCCTAGCCGCAGCAGCACACTGAGCAGAAGGTTTCAGCGTATCATCGATGACGACACCCAGATCCCTTTCTTGATCCGTAACTCCTAACGCGGAACCTTGCAAGACGTAGCTATAATTCAGGTTCCTCTTACCCACATGCATCACTTTGCACTTGTCAACATTGAACTTCATCTGCCACTTGCATGCCCATTCTCCCAGTCTCGCAAGGTCCTCCTGTAATCGTTCACATTCCTCCTGCGACTTGACGACCCTGAATAATTTTGTGTCATCGGCGAATTTAATTACCTCACTAGTTATTCCCATCTCTAGGTCATTTATAAATACATTAAAAAGCAACGGACCCAGCACAGACCCCTGCGGGACCCCACTAACTACCCTCCTCCACTGAGAATACTGGCCACGCAATCCTACTCTCTGCTTCCTATCTTTCAACCAGTTCTTAATCCATAATAATACCCTACCTCCGATTCCATGACTCTGCAATTTCTTCAGGAGTCTTTCGTGCGGCACTTTGTCAAACGCCTTCTGAAAATCCAGATATACAATATCAACCGGCTCCCCATTGTCCACATGTTTGCTTACCCCCTCAAAAAAATGCATTAGATTGGTGAGGCAAGACTTCCCTTCACTAAATCCGTGCTGACTTTGTCTCATCAGTCCATGTTTTTGTATATGCTCTGCAATTTTATTCTTAATAATAGCCTCCACCATCTTGCCCGGCACCGACGTCGGACTCACCGGTCTATAATTTCCCGGATCTCCTCTGGAACCCTTCTTAAAAATCGGAGTAACATTGGCTACCCTCCAGTCTTCCGGTACTACACTCGATTTTAGGGACAGATTGCATATTTCTAACAGTAGCTCCGCAAGTTCATTTTTTAGTTCTATTAATACTCTGGGATGAATACCATCAGGTCCCGGTGATTTACTACTCTTCAGCTTGCTGAACTGACCCATTACATCCTCCAAGGTTACAGAGAATTTGTTTAGTTTCTCCGACTCCCCCGCTTCAAATATTCTTTCCGGCACCGGTGTCCCCCCCCAAATCCTCCTCGGTGAAGACCGAAGCAAAGAATTCATTTAATTTCTCCGCTACGGCTTTGTCCTCCTTGATCGCCCCTTTAACACCATTTTCGTCCAGCGGCCCAACCGACTCTTTGGCCGGTTTCCTGCTTTTAATGTATCTAAAAAAATTTTTACTATGTATTTTTGCTTCCAACGCTAATTTCTTCTCAAAGTCCTTTTTTGCCCTCCTTATCTCCGCTTTGCATTTGGCTTGGCATTCCTTATGATCTATCCTGTTACTTTCAGTTGGTTCTCTTCTCCACTTTCTGAAGGATTGTTTTTTGGCTCTAATGATTTCCTTTATCTTACTGTTTAGCCACGCCGGCTGACGTTTAGTCTTTTTTCCCTTTTTTCTAATACGTGGAATATATTTGTCCTGAACCTCCAGGATGGTGTTTTTAAACAGCATCCACGCCTGATGCAAGTTTTTTACTCTGCGAGCTGCTCCTTTCAGTCTTTTTTTCACCATTTTTCTCATTTTGTCGTAATCACCTTTTCTATAGTTAAACGCTAGCGTACTTGATTTCCTAGTTTCACTTCCTTCAATGCCAATATCAAAACCGATCATATTATGATCACTGTTATCAAGCGGCCCTCGTATCGTTACCCCCTGCACTAGATCATGAGCACCACTAAGGACTAAGTCTAGTATTTTTCCTTCTCTTGTCGGCTCCTGAACTAGCTGTTCCATGAAGCTGTCCTTGATTTCATCAAGAAATCCTATGTCCCTTGCGTGTACAGATGTTACATTAACCCAGTCTATATGCGGGTAATTGAAATCCCCCATTATTATTGTGTTGCCCAGTTTGTTTGCGTCCCTGATTTCCTTTAACATTTCCGCATCCGTCTGTTCGTCCTGGCCAGGCGGACGGTAGTACACTCCTATCACTATCCTTTTCCCCTTTGCACATGGAATTTCAATCCACAGTGATTCCAAGGAGTGTTTTGTTTCCTGCAGAATTTTCAATCTATTTGATTCAAGGCTCTCGTTAATATACAATGCTACCCCTCCACCAATCCGATTCACCCTATCACTACGATATAATTTGTACCCCGGTATGACAGTGTCCCACTGGTTATCCTCCTTCCACCAGGTCTCAGAGATGCCTATTATATCTAATTTTTCATTTAGTGCAATATATTCCAACTCCCCCATCTTATTTCTTAGGCTCCTGGCATTCGCATATAGACATTTCAAACTATGTTTGTTGTTCCTAAGTACATCATGCTTAGTACTTGACAGTATTAATTGGCAATCTTTTGTCTGATTTTTATTGTTATTTAAAGATACCCGATCTACTACAATCTCTTTTGCAACCTCACTATCAGGATACTCTATCTTCCCTGTTATGGTGATATCTTTGAAAGATACCTTATCCCGAACCATGCTCTTTTGAGCGACTGTCGGCCTTCCCCCCATTTCTAGTTTAAAAGCTGCTCTATCTCCTTCTTAAACGCCGATGCCAGCAGCCTGGTCCCACTCTGGTTAAGATGGAGCCCATCCTTTCGGAATAGGCTCCCCCTTCCCCAGAATGTTGCCCAGTTCCTAACAAATCTAAAGCCCTCCTCCCTGCACCATCGTCTCATCCACGCATTGAGACTCTGGAGCTCTGCCTGTCTCTTGGGCCCTGCCCGTGGCACAGGTAGCATTTCAGAAAATGCTACCCTGGAGGATCTGGATTTCAGCTTTCTACCTAAGAGCCTAAATTTTGCTTCCAGAACTAATAACAGCTGCTCTTACCCTTCCTGCCTGGGCAGAAGTTTTTGGAGACATATCCCTCGTACATGGATTGACACCAGGCTATATGTACAATCTTATCAACCTCCCACTCAAAAATGCAATGAATGTTGGCAGGAACTTTGTCCGCTTTCACTTCCCTAACTGCAGAAGAGTTACTTAGAAGAGCATGCTCAGCATAGGTTTCTCCCTTCCTGAAAACCAGATTCTGGAATGCTCTACCAATAGACATGAGAGTCCGCAGATTATCTATCTTCTGACAAAAACTAAAGGCTCGCCGCCTTATGAAATACTAGAGAATGGCTAACCTATCAGACTCTAACCTTCACTTCAGCTATTGCACCCTGTGTCTCCTACCACCCTTTCATCGATCATTGCCCCTCTCCATGTAATCTCTAGCTTATCCCCCCACCATCATATATTTAACTCGCTCCCCTATCCTCTGCACTGCCCTTCTCTAACATTATGTATGTCTTTCTTTTCAAAACTAATTTGTATTCCCTCTCTAAACTATGTAAGCCACATTGAAAAAACATGGTTGTGTAATGTGCATAGGCGCCCGGTATAAGAGGCTTGGGGAGGCTAAGCCTCCCCAGCCAGCTGGAAAGAGTTAGGCATCGGGCGGGCGAGCGAGCGGCGCCGTGAATCTCCCCTTTCCCTCCCCTTGTTTACTATCGGCCCCGCGTCATCTTTAATTTACCTGCGTTCCAGCGTCGGCCCACCGCGTCATTTCAAAGCCCACCCTGCTGCCTGTCTCTATTCTTCCCTCCCTTCGCGATGTGTTCATTCGGCAGAGTCCCGCCCTCGAGGAAATGATATCAGAAGGCAGGACTCTGCCGAACGAATCACATCGCGAAGGGAGGGAAGAATAGAGACAGGCAGCAGGGCGGGCTTTGAAATGACGTGGCGGGCCGACGCTGGAACGCAGGTAAATGAAAAATGGCACGGGGCAGATAGTAAACAAGAGGAGGGAAAGGGGAGAGGAGAATCGTGCTGGCGCTGCCGGGTATGGATGGAGGGGGGCAGGGGACAGAAGGGAATTCGCTGGATATGCATGGAGGGCAGGGGAGAGGAGGGTTGCTGGAATGGGTGGATAGAGGGGATGGCAGAGGAGAGAGGAGGGTTGCTGGAATGGGTGGATAGAGGGGATGGCAGGGGAGAGAGGAGGGTTGCTGGAATGGGTGGATAGGGGATGGCAGGGGAGAGAGGAGGGTTGCTGGACATGGGTGGAGGGGAGGTCAGGGGAGAGGAGATTTGCTGGACATGGGTGGGTGGCTAGAGGGGAGAGGAGGGTTGCTGGGCATGGGTGGATGGAGGGGATGGCAGGGGTGAGAGGAGGGTTGCTGGAATGGGTGGATAGAGGGGATGGCAGGGGAGAGAGAAGGGTTGCTGGAATGGGTGGATAGAGGGGATGGTAGAGGAGAGAGGAGGGTTGCTGGAATGGGTGGATAGAGGGGATGGCAGGGGAGAGAGGAGGGTTGCTGGACATGGGTGGAGGGGAGGTCAGGGGAGAGGAGATTTGCTGGACATGGGTGGGTGGCTAGAGGGGAGAGGAGGGTTGCTGGAATGAGTGGATAGAGGAGATGGCAGGGGAGAGGGGAGGGTTGCTGGACATGGGTGGAGGGGATGTCAGGGGAGAGGAGATTTGCTGGACATGGGTAGGTGGCTAGAGGGGAGAAGAGGGTTGCTGGACATGGATGGCGAGACGGGAAGACAGGAAGGAGATGCACATGAATGAAGGGGAGAAATTCTGGACTTGCATGGAGGGGAGGGAAGACAGAGGAAGGAGATGAGATGAGGGGAAAGGGAGAAAACCTGCACATCGATGGAGAAAATAGGCAGAAGCTGGATCCACTGGACAGTCAAGTCTGCAGAGGACCCAGCTTTTACTTACGGATGTAAGGCAAGAAATGAAGAAGAAAGGCAGAAAGTAAAGAAATAAATGGAAAGGAAGCCCTTGAACCGGAGTTAAGAGGACAGATAGCAGCAGAATCGGATACTTGGCCAGCATGATCAGAAAAACAAAGTCACCAGACAACAAAGGTAGAAAAGATTATTTTATTTTCATTATAGTGTTTGGAATATGTCCACTTTGATAATCAGGTGCTCAACATTAAAAGTTTATATTTATTTACTTATTTATGGCATTTTATCCCACATTAAACATGAATTAGGGTGTTTTGTGGCTCTACATGAGAATTGTGATATTATGATCCCTTGTTTCATATTGTTGAGGGTCTGCATTTTCCGTATGGGTGGTATATTGGTGTATTAGGTTCTGCCCAGTGTAATATTTATGGTACAGTAAGGTTCTGAGTGTGTTTTTGCACAAAGTTGTGCATAGTGTTTTGCAGTTGAGCGATTGTGGTTAGTATATGCTTTCAGCAACCACTTTATTCTTTGACATATGATACATAGCTAATATCTAAATTTAATAAAATGTATTAATTGTGACTTTTATTTTTATTTATTTTTTCTGTGTGTTATCAGACAATTATGGATTTAAGCTCCACCCCTGGCCCCACCCCTAACCCCGCCCCTTTTAGCCTCCCCAAACAGTTGGGCCACCGACCGCCTATGATAATGTGGGATATAAGTACTAATAAATTGACATTTTAAATATGCACATATCTATGTAGATTATATACAAAAGCAACACTAAAATAGTAATCCACAGAAAAAAATAATGAGCCCATACAGAAGTGCATTTTTAGAAAAGGAAGGAAAAAGCCTCAGTCACTCTTAACCTCCAATGATCATATAGAGCGGAGTGGATCTATACGATCCTAACTTCATCGTAGGCAAAAAACCTTCCAACACTCCCAATGAAGTGCCAAAATACAATAGTAAAAAGTGTTCACAAACGTGTATAATATAACATCAAACAAACACTTAACTGAAGCGCAGCTTCAGTGGGGTCTAACAATGATGTAGACTTGCCCCTGGGCAAACAGTGGCCAGCATTTCGTAGAACCTGCGTCAGGGTCCAGTCGGCAAGATTTATTTAACATCAGAGTAACTGCTCAAGCAAACAAGGCTCAGCATGTCCCAGGAACTGTCTTGAAAATACATATCCTCCTCACTTGGTGTCCATCAAGACGTCTTCTGATTGATTTTAGTCCTGTAGGGCGGTTGAATCCTCAAAACCTTGAGACATTATTTACTGTGATCTCTACTTGTGGCTGGGAAGAAAAACCCATATCTGGTATTAAGCTGCTTTGTCATCTCAAATCCAGCAAATGCTTTCAGTAATGATTTGTGCTTCTATGAGTATTCGGCATGATGAGTATGGGTATGTTCTTTGTATTTGATTGGGGCTTTCACCTGGGATATCTGTAAAATCTTCAAGGCCTGCATATCTCTCAGTGGGTTAAGCACTGTAGGCTAAGGATAATTGGAGGGTTCCTTTTCTGCGTTGATGTACTATGTGCTCATTGTTCTGTGAACAGGCAATCGAAGGATAGATCTAGCCATTTTGGGAGTTACTCCTTCATAAACCTAAGTTGTTCCTTCTTGATTGGTCATTGAAATGCCCAGTGTTACACTCCAACAACAGTAGTGACTTTTTCCACTGCATGGTCGCTAACTCTCTCCATGTGGACCTCCATTTCCGCCATTGATTTTTTTTCTCTTAGCATATCTTTTATCTGCATCAGTGACTGCAGCATGACAACCAACTCTTTAGCTCACAACTCTTTTAAGATCCCATGACTGCAGATTCCTGAAGCCCAACTTTGTAGAGAATGTTGACCAAATATACTCGGCTCACAAATAGGATCGCCACTGCTGCCTAAATAGAGTGGAAATTGCTTTTTTATGGCTGGTTTAAATGGGGTTCATGCACTGAGCAGTCATCTTGGGCTGAAAGTTGCCACAGGATATGGCTTTAAAAAAAGGTTTGGACAAGTTCCTGGAGGAAAAGTCCATAGTCGTCTATTGAGATAGACGTGGGAAAGCCACTGCTTGGCTGGTTTAAATGGAGTTGTGCTCTGGGCGTTAATCTTGCACTGTGCTCGAGCACCCCTACGAATGTTGCCAGAGGATGTGGTAACAGCAGTTTGGATATCTGGGTTTAAAAAATGGTTTGGACAAGTTCCTGGAGGAAAAGTCCATAGTCTCCTATTGAGATGGACATGGGGAAGCCACTGCTTTCCCTGGGATTGGTGACATGGAATGTTGCTGCTATTTCACTTTCTGCCAGGTACTTGTGACCTGGATTAGTCACTGTTGGAAACATTATACTGGGCTGGATGGACCATTGCTGTGACCCAGTATGGCTAGTCTTGCATTCTTATGCATCTCTATGGACTTGAACATACAACTGCATACCCTTGAAAATATATCCTCTGTATAGAACAAACAAGTAATACTGGTATTGGTAAAACAACGAGAAGCAGCAGATCCAGAGCAAACAGGGAAGAAGAAAAGGATTTTCTTTTCTGCAACATACCTGTGTTTGTCCCAAAACATTGAGAGTATGTGAATTATGGCACAGATCAGAATCCTTGTTTAGACATAGCACATCCAGCCGTGTTGCACTGCGTCTGGTTTTGCTGAGCTATGGAGATCAGTGCCGTGCTTTGTAAGCACACCTGTATTTCTTGGTCTGTATTATTTTGTACTCTACTGCTTCAATACTAGAGTGTAAATCCTTTAATTAAGGATCTGCTTTTTCCCAAATAGGGATGCTTATAAATGTGTATCAAATGTAATCACTGAAATTATCCTTCATTTGCCTTCATTATTCAAACAGTTTAACTATTGGTTGCAGTCAGAAAACACAGTACACAGGCAATTTTGGAAAGATTTACAAACATATGTATTTGTTCTCATGTCTTTCTTTTGAGACTTCACGTCTAGCCTCTCCCCCCCCCCCCTCCCAAGCACACACATTAGTTTAAATATTGTCTTGGGAGTGTCAAATAGTAGACAACGGCATAACCTGGAATGTATAAACATTTGCTGTTCCTTGTGCAGGAAGTATCTCTCCATCATCTCTTTTATGTTGGGAATGACCAAATTAATCTGTAAGGTATACACGTTTACTGTTCCTAAGTCAGAAAATGACAGCAAAACTTATGCTAAAATGAGTCCCTATTATGCTGAAGTGTATCACTTGTTGGAGTCTCTTCTCATCCTTTCCTTCAATTGTTTTTGGACCCTTATGATTTCATAAAGGGAGACAAGTGTAGAAGAAACCTGTAAGTTGTCTTCCTGGTTATGTTAAGGATATTAAAAGTCTGGATCCCTGTTACTGAGTGTAGGATAAAGCAGCATTTTGTCAACCATTGTATGCCTTCAGGCCTGATTATGTGGTCCATGTGTTAAAAAGAAATATATATATATATATATATATATATATATATATATATATATATATATATATATATATATATATATATATGTATGTATATATTAAAAAATAAATAACACGTGGACCATGTAATCAGGCTCCATCATATGTATGTGTGTGTATATGTGTTATGTATGTATATGAATGATATGATGGAGCTGGCCCAGGGAACTCCTGCCAAACTGGCCCTCAAACCTAGGGACACTGTTGAGGGGATGTTACACATGGTCCTACCTATATTTTGCCTAACACTGTATCAGTAGTTAGAGAGCTTAGGGGTGGGTTCAGAGATTGATTTTGCTGCCTGTGCCACAAGCCTTTTCCCTCCAGTCATTCTGTTCCCTACACAGCCAGTCCTCATCAGCTTCTTTTTCTCTGTTTCTAGCCAGGCCACACCAGTCCGTCTGTCTTTCCCTACAATTAATCCCCCACCTTTTTATCTCTTCCTCTTCTTGCCTACTGATTCTGCCTTCTGTTCTCGGACTCTGCAGCGCTTCTGCTTCCACCTTCCACAGCTGTTTCTGATCATACCCCTACTGTAGCTGTTGCTGGCCTCAACTCCACAAATGGTTTTGCTTCCAGTCTGCGCAACCACCTCTGACCCCACCCTCATAGCTGTTGATTTCAGTCTGTGCCACCACCTTCAGTTTCATCCCTGCAGCTGTTGCTTCTATCCTCAGTGGCTACTGACCTTGCTACTGCCATCTCTGCAGCCTCTGTAGTCTACTCAGATGAGTTATAGCAGCATGAAAATACTTCCTCTTCTTTGTGTCCTGTTGATCCCCTCTAATGGTCTCACTGACCCCAAGGGGTCTGCAGCCCACAGTTTGGAAACCAGCCGCAAAGTTAGAGATTTTTATTCAGTGTCCCCTGCCAGGGAAATATAGTGGGTCCTGTAGTTAAGCTCATAACTATTCATTTCTGATAGTCCTTTGGAAATTTTGTGCGCCTCTATTTTGCTTTTAAGTTTGTGGAAGATAGTGTCTTTGAAATGCAGTCACTGAACTAATATTAAAAAAAATGTAATGGCTTCCAGAAATACTTTTCAGATAGCTGTCATAGATAATCGGTGCTAAGCCCGACTGCATAAAGTGCAACTGAGGTAATATAATAATGAGGCCAGGCTTGGAAGATAACTTACTGTCTTCCATGTGTTAAATATTTGAACTTTAATTCTTAAAGCCTCATACCAAAGATTCATTTGTCTAGGGTCCAGACTGGGACAGGAGTCCATATCTGTTTCTGACATACAATTAAAGTGGATATTTTATTTGTGGTTTCTAGAAGGGGGGGAAAAACCCCAGCTTATGTTATCAGATTTATTTCTATATTGCTTTTAAACTCAACCAGTAACTAGTCTCTTGCAGGGGGATGATCAGAAGCAAACGCCAGCGCTAGAGGCTGTTAGCGCCATACTAGAGCCGGCGTTTGCTACCGCCCTTGAGCGCGTGAAACAACGTGCTCAAGGGCTCTGAATGCAACTAGCATGCAATTGCATGCTAAATGGAGCTAAATATTCATCCCCAATGATCAGCGACCAGCATGCCAAAGATTGGGTCACTGTCCGCAGCAAACCCTATGCCAGCTCCAAGCTGGTGTTAGGATTTGCAGATCTTTGGGGAGGAATGGTGAGCCCTGTCCAGCATGCAGTTGCATGCTGGCAGGCCCCCATTCCCCCTAACAAAGCAAACCTGCCAGCGACAGGGGGCTGGAGGTCCGGTGGATGATCCCCCCCCCCCCCCAGGTTCAGGGAAGGCTGGAGATCCGGTGGGTCTCCAGCCCTCCCCCTAACTCCACTCAACATGTCCAAACAGTCCCTGGTGGCCCAGTGGATGACCAACCCCCCCACCCCCAGCAACAGGGGGGGCTGGAGGACCATTGGACCACCGGTCCTCACCCTAGGTTCAGGGAGGGCTGGAGATCCGGTGGGTCTCCAGCCCCCCCAATCCCCCAGAAAAGGGTCCCTGGTGGTCCAGTGATCAATCCACCCCACCTCCCTACCCCCTACCTTGTGGGTTGGAGGAGGGAGGTAGCCTGCCTGCCTCCCTCCTCGTCCTTCGACGCCACAAAATGGCGGCGCCCTGCCCTGTATATCCTGGGATGCGCTGGGCGGGGCTACACACCAAGCGCATCCCAGGATACACAGGGCTGGGCGCTGCCATTTTGCGGCGTCGAAGGAAGAAGAGGGAGGCAGGCTACTTGCCTCCTCCAACCCACAAGGTAGGGGGTAGGGAGGTGGGGCGGATTGATCACTGGACCACCAGGGACCCTTTTCTGGGGGATTGGGGGGGCTGAGACCCACCGGATCTCCATCCCTCCCTGAACCTAAGGGGGGGATCGTCAGGGGGTGGGGACCAGCGGTCCAGCGGGCCTCTAGTCCCCCTGTCATTGGGGGGGGGGGGGTTGTTCACCCACTGGGCCACCAGGGACTGTTTGGACATGTTGAGTGGAGTTAGGGGGTCTGGAGACCCACCGGATCTCCAGCCCTCCCTGAACCTGGGGGGGGGGGGGATCGTCAGGGGGACTGGAGGTCTACCGGACCTCCAGCACCCGTTGCTCAGGGCAGGGGTAGTTGGGGCCTGGTGCTCCCGTGGACCTCCAGCCCCTGTGTTTGACAGGTTTGGGCTTTTGACAGCCCAGACCTGTCAAACAAGTGCGGGAGGATTATGCTGAGCTAATGCTCAGACACCATTCTCCCGCACTTCTACCCCATGATCAGAGTTAATTGCGTGCTTAAATTTGCATGCAATTATCTCTGATCATCGATGCGGTAAAGCCCCGTGCCGTTCCAGCGCTATTTTTGGAGCGCTGTTTGGAACAGTGCGGGGTTTTGATCATCCGTCTATTGGAGCAAAACTTTATTCCCAGTTGATTATGGAGCTCATAAAATAAAAAAAAGTCCCTCCCTCCTTTCCCAGGGATTAGCTAGTAGTTTTTAATCCACCTCTGTTGTTAGCCTTGCATATTGGGGCATCAACACACATTTTAGTTATTGGGCTAGATGGACCATTTGTCTAACTCAATATTACTACTACTACTATAAATCACTTCTATAGCGCTACCAGTCGTACGCAGCGCTTTACAATTGAACATGAAGAAGACAGTCCCTGCTCAAAAGAGCTTACAATCTAAATCAGGACAAACAGACAGGACCAAAAAGGATAAGGGAAGGACAGACAGAAGGATACATAAGGATAAGATAAAAGTTACAAATCAGGAGTTGAAAGCAGCATCAAACAGGTAGGCCTTTAATCCGGATTTGAAGGCAGCCAGGGATGGAGCTAGGCGTAATGGCTCAGGAAGCCTATTCCAGGCATAAGGTGCAACGAGATAGAAGGAACGGAGTCTGGAGTTAACGATGGAGGAGAAGGGTGCAATTAGGAGAGATTTGCCTAGTGAACGGAGTTCTAGGGAAGGAGTGTAGGGAGAGATGAGGGTGGGAGAGGTAGTGAGGGGCTGCAGAATGAATGCACTTATAGGTCAACAAGAGGAGCTTGAATTGTATACAGAAACGGATAGGGAGCCAGTGAAGTGATTTCAGGAGAGGGCTGATATGGGCATAACGACTTTGGCGAAATATTAGTCGTATGGCAGAGTTTTGAACAGATTGAAGAGGAGAGAGATGGCTGAGTGGAAGACCTGAGAGAAGCAAGTTGCAGTAGTCTAAGCGAGAGGTGATGAGAGTGTGGATGAAGGTTCTGGTAGCATGTTCAGAAAGGAAAGGGCAAATTCTGGCGATGTTATAAAGGAAGAAACGTCAGGTTTTAGCAATCCATTGAATACGGGCAGAGAAGGAGAGGGAGGAGTCGAAGATGACCCCAAGGTTGCGAGCAGACGACACAGGAAGAATGAGCGTGTTGTTGACAGAAATAGAGAATGGGGGAAGGGGAGAGGTTGGTTTAGGGGCTATTCTAATCTTTTTAACATTTTATATTCCCTAATCTGCATTCTCCAGACATGCTTAAAATTCTCATGTATTGAATCATTCCAGGCCCTTTCCATTTTTCAATGTTTTGTCATCTTGTCTAACAGGATAAGTGTAGAAAAAGGGGAGACTGCTTCCAAAGTCACAGGCAGATGATCAAAAGCCCCGCAGTGTTCCAAACAGCACTGTAAAATAGCGCTGGAACAGCACGGGGTACTATTAGACTGCCTCCCGGTATGACTGCTCACCGCTCAGTACACACTCCTTCCAATGCTGCCAGTTCTCCCACAACACTTATTTTAAAGCATGTATTTATAAGCACGTAAGTGTAGCAATACTGGGACAGACCGAAGATCCATCAAGCCCAGCATCCTGTTTTCAACAGTG
Source organism: Microcaecilia unicolor (assembly GCF_901765095.1). Classification (NCBI taxonomy): domain Eukaryota; kingdom Metazoa; phylum Chordata; class Amphibia; order Gymnophiona; family Siphonopidae; genus Microcaecilia; species Microcaecilia unicolor. The sequence continues at coordinate 101,806,927 of NC_044032.1, read as the reverse complement.
GCCAATCCAGGTTACAAGTACCTGACAAGATCCCAAAAGAGTACAATACATTATGTTGCTTATCCTAGAAATCAGCAGTGGATTTTCCCCAAGTCAATCTTAATAATGGTTTATGGACCTTTCTCTTAGGAAATTATCCAAACCTTTTTTAAATCCCACTAAGCTAACTGTTTTTACTACATTCTCTGGCAACGAATTCCAGAGTTTAATTACATGTTGAGTGAAGAAATATTTTCTCCAATTTTGTTTTAAATTTACTACTTTGAATTCCCTCATCACATCACATCACATCACATCACTGATATTCGTTTTTGACATGTTTCTTAGTCCATTGGAATCGGTTATCTTGGGGCCTCTTCCACAAAGCCACTCTACCAATTCTCGGTGCGGCAAATGAGAATGAGCCCATAGGGTGGGCTTCCTCTCATCTGTCGCGTGTGCAGGGCTGGTTTTAGACATGCTGGGGCCTAGGGCAGAAATAGATGGGGCCTCTCCCCCCATTCTCCCTCCCCACCCACCATTATTGCCACACACAACAACTTTACCTGATTTCTTCACTCATGTAACAACAAATACAGAACCAAGGGATCAGAAACTAGAAATATGAACACCAAAATTGAACTAGGAATCCCAAGAAGTTAAACTTGGCAAGAGCTGCACACTAAAGAAATAAAAAGAGAAATGCACTTCCTTTTGTATTGAAGACAATTGGTGGCATAGCCACGGAGGACATCCCCAAACCCAAAATTAACCATCACCCTTGCTGTAGCTGGCAGGGATCCCTAAACTGTGCCAGCTGGCAGCCAGAGCTCTCCAAGCTCTGTGGCTGTGTCCTCAAGCTGCTGCTGCCACGGCTGTTTGACACATATAGATCTTTACTGCCCGGTTACCACGTGAGACCTTACCACTACTGGGTCAATGGCTTTCAGTAAGGTCTCAGACCCAAAATGGATGTGCGGCAATTTTCATTTTGCTGCACGTCCATTTTCTGCAAAAATTTTAGGTGTGCTGAAAAATTCAAAACACGTGTCTACACTACCGCAGGTCATTTTTCAGTGCACCTTAGTAAAAGGACCCCTTAATCCTTCACGTAAAGCGCTGCCCATACAAGCAATTTTTAAAAACCTATGCATGCCATTGAGCCGAGGTAAAATGGGGTCTACATGTGTAAATTTGTCTCACCCACCCTTTGTCCAAAACATGCCCCTTTGAAACCTGTGTTGTTTTAATCTGTACATAGCAGCTTTTTGAAACCGGTGTTTTCAGGTATGTGTTAAATACACATGCAAATGCTGCTATTTATACATAGCTGTGCTTCTAAAATAATGGCCTTACTATAACCAATCTATGACTGACTGCTAAAGTTAGACCCAATATAAAACATACACTATGTAAAAACAAACACACCAGTTTACAGGTAAATTGCCAAGTTTATAATTAAGACTGCAAAAGAAAGTGTAAACTACAGAAACATCTAAAAGGCAGATGGCTCCATAGTAAAAGGCCATACAAGAAAAAAAATGCGCTAGACACTCATTCTCTTAATCTCCTGGAGGAGTAACCTAACAGCAGGCTGAGAACCAGGTAAACTCAGTTCAAATCCCACTGTGGCTCCTTGTGATCTTGAGAAATTCATTTAATCCGCCATTGCCTGAGATACACACTTAAGTAGGCACAATTCTGTAAGTGGGTGACTCATTTTAGGTCCCTAATCTATAATGCCATATGGGCAGTCAGATTTCATTAAAGAATACTAGCGTAACCCACAGGGGAGAGTCCTGTCCTCACTCAAGATTCCTCTGGATTAGAATATTTAGAAAAGAATATTGGATACTCAGGCACAGGCAGCTCCTTGTGACTCTGGGCAAGTCACTTAACCCTCCATTGCCCCAGGTACAAATAAGTACCTGTATACAATATGTAAGCCGCATTGAGCCTGCCATGAGTGGGAAAGCGTGGGGTACAAATGTAATAAAAATAAATAAATACCACAGGTTGTTTAGTAGACTGTTGCTGGGAGACTTTTCACTTGTCTGTCCTAAAACGTTTAAGACTGTGATCCATAAAAGTGCTAAGAGCTTGTGTATGTTGGGACTCTTGCCTGATTAAACTATATTAAAGGATATTCCATAACCTTTATACCTTTTGTATGGCTCAGTTGGTCAGTCAATCATTACAGGAAGGCTGGTATTTGGAGATGATGGGCCAAGTGATATTAACTTTTCTACTGAAAGACAACCTGGATCATCAGTCCTGTGGTAACTTTCATCTGATTGCAAGCCTTCTGATGTTGACTAAGGTGCTGGGGCAGTTTTATTTATTTATGACAGTTTCTAGACTACATTATCTCATAGGTGGTTTACAATATAAAAACATTAATAAAAATAAAACAAATTCAATACAAAGACAGCAACAGATGCCATTTTGATTCATATGGAGGAACTTATTCAGAGACAGAGGATTAACCCTGATGTAGCTTGGTTGGAGAAACATGACTCATGTTGGTTGCAGGTCTTTCTGTGCAAGTTAAGTGAAAATATTTCACAAAAAAATTGAAAGATTATTAAATATCATATAAGAGAATAAATTTGGAAGTGGGTAAGCCACAGGACTGTGTTCCTATGTGAAACAAGTTACCAATGAGGTCTTGAAGATTCTTTAAATTGTTTACACTGCATTTCCTGAGATTTAAGTGTGGCGATAGTGTTGAGCAGTTATAGCATTGTTTGAGTGGCTCCTGCTTTAAAGAATTTGGAACCTTAATTGGATTTAACATTATTCGTACAGCATAAACAATGTAGCCCATTCCAGTTGCTTACAGAGTTAATTAAAAGCCTGAGCAAACAGATATTTTTTCAAGTATTTACAAAAAGCAAGGTAATTTTTCATCAAGCATAGTTCTTCTGGTAACCCATTCCGCAACTGTGCATCATGAAAATATTAGATCCAAAACTTTTTTATATTGAAGAGCAACTTGCTTGTAAGTGGGGACTGACAACAATAACTTTCCAGCAGACCTCAATGATCGAGTTGGAACATATATTCTAAGTGCAGTAGCAAGAGGAATAGGGTCCTCACCATTAATAGCCCTATAAATGAAATTAAGCACTTTAAACTGGACTCTATACTTAACCAGCAACCAGAGTAGGAAAGTTGTATATAATTTGAGGTTGATAAAATATGGAACCAAAGTATTAGTTGCACAGACTTTGGTCATATCCAACCTGGATTTATTGCAGCATAGTACTACGGGGGTCACAGAACTGCAAATACATAGACTTGCAGAATTGGTTCTGGTGAGTGGTTGGAGAGAACAGTCAATCCCCATTTTGATTGTACTACATGGGTTTCCTTTAAAGGCTAAGATTATGTTTTAAATTTGTACTGTTTGTTTAAATATATTGAATGTACTAGCCCCTTAATATTTAAGTCAGTTTGTGTTGCTTTATATGCCTATATCTCTGTTCAGTTAAGGAGGTTGTCAGAGCAGTTGAAAAAGGCTATTTTAAGCAGAGGACTCTACGAGTGGACTCATTGCCTTATCTTTTAAGATGATATCATCACACAGGAATTTTAGACAGGCCTTGAAAATACGGTTATTCAAAAAAGTATCTGTTATGTGACAATTTCTAATTAAACTCAAAGATGTATTGTAATTGACTGTTTGACATTGTTATCCACCCTTGAACTGGTCATGATCAAGTGGACTATAAATGCTTAATTGAATTAAAATGGCATTTCAGATTTGTTGATCATGGGAGTATTGGGTCCAGCGTTAGGAAAGGAAGACACATTCAGTAGTTTTCCTGGTTCCAAAGCCTTCAGGCAGATTGGGGCAATCCAATACTTGACATTCACTAATTGGTTCCATGTGGTATAAGATTTGCAATTGAAGTCAATATAATTAGTGTTAATTGCAAAAACAAACCCTAAAAAACAACAACAAAAAAGTTTTAGCTCTAAAGGTTGTCTACTTGTAGGCACTAATAGTCATAAAGAGGCTGATGTATTAAGTTGCTAAAGTATACTTTGTGAAGCAGTGTTGTGAAGTGACTTACAAAAATATTCTTGACTGTAGTAAATGTTTGCACAATATTCACTTTACATTGAAAATTTAAATATTCCACATTAATAAGCTGCTTTAAGTTCTTGAAAAGCAGCTCATTTTATGTGACATTGCATAAACAAGCTCATTAAAGTCTTTCCATGCCTATCTTAGCTAAAAAAAAACACCCCAAACCAGAACAAAAAAAGCCAAACAAACCCTACACCTCATTGAGGATTACAGGAGATAGTAATTGAAAGGGTTGCTGAAAGGTATCCTTTCCCTTCTTTATTTGAAAAAAAAAACAATTTTTGACAAAGAAATAAGAATAAGATCAAACAATTCAGTGGTTTCTTATATCAACAAATGAAGAACAAAAGCAGGAATAGACTTCTAGATTTTTGTTCCCCAGTAAAGTACTATGTGTTGAGAAGTAGACCACTAATGCCTTCTTCGTTTGAGCCAGAGTTCTGTGGTAAGCATGTATTCAGGAGAAATGCTGTCAAATCGGGAAGTTTTCAAGATGATGTGCAAAATGAGGGCATGCTGGTAATAGATCTGATAGCAGCCAGGATCAAAAGAAAAATAGAGAAGTTCATGATATAGCAATTTATATCTGCAACCAATTATAGTAGATTTCTTTTCAGTACTATAAAGGTCCCTATTTCTACGTAACTGGAAATGGAGGGGAAAACCTGAAGTTCTCAATTTTCCTCCTGAATAAATGATGCTTACAAAGTGTATTTTAATGCTTAAGCTGTCTGAGGCTGATCTAATTTTTTAACCTAATTTCTAAAAAAAAAAAAAAAAAAAAAAAATTTAATTATTAAGGAATGATTGACAATAAGTGGTTAGATTTGAAGTGGTTAAAGTCCTGACCTCTAAAACTTTTCACTAACTGTTCACACTCTAGAATTTTTGAACATTTTTGCATAGAGGAATGAAAGAGGCAAATGCCCATTTCAAAGGTTGATCATAGATGTTCTAAACTTCCTGCAAGAAGGATTACACAACTATAAATAATGTGTTGATTGCAGTAATTATTTCCATTTGTTATTGTTTAAAACAATGGTGCCCAAACCTGGTCCTGGAGGCACCCTAGCCAGCCAGCCAGTCAGGTGTTTCAGGATACCCACAATGAATATTTATGAGAGAGATTTGCATGCAGGAGAACCCCTGATTCAAGCAGTTAGGGGCCCAATATCCTGGAGCTATGTAGTGACTTGAGATGCAGAATGCTTCTGAAGCTGGTGGTAGTTTTCGCCTCTGGAGATTTTTCCTGGCCTATCTGCAGTGTTGTCATGTACATCTGGAAGGTAGTGATCAGAACAGAAGGTATTGTTCTGAATGTGATTTCTCAACTGTGTTAGTTTAGCTATTTAAAAATATTTATAACTCATACCATCTCCAATTCTGTACTTAAATTTGTTTCTCAAGCTAAGAAATGGAAGGGCCTAGAGAAGAAAGTGGTGAGTGCAGGTCTTGTGAATGGACATATTTTACATAATGACCACCACACTCGAGGCATGCAATATAAATGGGAATATCTAGAATATTCTACATGGCCTAAAAAAAAAATCTGTGTGTATTCAGTTTTCCTAAAGTGAAATTGTTGTTCCCTGAGGAGTTTAAGCAGTATTTGGCAGGGGTTCCGAAAATCCTTTAGTTTCTATAATGCACTGTTTCCCCAAATCATATAGGGATGTTAATCCAGAAGAGGAGAATGGACCAATGGTCTCTGTTTTAGCTTCTATATATATTTCTCAAGATAAGATCAGCTTGTGTGTGTTAAAAAGGCTAAATGTTAGTATCAGTTAATCTGTGTAACACCTGGGTATCTTTTACTACAGGATGGGTCTATTGGGGGTGGGGGCAGAACTTGGCCTGGGCCTTGCACAGAAAAGGGACCTTCATTTGGAAACCACAATTATTTGTTAATCTGGACAAAAATTAAATTGGCTAATGGATTTTTCCATAGTTATAAACAAGTTTGCACACTTCTACAGTTACAAGTATGCCTAAACTATATTCTGATTTCTAGGTCTCTTAGGCCTCCAGGTGTGCACTGGCCTGGGCCTCTGATTTCTAAAAGGCCCCAACTGCAGAACCCAGAGTACAATGTGGGCAAGAGGTATTTCACTTTCCTACTTCTGGTGATGTATGGGAATAGGTCAGGGGGGAAGGAAGGCATTAAATTCCAGAGCCCTACTTTTGTGATTTCTGCATGGTAGTCGTTCACACAGGGTTTGGACATTTCATTCTGTAAAAACATAACTATCAAAAACAGTTCGCTGATGTAGATAATCGAGCAAGAGAGATATAAAGTGGAACAATTTTTAGGTGGTATTCTATTTGGTGCAGCTGCAGATTCATCTTTTAATCTTCAGTCTTGTTGAGCCCTCATGTCATAGTCTCTAAGCCTCTGGTAACCTGTGAAGACAGCTTGGACAAAAATATTTTCCAAACTTTGTGTAAATTCTTTATTGACGAGGAAAAGGGAAAAAAAAGTCTCAAACTACATGCTGTCAAATGATACAAATTGATAAGACTCAATACAAGCATAATATACACAAAGAAAAGCATTCTTCGCTATACTTCTAGTTTTTTTGTTTTCCTCCCCCCAAATATTCTCCAAACTTTAATGTTGGACTCTTCATTCCTTTACTTTGGTACTCTAGTCTCATGAAGCCACTAGGGAATCTATGTGGACAGATTCCTCCCCTACCCCACACCCCATACACTTCTTTCACAGTAAGCTCCTTGAGCCACAAGAGGGGCATTTTCAAAAAGATGTTCAAGTAAGAATAGTAACATCCAAATCAGAACATTTCAAACGGATGTCTGTCTCGCAAGTATTTTTGAACAGGAAATACATCAAGATTTCCTATCCAAAAATACATGAGATGGACATCTGTATGCTGGAAACATCCATTTTACAAACTGAAACATTCTAATTATGAATGGAAGGGGAAAACAAGTGACATGGAGTCTGTATGGAAGCATTCTTTGAAAATGGCCACACACAGACATCCATGCAGAGCAGAGGGGCAGCCTAGTGGTTAGTGCAGTGGACTGTGAACCAACAGTTTAGCATTTGTTTTGTAATTGTGAGCCCTCCAGGAACAGCAACATACCTACTATACCAGAACGTATACCACTTCTATAACCTTTAGGCTTACAGGTGGCATATGTATTTAGGTACAGTAAGCATTTTCTATTTCCGGAGGGCTGCTAAATACCAAAAAACAAAAGAGAGCTGAAGTCTAATTTGAACTTGGGTCCTTTGGTTTATAGTCCCTTATACTAAACACTAGGCTACTCCTCAGGCTTGCTTCCTGCTTTAAGAATGCGTATAATACCTGAAGCTGTCGTAGAGCCTAGTACCCCCTTTTGGTTCCTCTTTAAGGGGAGAGGGAGGGGGACAGCAGCCACTGGGGGATTAAGGAGGAGTCATCCCTTAATTGCATCAGTGACCAGCTGCTTAAGGGCACCTTTTTATACCCTGAACATGCCTGAAACAGACTTGAGTAGGGTCATCATTCTTTTTAGACATGGATGTTTCTTCCCTTTGGTGAAAGCTCTTGGACATCCAGATTTCATGTCCGCCCTAATCCTGCTCAGAACATACCCACAATACTACCCCTTGCTATTTCAATATACTGCACTGTTGGGTGTCTCTTTTTTGCCTTTGAAAAATCGATACCTGGAATTTTCAAGCACATGGACATTCATTTCGGGCTTTTGAGACATCAGTATGTTTTGAAAATAAACACCAAAGTGAATGTGGGAACAAAAAAAAATCATACTCCTCTTCAATCCTTTAATACTTTGGCTCTTGAGACCCTCTCCTGGAAATTCAGGTACTCAAAACTCCAAAGGTATCTTCATTTGAACTGTAAGCCTCTTGACCCAAGGACCACACTTCAGAGTTCAACTGCAGATTCCACAGGTTTAGTTAGCTGATATGGATGAGGGGAAGAGTCAAACCTTTTCTCCTTTGTCTGTGAACATCTTGATACCAAACTCCAAGAAGCAGTGGCATAGCTAAACTCCCAATTTTGGATCGGCCTGCTCCCAAAGTTGGTTGGTAAGTGAACCCCCCCCCCCTCCATCTCTTCCCTCTGCCTGGCAGGCAATATGGTATCTCTCAACCCCCCCCCCCCCTCGATATATCTTTTAAACAGTTCAGTTCATCTACATGTTGCTGCATGAAGGCGCCCCATATAAGAGGTTTGGGCAGGCTAAGCCTCCCCAGCCCCAACTGCAGCCTTTCCTGCACTTTAGAAAACTGCCTTCACATATTGATGCTCTTACATTGCTCCTCTAGCCTGCCACTTCCTTACAGCATCTTTTGTTTCCCTTTCTCCTGATTCCACTTCTACCAGGTCTGTGCTATATATTGTGGGGTGAAGACACATGGGACCACGGCTCCCTGTGCCGCCAGATTCCTCTGCTGATCCTGGAAGTTTACATCAGAGGAGATGGGTCCAGCAAAGGAAGCAGTAGCAGTGTAGGGAGAGCTGTGGTCCCATGGGTCGTCACTGTGCATTAACTAGCACAGACCCGGTAGAGGTGGAAATGGGAGGAAGGGAAACAAAAGGTGCTGTAAGGAGGTGGCAGGATAGAAAAAGCAGTAGCGGGACAGGAAGAGCCGTGGTCCTGTGCATCTTCACTCCGCATCAACTAGCTTGGACCCTGCAGAAGTGGAATCAGGAGGGGGGCCAAAAAGGTGCTGCATTGTGGTGGGGGTTAGGAGAGAGAGAGAGAGACAAAAGAGGGATAGTTGGGAAATGCTAGCTCATGGTTGGGGAGGAGAGAAATTGCGAGGAGAGAGAGAGACAGAAAGAAAACAGGGGCAGTGCTAGCTGTGGTGAGCTAGAAATGGGGCAATACTAGATAGGAGGGGGCAGAGAGGCAGAAGCAAAGCTTGATGAAATGAAGACATTGAGAAACAGCAGAGAGGGAAAATACTGCATGGGGGTAGTTGGAGCTCTAGAGGGGCAATTGTGGATGGGGGAAGTTAGAAAGAGACCAGGAGATGCTGGATAATAGGGAGAGAGACAGAGGAGATGTGGGATGGTAGTGGATAGAGGGAGAGACAGTGAAGATACTGGATGGCAGGTGGCAGTGAATGATGGAGAGACAATGCTAGATGGCAGAGGGGAGATAGAGATGGAAGACTGATGAATAAGAGGAAAAAGATTGAATGAAATTTGGAAAGAGACAGAAAAATGGAATAAAGCTGAAAGGGACAGATGTAGTTGGATGTGGAGGAAGGAAGTGAGAAGATGAAGAAAGACAGAAAGAATTACAAATGGACAGGAGACCCTTAGAAACAGTTAAACGAAGACAGAAAAACAGCAACCAGATACTGGAACCATACAAAAAAATTAAATGGCCAGACAGCAAAGGTAGAAAAAGAGTTTTAATTTAAGATGCAGTAATGTGGTAGCCATGTTAGTCCACTTTTAAAAGTTAATAAATAAAGGGGAAAAAAAAAGAAAATAAGGTGATACCTTTTTAAACTAGATTTTGGAGGCCAAAACCACCTTCTTCAGGTCAGGGCAGTATACTACTGTTGTAGTATGTTTGTCCTGACTTAAGGAGGTTTTGGCTTTCAAAGGTAGTCAACCAATACCTTGGTTCAACGAAGAACTGAAAATACTAAAAACACAAGTTAGGAGACTTGAACGAGCATGGAAAAAAATGAAAGATGAATACGCACTGAACGCATGGAAACAAATGCAAAGAAAATACAAATATACAATAAGACAAACCAAAAGAGCATACTACAAAACCAAAATAGGGCTAGACTACAAAGACGCACATAAACTGTACCAACTCGTGAATAAATTACTAGACACCACACCGGTTACCACAACCAACACAGACACCCCATCAGCAGACAACCTTGCCAAATACTTTAATGAGAAAATTATAAAACTGCGATCCACGCTACCACTCAATACCACTGATCACAAAAAATTCATGGACTGCCTAGGCCCAACTGCCGATGAATACCCAGCAGACCGAACTTGGACAAACTTTGATTTTCTAACCGATGAAACCATCACTCAAGCAATCAACAAATGCGCCAAATCCCACTGTAAACTAGATATATGTCCCCACAACCTAATAAAATTCGCCCCCCCCAACGCTTCATAACAGACCTCACGTCACACCTGAATTACATGCTACAACATGGTCTTTTCCCCAAGGACAAAGGAAATATACTACTCACCCCTATACCCAAAAATTTAAAGAAAAAAATCAAATGACACAACCAACTATCGCCCAGTAGCATCAATCCCTCTGGTAGTCAAACTAATGGAAAGTATGGTAACCAAACAATTTACCGATTACTTAAATTCACAATACTACATGAATAACAATCAGTATTTCGTTTCAACCACAGCACCGAAACAGTACTAACCACTCTCCTAACCAAATTCAAACAAACAATTGCAACCGGAAATAACGTGCTTCTCCTACAATTTGACATGTCCAGCGCGTTCGACATGGTCAGCCACCAAATACTATTGAACGTCCTAGAGTACTTCGGGATAGGAGGAAACATACTAAGATGGTTTAATGGATTCCTAACCACAAGAACATATCAAGTGATATCAAATTCAAAGACGTCATCACCATGGAAACCAGAATGCAGAGTACCACAAGGATCACCACTCTCACCAACCCTTTTTAACTTAATTATGACACCACTAGCTAAATCGCTATCCAACCAAGGACTTAACTCATACATCTATGCAGACGATGTCACTATCTACATCTCGTTCAAACAGGATCTAACTGAAATCACAAATGAAATCAAACAAAGCCTCCAAATAATGAATTCATGGGCGGATGCATTCCAATTAAAGTTAAACGCAGAAAAGACACAATGTCTCATTCTCTCCTCACAATATAACATGAACAAACCCACCACCATAAACACCCCAGACTATACCCTTCCTATTTCAGACAGTCTGAAAATTCTTGGAGTTAGAATTGACTGAAATCTTGCACTCGAAAGCCATGCGAAAAACAGAGCTAAGAAAATGTTCCACTCAATGTGGACACTCAAAAAGAATAAAACCTTTTTTCCCAAGAGATATATTCCGAAGCCTGGTACAATCAATGGTGCTAAGCCACCTAGATTACTGCAACGCCATCTATGCCAGATGCAAAGAACAAATCATTAAGAAACTCCAAACCGCCCAAAATACAGCAGCCAGACTCCTATTTGGAAAAAGGAAATACGAAAGCACCAAACCCCTAAGAGAAAAACTACATTGGCTCCCGCTAAAAGAACGAATTGCGTACAAAGTTTGCACCCTGGTCCACAAAATTGTTCACGGTGAAGCCCCGATCTATATGTCTGACCTCATAGACCTACCAGCCAGGAACACAAAAAGAACAGTGCACACTTTCCTGAATCTCCACTACCCCAGCTGTAAAGGACTTAAATATAAATCCACATACGCATCCAGCTTCTCCTACATATGCATGCAACTATGGAACGCACTACCGAAACCCATAAAAACAATGTACGACCTAACAGTCTTCCGAAAACTACTGAAAACTGACCTATTCAAGAAGGCATACCACGACAATTCATCTTAAATACTAGACAACTAGACTTTACATGAATTAGACAAAACCGAATTCCCTACACTTGACTGACAACCTTTCTGCTACTAATGAAAGTTACGCAATATGCACTACCACTTTATTTCTCAATTCTGAATTGAACTTTTTATAGATGACTATCTAACTTATGTTATAAGTTCTTCTATCACTCAGGAACCTCTATGCAATACCATATTGTATTATACTTTACCATGTATGCGCCTTAATGTAATACCATTTGTAATTCTCTACCCGGAAATGGCGATCACCATTACGGCATAATGTAAGCCACATTGAGCCTGCAAATTGGTGGGGAAATGTGGGATACAAATGCTACAAATAAACAATGTAATAAGTTAGACCAATATAAAAGTATCACCTTATTTTTTATGTAATAATTGGAATATGTTTACATTTGCTATCTTTATATTTTGCATAGTACAGAAAACTGTGTCACTGTTTCTATTTCTCTAATGTTGCAATGTATGCACTATGCAGAGTCTGCCTTCTAGGGGGTTCAGTTTAATTTTTGTTTACATATTTCTGTTTTAGTTTGTGGTAATTTATTCTATACTTGATGAGGGTCTACCTGTGTTCATGTGTGAAAAGGAATGGGTTTTCTGATAGCACTGAATATGCAGGATCAATTTTTACTAATCTAGCTTGTTTAGTTTTCCAGTAGGTGTACTGATGTTCTAGTACCCACTGCAATGTTAACTGTGCTGCCTTTTTTGAGGAAGGCCCTTGTTGTGTGGCCAATGGAAGTTAATACTGTTATGGTAGAATTTCTTTATAGGTCCTGAATGATTTTGTAGGTTTTTGTATTACTGCACAGTATGCATGGTACTGGATTTTGGATTTGGATTTAGCTTATGCCTCTTTCAGTTGTAGCTGAATGTGTGTAATATTCATGTACAGTAGTATTTTCCTATTCTGAAGGGCTTACAATCTGTTTGTATTTCATGCAATGGAAGGTTAAGTGACATCCAAGATATCAAGGTGTGGTAGTGGAATTTGAACCCTGGCTCCGTAGCTTTCAGACTTCTGCTCTAAGTGTTAGTTACAGCTAATACATATAAAATATTCCAAACATGTTTGGTAACTCATCAATAAATTAAGGCCAGCATATTTATCAACCTACCAACCCCCCCCAAACAAATCCCTCCTGATAGGCAAATCATTTTATAGTTGCCATTAACGGCAAGATTACTGTTGGTGTTGCAGAACATATTTGATCACATGACCAACAGGCAGATGCTGGGCTAGAGGGCTAGGACTGACTGGGAGCCAAGTGTTAAGTACTTCCATATATTTCTACAATAGTGCAAATATTATTCTGTTTAATATGTTGTATTATGTTTGTGCATTATTTTGATTTTTTGGGGGGGCTGTATTCAGCATTTATATTACCATCAGTAACAGAGTGTACTGGGGAGACGGCTGATACAGCTGCAACAGTCACAAAATGAAGGACTCCTTCTTTACTGTGTTCAAAAGTATTGCATCTTTCTTTTACTGCTGACGTAGGTGTTGCCCCCCCCCCCCTACTCAAAGGGTTTAACTTGCTCTGTTTTGTCCCACTCTGCCATATACCTCACTTTAGCTCCACCCCATAGCCTCACCTTAGCCCCACCCATATTAGCCTCCTCTAATAGCTGCGCCAGCAACCGCATATGCTGCTGCGCCAGTCCACAGCCTTCCCCATGCTGTTTCTGGAAAAAGTGAATCCATGTCAGAGAGAAGGCTCTGGGGCCACTGCAGCAGAATGTACGAGTTGCCGCTCGCTGCCAGCGAAGTGTTTAAAAGGTATATAGGAAGGAGGGGGTTTGAGAGATGGCGGGATCGACTGTGGGGGAGGGGAGGAAGAATGCCAGGAGTCTTTACTTGGCAGGGCTTGGGGATCCCTACCAGCCACATCACATGTGTGCTGTTGTTGAGTGGGTTTGTGACCACTCGTGACTATGCCACAACCCAGACATTAAGGTGCTCCGCTTTTGAACACCCAATGCTCTGTTAGAGTGGTAGAAAAGATGGGGATAAAACATCTCAGCAGGGGTTTGCATACTGGAAATGATCAGAACTGTAGAATAGCCTTTTCACTAACCAAAATTGTGAACATGAGAAATACAACACAGTCTCGTTCTGTAGCTTTATTTATTTATTTATTTACCACCTTTTTGAAGGAATTCACTCAAGGTGGTGTACAGTAAGAATAGATCAAACATAAGCAGTAGGCAATTAGAGCAATAAAAATATTCAAACAACAATACAAAGTATGGCGTGGTATACTACTTGCAATGACTGCACAATATGTACTAGAACATTATAATTGGTAATGAGGGGTAAGGCAAAGTTGTAACATATAGATGAGTAAGAAAGTAGGAAGAATTAGAAAGTAAGGTGATTGATTTGAAGAAAGTTGCACGTGAGGTCAGAGAGATAGTTAAATATTATCTCAGCTAGGGTAGGAGTGGATAAACATGTCCCGCTGTGGTATATGCAGCCCAAGTCAATCCTTGTGTGTGTGTGAGTGAGACACAGGAAACATGGGTATGCCTGGAACCAACCATGAATAAAGGACAAACAGACTGAATTAGTCTCTTGGGTACCAGCTCAGCAGGGAAACTTTAGTGACAGGTCATAAAATAAGACTGTGATGCTTTTATCCCCAAAAATAAGATTGTTCTTTGATGTGGCATGCTCAGTCCTATTTAGGAGGAAATTATTTCTCTAGATAAGACAGTGAGTATTTGATCTTGTTGCCACCTGTTTCCTGAAATCTCCTTGTAAATATATTGTACAATAAATGTAAAAAAACAAATTCATGTTTAATCCTTCCCATAGTCTTCTTTTTTTTGTTTTGTTTTTTGTTCAGTCCAGACAAACCCTTTAATTGTGGGTTATTTGTGTGTGTGGGGGGGGGGGGGGGGGGGGGGGTACTTGGAATATGATGAGTTGTGCTTGGTATGGGTTTTCTTATTTTATAGTTCTTTGTGTTCTTAGAACATAAGAATAGCCAAACTGAGTCAGACCAATGGTCCATTTAGCCCATTAGCCCAGTATCCTGCTTCCAACAGCAGCCAATCAAGGTCATAAGTACCTGGCAGAAAACCAATTAGTAGCAACATTCCATACTACCAATCCCGGGGCAAGCAGTTGCTTCCCCCATGTCTATTTCAATAACAGACTATGGACTTTTCCTCCAGGATTTTGCCCAAATCGTTTCTTAAACCCAGATAAGCTAACCACTGTTACCGCATCGTCCGGCAACAAGTTCCAGAGGTTAACTATTCTTTGAGTGAAAAACTTTTTAAAATAAAAGAAAATATTATTTCGATGTAATTTCATTGAGTGTCTCCTGGTCTTTGTACTTTTTGAAACAGTGAAAAATCGATTAACTTTACCTGTTCTACACTACTCAGGATTTTGTAGACCTCAATCATATCTCCCCTCAGACATCTCTTTACCATAACCTCTTTAGCCTTTCCTCATATGAGGACCTTCCAATTCATTCCAACAAACCTTCCAAACATTTGTCCAGATCACACTATGGACAACCCTACCTCTCTTTTTTTTTTTTTTCTTTCCGACATCCACAACCCAGACACATTTTGATTGCTATTCTTTGAACCGTTTTAAAATTCCGCTATATATATTTTTTTGAGACCAGAATTGCACACAATACTCAAGGTGTGGCCGAACTAATGTGGGCTTCTTTCTTTCCATATTAATAGGCTTTTGCTTAGTTTAGTTTATTGAACAATTATGAATTCCTTTATCAATTTCAGAAGTATTTTGTTTGAAATTCAACAATAATGTGCACAACTTAAAGCGTGCATATTTTTAACACTTTCTCTGAATATACTATCCTTTCTTTTTCTTAGCATTGGCTGCCTATACATAGCTATAGTCAAAGTGTGTTTTGCTGTACAATCCTTTTAACAGGGGAAACACTCTCTGGTCCATGGGAAGGAACAAGGAACCTTGCAGTCTCCTTGAACTCATTTGCACCCCCACCACTATTATGGGAACCTCAGAAATTAATGATATTTAGCACCCTCTTTGCTATTAAAAAAATCATTATCTGTGAAATTATAGATGCTGTATATGACTTGCAGTTCCTTCCACTTATTTGGAACCAGGGCTGGGATAAAACATCCTAAGCCTTCATTTTCAACTACATGGGGATTTTTTTCATGTAAATGCCCCTCATCCAGGGCCAGTCTTAGCAAGTGCGGGGCCCTGTGCAGACCAATTTGGTGGGGCCCCACCCTAGCTCCACCCCATTGATAAGATTATTCCATTTTTAGAAAATTTTTTATTTATGAAATTTCAAATAAAGACAAATGAAGCTAAAATTGTACCACTTGTACAAAAAACTGATTGAAATAATAAGCACAATGCTATCATGAACACCCCCCCCCCCCGAAATTCACTTCAAGTCCACTACAATTAGTAGTTCCAATTCTCATCAGGGGCGTAGCCACGGGTGGGCCTGGGTGGGCCCAGGCCCACCCACTTTCCCTCCAGGCCCACCCATCGACATCTCCACCTTCGTTCCGGTCTCCCGCTGAACTCCACTGCTGCAGCTGCCGCCGCCGCTTCTCTCCTGAGCAGCAGCAGGAACAAAAACAGGCGCTTCGCCGAGCCACCACTTCAGTTCAGCCGGCATAAGAAGATAAAAAAGCGCGGGGCCGCCCACAGCAGCCTTCAGTCATGCGCTGTCGGCTCTGCCTGTCCTCTGCTCCCGGAATGGGAAATTGACGTCACCGGGGGCAGAGGATGGGAGAGCCAAAAGTGCATGACTGAAGGCTGCTGCGGGCGGCTCCGCGCTTGTTTTTCTTCTTGTGTTGACGGCGCTGCTGCTGCTCCTGCTTCAGAGGGCCAGAGTGAGAGAGGAAACGTGGCTGGTAGGGGAAGGGTGTCTGAGAGAGCAGAGGGGAGAGAAAAAAAGAAGAGGACGCTGGAGAGTACAGAGAGAGAGAGCGAGAGATTGGGAGAGAGGGGACATGGAAAAGAGCAGGGGAGAGCCAGAGAGAGAGAAATGGGGAGAGAACATGGAAAAGAGCAGGGGAGAGAAAGAGGGGAGAGAAGGGACATGGAAAAGAGCAGGGGAGAGCCAGAGAAAAAGGGGACATGGAAAAGAGCAGGGGAGAGCCAGAGAGAGATGGGGAGAGAAAGAGGGGACATGGAAAAGAGCAGGAGAGAGACAGGCTGCTGGGGAGAAGGAAGGGGAACAAGGGGGATACCCTGACTGGTCAGATGGAGAGTCAAAGAGGAGAAATGCTGGATGAAAGGAGGGTGAAAGAGGAAAAATGCTAGAAGGAGGGGCAGAAAGAGGGAAGATGCTAGATGGAAGAGGGGTACAGAGAGAGAGAGAGAGATGAGTAGAAAGATGGGGGAGAGAAGGAGGGGACATGGAAAATGGCAGGAGAAAGAGAGAGAAGCTGCTGGAGAGAAACTGGGGGAGACCTTAGCTGGTCAAATGGAGAAATGCTGGATGAAAGGAGGGAGAAAGAAAGAGGGAAAATGCTGGAAGGAGGGAGCAGAAAGAGGGAAGACGCTGGATGGAAGGGTAGGAAGAGAAAGAGGAAAGCCACTGGTAGGATGGGGGGGGGGGGGGAGAGAGAGGACATGCTGAATGGAAAAGGGTAGAGAGATAACTGTCTAGAAGGAAGGGAAGATAGAGGGAGACGATGGATGGATTGGGAGAGGGTAATAGGTGGAAGGATGGAGAGAGAAAGGGGGATGACACTGGATGGAAGGGTAGGAGAGAAAGAGGGAAGGTGCTGGATGGAAGGTTAGGGAGAGAAAGAGGAGACGCTGGATTCAGAGAGAGGGAGAGACACTGAAAGGATAGGGAGAGAAAGGGGAGAGGATAGAGTTAATGAAAGATTGGAGAATAAGAGGAAGGGGCATGAGGAAAATATGAAAAGGGATAGGTAGATGAAGTAAAAAGAGGGAAATTAAAGAATGGATAGTAAGAATTAATTAAATCTGGACAGAGAGTGAGACAGAAAAATAAATTGAAGAAAACAAAGAAAAAGGAGAGAAAAATTACAAATGAACAGGAAACCCTGGCAAGAGAGTTAAGAGAAGACAAAGGAATGCAGAATCTTGACTGGGACCAACACAATTAGAAAAAGTAAATGGCTAGACAACAAAGGTACAGAAAATAATTTTATTTTTAATTTAGGATAAAGCAATGTGGTAGCTGTGTTAATGAAGGCTAATAAATGCAAATAAAATAGAAAATAAGGTGATACCTTCACTGATTTTTAAAAAACTTTTGATTAGTCTTCAGAGACCAGCACTTCCTTCCTCAGGTCAGGAGAGGATGTCCTGACCTGAGGCAGGAGGATTTGGCCTCTGAAAGTTAATTGAAAAGGGTATTAGACTATTAAATAAAATATTTTCTGAAATGGCAGTGGGATTAAGGTGTGTCAGGGGGTGGAGCCAATACAGAGTAGGGCAGGGCTGGGGGTGTGTACTAAAAATTTCCCTCTCAAAAATTGGGACCCCTTGGCAGCTCTGAATGCGCCCAGATCGGATGAAAGTTCCGGAGCGTGGAGCTGCCTGGAATGAATGGCGGCATCCGCTCAGCTGCCAGTCCAGGACTCCAGTCCAGCCCACCACCACCACGTGCACACCATGCAGTGCACGTTTTACAGGAGGGTTGCGGAGCGGAGGTGAGGAGCACGAGCCTGGCCCTGGAAGGTGGTTCTTCATGATCGACATTATTTCGAGGCGAGCCCAGCAGCAATAGGAGCCGGTAATAAAAATTTAAATACTTTTTTTTTCATCATAATTTTTAACATTGTGTGACGTGTGCTGTGTAATTTTTTTTAAATTGAGCTAGCTGGGGCCTGCTGCCTGCCTGGGGCTGGTGGTCACTATTAAAATTTATTGTTGGGGAATTTCTGGATGGGGATGGGCTCCTCATTGCCCTAGGTAATATGGGTGGGCACTATATATATATATATATATATATATATAGTGCCCACCCATATTATATATATATATATAGTGCCCACCCATATTAGCTCTGGGCCCAGCCAAAATATCAGGTCTGGCTACGCCACTGATTCTCATACACGCACCACTTTAGCTAACCTCTTGATCTTTTCCTGTCACTGCCCTTCATAAAACACTGAATTTTGACTTAATCACTGATGGGAGAATAATCACTGATGGGAGAATAATAGACTATTGCAATAGTATTTACCTTTAAAATGGCACAAAAGGGGTTTGAAACTTCCTTCTTCCTTATAAGAAAAGCTATCATCATACCTGGCTTGCCTTTGAATGGCAGTGGCACAAACTTGCTCCAGCTCGAGCTCCACTTGACTGTCTATTTATTTTTAAGTCTCACTCACTTGCACACCGGCTCACCTCTGACCAGGCTCCAGACAGCTTTCCCGCTCAGTGACTCCCGCCCGCCAAACAGGAAATACCTCATCAGAAGGCGGAACATTGAGCGGGAAGTGAAACGCTGGGGTGAACCGTCACTGCAACTCTCTGTCGGGAGCCGGGGCCGTCGCGCTGGCGCTGCAACTGTCTGTCGGGGCCGTCTGTGCAACTGTCGGGGTCCGGGAAGGCGGGAGGCTGCTGATGGCGGGCTCAGCGGAGGGTGGGCACCGTGCCACAATGTGGCGGGAGCGGAGCGACGGCGGCCGAGCAGGATCATGATGCGGTCATCCGAGTGGGGGTCGGCCGGAGTGAGGCAGAGTTGAGGCATGCTGTGTGGGGCCCCCCTAAGCGCGGGGCCCTATGCGGCCGCCTTGGTCGCCTCTGCCTAAGACCGGCCCTGCCCTCATCCCTTCTTGAATTTCTACTCTGGTCATTTCAGTGACCTGTCTTGACTTTAGGTAAGGTTACCAGACATCCCTGATTTTTGGGGATCATCTCTCATTTCAGCCTTGTATCACTGACCATCCTCTCTGGCAACATTCTGTTCCCTATTCTAGTAATGGGGACAGAGATATATTGTTCAGCATTAGTGAACAAAGTTTCTTAGGATCCAGGAGCCAACCCAAAAATCTTGGAGCCAGACTAATAACCAGAACTTGTATTCATTTATGCATATTTATAAATTGCAGATTCATAATGTGCTCAAGATGATGCAAAGCACATTGTTCAAGGAAGGAGCAGATAGGAGGCAACTGCTCTCATCTTCGCCCATCCACGTACAGCCTACTATCTGGCAATGGAAAGAGGCTTTAGGCTATGGTTTGTTGGGCAATGGGAGATAAACCAAAGCTTTAGTTACTAGGGTGCACCCCCCCCACCCACCTACCTCCCAAATCTAAGGCTTAGCCCCTCTCCATTGATCATCTGCCCCCAGCAGCTGCATATTTAACCTCTTCTCACTTCTAGTCCCATATACTCCCAGCAAACATGGCCACTCTTTTTTAGCATGCACCCATCTACCCCAGCAGCAGCCTTGGTTCACATCCTCGTCCACAGCAGTAGCCTCTGTCAAACGCCTATATTTTTCAAGTTTCTATGTAGAGGAGAGAATCAAAGTACCTCATGAAAGAATCCAGAGGAAATTGGAGAGTCATGGGATAGGAGGTAGTGTTCTATTGTGGATTAAAAACTGGTTAAAAGATAGAAAACAGAGAGTAGGGTTAAATGGTCAGTATTCTCAATGGAGAAGGGTAGTTAGTGGGCCTCAGGGGCCTGTGCTGGGACCGCTGCTCTTTAACGTATTTATAAATGACCTAGAAATGGGATTAACTGGTGAGATAATTAAATTTGCTGATGACACAAAGTTATTCAAAGTCGTTAAATTGCGGGAGGATTGTGAAAAATTAGAAGAGGACCTCACGAGACTGGGAGTCTAAATGGCAGATGACATTTAAATCATAATTTTTATTAGTTTTATACATACTTTACAGAAATTATCATACTGCAGAAGTATAATACAGCCCTTAGAAAATAATAATAGAGCAAGTTATCTAAGTAAAATCAAATATTGGCTTCCTTAGACCTCAATAATAGGGGGGCAGGAAATAGTGAAGTTATACAAATTCGTAACATTATAAATGAAAATTTGGTTCCGTCAGTCCCATTATAATTCTAACTCTATCGTTGTTTAGTGTCTAGAAAAGTCTGAAGCTGTTCAGGAATATAATATATATATTTAACTTGATTCAACCTGATGACACATTTGCATGGGTAAGCCAGGAGGAAGGAGCCTCCCAATTCCAACACCTTTGACCTCATAGATAGAAACTTTTTACGTTTTTCTTGTGTGGATTTAGTCACGTCCGGGTAGAGCCAGATCTTTTGGCCTGCAAATTCTCGTTTAGTAGATTTAAAGTAAAGGCGCATAACTGCGTTTAAATCCTGTTGAAATACAAAGGAAATTATCAATGTCCCCCTTTCTGGTGATTCCTCAATTGTTTGCTCCAAAATAGCTGTAACATTTTGTAAATCAATAGAATTTCCTGTCCGAACTTTTTTCATCGTACTTGGTATATAGTAGATTTTATCCAAAGGAGGAAACACTTCTTGGGGAAAATTTAAATTTTCTTTTAAATATCTCTGAAACAAATCCTTTGGAGATTCTCCCAGTATTTTAGGAAAATTCAACATTCGAAGATTCAATCTCCTATTGAAATTCTCTACCTGCTCCAATTTTCTTCTAATTTCCATATTATCTTTTACCACTGCTATTTTAAATTCTTCTGTTTGCTTTGTCTCTGTCTGTAAGGCCTCAATCTTTGAAGTAAAATCTTGTTTTGCCAAATCTAGGGAACCTTTCACTTCCTGGATGTTAAGATTTAAAGTCTTTACCTCATCAGCAGATTGTCTCAAAGTTTGTTCAATTTCCAATAATTTCAGCCAGATCTTGCCCAGGCTCACCTCCGTCTCCTCTGCAGCTGCAGTTCTCTTTACAGAGCTAGGCTCCCCTCTGGGCTCCCCGGGATAGCCCTTTCCGGGCTCCACGAGAAACCCCGACTCGCTCAGAGCAGTTGCAGGGCATGGAGGCGTCGTAGAAGGCGGGGAGAGAGAAATTTCTATTTCCTGCGGGGAGGTCGCTTCACCGACCCCACCCGCTAAGGACTCCGCACCGCTTCTTCGGGACAATGCAGGGAAGAAGCGTTCCAAACCTCCGCTTGCCGGTGTGGACGTCGCGGGGTGAAGGGGAATCCCCCGAGTCGTCCCTTTACGCTTGGTATGCGGCATTAAGAAAGCAGGTATATAATTATATATTCTACAAGCAGGCAAAGGCAGGAGCTCTCCTTCAACACGTCTGCTCACGGCGCCATCTTGACACGCCCCTCGGCAGATGACATTTAATGTGAGCAAGTGCAAAGTGATGAATGTGGGAAAGAGGAACCCGAATTTTAGCTACGTCATGCAAGGTTCCACGTTAGGAGTCACAGACCAAGAAAGGGATCTAGGTGTCGTCGTTGATGATACAATGAAACCTCCTGCTTAGTGTGCTGCTGTGGCTAAGAAAGCAAATCGATTGTTAGGTATTATTAGGAGAGGAATGGAAAACAAAAATGAAGATGTTTTATAATACCTTTGTATCGCTCCATGGTGCGACCGCACCTCAAATATTGTGTTCAATTCTGGTTGCCGCATCTCAAAAAAGATATAGTGTAATTAGAGAAGGGCAACGGAAATGATAAAAGGGATGGGACGACTTCCCTATGAGGAAAGGCTAAAGCGACTAGGGCTTTTCAGCTTGGAGAAAAGGCGGCTAAGGGGAGAGTGGAGTGGAATGGGTAGATGTGAAGTGCCTGATTACGCTTTCCAAAAGTACTAGGACTAGAGGGCATGTGATGAAGCTACAATGTAGTAAATTTAAAATAAATCAGAAAATTTTTCTTCACTCAACATGTAATTAAACTCTGGAATTTGTTGCCAGAGAATGTGGTAAAAGCGGTTAGCTTAGCAGAGTTTTAAAAAGGTTTGGACGGCTTCCTAAAGAAAAAGTCCATAGACCATTATTAAATGGACTTGGGGGAAATCCACTATTTCTGGGATAAGCAGTATAGAATGTTTTGTACTTTTTTTGCGATCTTGCCAGTTATTTGTGACCTGGGTGGGCCACTGTTGGAAACAGGATGCTGGGCTTGATGGACCTTTGGTCTTTCCCAGTATGGCAGTACTTATGTAGGCAGATAAAGACAGTATGGTCTATCCATTCTGCCCATTCATGCCATTTACTCTCCTCTCATAGAGATCCTAGATACTGTTTTCGTCTTCACCACTTCCACTAGGAGGCCATTCCATGAATTCCCCCCTTTTCCATGAAGAAGTATTTCCTCAGGTTACTTCTGAGTCTATCCCCTTTCACCTTCATCCTATGCCTTCTTTTTTTCAAAGCGTCCTTTCAATTGAACAAGACTGGTGCATTTATGCCACATAGGTATTTAAATATCTCCCTTCTCTTGCCTTTTTTCCAAGGAATACATATTGAGATGTTTGTCTGTCTCCATATACTTTATGATGACCACTGACCATTTTAGTAGCCGCCCTTTGGACTGACTCTATCCTGTTCATATGTTTTTGTTTCAATTCTGGAAACCACACTTTAAATCTTCAAAATACTATTTGGAATGTCACCTGAATACATGCTAGACTTGGTTGAGTTATGAACCAGTCATGCAAGTCCAGGAACCAGAGGTTATCTTCTTTATCTACCTAATTGTAAAAATGTATTATATAAACGTTTTGTTGTAAAAGAAAAGAAAACCAACAGCTTCCACAAACTAATCCAAGTAAAACAGTCACAGGAGTGGAAGAGACTGAAGCATCAAGATGATACTGTCTTGTAAAACACATTTTTATTGTCTTGTAAAACACATTTCTATTAAGCAATTCCGCCTTATCTCTATCAGTTTCTACATATTTCTCCCCCTCACCTTTGAGTCTCGCAATGCCACATTTGCACTTTCTCCTATCACTAACCTATCTAAAAAATGTCTTGTTCCCTCAATTTACTGTATTGGCTATTTTTTCTTCCATTTGCATCTTTACTTTCCTGACTGCTCTACTAGCTTCTCTTAGCTTTTCCAGATATTGTTGCTTGCCTGTCTTCCTTTTTCTGTGATCTCTTGTAGTTTATTAAGGGTAACCCCTTTTTTCTTAATTTTTCAGCTATTACTTTTGAGAACCAAAGTGGCCTCCTTTTCATCTTACTTTCATTTGCTTTCCTTACAAAAATTTATTTATTTATTTATTTGTTTGTGGCATTTATACCCCGCTCTTTCCCGCTCAATAGCAGGTTCAGTGTGGCTTATATAGTATGGTACAAAGTATCACAGAGATAATACAGGGATGGAAACAATGTATCAAAGAGATGACATAATTACTTAGATTAGGTTCAGTATGGTACAGTGTATCACAGAAATGATACAAAGTATGGAACAAAGTGTCGCAGGGACGGCATAATTTTATAGAGTGGGATAAGTACATTGAGTTGGACGGTGGTAAGAGATGTGTTGAAGGGATTGGAGTGTGGGTGATATAGTGGAGGGGAGTTGTGTTTGAGAGTTAGGACGGGTCGTAGGCTTGTTTGAAGAGATAAGTCTTCAACAGTTTTCGGAAGGGTAGATGCTCAGTGGTTTTTCAGATGTGTCGAGGTATGGCGTTCCATAAAAAGGGTTGTTGTCCTTATAATAGCTCCTTTCAGTTTTGCCCACTGCTTTCCAACTTCTTCCAGGTGCTCCCAGCCAGGTAGCAATTCCTTGAGTTAATTCTCCATTTGAATAAAGTTAGGTTTTTTTTTTAAGTCTAGAACCTTCACTTTTGAATTTACCTTCTCCACACCATTTGGTGATCACTCGATGCCATATGATCACCTACTATAATAGCGGCAGCCATCAAGACATGCTGCTCTTCCAGCATCGGGACCTTATCTCTAGCAGATCTTGCTTTCTGAGAGTTAACTTCCTGCTTCCACATGGGTGTGGGGCATTATCTCTAGTGGATTCTGCTTTCTATGAGTTATCTTCCTGCTTCCACATGGGTGGGACCTGGCAAAGGGAAGGCCCTGATGCTGTCCAGAGCAGTGTCTTGATGGCTGATGCAGCTGCTGCTGGAAATATAGGCAAGTTTTTTTTTTTTGGGGGGGGGGTGATGGTGAGAGAGCTGCTGGAAGTAAGGAGATGGAGAGAGATGGCAGCTGGAACTGGCGGGGGAGAGAGAAGTACTGCAGGCAGGGACAAAAACCTAGGTGCTAGGTAGTGTGTGTAAATTCTAATTAATGCCAGTTAGTGCTGATAATTGCTTGTTAATATCCAATTATCAGCGCTGATTAGCATGTTAACTAATTAAGTTATGCATATTGTTATGGAATATGCTTCAATTTCTGCATGGAAATCTCACTGTGATATATAGAATCCTGGGGTGAATGGGAATCTGCTGATTCTTTTTATAGTTTGAAAATTTACGATTTGTGATTCATATTGAAGTACATGGCTTATTCCCTACTGAACTGTATGCATGTATAAGCTGACTCAATCTTTGAAACATGCCTCCACAATGTGAAACATAATAATTTTCAAAACCCACAAAAATATATTTTAAATAATGCCCTATACAAGTGGTGCAGGTCTTCTTTCAATAAAAGGAAACATTTCTCAGGTTTTCAAAGGTCAAAAGATTTAGTCTATTTCTCATGCCAAGTACCCTCTGTATACATTGTGAATTTATTTTATTTTTTAAGCAAACACTTATCTAAAGGGGGCAATGCCAAGCCCAGTATAAGAAAAATATCTACTAAGCTATAATTATGAACGCTTCGGTTGAACCAGTATGTTTTGGAAGAACATCTTGTACAGACACATTTCCAATGTATATTTCCACAGCTGATAAGAGTAAAACTCTTAGGTTGAGTGCAAATGTTGAGATTTTTCCACAATGCTGGTGTCTTTACCTTGGCACGAATCCTAGATACAGGTAGCTAGTGCAACTGTGGAGAATCTCTGAGGGGGGGAAAGAGATATTTTGAAGGCAAAGAGTAGGAGGCTTGGGAAGTCGACCTTCTTTGTCCCTTCTTGCAGTAATTGTGATTTATTCTTCTCTATTATCCCAAACATTGGATCTGTATTTGTTTTGAGTTGGTTAGTTTGGTATGGTAATAACATGGGGCTTTCTATTAGTTAGGATTTGCATGTTTTATTCGTAGTACTGATTGGTTTCATTCTCTGTTCTGTGCACCAGGTGGCTGTTGTGTTTTGTACTCTATTCTTTCAGCAGCCAGGCCTCTAGATTATACTTGCATGCAGGCAGAAATACAGGATTAACTGCTGGATTAAAAATTGTGTTAGGTGGTTATTGTACAAGATACTCCATATGCTTATTCACCAAGCATCCAGTGTTAAATGATCTAAGTATAAGCCTTATGTATCTGACAGGTGTACAGTACTTTGGGAAGAGGTGGAGTGGTTCGTTGATCTGGTAGCCAGATCCTGTTCCTGTTCATTTGTTATGACTGTGAATATTTGTGCAATGCACTGCATAGAAGGGGACTGGTAAACCTCAAGGAGCTGTCATTACCTATGTGCGCAATAGCCTTTGTGTCTGAGCCAAATTTTATATGGGTGCATACACTTAATTAGTAGCTTTACTAGCAGAATAAGCTAGTTTTCCAGACTGAGGTACAGTAGTTTTGCTACAAAGCAACGCAGTATCTCAGAAGAATGAAGACACAAAATCTTACAATAATGGATGAGGACTAAACTTAACAGAAGAGAGATGCTGATGGAACAGATAGACCAACAGTGCAGACAACAAGGTACAGGCTTGCAGACTTACTATATTAGATATCATGTTTATGAGCAAGGCATGGCTATTTAGTTGTATATGCAATGCATGACATCCTCATTCAACAATGATTGTACAGCGCAGGCTCCTTTTAAGCTGTCGCCAATATCGAAGGCAGGTTGCCATGGTAACCCACTAAGGTTCCATTGATTTCAATGTTGCTAACCAGGGGTTGTCTTGATAATCTACAATGCCAGAAATTTGCTGCTATTTTTTAACCACCAGCAATGTACATGTTCAATACAAATCATAAAGCTGGTGGTTGGTCCAAACTTCATTGCAAACTCAGCAATTACACCTTGTTTTCCAACTCAATAAACTGAAAATTTGTGTTATTGATAATGCTGGTTTTCAGATGTCCAAAACACGAATAGGGCTTCTAAAATATCACGTCCTAACCTTTTCAAGCCTAAGGCACATGTACATTAACAAAACTATTGTGTGCAAATAAGCTCCATGGAGCAGGTAGTGGGGACATGGCGAGTATTCATATGGCAAAATTTGGGAACAAGAGGCTGGAAGAGCCTTGAGGAAGCTGTGAAGGGGAAGAGGAGGAGGTGCTGTGAGCAGTAACACATAACTCATAAAGTGGCGCCCATTTTCCATGCCCTGCATTCTGAAGTTCTTATACCTAAAACCATATTAATGAAGGTGAAACATACGTGTCTACATAGGTTCAGAAAGGAGCTTCTGCACATGTGAGAAACGGTCTTTTTTTTGTTGTTGTTGTTGCTGTGAGATGGTAAGAGCAGAGTCCAGGTGCTGGTCTGGACTTAAACATCAGGAAAGGTCACTTTTCCACAGCATACCTAATCATGTCTGGAGGCACACCAGCATGCCGTTGTATACTGGCTGAGAAACAGTGCTGTAATGCAACTGTAGTGATCCTTTCAGGACCCTCATTAACCCAGTATGCTCTTAGCTCCAGGACCATAGCAACTTAGTTTAGAGAAGTGGTACATACAATTCTGCTACAGTATCCCCTGCTGAGATGGCTGCAGTGGTTTGGCCTGCCCTTAAGTAAGCTAGAGGCCCCTGGTGCATGATGTAAAGAGTAAGTGTCTCCTCTTTTGTAAAACGGTATCCAAGTTCAAGGCTTAGCCTTTTTGATTAATTTGTGTCTAGTGTGAAGTGTCGCTTGAGTTTAAATTAATATCTTATGTGAAATCACATGTGAAAGTCAAGAGGTTTGGTCCATACCTCTGCCTGACTGCTGAATAAAGGAGTGAACAGAGCTTGATCCATAAGCCAAAGGAAAAAGAGAGAGAGAAGCACCAGTTAAATTACTGGAGAAGGTATTGTGGGTACAAGATTCTTATGTGTAGAGAGTCTATGCAGAAAGAGATCTCGTAGAGGAATGAAAAGCCCTGTGAAATTTCAGTGAGAAGGGACTAGGTTTGCCCAGCATTTGGGAAGCTGCTATCCCAAAAGAACTGGCAAACAAAGGACTTGAACACAGATGGTGGTATTTGATGTGTGACTGTATAGTTGAGGAGTATGTCCAATGCTGGACATAATTCTACAGAATGTGCCCTGAAAATGGCAAGTCAAGAAAAAACAATAAAAATCAGAAGAACAAAACTCCACACTTTGCAACCCATGAAACAGTGGAGGCGACAAAAAAAAAAGTTGGTGGTGCACTGCTTGTTTCTTCAAAGCAACACAACGACTCAAGACAGGCCATGTTTTGGAAGAAGGGCCTGCTTCAAGACTGCTCGCGGACAATGTGTGAAAGTGTGCCAAGGGGCTTGATACGTATTCAGGAGGGAGGGCGTGGGGCGTCTCGAAGTGTATGCGCCCTCCCTCCTGAATACGTATCAAGCCCCTTGGCACACTTTCACACATTGTCCGCGAGGTGTCTTGAGGACACCTGGGGTAGGCCCTTCAGCTGAAACATGGCCCATATTGAGTTGTTGTGTTGCTTTGAAGAAACTTATTAAAGGATATATGTAAGTGCACCATTGACTTTCTTTGTTGTGTCCACTGTTTCTTGCGTTGCGCTGAAAATGGCAAGGACAAATCAAGATAAAAAATATGTTATATTGCAAAACATGCTATGGATTTATCTTACTGGGCAGACTGGATGGATCGTGAAAGTCTTTGTCTGCCATCATCTACAATATTACTATGTTAGTGTTTGTTCCATTATGTCCCAAGGATCAGTCCAGACAAATGGGTTGTGACCATCCACCAGCAGGTGGCGATAGAGAACGCTAATGAGTTGTACATCATAAGCTCCTGCTGTTAGCAACCAAGCCAGTATACTCTATCTCCATCAGGCAGGTTAGCAGCTCTTGTGTGTTATGGTGACTTCTGTTTGGCCTCCTGTCCTGCTTGCAGGTTCAGTTGGGTTTGGGGTTGAGAATATCCTGTGACTCAGGTGTAAACCTAATGGTCAAGGTCCCTCCCTGCTCCCCTATTGCCACTTTTTACATCTTTATCTCACTCTTCCCTTCTTTTTCTCTTGCCTCTCAACCCTCCCCCCAAAACAAATAAATATAAACAGGCACTTTGGTTCTTTATGAGAGTGCTTGTCAGCCACTGTGGTTCTTTGAGAGTTCTTGTGCTGTGGGAAGATTGTGGAGCTTCAGTGCGTTGGAGGTCACGAGATTTGGCTGTTTTCTGTGAGCATATTTATTCTCTGTCTGAGCCTATTAAGTCTTGTCCACGCCACGAGGATAAGCTGTCAGCTACCGGTTCCTGTACGCTTTGCTTTACAGTACATAAGTATTGCCATATTGGAACAGATCGAAGGTCCAACAAGCCCAGCATCCTGTTTCCAACAGTGGCCAGTCCAGGTTACAAGTACCTGGCAAGATCCCAAAACAGTACAATACATTTTATACTGCTAATCCTAGAAATAAGCAGTGGATTTTCCCCAAGTCCATTTTAATAATGGCTTATGGACTTTTCTTTTAGGAAGCTATCCAAACCTTTTTAAAACCCTGCTAAGCTAACCACTTTTACTACATTCTCTGGCAAAGAATTCCAGAGTTTAATTACACATTGAGTGAAGAAATATTTTCTCAGATTTGTTTTAAATTTATTACTTTCTAGCTTCATTGCGTGCCCCCTAGAACACATAAACAAGCAATTTATGTCTACCTGTTCCACTCCACTCATTATTTTATAGGCCTCTGTCATATCTCCCCTCAGCTGTCTTTTCTCCAAGCTGAAGAGCCCTAGCTACTTTAACCTTTCCTCACAGGGAAGTCTTCTAATCTCCTTTATCATTTTTGTTACCCTTCTCTGTATCTTTTCTAATTCCATTATATATTTTTTTGAGATGCGTTGACCAGAATTGAACACAATATTCCAGGTGTTGTTGCACCATAGAACAATACACAGGCATTATAATGTCCTCATTTTTGTTTTCCATTCCTTTCCTAATAATACCTTGTTAGCCGTTGCCATACATTGAGCTTAGGGTTTCAACATATCATCAACGATGACACCTAGATCCCTTTCCTGGTTGGTGACTCCTAATGTGGAACCTTGCATTACATGATTCCTCTTTTCCACATGCATCACTTTGCACTTGCTCACATTAAACATCATCTGCCATTTGGATGCCCAGTCTCGTAAGGTCCTCTTGCAATTTTTCACAATCCTCTCGCGATTTAACAACTTCGAATAACTTTGTGTCATCAGCAAATTTAATTACCTCACTAGTTACTCCCATCCAGTGGCTTAGCCAGACTGCCAATTTTGGGTGGGCCTGAACCCAAAGTGGGTGGGCACAAAATTTTCTCTGTACCCCCCCCCCCCCCAGCAAAATTTAGTCACACTCAGATGCATTTGTCACACAGGGTAAAGTGCTGCTTTTCAGTGCATCCGATTTCAGACAATTTACTAATCCTTTTCAGTGAGCTTTCAGAGGCCAAAACCTCCTGCCTCAGGTCAGTATAATGCTGTTACGGTATCCTCTCCTGACCAAAGGAAGGAAGTATTGGTCTCTGAAACTTTATTAACACCATATTACTTTATCCTAAATTAAAGATAAAATTATTTTCTTTACCTTTGTTGTATGGCCATTTACATTGTCTCATTGTGTCTCTAGATTCTGCTTTCTTTCGTTTAACTCATTTGTCATTTTTCTCTCCTTTTTCTTTGCTTTCTTCAATATTTTTCTGCCTCTCCCTGTGTCTAGATTTAATTCATTCTTACTATCCATTCTTTAATTTCCTTCATCTACTTATGGCTTTTCATCTTTTTCTCACCCTTGTTCTCCCCATGTCCCTTCCTCTTATTCTCCAATCTTTCACTACTCCCCCTTTCCATGCAGCAGCTCTCCTCTTTCTCTCCCCATCCTTCCAGTGTCTCCCCTCTCTCTCCCCATCCTCCAATAGTCTCCCCTCTTTCTTTCTGCATCCTTCCATCCAGTGTCACCTCTTTCTCCCTACCCTTCCATCCAGTGTCTTCCCTCTTTCTCTCCCCATCCTTCTATCCATCTACCCTCTCTCCTGATCCTTCCATCTAATGTCTCTCTCCCTCCTTCTAACCAGTGTCTATCTCTCTACCCTTTTCTGTTCAGTGTCCCTTCTCTCTCCACATCCTTCCAGTCTCTCCCCTTTCTCTCTGCATCCTTCCATCCAGTGTCTCTCTCCCCACCCATCCGTTTTCCCTGTTTCTCTGCCATCCTTCCATCTTCTTCCATCTCTGTACCTCTATCTTCCTCCATGTTTAGTATCTCCTTTTCTCTGTGTCCCTATATTACTCTGTCCATCTTCTCCCCTCTCTTTGTCCCCAGTGCCAATATATTTCTACCCTCTCCGACCCTACCCCATCCAGCTTCTCTCCTTCTCACTCCCTCCTCTTTCCAGCATCTGGTTTGGTTGCTTGATTTCCTGCCTCCCTCCCTCAAGCTGTAGGTTTAATATTCCCTTTTCCTTCATCTCCTTGGTCTGGTATCTCTGTTTCCCTTCCCTCCCTCCTTGTGCTGTACCAGCAGTTCTCTCCCTTCCCTCCAGTTCTCCTCCCATGTCCAGCAGCTCTCTCCCTTCCATCCAGATCCCCTCCTCCTCCTCTTCCTCCCACATCTAACAGCTCTCTCCCTTCCACCCAGATCCCCTCCTCCTCTTCCTTCAGCAGCTCTCTCCCTTCCATTGTCCCCTCCTTCTCTTCCTCCTATATCCAGCAGCTCTTTCCCTTCCCTCCAGTCCCTTCCTCCTCTTCCTCCCTTGTCCAGCAGCTCTCCAACCCCTTCCTCCTCTCCCTTCCATGTCCAGCAGCTCTCTCCCTTCCATCGTCCCCTCCTCCTCTTCCTCCCATGTCCAGGAGCTCTCCCCCTTTCCTCCAGTCCCTTCTTCCTCTTCCTAGCTTGTCCAGCAGCTCTCCAGCCCCTTCCTCCTCTCCCTCCCATGTCCAGCAGCTCTCTCCCTTCCATTCAGTCCCCTCCTCCCCTTCCTTCAGCAGCTCTCTCCCTTCCATCGTCCCCTCCTTCTCTTCCTCCCATGTCCAGCAGCTCTCTCCCTTCCCTCCAGTCCCTTCCTCCTCTTCCTCCCTTGTCCAGCAGCTCTCCAACCCCTTCCTCCTCTCCCTCCCATGTCCAGCAGCTCTCTCCCTTCCATTCAGTCCCCTCCTCCCCTTCCTTCAGCAGCTCTCTCCCTTCCATCGTCCCCTCCTTCTCTTCCTCCCTTGTCCAGCAGCTCTCCAACCCCTTCCTCCTCTCCCTCCCATGTCTAGCAGCTCTCTCCCTTCCCTCCCTCTTCCAGAAGCTCTCCAGCCCCTTCCTCCCACCTCCAGCAGCTCTCTTCCTTCCCAGTTCCCTCTAATCCCCTTCCTCCTACAAGTCTGTCTCTGGCAAAAGTATCCCCCCCCCCCCCCCCCCCCAACCAACAAACCACAAATCCAGCACTTGCCCTCCAGGCCCACCCATCCAAATCCTTCATCGCTGTCGCTGCCTTTTCTCCCGCGGCTTCCGGGAGGCAGCGATCAGCGTTACTTGTCAGTGCCTGCTTTGAAATTGTCCTTCTCTTCTCCCCAGGCTTCGCCCCGTTCTTTTCTTCGCTCGTCGGCAGCGCTACGCTGCGCTGCTATTCAAACAGGCAGCTCCGCTCCTCTCTGCCGCGTCCATCTGGCCCTCTGATGCACTTCCTGTGTAGTAGGGCCGGATGGACGCGGCAGAGAGGAGCGGAGCTGCCTGTTTGAATAGCAGCGCAGCGTAGCGCTGCCGACGAGCGAAGAAAAGAACGGGGCGAAGCCTGGGGAGAAGAGAAGGACAATTTCAAAGCAGGCACTGACAAGTAACGCTGATCGCTGCCTCCCGGAAGCCGCGGGAGAAAAGGCAGCGACAGCGATGAAGGATTTGGATGGGTGGGCCTGGAGGGCAAGTGGGTGGGCCTGGGCCCGTCCAGGCCCACCCGTGGCTACGCCCCTGCTCCCATCTCTAGGTCATTTATAAATATGTTAAAAAGAGCAGGCCCAGCACAAGACCCCTGGGGAACCCCACTATCTACCCTTCTTCATTGAGAATACTGACCATTTAACCCTACTCTGTTTTGTATCTTTTAACCAGTTTTTAGTCCACAATAGAACACTACCTCCTATCCCATGTCTTTCCAATGTCCTCTGGAGTCTTTCATGAGGTACTTTGT
Source organism: Microcaecilia unicolor (assembly GCF_901765095.1). Lineage (NCBI taxonomy): Eukaryota > Metazoa > Chordata > Amphibia > Gymnophiona > Siphonopidae > Microcaecilia > Microcaecilia unicolor. The sequence continues at coordinate 101,773,867 of NC_044032.1, read as the reverse complement.
CAAATGCCTTTTGAAAATCCAGATAGCAACACAATATTGACCAGTTCACCTTTATCCACATACTTGTTCACTCCTTCAAAGAAATGTAGTAGATTGGTGAGGCAAGATTTCCCTTCACTAAATCCATGTTGGTTTTGTCTCAATCCATGCTTTGGAAAATGCTCTGTAATTTTGTTTTTTATAATAGTCTCCTCCATTTTGTCCCACTGATTGGCCACCCTACAATCTTCCAGTATCATGCTTGATTTTAAAGATAAATTACATAATAGTAACAGTAGTTCTGCAAGTTCATTTTTCAATTCTGTCATTACAATGGGATGAATCCAGTCCATGCAATTTGTTAGTCTTCAATTTGTCAAATTGCATCATTACATCTTCCAGATTTATAGAGATTTCATTCAGTTTCTCTGACTCATCAGCTTTGAATACCATTTCTGGCACTGGTATTTCTTCCAAATACGAGGAAGGTATTTTTGAACAGCATCTACACCTGATGTAAATTTTTGATCTTTGCAGCTGCTTTTCTAAGGGTTTTTTTTCCCCCCACCATTCTTATTTTATCATAGTCTCAGTTAAATGCTCATGTACTGGATTTCCTGTGTGTAATTACTCCAAAGCCGATATTAAATCTGATCATATTATCACTGTTATCAAGCGGCCCCAGAACCATTGCCTCCTGCACCAGATCATGCACTCCACTAGAGACTAAGTCCTCTTGTTGGCTTCTGTACCAGCTGCTTCATAAAGCAGTCCTTGATTTCGTCAAGGAATTTTACCTCACTAGCATTTCCTGATGTTAGATTTACCCAGTTAATATCAGGTTAATTGAAATCACCCATTATTTTTGTGTTGTCCAGTTTGGCTTCCCTAATTTCTGATAACATTTCTGCATCTGTTTGTTTATCCTTGCCAGATGGATGGTAGTACACTCCTATCACTATCCTTTTCCCTTTTACAGATGGAATGTCAATCCATAGGGATTACAAAATGTGTGTTGTTGCCTGCAGTATTGTCAATCTATTTGATTCAACGCCCTCCATAACATACAATGCTACTTCTCCACCAATTCTATCCATCCTATCACTACAATGCAATTTGTACCCTGGTATGACAGTGTTCCACTGGTTATCCTCCTTCCATCAGGTCTCAGATATGCCTATTATATCTAATTTTGCATTCAGTGAATTATATTATAACTCTCCCATCTTATTTCTTAGGCTTCGGGCATTCGCATATAGACATTTCAAACTGTTTGCTGTTCCTATTTTCATCTTGCTCAGCAGTTGGCAGTGTTAATTTGCAATCTTGTGTCGACTCTTTCTTTAAAGACACCTGGTCTACTATGGTCTCTATTGCAGCCTCGATATTGGGATACCCTATGTTCCCTGTTTTGGTGATATCTTTGAAAGATATTTCTGTGGACATACTGCTTTTTTCTACTTGGCAGTCAGTACTCTGTCTCTGGGAGTTCAGTCTGGCCCCGCTCCATGAGGCTTCAGCAGCCATTTTGTCAGCGGTTTCCTCACCCACTATCATGTCCCAGGATGTTGGTTTTTCGGGGGTACATAAGTATTGCCTTACTGGGAAAGACCAAAGGTCCATCAAGCCCAGCATCCTGTTTCCAACAGTGGCCAATCCAGGTCACAAATACCCGGCAAGATCCCATAAATGTACAAAACATTTTATACTGCTTATCCCAGAAATTGTGGATTTTCCCCAAGTCCATTTAATAACAGTCTACGGACTTTTCCTTTAGGAAGCCGTCCAAACCTTTTTTAAACTCCGCTAAGCTAACCGCCTTTACCACATTCTCTGGCAACAAATTCCAGAGTTTAATTACACGTTGAGTGAAGAAACATTTTCTCCGATTAATTTTAAATTTACTACATTGTAGCTTCATCGCATGCCCCCTAGTCCTAGTATTTTTGGAAAGCGTGAACAGATGCTTTACATCTGCCCGTTCATCTCCACTCATTATTTATAGACCTCTATCGTATCTCCCCTCAGCCGCCTTTTCTCCAAGCTGAAGAGCCTTAGCCGCTTTAGTCTTTTCTCATAGGGAAGTCGTCCCATCCCCTTTATCATTTTCGTCGCCGTTCTCTGCACCTTTTCTAATTCCACTATATCTTTTTTGAGATACGGCGACCAGAATTGAACACAATATTCGAGGTGCGGTCGCACCATGGAGGGTTTCTACCCTGCTGTTTTCACCTGAATTTTTTTCTTTTATTACATCAGGCTTTTAAAAATTATAGTCAGCTTAAACTGCTTCTCTTTCCCCTTACATTGCTTTTGAGGAGCACCTTCATAAGAAATGAAAACTTTTTTTGTTTCGCAGGATTTGGAGAACGTTCCTCCTCAGGACTCAGAGATCCATCTCAAAACAAAAGCACCAATGTCCACAGATTGTAGATGCTTAACAATATTGTTTGGTCAGTCTGCAGAATCAAATGCAGCTGTTATGTCCCACAGTACCACTAACATCAAATCCCTGATGTTCACATGGTGACATAAAGTGTCAAACAGTGAAACAAGTAAAGTTTCAGTGCCTTCACCTTTCCTGAATCTGCTCTGAAAATCATTCAAACCTCATGCAATTTTTTTTAACATCATAATTGATTTAAAGCACATTTTTCTATTAGTTAACAGTGAAAGATTAGAAACTGGACAGTAAGAGACCACATGGGTCTGGTCTCTCTTTTTTTTTTTTTTCTTCCAATATTGGATGAATCACTGCCTGTTTCCTTGTTACACTATATATAGTGAATCACAAATAAGTAACAGCCATGAGAGGGACTAATGTAGTTTAAGCGCTCTTTTACCAAAGGTTGGTAGGGCTACCGCTGGCTTGGCGCATGGAAAATTGTCCTGGTAAGTTACGGTTTTCCCATATAACACAACCCCACTACACCCTTACTCTGAATGTCTTCTTTCTATAACTGCTTATCTAATTCTTTTTTGTCATTCTTGATCTCGTTGTAACACCAACTGTATTGTTTATCCTGTATGGCAATGCGATAACAGATCTCTGTAAGCCACATTGAGCCTGCAAAGAGGTGGGAAAATGTGGGATACAAGTGCGATAAATAAATAAATATGCCATTTCTGGCAGTAGAAAATATCTTTGTATTTTCTACTGCCAGGGGGTGTGCCAGGCATTAATCAGCACTGCCCGATTACCGCCAGAGCCCTCACAACCTCCTAAGCAGTATAAATTGTTTTGTACATTTTTGGGATCTTGCCGGGTATTTGTGACCTGGATTGGCCACTGTTGGAAACAGGATGCGGGGCTTGATGGACCTTTGGTCTTTCCCAGTACGGCAGTACTTGTGTACATGGCCATTTACTGGCCCTTTAAAATAACAAGGCTGTTTTACCGGCAATGGTAAAAGGTGGCCTCGTCATGTGGCAATTCCACGTGCAGATGCCACTGCAGGCCACCTTTTACCGCCACTTGGTAAAAGAGCCTCTTAGTTTTTAGTAGTGACTGTATTTGATATTGGTGTTCCTTTCCTTACTGTAAATATTTTATGTATGTTTATTAAAAGTTTCTATACTGCTTGGCTTCTGAAGGTCATAGCAGTATAACAATCAATGAAATTGCATAAAACAATATAAGGAAAGAATGACCATAAAAATAGGAAAAACCTACTCATTTTTTCTAAAACAAGGAAAACCAATTATAGGGGCCCTGCGTTAGTGTCCATAGCAGTTTTTGCCGTGCGCTGAGACCCTTTTTACCTCTTGGCCACGTGGGGAGCAACATTTACCGCCAACCACTGAGGTGGCGGGAAGGGCTCCTGTACTAACCTGGTGGTAACCAGCCAGCGTGCAGTACTACACGATTACTCCTGGGTAACCCCTGCGGAAATCTTTTTCCAAAATTTCTGCTAGCGCTGGGAATGTCACTTGCTAGGTGTGGAACTACTGCATACTCTGTTTAGACTTATTTTTTTGGATTTGGTGGTATAGCAAGACTTTTATAAACCATGAGCCATAACCTAAGAAGTAAGCCCAAAACAGGATGCCACAAGATTTTATTTCTAAAGGAGCAGAAGGAATGGGATTTAATTTGATATAGTTTTCTTTATTTTTCTTAGCCACAGGATAGCGCTGTTGCAACATAAATTCATGATGAGCTCCATCTTTCTATTTTTAGCATATGTATACCTGATTAAGTTTCCTTTCATGTATCTCTGTCCATTTTATTTTTATGAGTCACTTGGCTGTCAAAGAAATGCGTGATTGCTTCTTTGAGGTAGTAGAGTTGTACTGCTAGATTAAGTGGTCTGTAGAATATGTCCTTTGATTTGAGGTGTGTGTTTGGATAGCCAGCTGGTCCTTTTTATACCTGAAGCAAACTGAAAACTTAGCAGTAACCTGGCAAAAATACACATTTTATATTTAAATAATTTGTCTTTATTTTTATTTCTTTAAACTGGGTTTATTTTTCAGTTATTTTATTACTTGCTACATTAAGATGCAAATCCAGGAAGAGAGGGTAGAACATTAGATATATCAAATAAACAGCCTAATAATACAAGCAAAAATCAGGAAAATAAACAATATTAATAATATACTGCCTAAACTAATGGTGGATACTGGGGAACTCCAGCATCTCCCTTTGCCCACCAACCTTCTTCCTCATAGACCAGCATCTACCCTTGTCTACCAGCCGCCCCCTCATTGTCCAACATCAGCTTCTCTATCTCTTAATTTTTTTCCCTCTCTTTTCAGGCTTGTGCTGCTGCTCCCTTATCTGGGACCAAAGGCACAAATGGATTCAGTGCCGATGTGGGGTCTTAAATCGCAGGCCCACGCTCGAGCACTGCTGCAGCCTTCTCTCCCTCTGACACACAACTTCCTGTTGGAGGGTAGTGACATGTGCCAGTGCTAGAATGCATGTCTGTGTTTAAAGACCTTGTGCCATGCATACAAAAGGCCACTAACTCGGGGAAACTCCGGCAGGTTAGTCCATTGGCCTCTTACACAGAGCAATTAATAAAAATGAAGAACTCTACTAAATAAAAAAAGAGCTTAATCATTCAGGGGTCCTTTTACTAAGGTGCACTGAAAAATGGCCTGCGGTAGTGTAGGCATGTGTTTTGGGCATGTGCAGATCTGTTTTTCAGTGCGCCTGCAAAAAATGCCAAGTTTTGCCAAAAATGGATGTACTGCAAAATCAAAGTTGGTGCATGTCCATTTTGGGGCTGAGACCTTACCACCAGCCATTGACCTAACGGTAAAGACTCACATGGTAACCGGGCAGTAATGACCTACGCATATCAAATGGCACTTGGTGTGAGTCCTCTGCGTCTGAAAATAAAATTTTTCGGACGTGCGTATTGGACATGTACCACAATGAAATTACTGCAAGAGCCACATGGTAGCTGGGCGGTAACTCCATTTTGGCACACGGGCACGTGTAGACGCTTACGCGGCTTTATAAAAGGGCTTCTCAAAGATTTAAAGGTAATTCTGAGGACCTCGAGGAGGTAAATTGTTTAGCATGGTTTAAGCAGTGAGGAGAGACTCCTGCCCACTTAACCATGCTAGGTGAACTCAACTGATAGTCACTGGCATCTAACTGGACTGGACAGTGCTGTTGAATATCAGCTCATCTCCAGTTGTAAAGAAAAACGGGGAATTTATATCAAATTCTCCCTGGAAACATTTACATATTCAACTATAGTAACCTACCAAAAAATAATAATAATATGTGAATGTGATGTGCTTAGAACCAATATGTAACTCAAATGTGAAAAAAATATCACATCTTCCAGTCACTGTCATCCATCATTGCATATCAGAATTCCTTCTTATGGCTGTTATGTAATCATTATCAATCCAATAACTGGAAAAAAATTACTAAAAGTCTCTAACAAGTTCTCAAATGTAATGACAGCTGTGAAATAGCTGTCCCATGATGTTCATATCTTCCTTCTTCAAAAGGATTAATCCATAACGATATATGCAGGACTGCAAAGCCCATGAAATTCATGCACTGTTTCCCAATCGGATCTAAGTTTCATCACCTAGTAGTGGCTTCTTCAGGGTATAACTAAACACTATTAAAAAGTTTTTAAAAAATCATAATTAAAAAAACTTTATCTCAAAATATTCTTAAGACTTGCAAATTGATGCGCACTTCAGTGTTTCAATATGGCGCCCAGAGGAGTAAGATGCCGAGCCACTGTTTAAGGGTGGCACACAAGCTCAATGATGCTTTTGAAATGAAACCATTCAATATCTTTAATATATTTATAGCTTACCTAGCCAACCACCTAACCACTCTCATAAAATACACATAAAACATCACAAAAAAATCCCATAATAAACAGCCAATGCCACCCCCCCCCCCCAAATCCTGAGAACCCTCTTCTGGTTTTTGAACTGGAACACAGATGAAAGCTGGCACATAGCTAAATGAATAGATTTACACAAACGAGGAGGGCCTTCGACCAGAAAAACACAGTTTTGAAATTCCTCCAAACATACTTGGTGAAATGAATGAACAGCCAGCAAATTCTAATCCTGAGACCACAAAGCTCTACTCAGACAATAAGTTTGCAAACACTGCACCAAAGCTAATGGGGCAACAACCTGACGTGCCTGGAATACCAACAATAGGAGCTTAAATGCAATACGCTGCACCACAGGCAGCCAATGTAGCATATTTAACTGAGGCATAATGTGTACATTTCGACCCATACCTATAAGAACGTGTGCCGTAGAGCTCTGTGCAACCTGCAAAGCCTGCAACGTGGAACAGGAAAGGCCACTCAGCAGAACATTGTAATAATCAAAATGAGGCAGCACATAACTCTGCTGCACAGTACAAAAATTCTCCAAAGAGAAAATATTCTGTAGCTGAGATATCAATCACAACTCGAAAAAAAATAATCGTAACCATCGATGCCACCTGTGGTTTAAAAAAAACAACCTCCATATCTAAAAGTACTCCCAGGCTACGAAGCAAAGTAACCACTGAAACAAAAACAGTCCAAAGTAAACCCAGCAACAGGACACGGCTTACCAATTCAGAAGAGCCATAAAATGTGTCTTTGCCACATGCAGAGATAACTCATTTGTGCACATCCACTGTTGTACTAACCAAAAATAATTCTGCACCAATTGATATACCGCCTTTCTGTGGTATTTTGCAACTACATTCAAAGTGGTTTACATATATACAGGTACTTATTTTGTACCTGGGGCAATGGAGGATTAAGTGGCTTGCCCACAGTCACAAGGAGCTGCAGTGGGAATCAAACCCAGTTCCCCAGGATCAAAGTCCGCTGCACTAACCACTAGGCTACTCCTCCAAATCATCTGCGTAAAGATGATCACTGACTCCCTAGGTCAGCCAGTACTTGACAAACAGGGCGCATAAATAAATACATTGAACAATAATGATGTCAAACGAGAACCTTGTGGCACACGTGATACCACAGGCACCCACTAAGAAACAGAAGTACGCTGAACTACCTGAAAAGAACGGTCCGCCAAAAAAGGCCAAAACACTACCTGCGATACCAAAAGAGTGAAGCTGCTCCAGCAAAAGTGCATGACTAACTAGTGTCAAAGGCAGCCGCAACATCTAACGAAATCAACAAATAACACTTGCCCTGCTCCTTAGGGATCACTGTGTTCCACTCATATATAAATCATTGTTCCTTAATCAATAAAATCAGTGACACTTCCCCCTTTATGATATTGAATGGCAAACAATTCCACATATCTGAGATCCTGTAAATGAGGTTTCATCAAACGCCAATGTTTAACCAGTGGCACCTCCATTCATGCACATCTGATATCGCTTAAATGTTCCTCAGTCCTGATCTTAATCTTATGCATGGTTTGTCCAATATAATAATTTCCACAAGGACACTTTGCACAATACACCACGCTAGATGTATTACAATTCGTACAATATTGTAAATGTCCAGTTACATGCCAGTGAATATTATTGTGTCCAGGAATCAGAACTTGTGCAGTAATCCATACCAATTCACAATAGCTACGTTGTCTACATTCAAAATGACCAACCAGACTAACCTTGTTAGATGGTAACTCAGAGCTCATTAGTTTGTTACCCAAATTGGTACTTCTTCTGTAGGCAAACCTTGGCACTCTACTTAATTGTGGATGATATTGAAGAACTTGCCAATGTTTATATATAATGCTCAGTGGAGAAGGGTAGTTAGTGGGGTCCCGCAGGGGTCTGTGTTGGGACTGCTGCTTTTTAACATATTTATAAATGACCTAGAGATCGGAGTAACTAGTGAGGTAATTAAATTCACCGATGACACTAAATTATTCAGGGTCGTCAAGTCGCAGGAGGAGTGTGAAAAATTACAGGAGGACCTCACGAGATTGGGGGATTGGGCGTGCAAGTGGCAGATGAAGTTCAGTGTTGACAAGTGCAAAGTGATGCATGTGGGTAAGAGGAGCCCGAATTAAAGCTATGTCATGCAAGGTTCCGCGTTAGGAGTTACGGACCTAGAAAGGGATCTGGGAGTCATCGTTGATAAGATGTTAAAAACGTCTGCCCAGTGTGCTGCGGCGGCTAAGACAGCACACACAATGTTGAGTATTATTAGGAAAGGGATGGAAAACAAACACGAGGATGTTATAATGCCGTTGTATTGCTCCATGGTGCGACCGCACCTCAAGTATTGTGTCCAATTCTGGTCACCGCATCTCAAAAAAGATATAAAGGAATTAGAAAAGGTGCAGAGAAGGGCAACGAAAATGATAAAGGGAATGGAACGACTTCCCTATGAGGAAAGGCTGAGAAGGTTAGGGCTCTTCAGCTTGGAGAAAAGGCGGCTGAGGGGTGATATGATAGAAGTCTACAAGATGATGAGCGGAGTAGAGCGGACAGATGTGAAGCGTTTGTTTACACTTTCAAACAACAACAAAACCAGGGGACACAAGATGAAGCTAGAATATGGTAGATTTAAAACAAATAGGAGAAAGTTTTTCTTTACTCAGCGTGCAGTTAGACTCTGGAACTCGTTGCCGGAAAATGTAGTGACAGCAGCTGGCCTTACAGAATTTAAAGGGGGTTTGGACAGATTCCTGAGGGAAAAGTCCATTGAAGATTATTAATTTTTTTTTTTTTTTGTGGGGGGGGTTGCCGCGTTTTTGAAGCTTTGATTGGCCGCTGTCGGAGACAGGATGCTGGGCTTGATGGACCCTTTGGTCTTTTCCCAGTATGGCGGTGCTTATGTACTTATGTACTCTCTAGTTGTCAGAGCAATATGGGGCAGAGCCAGAAGCTATGTGGGCACTGGTGATATTCAGTGCTAGTACCTGCTAGCTAACTAGCTGTGTGGGTATAACACTAAATATTAGCCATGCTTGAATGTCTTAAGGGCACCGCCAGTGCCTGGTGCTGAATATCCGGGTCTGATGGAGCTGAAGGCAGTCAATAAAGAAATGCTGACTGCTGCCAGTTGAATATTGACCCATTAAATTTGGTCCAGTAAAACAGAAGCTAAAAAATACAAAAAAGAGGGAGAAGTTTTAAATAAACAGAACTGGTTTTGTAAGCCTGAGGTCTAAATGTTTTTGAATCCTTCCTTAATTATAACACCCCCTGTTTGGGGCATAGAAATCTGCATAAGTCTGAGTCATTTCTTTGACTTCTGTATTTCACCAGGCCTTTAAATGCATTACATACTTTGTATGATTACCAGCGTTTAGCTGGTTTGGTTTCCTTTCAGAATCTGAGTATGGATTACAGACCACAAAGTTTAATGACAGCAAAGAGAATGCTGTTGCATGCAACATGCCTCCTTACTCTCGGAAACCTTGCAGCCAAAAAATGGCAGCTGGAACATTCTAAATCCATTGCAAGCCCAAATGGCATAGCTTAATACGGGTAGTATGGTATGCCTTTTGAAGGAAAGCATAATGAGAAATGTGTAGCTGAAAGTTTATAGTCCTTCAGTTACAAAATCAGAGAGCTGCATGAGAACAGGGATCATGAGAATCCCACAGGGATGGAAGAAGATGCTGTGGGATTCCCACAGGAGTGTAGTCAAAATTTATGATACCAGAATGAGTGCTTGGAATACACTGAGAGGCAATTGGAGTGCCAGAATGAGGCTTGAAACTTTCATTGTGTCACAGCCCTGCTGTGACTCTTGCCTCGCACCCTGATATACTCTTGCTCCTGCCTTGCCCCATGGCCTGATTCCACAGTGAATCTTTTTCGGTGTGGCATTGTGGGCATTCTCTGAGGAGTGTGCTGTGTGCTATCATTTCTAGGGCTGGTGGGGCAGATCCCAGGATGCGTGCCAGGAGTGATGGTATGGGCACACTTAAGGGAGGCACAGGCCCTTCTTTGGCACCTTTGCAATGAGGTCTCCAGCCTTGTTCCTGTTCCAGCCTTTTTCCTGCCTGGTTCTTGTTCCTGCCTAGCCCCAGACCTGCCTTGTCTCCAAGTTCCTGCCTTGGAGTCTTATCCTTGCCCTGACTAGGCTTGTCTTTCCCAGTCCTTGTTTTCTGCCTTGCCTTTAGTGTCTAGTCCCAGCCTTGTCTGTTTTGCTTGTTGCCTTGTCCAGACCCTTCCGTATCCAGTTCTTTCCTTGCCCGTGTTTTGCCTGTCTGGACCTAGTTCTAGCCTAGTTCCTTGTCTTGTCTTGGTTCCAGTTCTAGCCCTGCTACCTTGCTTGCCTTGTCCTGGCTGCCCTTGTTCCTGCCTTGGTTCCCCTTGCCTTAACTCCTGCCTTGTATCAGCCCAGGGGACTTGTCTGCTACAGCTGCGGTCCAAGGCTCACCATCCTGTGGTCATGACACATTGGTTGAATAGTGAATACTGCCTAAAAAACTGAGGGAGGAAATGGAGGGTTGTGAGTGAGGTAATAGCATTCACACCTGTGGGTATGGAGGAGATTAATGCTCGCGAGAATGATTTGAATAATAAATTGCTTACTTAAGCTTTGATTCATCAATCTGATTTTATGAGTCCTATTTTTGTATAGGTTTGCAGGTTATCTGGGGGCTATTTATAACAGATGGAATGAATCTTACCAGGTGTGGGTAGATGGGGGTTAGATTCCAGTGGGGCAGGTGAAATTTCTGTCCCTGTGCAACTCACTACCATCAGTGGGACAGGATGATTCCTTAAGTGTTTCCTTTTAGCACTCTGCTTCCTGCTTGGTTCAATGAGAGAGAAGGTCAGAGTTCAGACTGAGGCTCTCTGATTGGGCTATGTGAAGGTCAGAATTTATGGAGAAGCAGGGGGCAGAGGAAAAAGGGAATTAATTATGCACACTTCTTTTAAAAGTAATTTCTACCAAGGTCTTTTAGTTCTATTGAACTGCAGCTTCAATGTTCTGTAGCAATAGTATAACAGGCATTGACACATTCTTTTAAGGCAAGAGAATAAACAGTTAAGATTAATGACGAGAGTAAATGGCAGGATGCATGCCCATTATGCATTCATTTCAAGGTCTGTATTGTCTGCTTTTAATTTTTTTTCTGTAGGTGTAATTTTTTTCTTTGTAACATTAAAAAGTTGGTCTATTGGTATTATATTTAAAAGCCAGTTATATTTTGAATGCCCATTTTCACATTTATAGTAATAGAAATTTTCAGTAAGCTCCTGAGCAGAAAAGATAAACAGCTGTTCTTTCCCTGTCTAATCACAAAAAATTTGTAATGATCTAAATGACTTGAAACAAAAATGAGAGGTTTCTCTCTGATATCAGCAGACAATGCGATATGAAAATGTAAGACAAACATCAAAAAGGGATTCATAAAAAATGACTATTAGCCTATTCTCTCGTATATATTGTAGGTAGTTTTCTCAAGCTATTTCTGCATGCAAAGCCTGATTTACACAGAGAAAAAGAGCTATTCTACAAGTGCTTGACCATGTGCAAAGAAAACATGCCCATATATTTACACAGAACCAAACAGGAGACAGTCTTCTGCAGAAGTAGAACAGACAACCAAATAGCAACAGCGATCCAAGGAAGAACAAGCACAACCAGAGTTTATCCAAATGTCAACTATACCCCACTGACCCAACATAAAAAGACCTGAATACCTGCGACACAATATAACCATGGACCGTAATGGACATTACTTGATTCTTTCTCTCCCTTTTTAAATTCCCCCCCCAATTATACCTACTATACATGTACCTCATTTTACCAAAATATCACCTTGTATTCATTATACCTTGTATTTGTCCAGACCGGAATTGGCTAACGCCGTTAACAGATATATGTAAGTCACATTGAGCCTGCAAAAAGGTGGGAAAATGTGGGATACAAATGTAACAAATAAATAAATAATGGAAATGGGATCCAACCTGGCCAGGTTTTGGAAAAACCTTCGTCAGGGGCAGGGGTGTAGCCAGACCTCGAGGTGGGAGGAGGCCAGAGGCCAAGGTGGGGGGAGACCCTTTTTATTTATTTTTATTTTTATTTTTTTTCCATTTTCAATAATTTTACAAAGATTGAACTTTGACAAGATATTCCAGCAAATGGTACAGGAATATACATTAAAGAAAAAGTAACAAGAAATAATAAACATTGCTGGTTGTATAGTCCACAAATATAGTGTAGATTCAAGATAGGTACTATTATGCTAAAGGAAGTTGGCTAAACAAAATTAACAGCTTAAGAAAACAAGCAGAAGGTTCCCCTTTTACTAACGGAGCCCAGATACGGAATAAACCCTAGGTACTCTTCATAAGATCTTTATCTTGTAGAAATACAAAACAAACAATTAAAGTTGCTCTAGTTTCATATTGTCCTTCGATTGTTCCAGAAAATCTGTTAAATTAAGTGTCTCAGTTGGTATCTCCTGTTTTTCAGTAGTACCTTGTTGCTGGTTAGATTTCCCATCCAGATAGTAATTATTTTGTATAGGAGGAAGGGATTGCTCTGTGTAATTATATATCTCGTTAAGAAATTTTATAAATATATCCCTTGGAGCGGTAAATTGAGACCTAGGAAAATTTAATAACCTCTGGTTCAGGTTTCTGGATGTGTTCTCCAGATTTTCAATCTTCCGATGAATCAACATTCGGTCTCCAGAAATTTGAGCCTGTTGCTCGGTTATTTTAGTCATCTGTGCTTCCAATTCAATTTGCTTCACTAGAGCACCTTCCATCTTTTCTTTAAGAGATTTTATTTGAGTAGAATTATTCAAAGCTACAGAGATAAAAGAAGTACAGACCTTGTGAAGAGACTCTATGGCTGTCCATATTGTTTCTAGCGACACCTCTCGGGGCTTCACTAACGGCTGGATCGCCAATGTACAAAGTGTAATAGTAATAGGTTGAACCGCTGTAGCGTCCCCTGTTAATATTCCCGGTTGTTGCTGGACTCCTGCCGCCAGCCCAGACGTGTTATCGGGCATTGCCTCCTCCATCGGGGTGCGCCTCCCCTTCAAATCCTCGCTTCTCTCTGGAGACGGAACAGCTACACCGTGAGACTGCGGAGGCGGCGGGGTCAAAGGTCCCAATGGGCCGAGCGAAAAATAGCTCTCCTGGAGGGGGCTCTTCCTTGCCCCTTCAATGGAAACGTCCGAAATCGGGGTAGACACCAAAAACGTCGACAAAGACTGCTAACCAGGTAAGGAGGGTACCTGCTTCGGGAGGGGTGGTCCCTTCGGCTTTCCCTTCCTTTTTGACATATTGTTAACAAAGAAAACCGATATTGAGAAGAACTTCTTGGGAGAGTCTTGTCATACGTCCTGCTTGATCGCCATCTTGAATCTCGGAGGAGGCACATTTTTGTCGCCGCCCCCTGCTCTCTCTTCCCCTCACGTTTGGCATGCTCCTTTTAGTGAAACTAAGCATTCTCAATTTCACTAAAAGGAGCATGACTGACATGAGGGGAAGAGAGAGCAGGGGGGCAGGCAATGCGGTGGCACCGCAGCAGACCAGCGCTGGATGAAGTCTTCATCTGGCGGGAGTTGGGGACCCCCACCAGCCAACCAGGAGCCCAGAGCAAATTAGGGGGGGGGGCAGGCCCCCATTGCCCCACCTAACTACGCCACTGGTCAGGGGTCATACAGGATTCCACAATACATTCACAGATTCAAAGCGTGTACTGCAATACCTGCATACAAAAAACTGGTGCTTTTTCTATGCAGGTATTGCAGTACATGCTTTGAATTAATGGCCATGCACTAATGTTCACTTCCAAATCAAAAGAACGCTCCACAAAAACATATATTGAATACACTGTTCAGAAAACCCTATATTGTGGTATAATCATGAGAAGTTACAACTACTTCAAAAAAATAAAGGAGGAAAAAGGCATCTGAAAGTCTGTGGAACGTTCTCTTCTTTCAACTGAACATAGTACCAACAAAACTTCAATTCATCATAGGCCAACCCCCCCCCCCCTCCCCAATTCTCTATTTATCTTCTTTGTCGTCATAAACAAATCTTTACATTTTTCAATATTTTTCTTTAAAAAAAAAAAAAATCCCAACACATTTAGTGAACAACTGTGACAACTAAGCACACGTACGTTTCGCCCGTAACGTTTACAGGGCTTTTTCCAGGGAGTAAACGTGCCCAATGTCATCTGTAAGATTTAAAATTGTAACATCCTATTTAACTGACAGCTTCAAACATTCACTGGAATGTCCAACCCCAAGACATCATCTTCTTTTTTTTTTTAATCTTTGCCTATCCTGTTTATATTGTAGTTCTTTTTCCTACTTTTGTTGGCTTTTGTTAGAAACCGCCTAGAAGGTGTCCTGTGGAAACTTGGCCTTGGTCATGGAATGGGCGAGTCATTGGCGTTTTAAAGTTGATGTCATAAATACATAGTTGGAAGATAATTTCAGAGGGTCATAAGAGTACAGGCCTTCTGATAATGAACAAATTTTGAATATGTGGTATTTGGGTTGAAAGAGGGAGTTCTCTTTTTACAAAATGATTTCAGATGACTGTGGTTCATATTATATTTTGTCATCAATAAAAAATGATTTAAACATAAAAAAAATCTATACACATCGGTAATGAATACACCCGGTCCACGCCTAATTTAAGCGTCTACATTTACATCAAGTAATTTAGTCACGCAGATGGTTACTTGGCGTATTCTATAAACTGCGTAGAAATTTAAGGGTATTTTTTGTCTTTGGCGCTGCTTTTTATAGCACCATATGTAGAATCTAGTTCATTGCTTATACAATACTATAAACTAAGCACACCCTTGCCACATTTATGTGCACCCAGTTATACTAGGTCTGTGGCTGGTGTTAATGCATGTGTTTAAATATAAGATGTGCTCTGCCAGGTTACGATGGTATTCTACAACAGACTCAAGGTGCCCAGATGCCATTATAGAATAGTCTCTCACTATGTGACTTTTGGGCGCCTAATAGGTGGTGCCAACTTACAGAATGGTCCCCTTAGGAGTGAATTCTATATATGGTGCTGAAAAAAAGCATTATTCTATAAGCTGCGCCCAGGAATCGCAGCTAAATTTAGATGTGGCCATTTGCACCATTACATGACCCTCACAGTAGGGCCATAGCTAGTTAGGGCCACAGGGGCAGATTTAGCCCTGGACCCCTGCTTTAACCCCCCCACTTCCAACCTTCCCCCACTGCCACTGTCTGGTATCTTTGCTGGCGGGGGTCCTCAGCCCCCGCCAACCGAAGTCCTCTTCAGCCCCGGTCTCCAGATCAGCGAACGCACCGGACTCGGAGACCAGCACTAAAGGAGACTTCGGCTGGCAGAGGTTGCGGACCCCTGCCAGCAAAGGTACCTGGCGGGGGAGGGGGGTTGAAAGGGATGGGGGAGGGGTGGCGGTAGGGGGGCGGCAAAAGTGGCAGCGGGCTCTGGACCCCCCTCCCGCCGAAGTCTGGCTACGCCCCTGCCTCACAGATAGCAGAGTTGTCCTAGGCACATGCTGTCAGCATAATACAAACATATGAGAATAAGCTTGTAGATAGAGCATTAGGTTTGTTCAAAAGTGGTTCCCTTGGGAAAATCATTTGAGTGACATATGTGAAATAGCACATGAGCTTCAATGTCATTCCTAGTGGACAACTTAACCTCATGAAATAAAATCATCATTTCAGTTGGGCACTAATTTGCATCATTATTGGCAGTGCAAATTGAGCCCTGCCTATGCTAACCTGTTTTCTAGTTAAACGGCCCACTTACAGTAAATACCTGAATTCAATAAACAGAGTGTTGATACTGCAATTTGATATGTCCACTGCTTTTGATTTGGTGGATCATGACATTTTGTTGTCACTATTGGATTTTTATGGAATAGGAGATGTTGTTTTTCTTAAGTTTCGTTCCTATCAAGTAAAATGGATGACTAACCAGCTTATTTTTGACCCAAATCGGGAGATGGGCGCCTTTCTCTCATGGGCGCCCAAATCGGTATAATCGAAAGCCGATTTTGGGTGCCTCCAACTGCATTCTGTCGCGGGAACGAACAAAGGTGTCGGAGGTGTGGTGAAGGCGGGACTGGGGCATGTTTATTGGCCGAGGAGAGATGGGCGTGCTCAGCCGATAATGGAAAAAAGGGCGGCAGAAGCGAGAATTTTGGGCCGCTTTTTTGGACCCTTGTTTTACACGAACAAGTCCCCCAAAAGTGCCCCAACTGCCCAGCTGACCACCGGAGGCAATCGGGGATGACCTCCCGTGACTCCCCCAGTGGTCACTAACTCCCTCCCACCAAAAAAAGAACTTTAAAAACTTTTTTTTCCCAGCCTGTATGCCAGCCTGAAATGTCATACCCAGCTCCATCACAGCAGTATGCAGGTCCCTGGAGCAGTTGTTAGTGGGTGCAGTGGACTTCAGGCAGGTGGACCCAGGCTCACCCCCCCTACCTGTTACACTTGTGCTGGTAAATGGGAGCCCTCCAAACCGCCCCCAAAACCCACTGTACCCACATCTAGGTGGCCCCCTTCACCCATAAGTACTATGGTAATGGTATAGAGTTGTGGGGAGTGGGTTTTGGGGGGGATTTAGGGGGCTCAGCACCCAAGGTAAGGGAGCTATGGACTTGGGAGGTATTTTAATTTTTTTTAAAACTTTGTAGAAGTGCCCCCTAGGGTGCCCAGTTGGTGCCTTGGCATGTGAGGGGGACCAGTGTACTACGAATCCTGGCCCCTCCCATGACCAAATGCCTTGGAGTTGTTCATTTTTGAGCTGGGTGCCTTCGGTTTCCATTATCGCTGAAAACCGATACTGCCCAGCTCAAATCCGCACAAATCCGATGCATTTGCCTGGCACCAACCGTATTATCGAAACAAAAGATGGACGCTCATCTTTTTCAAAAATACGGTCTGTCCCGGCCCTTTGCGTACCTGTCCTCGGAGATAGGCGCCCATGGAGATGGGCGTTCGCGGTCGATTATGCCCCTCCACATCTGCACTACCCAAGCTGCAAAGGACTTGAATACAAATCAACTTATACATCCAGTTTTTCCTACATAAGCAAACAACTGTGGAACACATTACCAAAAGCCTTGAAAACAACGTACGACCACCTAAACTTTCGGAAATGATTAAAGACTAACCTGTTTGAAAAGACATACCCTACCAATCCAACCTAAATTTTCTGACCTCTGCAACACAACAAAAGTAAAGTACGCAATGGACATAACACAACTCTTCCGCTGACTGTTCCACATTAACTTTATATTACCACAACACCATTTTGTATTTGTTCACACCGGAGTCTGCAAACGCCTCTCCGGTACTATGTAAGCCACATAGAGCCTGCAAATAGGTGGGAAAATGTGGGATACAAATGTAACAAATAAATAAAAATATTGGACTTCAGATTGTGCAGTTCCGTAGGAAACCCCACTTTCTCCTGGGATTGATTATGGTATTACAGTTTTAAATAAATGGACTTCTATGTTTTCTTTAAAATTAAATAATGAAAAAAAATAAATTTATAGTCCTAGAAATCCAATATAAACCTTTTGGAGCATCAATTTTTATTGTGAATAATATTACATTTCAATTGGAAAAACAAAGATTTTGGGATAATTTATGATAAATATTTATCTTTCGAACCCCATATGAATCAAATCATGAAAAAAATTTATAATATGAAAAGATTAAGAAGATTGAGATATAACTTGAATTTTAATGCTGTTAGACTTTTGATACAGTTTTTAATTTTATTTCAAATAGAGTACTGCAATGCAGTATTAGTAGGTTTGTCGGAAGGCTTATGGAAAAAACGTGAGACGTTTTCAAAACACATCAGCCAGACTGACCTGTAGTTCTTCTCGTCATGATCCAGTTGCCCCACTTTTACGGAAATTGCATTGGTTGCCTGTGAGGGCACAAGTTGTGTTATTGTGCATGGTTACTTTTTCTATTTTAAATGGTTTTGCTCCTGCATATCTCTCAGATCTTGTGATTCTTTCTCAATGTTATGGCACCCTATTAGATTGGCTTTTTTTATTGCAGTATCCTAGTCCTAAAGGTGTTATTTATAGGTCTGTTTTTGATGGATTATTTTCTTTTCAGTCTACGAAATGGTGGAGATCTTTAATATTAGAATAATATGTCAGCCTAAGTGGTTTAAGTAAGATCTTAAAACATATCTTTTCAACTATTTAATAAGTAATATATCTTCAAACTGTGTAGCTCGCAAGGAATGCCTTGTACTTTGATCTTATGGTAAACCACAGAGAGCTCTTATGGGATCTTGTGGGGTATAATCATTGTGAATACCTTGAAAACCAGACTGTCTAGGTGTGCCCCAGGACTGGGTTGAAAACCCTTGCTATACAGATATATTTTTACCTCAGCATTATCCATGTAGCAATTTACAATCTATGGACAGTACAAAAAACATTTTTTTAAAATTCTTATAGTTTTACTTAAGAGATCACACAAGTCCAGTAATTAAAACCCAAGCCACTCTAAAGTGGCTTAGCTAGAGAGACTCTCATATCATAACCAATTCTGTATATGTGTCTGCCCAGAACATCTGAACCACAACTCCAACCCCAACCATACAAGTTTGGGCTGTGGGTTGGGATTTTCAAAATGAGAAAAATCCTCCAATTACATTTTACATTTACATTGGCACATATATATATACATGGTAGATTTGCTGCCTTCTGTATTTTTCTAATTAAGAAGTAAATCAAATTGACACCTAAACTTTTGCTTTTTTGTTTAATATGTATTCATTGGGGATATCCTGAAAACCAGACTGGCTAGGTATATTACCAGGACAGTGTTGAGAATCCCTGCTGTATAGCAAAGTGGCAGAGCTAGGGTGGCAACTGAAGATATTCAGCTTCTATAAAGGTCATTTTATAAAGTCATATCTAATGAATACATGTTTCACATGTCTATTTTTATGTCTGTTATTATAATGTCAAGTACATGCCTACTTAACGATTTAAAATACTAACGTAGGTACAAATGGATGTGTGTATGTGTAAATACAAGGAGGTTTAATGACAGGAGACAGCTTTGTCACAAGGTTGAAGCTGGTCTCCACATACTCCACCCAAGGAGTTTTAATTCTTCCCAATGCAGCCGCCACCATCGTGGTACACTAAAAAATGTAATTGATAGGGTGACAAGCTCCACCTACCGGCTCCAGCCCACATAATGGGCCAGATAGGTTCATACTGTCTCCTGTCATTAAACCTCCTTGTGTAAATACCAGTGTGTACTTTATGCATGTGCAAATTAAGGATTTTTATTGTCGCCATGCAGAAGTGCAGACCCTGCCTCTGCTCCACAGTGAAAGTAGCAACATGAAACTTCTGTGTTTACTTTTCACAGTAATCGGTATTTTGGAAGAGGTTGTTTATGCATGTAAATGACTAAAATATTATTATTTGCATGTGTTCATTGTAACTAAATTTAGGTGATTCCTTATACAATTACCCCTATATGGTTTAGGTTAGGGCTGCCAAATAGCAAACTTAAATGAATAATGGCAGCAGCAGTACGGAGTACAATGTATGAATATTCAGCTATCATTTATAGCCGTGATACCTTGGCTATCATTTAAATTAACACATTGACTGCCAGGCTGAAAATTACCCCCATAGGGCTAGATTCTATATGTATATATAGTGCCAAAAACATTGGTGTCAAATAAAGGAGTGGTTTATAGAATAGCGCTTACGCTCAAGAATTGCACCTAACTATAGGGTCGTCTAGAAGCAAAGAGATCTTAGATTTCCTATAGGAAGAATTGTTCCAGGAGTGGGTAACGGAACCGACGCAGGATGGAGCTGTTCTGGACCTGGTGCTTACGAATGGAGAGTAGGTTTCTGACATCAAGGTGGCAGACCATTTGGCATCTAGTGATCATCGTATGGTATGGTTCAATATTAAAATAGAAGAGAGGGCTCATTCGAGATTGAAGGTCCTGGATTTCAAAGGAACTAAGTTTGCCGAGATGGGGGAATTTGTCAAGGAACAGTTAGCGAGATGGGAACAGCTGAAGGATGTAGAACAGCAGTGGACAAGACTGAAAGGAGCTATATTAAAGGCAACTAATCTTTATGTTAGAAAATTACATAAAAGTAAGAGGAAAAGAAGGCCTCTCTGGTACTCGAATGTAGTAGCTGAAAAGGTGAGGGAAAGGAGGCTAGCCTTTGCACGTTATAAGATGACTCAAAAAGATGAAGACAGGAGAGAATACCTAAATAAGCGAAGAGAAGCTGGAAAAGCTATCAGGAAAGTGAAGCGGCAAATGGAGGAAAAGATAGCTAATACGGTAAAATTGGGGGACAAGACCTTTTTCAGATATGTAAGTGACAAGAGGAAGTGCCATAATAGCAGTGGTGTGCTGGAGGGGGCTCTCGCAGGCTCGCAAGAGCCGTTTGTTAAGTTTTTCTTAAAGAATTTTGGGAGCCGGTTTTTTAAAGTAGGCCCCCCCCATGGCTACTTTAACAACTGGCTTCCAAAATGCTCCTGAATTCTCTCTTATTTGCTGGCAGGGATGCTGAGCCCTGCAAACCAAGTAAATAGACTGCTGCTACTCCCCGCTCCTTGTTTCCAGCTCTGAGCAGCAGGCTGGAACTTCTCGTGCAGGCGAGTCAAGTCCCAGTGTGCTGCTCAGAGCCAGAAACAAGCAGTGGGGAGTGATGGCAGTCCATTTATTGGTTGGTGGGGCTCAGCCTCCCTGCAAGCAAAGGTGTATGCCTAGCATGCCCACACAAGGGAGGAGAATTGAGGCATACATTGCCCCCACCAGACCACCCCTGGACCCCCCAAATTGCAGGGCTGGCTACGCCCGGAGAGAGAACCCATTGCTAAAAATTTACCAGCACACCCCTGCATAATAGCATTGTGAAGCTCAAAGCTAAGGGATAGAAATATGTGGAAGGTAAGGATAAAGCTGAACTGCTTAATGATTATTTTAGCTCTGTGTTCACGAATGAAAAACCGGGGGTAGGGCTGCAGAAAACAAAGGCTAAAGGGGATGGATGGATGGTAGACCAAGACCCGTTTATGGAGAACTGTGTTCATGAGGAGCTTGCCAAACTAAAAGTAGACAGAACGATGGGGCCTGATGGGATACACCCGAGGTTGCTTAAGGAACTTGGAGAAGTTCTGTTGGCTCCGCTGACGGACCTCTTCAATGCTTCCTTAGAAACTGGAGTGGTCCTGGTGGACTGGAGAAGGGCGGATGTGGTTCCTTTGCACAAGAGTGGAAGTAAGGAGGAGGTAGGGAATTACAGACCTGTCAGCCTGACCTCGGTTGTGAGTAAGCTAATGGAAACGCTTCTAAAGAGGAGGATTGTGACATTTCTTGAACTACATGGCATGCGGGACCAAAGGCAGCATGGCTTCACTAGTGGCAGGTCGTGTCAGACGAATCTGACTGTCTTCTTTGACTCGGTGACCAAACAGTTGGATGTGGGAGGGGCACTTGATGTGGTATACTTGGATTTCAAAGCCTTTGACATGGTTCCGCACAGGCGACTGATAAATAAATTGAGTGCCCTCGGTGTGGGACCTAGAGTAACTGATTGGGTAAAAAATTGGTTGAATGGTAGGAGACAGAGGGTGGTGGTAAATGGAGCTTGCTCTGAAGAAAAGGATGTCAGTGGAGTACCACAGGGATCGGTCCTAGGGCTGGCTCTTTTTAACGTCTTTGTGAGCGATATTGCGGAAGGGCTGTCTCTTTGCGGATGATACTAAACTCTGCAACAGGGTGGACACCCTGGAGGGTGTGAATGACATGAGGAAGGACCTAGCGAAGCTAGAGGAATAGACCAATATTTGGCAACTAAGGTTTAATCCCAAAAAATGCAGGGTCATGCACTTGAGTCGCAAAACTCCGGAAGGAAGAGCGGGACTTGGGCGTGATTGTGTCTGACGACCTTAAACCTTTCAAACAGGTAGAAAAAGTGACGGCCAAAGCCAGAAGGATCCTTGGGTGCATAAAGAGAGGCATGACCAGCAGGAAAAAGGAGGTGATAGTGCCGTAGTATAAGTCTCTGGTGAGGCCTAATTTGGAGTACTGCATGCAGTTCTGGAGACCGCACCTACGGAAAGATATAAACAGGATGGAGTCGGTCCAAAGGGTGGCTATGAAATTAGTAAGCAGTCTTGAATGCAAAAATTATAGGGACAGACTTATGAATCTCAACATGTATACACCGGGAGAGAGGAGACATGATAGAAACGTTTAAATATCTCAAGGGCATTTATGTTAAGGAAGAGAGCCTTTTTCAAATGAAGGAGAGCTCTGGAATGAGGGGGCATATGACAAAGTTAAGAGGGAATAGGCTTAGGAGTAACCTAAGGAAGTATTATTTCTCCGAAAGGGTGGTGGAGGCGTGGAATGGCCTCCCGGTGGAGGTTGTGGAGTCAAGGACTGTTCCAGAATTTAAAAAGGCATGGGATAAGCATGTGGGATCACTTAGGAACAGGAAGAATTAGGGGTTAAGGAGGATGGGCAGACTGGATGGGTCATATGGCCTTTATCTGCCGTCATGTTTCTATGTTTCTTGGTGTGGCTATTTGCACCCACTGAAAATGTGGTGCAAATAATATATGTGGCTACATTAAGTGTATATCCCCGTTATTTTGTAGCAACGCATATTAATTTTAAGAATGCTCCCATTATGCCTATAACCCTCCCATTTCCATGCCCCCTGTTTGAGATCAGTCATAAGTGCCAATAATTGCTTATTAAACCAATTATTGGTCTAAGCTCATTAAATTAAATTGCACACGCACCCAAATTTGCACATGCAATTTGTGGTGACATTTATAGAATTAAGGAGGTATTGTGTAGTAACTTAAGATGTACTATATTATATATGAGCATATTGGTATAAACGACTATATCTGAACCTTAATGCAGAATTGCTCTGTACCAGACCAGATATATTTGCATAGAAATGCCGCCCTAATGCATCGTAAATCAAACGTTAATGCAATCTGTCTGTGGAAAAAAGACTTCTATGCCAATGACACACACAATCCGTGAAGCACATTTTTCTTAAACAGGATGAAGTTCTCATTTTAACTAAAAGGGAAAAGCACAAGGTCACATTTAAGAGACTGTTACTCTCATTTATCATACAGCTTTCCCATTGTCTGACTATGATTGACCCAATCTTTAATGCTTATGTGCAGTTCATGTTCTGCAGATGTGGGTGTCTATTTGTGGAGCCAATACTAAACTAGATGAGAAATAAACAAGAAAATGTCTTCCTGCAGGTTTGAAGCTTTAACCAGTTGTTAAAGTGAATCTCAGTGACATTACTGCAGGCTTACTGGGACACTTGACATTGCATATTTCTAACCAGCTAAGCATGATTCAGTATTCTTTTATAAGGAACTGTAGTACTCTTGATGCCAATAGCCTCCATTTTCCCCAATACTATTGCATATTCCACATTTTGCACATACTGTCCAAATGAAAAAGCCTGATATGCTGGGGCTCTGTTTTGAAGAGTCTGCTCAGAGAAAGAGACAAGGGTATCCTGTGGTAATGCTGATAAATCCTGTGGCATAGATTGTTCTGACAAGATCATTGAGATCCAAACATATCATTGTAATGGTGTTTCTTTTGACTGACAGACTCATGATCAGTGACTTCAGCATGATAATGAACAGGCTTCTTGAATACAGTGTTAGGCTGTTCAGAAAAAAACAAAAAAAATGGAAGTAGGGGATGTTAGGAAAGAAATGGTCAAATCAATTGTACAGTAATGCTGCTTTTGTAGGAACAAAGAGGTGTGGTAGCCGTGTTAGTCCACTTTTAAAGGTAGTCAATAGAAATAAAACAAAATAAAACATGGAAAAGAAAATAAGATGATAACCTTTTTTATTGGACATAACTTAATATATTTCTTCTTTAGCTTTCAAAGGTTGTCCTTCATTAGATCGGAAATAAGCAAATGTTGGTAGATGACAGTATATATAAGTGAAACATCAAAGCATTTCAGTGACAGTCTAACAGGATGGGGGTGGATAGGTGAGAGATAGGAAGAAGTCCGGTGGATGAGGGACAGGGAGATATGCATGGAGACAGGAGGGTGACAAAGCAGTACAATTTTATGGTTTATAATGGTCTTGAAAACCCAGATCTTTAAATCCTGTCTGGTGAGTGTCAAAATATTTAATCATATTAAATATTGGAACAAAGGAATTTGATAGACTTTAGGCTATAGTGAAGAAAGCACTCTAGTCTACTTAGGTTCAGCAATTTTGTCACCAGCTTTGGATGGGTGCTACAAAAGCCTTTTCTGTCCTCATAGAAAAACATGTATGTTTTAGTGGAATACATTGAATCAAATATGATAGCATATTTTCACATCTGGCTGATCCCATCCAGTGCATTCTGCACAGGAGAAGCTTTCACAGCTTTGCTGCAATTCTAGAAGCTTTTCTTGGCACACTGTACTTGCTCTGCATTTAACGCACTGTATCGTTGTGCAGGACATCCTACAGTTTTTCTTTTGTGGAGCCAAATGGATGTTTAATTTTATTTTTTTAATTGAAATTTCAAATATAATCAAAGCAGGATATACTTGTAACAGAAAATAGATAATCAATGCTAGATAGTCAATGAAACAATATATTAAGAAAATCTTTATTTTTATTTATTTATTTGTAGCATTTATACCCCGCTCTTTCCCACTCGATAGCAGGTTCAGTGCGGCTTACAATGTATGTGTACAAAATATAGCAGAGATAACACAATGTATGGGTACAAAGTATCCTAGAGGTAACATAATGAATGGGTACAAAGTAAGACATGTATAACACAATTGTATAGAGAAGGATAAGAGGGAGAGATGTGAGGGGAATGAATGAGTTATGATAGTGTTAGTGGTGTGGATTAGGTTCGTGAATTAAGTTGGGTCGTTTGGGTAGGCTTGTTTGAAGAGGTATGTTTTCAGCAGCTTTCGGAATGGTAGATGTTCGTTGGTTGTTCGGATGTATCTTGGTATGGTGTTCCAGAGTTGGCTGCCTATTACGGAGAAGTTGGATGCGTAGTAGGTTTTGTATTTGAGACCTTTGCAGTTGGGATGGTAAAGATTGAGATATGTACGAGAAGATTTGGACCCGTTCCTGGCTGGCAGGTGGATTAGATTGGTCATGTAACTTGGAGATTCTCCGTGGAGGATCTTGTGGATCACTGTGTGGACTTTGAAGTTTATTCACTCTTTGATAGGGAGCCAATGGAGTTTTTCACGGAGTGGTGTTGCACTTTCAAATCGTGATTTACCAAAAATGAGTCTAGCTGCCGTGGTTTGGGCAGTTTGGAGATTTTTCAGGATTTGGGCTTTGCAACCAATGAAGATGCTGTTGCAGTAGTCAGCGTGGGTGAATACTGTGGATTGTACCAGATTGCGGAAAGTTGTTTGGGGGAGGAATGATTTTACTCTTTTCAGTACCCACATCATGTTGAACATCTTCTTCGTCATGGCTTTTGCGTGAGTTTCTAGAGTTAGATGATTGTCTAACGTTACTCCCAGGATTTTTAGGTTGTTGGATATTGGGATTGTAACGTCTGGGATGGTCAGGGTGGTTGGGAGTGAAGTGGAGTGTCTTGATGAGAGGATTAAGCATTGAGTTTTTTCTTTATTCAATTTCATTTTGAAGGCATTGGCCCAGGAGGCTAAGATGTTCATGCCAGTGATTATTTTTTCAAAGATTTCTGCAAGGTTGGATTGGAAAGGGATGAATATAGTGATGTCATCATATGATAATCCAGTCCACTACCAAGAGGAGACAAGAGATAATCAATAAGAAAAAATTTAAATATACTAATTCAAAAGAAATATTCCCCAGGGATAGAAAATACATACACTTTATGAGGGTAGCTATACAATAACAGTTAAGGTTCCTCTATCCCGATAGAAACACCAGGGACAGTGGTGCGCTAAAAATGCCAGCGTGCCTAAGTAAAAGACCCCCACAGTGTACAGATCCATTACAACTAGCAAGCACCAAAAGGGTGGTTCCCTCATACATAGAGAAAGTAATCCTGTCTTTTTATTAATTAAGTAGAAAAACAATGAAAATCAGAACATTCCCAACTCCCTACACCATCCCATCCCATTAACCCTCCACATCACCCTCAATAAGTATATAGAGCCTATGCCATTCCTGATTACTGTAAGGTAGAAAGCAAAGGAGCCCAAATCTTCTCCCACTTGGCTATCATCTTCCTTTCAGTGGCCAATAGCTTTTCAAGATCACAAATGTACCATAATAAGTTGTACCATTTAAGAATTGAGGGACAGCTTATCTGCTTCCAGGATCGTGCAATCACCAATCATGCCATTCTGAATTAGTAGTGCAGGCCGACTGTTTGCAAAGCACTAACTCCTGGAAGCAGTGCCGTAGCGAGGGCGGCTGACACCCGGGGCGGGTCACCGCTGCGCACCCCCCCGGGTGCAGCACGGCGTGTACCCTTCCCCCCCGGAACGCATTCTTACTTCAATTAGGAAGCGAGGGGCGGGCAAGAGGGCTGATCCGCCCCGAGTGCATGTCGCTGGGAGCTGCGTCGGCTCCACTGGTTCCTTCCTCTCTCTGCCCCGGAAAAGGACATAACCTGTTCCGGGGCAGAGGGAGCAGGGAACTAGCGGAGCTGACACCCCCCCCCCAGCGGCGTGGACCCGGAGCGGACCGCCCCACCGCCCCCCCCCCCTTCCTATGCTACTGCCTGAAAGGACCCTATTAAATAAGAAAGTAACAGAATCCCAGGGGAATCATACACCCTAACCAGGTTTGCACCCTCCTGTGAACAGATTTCCAAAAGGCCATCACTTTCGTACAAGACCACCAAATATGGCCTAACGTGCCATATTGACCAGGAAATTTAATTTTAACTGGTTCCTTAGGCCATAATCAGTGGTTCTGATAGATGTAGAAGGTCTGTCATGTTTTGTGGGGCCAGTCCATGATATTTTAAATTTAATTCTGGCCTCAACAGGCAACCAGTGTAAACAAACCAAAAGGGGGTGTCATGTGAACACATCTTCGAGAGTAAAAATGTAAGTCTAACTGCAGCATTCTGAATAATCTGCAATTTCTTCAACAAAGTTTCAGAACAACCTGCATAGACTCAATTACAATAGTCCAATTTCAGTTTCAAAAGTAACAAAGCTTGAACTATCAAAATAAATTTCTGCAAATCGAAAAACTTCCTAACCTGTCTTAACTTTTCAGTATCGGGAAAGAGCCCCGATATAAAACTAGGTTTGTTCAACCCATCGTCTGGAATCTCTTTGAGGTTTAATATTTAACTTCACTCCTCCTAGAGCACATTATTTTCCTTCCCAGGTTGAGTTTGATTAAAAAAACAAAATAAGACCCCCCCCCCCCCAAACCTGGAAATATCCCATTTCCAGCAAAAAGATCTCTCTGTCTCTCTGTTAAAGGCATCCTGTAGCTAGGGAGTACCACATTCTAATACTTGCTATCTTACTTGTCTTTGGAGAAAAACAAATTAGATGTAGTAGGTGTTTTTCATGGACAGCAGGATTCAGGTCCTTCGATACTGATGCATCTCCCCAGGGAGTTGTTTTCTTGGAGCATAATACACTGAAGAAAGTCCTGTGCGATGATTATTTTATTTATTGCATTTGTATCCCACATTTTCCCACCTCTTTGCAGACTCAATGTGGCTTACAATACATCATGAATGGTGGAAATATAGTAGAAAATATACATTTAGTGTTATAGAAGAAGCTTGGGTAACATGATAATGATAAAACATGATAGTAATATAACAAGCAGATGTTATAAGACAGTTCTGAATATATGTGGAGGATTGGTGTATGTTCACATTTGTTGATCTTTGTGGTATGCCTTATTAAAGAGATAGGTCTTCAGTAGTTTGCGGAAGTTGGTTAGTTCGTAGATCGTTTTTAAGTTGCGCGGCAGTGCGTTCCATAACTATGTGCTCAAGTAGGTAAAGTTTGACACATGCATTAGTTTGTATTTTAGACCTTTGCAGTTGGGGAAGTGCAGGTTAAGGAATGTGCGGGATGATCTTTTAGCATTCCTGGGTGGCAAGTCTATCAGGTCTGACATGTAGGCTGGTGCGTCTCCATGAATGATTTTGTGGACTAGGGAGCATATTTTGAACGTGAAGCGTTCTTTAAGTGGGAGCCAGTGTAGCTTTTCTCGTTGGGGTTTAGCACTTTCATATTTTGTTTTACCGAATATGAGTCTAGCTGCAGTGTTCTGGGCTGTTTGAAGTTTCTTGATTATTTGCTCTTTACAGCCGGCGTAGAGTGCGTTGCAGTAGTCTAGATGACTGAGCACCATTGATTGTACCAGGTTATGGAAAACAGTCCTTGGGAATAAAGGTCTTACTCTTTTTAATTTCCACATTGAGTGGAACATTTTCTTGGTTGTGTTTTACGCATGGCTCTCAAGTGTTAGGTGTCGATCGATGGTAACTCCAAGAATTTTTAGGGTATCCGAAATTGGAAGTTTCAGATTTGGTGTGTTAATGGTGGTGAATTTGTTCGTGTTATGTTGAGAGGTAAGTATTAGGCATTGGGTTTTTTCTGCATTAAGTTTCAACTGAAATGCATCCGCCCATGAGTGCATGATATGGAGACTTTGGTTGATGTCATTGGTAATTTTCTTTAAATCTTGTTTAAATGGGATGTAAATCACTACATCGTCTGCGTATATGTATGGGTTGAGGTTTTGGTTTGATAATAGTTTGGCCAAGTATATCATCATTAAGTTGAATAGAGTCGGCGAGAGGGGGGATCCCTGTGGGACTCAGCATTCGGGTGTCCATGTGATTGAAGTAGTCGAATTAGTTGTCACTTGGTATGATCATGTGGTTAGGAATCCCTTGAACCAATTAAGAATGTTATCTCCAATTCCGAAATACTCAAGGATATGTAGTAGTAGTATTCTATGATCAACCATGTCGAAAGCACTTGACATGTCAAATTGTAGGAGTAATATGTTTTTTCCAGTTGAAATCATTTGTTTGAATTTAGTCATGAGTGTAACTAGTACTGTTTCAGTACTGTGGTTAGACCGAAATCCTGACTGGGATTCGGGGAGTATTGAGAATTTATTTAAATAGTTTGTGAGTTGTTTAGTCACCATTCCTTCTGTTAGTTTGGTTATTAAGGGAATGGATGCTACTGGCCTGTAGTTGGTTAGTTCACTGGCGTTTTTCGTTGCGTCTTTGGGTATGGGGGTGAGTAGAATGTTTCCTTTCTCCTTCGGGAAGAGTCCATTTTGTAACATGTAGTTCAAGTGTTTCGTTATGTCTGTTATAAATTTTTGAGGAGTAGATGTCATAAGGTTGTTTGGGCATATGTCTAGTTTGCAGTGAGATTTGGCAAATCTTTTGAGCGTTTGGGAGATGATATCCTCTGATAATGTCTCGAAGCTGGTCCAGGTTCTGTCTGCTGGGTATACGCCAGGGTCTGGGTCTAGACAGTCAAGGAATTCAGCATAGTCGATGGTAGTGACAGGTATGTTAAGTCGCAGTTGTACGATTTTCTCATTGAAGTATCTTGCGAGATTGTCTGCTCTTGGTACATCTTTGCTGTTGGTTGTGACTGGTGTAATATCTAGTAGTTTATTCACGAGTTGGAAGAGTTTATGTGTGTCCTTGTAGTTTGGTCCAATTTCAGTTTTGTAATATAATCTTTTAGTTTGTCTTATGGTATATTTGTATTTTCTTTGGAGTTGTTTCCAGGCGTTAAGTGGATGCAGTGGAAAATGCACCTTGTTCACAGGGTGCCTCAGAAAAGGTTTAAGAAGTACAGCAAAACTGTGTGTAAGTGTTTCCCATTTGGGCTCTATCAGATGATGTCACCCTGAGGTGAGGACTTGTATCCTGCTGTCCAAGGAAAACATAAACGTTTTAAAAACATGGTGAAAAGTATCCTGCTGTCCAAGGAAAACATAAACGTTTTAAAAACATGGTGAAAAGTATCCTATTAAATATTTCTCTAGAAAAGTGCTATTTGTGTCAAGTGGCTGTTCTGTTTAGAAACACAGTTAATGAAACACATCTGAGTCTTTCCTGATGTATTTTTAAATACTTCACAAGTCTTTCTTTGTAAACAAATTTAAATAAAATACAATTCTGATTAGTCAAATGGGATGTTGAGCCATGAGACTGAAGCTAATCTAACCCTGTTATCATAATTATAAACAAACATCCAAGGACATTAATGCAAAGTCAACCACTGAATGCATTTTAATATATTGTGCATGTAATGTTTAATGCATCAAAGGCTTTTATGTCCCTTCTGTAAAAGGATTGAGGCTGGTAAATACTGTGGGGCAAGCCTTCTCCACTTTGAGGGAAGCTTGGTTGGAGGATAATTTTCTCACTTTAGATCCCAGTTCAAAATCTGGCTTTCTGGAAAATGCATTTGATATTTTATTGAATTAGATTTGTTCATTCTATTTTGCTTTTCTTTTTATTTATATTCTCTTGATGGTCTATTATGGACTTCAGTTCAATGTTCGCCTTCTATTAGGCACATTTCACTTATGTGATAACGTCAGTTGGCAAGGGATAAAGGTAAGAGGCATTGGAAGTAGAAATGTGTGGGGTAGTGGGAAAGTCGGGCCCTGCTTCCTGAACTAGAGGGTTAACAGAGTTGGTGCACTGGTAGAAGAAATAAAGGAGCTGCAGCTGTGTGCAACAACATGTCCAGGCTGCCAATGGGGACTCAACTCACAGCAGCAGGAAAAATGAAATCACTAGCAGTCAGTTAATTGTATTACGCGCTACTCTACTGAGTGTATTTTGCTAACAGGGCCTTGCATGCTAGAGTCTGATGTCATATAAAGATCTAAGGGGTCCTTTTACTAAGGTGAGCTAATGGATTTAGCACGTGCTAATGATTAATGTGCGCTTATTGCTAAGAAGCCTGTTTTATACCTGTGGGCTTCTGAGCATTTAGCCTACACTAATCATTAGTTCATTTAAGTAAATGGACTCCTAAATAACAAAAGTTAAAACTTTAGTACCTTGAAGTATGTATGTTCTAAGCCAGTGTTCTTCAATGCAAGGCCTGCGAGCCAATGGTGGCCCTCTGAGACCTCTAGGGTGGCCTGTGCATTCTCTAATTCTAATTTTGCTGCCAAATGCAAGGCATCTGTCTCTCACTTCTTACTCCCCACCTCTTGCAGTCTCAGCATTGCTCATTCTGGCCCTTCCTCCCTCCCTGAGTCCGGCATCTCTAGCCCACTGTGCCTGCCTACCTACCTACCTACCTACTTGGCCACCCAATGTCTTGCAAACTTGATCCTCTTTCCAGCAGCAATTCAGTGAGGCACTCTCTGGCCAGTCCGAGAGGCCATCCCTCTGCAATAACTTTCTATTGCTATATGAGAGGGGCATGCAGAAGGGAAGACTCCTGGGGCTGGTCAAAGAGTGCTTAATGTAATCGCTACTGGGAAGATGATGAAGTTTGTAAAATTATCAGGTAAGCAGTAGGTTGGGCAGGGAAGGATGCCTTTGCCGAATGAAGAGCGGGGAAAGAGAAAGATCAGACCAGTCTGAGCAGAAGTGGGGTGGGAAGGGGGATATGTTGGACCCAGGAAGAGAGGGAAGGAGGGGGGAGATGCCAGACTCAGGGCAGGTAGGCGGACCAATGAGAGTGAGTGATGCCAAATCTTGGTGGAGGTGCGGGGGCATGGAGTTGCTTGCTATGGGATGTGGAAGAAAAGAGAGAAAACCTGGACATGGGGAGGGAAAGAGATGCTGAATGCGAGAGAGCATAGGAACAGGGATACATAGGGACATTGCTGGACATTGGGGACAGATACAGCTACAGAGGAGTGATGCTGGGCACAAGGAAAGCAAAGAGAAAGGAAAGATTTGGTGCACATGGATGCATGGTAGGGAGAGTGAGGAGATGGTCTACTATACATTGATGGATGGAAAAGGGAGTGAAGAAAGAGAGGAGATGGTGCACTTGAATGGAGAGGTGGGGAAGAGAGGGAGGGTGGAGGTAGTGTACATAGAGGGTGGGGGAGGGAAGGGGATCATTCGCATGGATGGAGGGCTGGGAAAGGCATGGAAAAGTAGATAGATTTGAGATGGAAGCAGAAAAACAGAAGAAAGCTGAATGTGAAAAATTAGCTCTAAAGACTGATATAGGGCGGAAAGTAAAGGAGAGAAAAGAAACAGCAAATGGATAAGGAGGCTCTGGAAACAAGAGTTAAGTGCACAGAGAGAGGGAAGTGCAACCAGAGACTGAGAACAAGATGATTAGACATGAAAAATGATTTTATTTTCAATTTGGTGATTGAAATATGTCCGTTTTGAGAATTTATATCTGCTATCTTTTTAATTTGCATTGTTTAAGAAGACATGCATTTCTTTCTCTGGTGTTGTACTGCATTTAGAGCCTGGCATCTTAGGGTTTTGTTTGTGTACATTAGTACTTTTTAGTTGGTGGTCCTGTATTTGCAGATGGTTTATCTGTGTTCTGCATGTGTGACCAAAGCCAGGTATTCTGGTAGGAATGGATGTCGAGAAACGTTGGTGTCATGTTTCCAAACAGGAAGATTTGCTGGCTCTCTTTCAGCCCTTTTGGACCCAAAATGACCCCGACTCTTATTGAAGACCACTGTTCTAAGCTGTTCATGAGGCATTTGCCATGCCTATAAAACTCTTAATTCTCTCATTGATAGTATGGCGTGCCAACTTAAATCTACTGATTGCATGTGTTATGCATGGATAGGCACAATGTCTGGCTTTCAGTTCTCGGCTCAATCTCCTGCTCCTGCCAAGTCATTTTAGTGACAAAAACATCTTTTGCGGTTTGGAAAATGTAGAACAGTTGCCAAAACTGATTTCTTGGTTTATTTCAAGCATTGTTTCAAAATTGGAATCATCAATCAAGCCTCTGACTGCTAGACTATGTACATTTTGCTTCAAGGAGTACAAATTGTCACTCTCGTGTTTTAACTAATCATTTTTAAAAAACTTTTGTCATACTGACAAAACTTGTAGTGAAGGACAGATTTAAGAATTCAGGTTCTCAATTCAAAATGTTGTAGTTAGTGTGCAGGTAACTTCTTGTTAAAAAAGAAAATTCAAATGAAAACAATCCAATTGAACTGTTTGTGCATGGCGCATCTGCCTCCTGACTTTGCTAACTTTCTGTGTTTAAAAGTAACTCTAACTATAGTTACTTTTTGTGCAGTGCATATACATGTACAGATACAATAATGAGTTACTGTCTCGGTGATCTAAGTGAGTACTAGTACACAGGGACATTATGCAGGCAATTCTATAAACACTGTGCCAACATTTACCATATATACAGGCTCATTTTCAAAAGAGAAAAACATCCAAAAAGTGACATAAGTCTGCATTTGGACGTTTTTCTCACAAAAACATCCAAATAGGTATTTTCAAAACCTATTTTTAGACGTTTTCCTCTGAAGTCCATCAGAAGTATGTCCAAATGTCAAGGAGGTGTGCCAGGGGCGTGTTCAGGGCTCAACTTGGGCGTTCCTAGGACTTAGACGTTTTTCAGCCATAATGGAACAAAACAAAAATGTCCAGGAATTTTGAGCTAGACCTGTTTTTATAATGAATAGCTACAGTGGGAATTGAACCCACTTCCCCAGGATCAAAGTCCACTGCACTAACTACTAGGCTACTCCTCCACTCCAGGGCCATGCCGATGCGGTAAGCGGGGTAAGCGCCGCAGGGGGGCGCCCACCTCTGGAGGGCGCTGCCGCGGTGCTTACCCTTGCCCTGCGCCGCCGAGGACTTTAAATCTTTTATCTCAGTTGCAGCAGCGTCAGTGAAAGCACTGCCGACGTCTCCCTTCCCTTGCACTCATTGGTTCCCTCAGTGTCCCGCCTTCTTCTGACGTCAGAAGAAGGCGGACACTGAGGGAACCAAGAGCGCGAAGGGAAGGGAGACGTCGGCAGCGCTCCGCTTTCACTGATGCTGCTGCGACCGGAAGTAAAAGATTTAAAGGCCCCAGGGCGCGGAGGAAAGAGCAGAGAGGCATGGATGGGAGGGCAGAGAGACAGGCATGGATGGGAGGGCATGGATGGGAGGGCAGAGAGGCATGGATGGGAGGGCAGCAGCAGGGCCCAGGGAGAGGACAAATTGCTGGAAGGGGAGGGGAGAGAGAAGGATTGCTAGCTATGGATGCAGCAGGGAAGGGCAGAGAGGGACAAGGATGGACATGGGGGCCCAGGGAGAGGACAATTTGCTGGAAATGGAGGGGAGGGGATAGAGGAGGATTGCTGGCTATGGATGGAGGAGGGAAGGGCAGAGAGGGACAAGGATGGACATGGGGGCCCAGGGAGAGGACAATTTGCTGGAAATGGAGGGGAGAGAGGAGGATTGCTGGCTATGGATGGAGGAGGGAAGGGCAGAGAGGGACAAGGATGGACATGGGGGCCCAGGGAGAGGACAAATTGCTGGAAATGGAGGGGAGGGGAGAGAGGAGGATTGCTGGCTATGGATGGAGGAGGGAAGGGCAGAGAGGGACAAGGATGGACATGGGGGCCCAGGGAGAGGACAAATTGCTGGAAATGGAGGGGAGGGGAGGAGGATTGCTGGCTATGGATGGAGGAGGGAAGGGCAGAGAGGGACAAGGATGGACGTGGATGGGAGGACAGGACCCAGGGAGAGAGAAGAAATTGCTGGAAATGGATATAGAGCAAGAAATGAAGAAGAAAGGAGGAAAGTAAAGAAATAAATGGAAAGGAAGCCCTGGAAATGGAGTTAAGAGGACAGATAGCAGCAGACTCAGATACTGGGCCAGCATGATCGGAAAAAGAAAGTCACCAGACAACAAAGGTAGAAAAAAAATCATTTTATTTTCATTTTAGCGTTTGGAATATGTCCACTTTGAGAATTTACATCTGTTATCTTATTTTGCAATGTATAGCAATTTGTTTCTAAGAATATTGCTGACAATTCCTGTCAGTGTGGCAAGTGGTGAGTGATCATTTTTACCGGGGGGGGGGGGGGGGGGCGCCAACTGATAGTCTGCAGGGGGGCGCCAGAGACCCTAGGCACGGCCCTGCTCCACTCCACACAAAAGGTGTCCCAAATCGACCAGATGAACATTGGAGGGAATCGGGGATCACCTCCCCTTACTCCCCCAGTGGTCACTATCTCCCTTCCACCCCAAAAATGTGATTAAAAATATTACTTGCCAGCCTCTATATCAGCCTCAGATGTTATACTCAGGTCCATTAGAATAGCATGCAGGTCCCTGGGGTAGTCTACTAGTGGTGCAGTGCACTGCAGACAGGTGGACCCAGGCTTCTACCCCCCCCCCCCCCCCGACTTGTTACACTTGTGGAGGAAACTACCCACATATTGGTGCTCCCTTCACCTGTAAGAGCTATGGTAGTGGTGTACAGTTGGGGGTAGTGAGTTTTGGGGAGCTCAGCAGACAAGGTAAGGGAGCAATGGTGAGATGTGTACCTGGGAGCATTTTATAAAGTCCACTGCAGTGCCCCCAAGGACACTTGCCCCCAAGGACAATAGACACAAGGCTCAGGCTCAGATGTTATAAACAAAAAATAGAAAGCTTGGCATCAGGTGGATGTCGTGTTCTCGAGGACCTTGGCATTCTGTCAGGCTTCTTCCCCGGGAACCCTGGGTACGTGAGTCCTTGGACCACGGCCGAGGAGCGGCAGTGGCAGGCAAGATCACCTTTGGAGCAGAGAAGAGACAAGGCTGGACTGGAACCCCGGACTGGAGTCCTGCAGTGGAACACTCGGGACTGGAATGCACCGGACCGGAACACACTGGAGTAGGCTTCACCTACGCTTAGCTGCCTTTCCCTGAGGGTTGAGCCCTCAGGTTCGAGCAGCCGGTAGGGCTTACAGGAAAACCAGAACTGGAACCAGCAACAGGAACAACCGGAGTCAAGATCCAGCAATGCTCCCAGGTACCTAGGCTAACATGAGACAGGCAGGCAGGGAATGTCCAGGTTCTGGCAAACGTCCGAGACAGGTGGCTGGCAGAGAAGATCTGAGTACAGGCAATAGGCAGAGACAGGTGGCTGGCAGAGAATAACTGAGTATAGGCAATAGGCAGAGGCAGGCGTGGTCAGGTTCAAAGCAGGAGTCTCTGGGCAGGCGGCTAGCAGAGCAGTAGATAGGTACAGGCAAGGGTCAGAACCAATAGCAAGACTAGGGCTGGAGCTCCAGTAACAAGGAGAACTGGCAAAGGACAAGACTAGGGCTGAAGCTCCAGAAACCAAGAAAACCCCACCGGGGAAAACCAGAGGCTAAACTCAGGAGACCTAGAAGCTGTACACAAGCTAACAAGCAGAGCAGTGCCCAAGCTAACTAGGCAAACACTAGGAACTCACACAGAGCAAACACAGAAGAACTAGTAAAGCTGTACACAGGCTACCAAGCAAGGCTGTGCCCAAGCTAACTAGTCAAACACTAGGCAATCACACAGAACTGGACAATGTAGCAGTGCACAGAGCACTCTAGCATACCAGGGACCTTATACGATGCAAAGGCCAAGGCTGCAGTCTCTAAGTGATTAATAAAGCCCTTCAACACCAGAGACACAGCTGCAGCAATCTCTAAGTAACTACGGAGGCTGTTCAGGCACAAACCACAGAGCAGGCAGAAAGCACAGTGAAACACAGAGAGGCTTCCCACACCCAGGTGTAGTGTAGTGAAGCAATTAGAGTCATGCTGGAAGCAGCCAGCACACACACAGAGAGAGAGAGAGAGACAGAGAGAGAGAGAGAGAGAGAGAGAGAGCTAACCCAGGCAACACCCACAGGTGCAGTATAGTGAGGCAATTAGTGTCATTCTGCTGGATGCAGCCAGCACAGAGAGCCAGAGCTAGCTCAGAAAGGACAGACAGAAGAAACAGGAGCCAGCTAGGAAGCTGACCCCCAGGAACAAGGTGAGGGTGGTCATGGCCACAGACGTGACAGTAGAATAGTGAAAAAGTGACATCCCAGGAAAGCAATAGGGTACTATTGCTTTCCTGGGATGTCACTTTTTCACTATTCTACCTGATGCCAAGCTTTCTATTTTTTGTTTATAACATCTGAGCCTTGTGTCTATTGTTTATCAGTAGATTTGGGCTTTGAATTCAGATCTATAGATAAAAAGGAGGTCTCATTACATATATCTAAATACCAGAGTGATATTTTTCCTTAATTATCTGTCCCAATGCAACTGAAGCTTTTACCTCCTCAGTGCATGTAAATGGTTTCATCCCTGTGTGGATTCTTTGATGCTGTGTGAGACTTTCTTTTAAACCTCCTCAGTGCATGTAAATGGTTTCATCCCTGTGTGGATTCTTTGATGCTGTGTGAGACTTTCTTTTAAACCAAAGCTTTTTCCACACTCTATACATGCAAATGGTTTCTCTCCTGTGTAGACTCTTTGATGCTGTGTGAGACTTTCTTTTAAACCAAAGCTTTTTCCACACTCTATACATGCAAATGGTTTCTCTCCTGTGT
Organism: Microcaecilia unicolor; assembly: GCF_901765095.1. Lineage (NCBI taxonomy): Eukaryota > Metazoa > Chordata > Amphibia > Gymnophiona > Siphonopidae > Microcaecilia > Microcaecilia unicolor. Next base: position 101,735,957 of record NC_044032.1, on the reverse strand, counting down.
AGACTCTTTTGATGCACTTTGAGATTTACATTACAACAAAAGCTTTTACCACACTTAGAACATGTGATTGGTTTCACTCTATTGTGGATTTTCTTGTGTATTCTGTATGCTTTGCATTTGGACGTTTTTTGTTTGAAAATGGACCAAAAAATAAAACGTCCAAATCACAAAACGTTTTTTCAAACAGTATTTTCAAAAAGGAAAGATAAACGGTTTTATTGTTGTTGTTGAAAATGACCTACTTTTCTGTTCGGAATTTGAACGTTTTTGTAAAACGTCCAAATTCAGACTTAGATGTCATATCGAAAATGCCCCTCCGTATATACTCAAATATAAACCCATCCACATATAAACCAAGAAAAGTTTTCCCTAAAAAAAAGGGTGGGGGGAGAATGTTAGTTTGAATATAAATTGATGGTTTATATTTAAATAATGCTCTCTCTCCTTCCTTTTCTTGTTTCCCTGTGGTTGTAATTAGCATATGCAAAGGTCTGTGGGACAAAGTCTTTGGCCACACTTAATTGCAGTGAGCTCACCCAAGACTGTCTCAACTCCTGTAAGTCCTTGGTTTACATCACAAATCATGGGACACAAACTCTGTAAAATCATTGGCCAGGCTATATTCTACTTACATCTATAGGAGCCAATTTTTCAAAATTATTGGGGGTGCTAAATGGAATGGAAATAACCCCTCCCTGGACACACACAAAGAATTCTCTCAGTATTGGGGGCGCCCAAGCACCCACAAGGCTGGCTCCTATGCTTACATCTGCAAGTTAGAGGGGGGTTCAGGACAAATTTTAATAACTAAAAGAATTCCAGTAAGGTGTATATCTATTTATAAGGTTTATATGAATGAGGAACAATGCTTGGAGTTGGCCCACTTTTTTTCAGCATGACCAGGAGTACTAAAGGCTAAGGCATAGTCTACATCTTTAGAGGAATCAGTTTTCTTTGGATCTTCATTCAAAAATTCTGGGGGTGGAGATGGACCATCTATTGTCTATGCACTGTCACACTCAATCTATTATTATTTTATAATGTTGAGAAAGCTGAGGATTTTCCAAAAATATTTTAACATTGAAGTTTTTAGAACCCTGGTCCAGTCTCTAATTCTTTCTAGGCTGGATTCTCACGCTAGCTGTCTGCTCTAAATTACTTATCCACCATTTATAATTGGTACAGAATTCTGCTGTTAGATTGATTTTTGGACTATCTCAATTTGTGTCACTTCAATCTTATTGCAAATTTCATTGGTTACCAGTCACTGAGAGAATTCAGTTTAAGGGCCCTGTTTACTAAAGCGTGTTAGTGTTTTTAACGTGCCTACAATTAGCGTGTGTGCTAAGTGTAGGCACCTATAGGGATATTGTAGGTACATACTTAGTTAACACGCATAGGTTAACATGTTAAACACGCTAACGTGCTTATAACACGGCTTACTAAACTGGGCCCTAAATTAGGGATTACTACCTTTAAAAATTCTTACGGGGGAAATTCCTGATTACATGTGACAGAACAGTGTGTTTTAAGCTTGTAAAACTGCCTTAATTCTTGAAGTGAATTTCTCTAGTTTGGCCAGCAGGTGGTGCATGCTATGTTTTAAGCTATTACAAAGAACTGACCTTTCCTTCTTTAGTTAACACAGAGAAAGGTGTAGTGCTGTAGTGCTGTAACCAGCTATTTCAAATGTTGTTGTTCTGGGCTCTGATTGGCCTGGAGTTGAAGTTACACAGAAGTTACTGGTTTAGTCAGCCAGTAAGACAAGAGAGTAGAACCTCTTTGCTGAGGCTCGGTGAACAGTTATATGTCCTGATCTTCCCAGGTACTAATTAGTTAGTATACAAATGTTTAGTTAGTGTTATAATTGATCCATATTTCAGTTACCTATTGTTGTGCTGATTGCACTTTTTATGTTTCACTGTTCAATATTTTTATGACAAACACTGCCTGTCTGGACTGATAAAGAATCCTGTTGGTTTGTGTGTTAGGTCTGTGAGGTCTTTCTGGGAACTGTGGGACCACTAGGCATGTGGCCTCCAGTAACCTAGAAATCACTGGAGATAATTTGACAGCGGGAGATTCGCCCGGAGGAAGGTGTTAGTGGCAGGTTCAGGCGAACCTGAGCTGTGCTGGGGATAGACCCTCTAAGTGGCCGTGAGGTAACCCCAGACAGGTGGCTAGGCCTTTTGTGACAGATGTAGAATCTAGTATCTTTGTTAGGAGGACTTTCTAGATATAATACTCGTAATATTTTTCAACTTAGATTTCCAATGAACAAGGATCTAAAATCAACCAAAATCTCACTGTCTATTCAGTATCAGTTAGCTAATTTGTGGAACCGACTTCCAGTGTCCTAGAGGTCTTGAACTCATTATCTTCAATTCAGAAAATATCTAAAAGCTTTTTTATTTTGCAAGGTGGGTTTATCTAATGCTTAATTTATATTTTGTAAGGTGGGTCTATTTAATGTTTAATAAAGGTTATTAGTTTGCTGTAATTATTTGTAACTTCTGCATTGATTGGTCCAGCTCTTGATCACTGTAATCTGTTGAACTGAATAGGTATAGGTGGAATACAAGAATTGGCATGGCATAACATAACATGTACATAAACCTACTTCCTAGTTCATTATTTCTGCTTGCATAGGTTAATATTTTTGGTAATTTCTAACATCTGCTCCAGATATACTTGCATGGCATAGGTACACACCTTTCTTAACAGAGAGTGCATGTCCTATTTAATATCTAATTTTTAAAATCTTAACATTTAATTCTTAATATTCCCTTCTGAACTGGGGGCACTGTTGTTTTCATATATGTCTATATCTGTTTTCCCCCTATGATCACACATAGGAGCATCAATTCCATGCTAAGCAAATCAATCTGAGAAGGAGTGCTTGATCCTTCCATCATGATCTGTTGCACCAGCAGTGGTTAGCCCTGAGAAGTAAGTAACCAATTATCAGTCGATTTTGGAGAACAGACTATTTCAAAACTATGAGTTTCTTGAGTTAAAGCTGTAATAAGAGAAGAGGTGAGATTGATAGTCTCAGCTAAGGCACAAACTAAATTTGTTGATACAAGATGTACATAAAGCCTGGTACTCCAACTAAAGAAACTTCTGTTTCTGAAAAAAGTACAAATTGTAATATGCTGCTTTTTCTTATACATTCAAATGTATTTTATAGTTTCATCCTGTCAAGAACTTACCGCACCTAAGAGAAGAGACAAATGAGGGGAGATATGATTGAGGTCTACAAAATCCTGAGTGATCTAGAACAAGTAGAAGTAAATCAAATTTTTTTACTCATTCCAAAAGTACAAAGACTAGGGGACACTCGAGGAAGTTACATGGAAATACTTTTAAAACAAATGGGAGGTAATATTTTTTTTTCAATCAATGAATAGATAAGCTCTGGAACTCTTTGCCAGAGGATGTAGTAACAGCAGTTAGTGTATCTGGGTTTAAAAAAAGGTTTGGATAAATTCCTGGAGGAAAATTCCATAGTTTTCTATTGAGACAGACATGGGGAAGCAACTGCTTACCCCGGGATAGGTAGCATGGAATATTGCTGCTGCTATTTGGGTTTCTGCCAGGTACTTGTGACCTGGCTTGGCCACTCTTTGGAAAACAGGATATTGGGCTAGATGGACCATTGGTCTGACCCAGTATGGCTACTGTTATGTTCTAAGAATTCAACAAATTCTTAACTTCTAAGACCTGCTGTCCTAGGTCTTTGACCAGTGCAGACTAGGTTATTCTACTACTACTACTTTTCACTTCTATAGTGCTACAAGGCATACGCAGCGCTGTATACCATATACATAAAGACAGTCCCTGCTCAAAGAGCTCACAATCTAAATAAGACAGGTAACAGACAGAACAACTAAGAGGCAAGGGGAATTAAAGAGGAGGGGATAAAAGGTATAGGCAAGTGAGCAGTGGTTAGGACTCAAAAGCAGTGTCAAAGAACTTCTTCAGGCTGTGCTCACAAGTAGTGGCGTTGGAGTCTGGGTTGACCATACTGGAATCTCTTACGCTTTCACGTTCGGCATTCCATTCCCTAATCCAGAAGCTTCCACTTCTGGATGAGGAAAATGGTTGAGTACCAGTCATGAGGCAGCATCTATTAAATTACCCATGGCTTATGCAGTATAGCAAAGAGAGGGAACAAAGTACAAACAAAAGTCCAAGCAGCAAAACAAAAAGTACCAGGAGCCTTAAAAAAAAAAGGAATAAAAGCTTTAATCAAACGTTTAGATGAAACAATCATAAAAGTGGACCCGACACGGTCCGTGTTTCGGCACACAGCGCCTGCGTCAGGGGTCGCGAGGTGTAGCACAGAGCTTTCGGATGTGGACTTGAAACGGTATGCTGTACCACCGTGCTATCTCTTCATACAATATCAAGTGGAAATATACTCTCACGAGTGAACTTATCTCGTGACCGGAATAAGTTCACTCGTGAGAGTATATTTCCGCTTGATACTGTATGAAGGGATTGCATGGTGGTACAGCATACTGTTTCAAATTCACATCCGAAAGCTCTGTGCTACACCTCGCGACCCCTGATGCAGGCGCTATGCGCCGAAACACGGACCGTGTCGGGTCCACTTTTATGATTGTTTCATCTAAACATTTGATTAAAACTTTTATTCCTTTTTTTTTTAAGGCTCCTTGTACTTTTTGTTTTGCTGCTTGAATTACCCATGGCTCCCATACCTTATCAGCAGGTGGTATCTTCATTTCCTTCACTTTACTTGTGTCAGGTCCCACTTCAGCTGGGCAGTAAGGAGAACAGGAAGAGAGTTTTTCTTGAAGTGGGCTCAAAATATGGAACAGACATAAGATTCAAGATAGAATTACAGTCAGTAAAATACACAAGTCTTTCATCTGACCTATCGCTTTTTCCTAACCCTTTACAAATTGAGTAATAATTCCAATAATATACACAGAACAATACTTAAGTTGCTAAGGAAAGAATAACTCCTAAATCAATAACTGAAATAAGTTCTCAAATGTAAGAAAAACAAAAAGAAGCTGTAAAGGTTCAGTCCCATAACATTTTGCAGCGAAACACTTCTCTGTGTTCTTTTTACTTATATTTATTAATTTTATCTCTGTCATGGTTATCCATTAATCACAAGGTTCAATATAAATGCCTTAAGTTGTTTACTCATTTTTTTCACTTCCTCTTCAGTAATTCAACTCTTGTATATTGCTGTGTCCTTTGTAATCCCAATAGTATAATCTGACTTCTCTGTGTGCCAGCTAGCAACATTTTTAATATTGCAGTTTCTGATCATACAAGAGGAGCTTATGAGACTGAGAGACTGGGCATCCAGTGGCAGATGACGTTTAATGTCAGCAAATGCAAAGTGATGCATGTGGGAAAGAGGAACCCGAACAATAGCTACGTAATGCAAGGTTCCACATTAAGAGTCACCAACCAGGAAAGGGATCTAGGTATCATCGTGGATGATACGTTGAAACCCTCTGCTCAATATGCGGCAGCGGCTAAGAAAGTAAATAGGTGTATTAGGAAAGGAATGGAAAACAAAATGAGGATATTATAATGCCTTTGTATTGCTCCATGGTGTGACCACAGCTTGAATATTGGTGTGCAGTTCAGGTCACCGCATCTCAAAAAAAGATATGGTGAAATTAGAAAAGGGGTAGGCGTGAATCGATTGTTTACTGTTTCCAAAAATACTAGAACTAGGGGGCACGCAATGAAACTAGTAGTAAATTTAAATTAAAAGAGGTAAATTTAAAAACGAATCTGAGAAAATATTTCTTCACTCAACAAGTAATTAAATTCTGGAATTCATTGCCAGAGAATGTAGTAAAAGCAGTTAGCAGGGTTTAAAAAGGTTTGGAGATATCCAAGATGGCGACAGTATGAGACGCGTCCCATCTTCCTCCTCGAATACTGCAGAAGAGAGCTCCTCACTTGAACCCCGCGATGGGGAAAAGGAGAGGCAAGGTCAGGGAGATTCCCTCTACCCCTGGCAGGTCTGGCCAACTTCGGCAGGCCACGATGGATAAGTTTGGAGTGACACTGGGTCCCGGGAAGGTTTCCACCCCTGCTGCTAAGGCTAGCATTTCGACGCTCGCTGACAGTGTAGATGGGGCTTCTCTCAGCCCAGTCGAACGTGTGGCTGCTCCCCAACCAGGAAGTGGAACTCTACAAGCAGTCCTGTTGCTCTACCCCGAAGTGGAAATCAGAGCGGGCAGGGAAGGAACTTGCCTGAGACGAGAAGAGAACTGAATGCTAACAGCTTGGGAGACCCAGTGGTGATTTCTGCTCCTGTACTGCTTCCACAGACAATGAATATTCTGGAACAAGCTGCTAAAGCAACTCTTCCTGATTTTTCATTAGGGAAAATGGAAAAGCCAGCCGTAGTAACGTTAGAGTCACTTTGGGACTAACTTTACTACTCACTCCTCCATACAAACTTTGGTAACTAAGAATACTGAATTAGTTAAGACTATCAGAGACTGCATTGGATTCAATTACAAACTAACAAATATCAAGCCGCGGAAGTAAAATGCCTAGATGAAAGAACTCAAAAAAATGGAACCTTTTGGTCAAACTCTGCTTAGAGAAAATAATTTACTTTCAGATAGTTGGAATATTTAGAAAATCAGTCCAAAATGCTTAATTTGAGACTAATAAATTTCCCGAGGTCACCATTAATTACACCAATACAGATGGTAAAGAAATATCTAGTGGAAATATTGGGTATGTCAGAAAATTCACTACCACCAATAACCCGAGCATTTTATTTGCAAAACTGATCCCAAATTGGTATCAGGAAAAGTACATCCCCAATGAGGTGAAGTGATGAATCTGACTACTTTTTTGGAATCATCTTTAGAACTCATAACGCAAAGAGTGACATTATTAGTATCTTTTGCCCTGGAAATAGATAGGGATGCAGTACTGAGACTTTCCCTGAGACATTTAGATTCAGTTATTTTGGGCTGTAAAGTAAGAGTATATCCAGATTTATCCAGAGAAACACAGAAGAGGTGCAAGGCGTTTTTAGCTTTGCGCACGAGGACTTTGGTAATAGGAGCAAGTTTCTTATTAAAATTTCCTTGTATTTGTCGAATTGTGTTTCATTTTAAATAGTTTCAATTTTTTGATCCCAAACAATTAGAATTTCTAGTAAGCAGGGAAGAAGTTAATGTAGTAGTTTAGTCGCAAATGTAACACTGTATGGCAGACTTGGAGTGAACCACCTAGGAAAGATGCTTCATTATGAATTATTTACTATGTATAAATATTCATTTAGATTAATTTCTTAATCTTACACCTTGGATCAATTTCCAAAATATTTTTGTGGTCGATAGTGAAGAAAAATAAAAGTAATTATTTACTTATTTTATTTAATTATTATTTCCAAAATTGTGTATTATCACTCATAAGTGTGAATTATGTTTGTTAAAGTTTAATAAAGCAAATAAAAAAAAATAAAAGGTTTGGATAGCTTTCTAAAACAAAAGGCCATAAGCCATTATTAAAATGGACTTGGGGGGAAATTCCACTGCTTATTTCTAGAATAAGCAGCATAAAATGTATTGCACTGTTTTGGGATCTTGGCCAGGTACTTGTGACCTGGATTGGCCACTGTTGGAAACAGGATGCTGGGCTTGATGGACATTCGGTCTGTCCCAGTATGGCAATACTTATGTACTTATTTGTTTTGATGCCACAGGCACAAAACCAAATCCTGCTTATTTCATATTATATTAACTGATAACTGTTATAGTATTTATAGCACACTTTACTATCATAGGACTCCATTTATAAAGCTGCACAACTGATTAGTGGCACGCTGAATGCAAAGAAGCCCATAGGAATAGAATGGGTTACTTTGCATTCTTCAAGCTGCTAACTGTAGTTTAGCTTTGTAACAGGAGCCCTTAACATGCTGCTGGTGATGACTTTGGAACATTGCTTGAATGTAGTGGATCTAGATTTGGGCATACATCTGTTATCTTGCATACTCAACTCTGTATACGATTATAGTCTGGAGAGACTTGAGAATTATAATCAACAGGAGGAGCAGTATATTAGTGCAACACTGTATTATTGTTGAATAAAACCAACCCTACTACTAGAAGGAAGGGTGTTAAAACTTGTTCATCCTTAAGAGTGGCACGTCTAGCATTTTCATTGCTGCAGGTTGGTCACATTTTGAAGGTGGTGGTACTTGGAGAGAGTGGATGCATCTTGGTTGATGGGATGGGGACAAGATGTGTCTAATTCATAGTTAACTTTTAGTTTTCTTGTAGGGAATGTTAGAGTGGAGAGCTGTGACATGTTTTTGTTGAGATTTGATATACCACCTTAAAAAAAAACCAACCATGATTCAAAGCGGTGTACAGAAGGTAAAAATATGAAAAGGAACTACATCCATCAGATATTATGGTTTGCTAAGGACAGAAAAGGCAGTTTTGAGAAATCAGGAGAGATCCTTGAGCTTATAAAGAACTGAGTATTAATCATACCAAACTTCTAGAGTTTTCCTTCCATGGTTACAGTAAAATCAGAAATGGAGGCAGTGCTGCTTGCTATGGGATTTAGCACAGCAACACTTTTGTGCTTTCTGTGTGGGTTCTGTTCCTGTGAAACTGGATGGAAAATTTTGCAGTTGGTCACCTCAACTACCCAGCAATGCAACTGGTTTTCATATACCACTAGGGGGCCCTTTTAAGCCGCGTAATCATTTACTTGTGCCCAACACGCGCCAAAATGGAGTTACCACATGTCCTACCGCGTGGCTCTTGTAATTCATTTTTGGTGCGGCAGCCGAAAAATATTTATTTTCTGCTGCACACATCGGATGCGCGCCAGTGGAATTTGGCGTTCGTAGGTCATTACCACCCGGTTACCGCATGAGACTTTACCGCTAGGTCAGGGGTAGGCAACTCCGGTCCGCGAGAGCTGCAGGTCATGTTTTCAGGATATCCACAATGAATATGCAGGAGATAGATTTGTATACCATGGAGGCAGTGCTTGCAAATCTATCTCCTACATATTCATTGTGGATATCCTGAAAACCTGACCTGCCTGCGGCTCTCGAGGACCGGAGTTGCCTACCCCTGCGTTAGGTCAATGTCTTGTGGTAAGATCTCAGACCCCAAATGGGGTGCATGGCAATTTTGATTTTGTCGTATGTCCATTTTTGGCAAAAAGTTTTAAAAAAGGCCTTTTCAACAGGTGTGCTGAAAAATGATTCTGTGCACGCCCAAAACCCACGCCTACACTACCACAGGCTATTTTTTCAGCGCACCTTAGTAAAAGTACCAAATGCCTTTTGCATTGAAATTAAGGCACCTGTAGTTAATCCTATATAATAAAAAGCACCTCCAATGTTCTGAAGCTGACTCCGTGCACTGTGGCAGTGTAGGATTCGTAAGTCTATAGTTCAAGCGTTTCATTGGCTCTCACTGTCCTGCAATGTCACAGTGCCATGGAGTCAGCTTCAGAACGTTGGAGGGCTTTTTCACAGCTGGTCCACTGCCCCCGCCCAACTGCCTTGCGCATATTTCACACACCCCAGTATCTCCCTCCGGAGTGTCAGGGCCCCCTCCCTCCGAGTTTCAGGGTCCCACTCCCTCCCGTTTCCTGAGTTTCAAGGTATCCCTCCCTCCCAGTTTCCCAAGTTTCAAGGTCTCCCTGCCAGTTCCAGGATCGATCCCCCTCGCTCCCAGTTCCAGGGTCGTCAATCCTCCCATCCAGTGCCAGCCCCCCTCCTTCCGAATTTTAGAAGTCTCACTTACCCAGTCGGAGTTCCTCCCTCCTCCCTCCCTCCCGTCCAGTGCTAGCCCCCCTCCTTCAGAATTTTAGAAGTCTCACTTACCCACATGTGTGGCCACATGGGAGGCTAGGAAGGTTCAAAGCTGACTCCCCAAAACAACAAATTTTGATACTGTTACTTCCAAGGCTTTGTCCTGTGCTTGAAATGTAACCATAGTCCTGGCTCATTCAGCTGGACTGATTAATAATATTTCCTCTATGGAAATAGTTTGAGGGCTCTAGTTGATGGTTCTGGCAATAGCAGTATAGGAGCAGAAAATATTTCAATTGCTCCAAAACTGAAACAGTAGAAACTCGCCATCTCTGCAGATGTAACATGCTCCTTTCTCGCAGTATCCTTGGTGAGCCTTCCCGTGTGCCTTGGGTGTTGTTTGACTGTTTCATTTGGGGGGGGGGGGGGGGGGGGCAAAGGATGGGGTGGGGCATATTAGCATATTAATTTGCAGTGAAGAAAATAGCACAGCGGGCTCGCCTCCAGCCTTTCCCTTCCTTCACATAGTGTCTCGCCCTAGTGTAAACAGGAACATGGGAGGAAGGCGGGGCACTGAGTTAGGGAAGGGAAAAGCTGGAGGCGAGCCTGCTGTGCTGTTTTCTTCACTGCCGTCACTGCGACTGAAAATAAAGGTTTAAACGCTGGGGGGGGGGCAGGAAGGAACGGAGAGGAGGGCTGTCGGGGAGCTGAGGGCGGGAAGGAGTGAATGAGAGCTGCCTGCAGCGTTGCACTGGCCATGCGTTTGGGGGGGGGGGGGGGCAATGCCACCTCCTCGCCCTCACCAAACTATGCCCATGCTTGGGTGCCTGCTAAAGCTAGTATTGACTTATTAACCAGAGTTCTTGATTCCATCTTTTTGTTTCATTTTAGGATCCCCATTATACTACTGTGTTCACAGTGCAACTTGCATATAGGGTACCTGGAGGCCAGTGGTCTACCTTGGAAAAGAAGGGGAAATCTATTCTCAGAACTCAAAGGAACTTCTGAATTGGGGAAAAGCTGGCACTGTTGAGGGTCCCTACTGCACCTCTAAAATTCACTCAGACTTTGCTGACTTAGTGTGGACAAAAACATCTCTGGGATTGTGAGAGAACACCGAGGGTCTGCAAGGTAAGTGTGCATTCTTACCTTTTATTTTACTTATGGCAAATATAAAACGTATAGGGGAGAAAAGCTAAAGAGAGAATCCTGGGGCCATAGAGCAAAAAAGTGTGCTGCTAAACAGTTGCAGCTATCTTGCTCTCAAGGCAGCACTTTTAAATTGAAGAGCCAAGAAAATACTCAACATAGCACCATTTTGACCTGCTTTTGACTCTGCAGTGATGCATTGAAAATCCAATATAGGTCTTTTTCTCTTACTCTGTACCAGGAATGCACAGCCTTGATCCTGGAGGGCTGCAACCCAGTTGAAGATTCAGGATTTCCACAATGAATATACAGCACATGAGATCTGTTTACCTGCACTGCCTCCATTGTAAGCAGAGAGATTGCATGCCATATTCATTTTGGAAATAGAATATAGGATATGACAGCAGATAAGGACCAAATGGCTCATCCATTCTGCCCTTCTTCAGTACCCACTAACTCCTCCTTTTCCTAAGGGATCCTACAGTGTCCTCGCAGCTGTCCAGGACCAGGCTGTGACCCCTTACTTTAAATGTTTTTCCTCCTTTTCATTGCTTGCAGTAGATGTGGGGCTACATTTTCAAAACACTTAAAAATACCATAGGTGCTTTGAAGATGAGCCCCTTAGTATCTCATCAGAAACAAAGCCAAGATAACAATAATTGGGGAGAGAGATGTATTTGGTAGCCTGTAACTGCACTTGTGTGAATACCAAAACTGAAAGGGAATTTTAAAATCCTGATCATTGTAGTAGGACTTTTAAAATCTTAGTCATGGTCCTATCTCCACCACCAAAATCCAAAGGATACAAAAATTAGGCATGCTGATATTTTTAGCAACAAGTTAATCTTGCTGCTTGAGAAAAGTGAAAATCAAATATCCTGACTTTGTTTTGTATTACAAAATATGATTATGGCACAGCAGGTATACAGCTGCCTGCCAGTTTGCACCTGTCATTCCTAAAAGCTATGAAAAGGCTGAAGCCAAACAACATATAGAGAATTTTTAAAGTGATGATGAACTGAATGGAATAAAAGAGAAATCATGCCTGAAAGTATCAGCATTAAAGTCATGATTATTGCCAGATATTTGAATTCTGACATGAGAGTAAGACCCTTCCCTCCAGGTATCCAGTCCATGGTCTTATCCACAAAGTTTTGCTTACTGTAGAAAATACACCAGTTAATTCAATTTGGCTGGGTCAACAGCATAGCACCACTCGCTTTTTCTGCGAAGACTCACATCATATGTTTTGTTACTAGATTTGATGACTTAGACTCAAACTGTTCATCCATTTTCTCTCTATCCTTTTGATTCCAGTCCATTGCTTAAATTATATCCCAACACATTACACTTGGCCCACAATACATTTTAATTTAGACCAAAATTGTAGTTCATTAATTTAAAAAAAAATTTATATCATAATTACATAGTCACCTTCTAATTTAGTTTATGAATTCAGCTAGACCATGAGATCTGAGAAGACTGAATATTACTAATACTGTATGGGGCTCATTTTCGAAAGAGAAAAAGTCCATAAAGTGTCGTAAAGTACATTTGGACGAATTTCTTCTCAAAACATCAAAATTGGTATTTTTGAAACCTGTTTTGCAAATGTCTGTCTATGCAATTTGCCTGCAATGTACAAATCACAAGAGGGCATGTAGATGGCATTTTGAAGGCGGCATTAGGGTGGGCTTATGGCGTGCCTAGCACTTGGATGATTTACAGCCATAATGGAACAAAATGAAAATGTCCAGAGCAAAAATCAAAATGGTTTGGTCTAGACCTGTTTTTATAACAAGGCACAAAAAGGTGCCCTAAATGACAAGATGACTACTGGAGGGAATCGGGGATGAACCCCTTACTCCCCACAGTGGTTACTGACCCCTTCCCACCCAAAACATTTGAATAAAATAGTACTTACCAGCCTCTATGAAAGCCTTGTTATATCCAGTTCCAGTACAGCAGCACGTAGGTCCTGGCATAGTTTAGTGATGGGTGCAGTGCACTGTAGACAGGTGAACCCAGGACCATACTCCCCTACCTGTTACACTTGTGGTGGAAACTGTGAGCTCTTCAGAACTCATTGGAACCCACTGTACCCATATACATTGGGAGTAATGTGTTTTAGTTGAGTTTTGTGGGGCTCAGCAGACAAGATAGGGAGCAACAGTGAGATGTGTACGTGGGAGCATTTATTTGAAGTCCAATGCACGTCTTATATTCCGCCTGAAACTGATATACTCATATCACCCCTCTCCTCAGGTCACTTCACTGGCTTCAGATCAGATACCGCATTCAGTTCAAGCTTCTTCTTCTTACCTACAAATGCACTCAGTCTGCAGCCCCTCATTACCTCTCTACCCTCATCTCCCCCTTACGTTCCCACCCGAAACCTCCGCCCACAGGACAAATCCCTCCTATCAGTACCCTTCGTCCACCACTGCCAAGTCCAGGCTCCGCCCATTCTGCCTCGCCTCACCTTATGCTTGGAATAATCTGTCCTGAGCCCATACGCCAAGCCCCCTCCCTACCCATCTTCAAATCCTTACTCAAAGCCCACCTCTTCAATGTGCTTTTGGCACCTAGCTTTTATACCTTTCAGGAAATCTAGACTGCCCCAGTTTGATGACTCCTACTTGTCTGATTGTACATTTGTCCTTTAGATTGTAACCCTAGTAGCGCTTTAGAAATGTTAAATAGTAATAGTAGTAGCAGCAGTGCTCCCTAGGGTGCCTCATTGCTCTTCTGGGATGTCTGGGGAAAAGTCTGCTAAAAATGCTGGCCCATCCTACATCCCAATGGTTTGTTTTCTCTGTTTTTCACTTGTACGTTTCATTTCTTTTCTTTTTTTTCTTTTTAAAGAAAATGGCCTGAAAAGATAAATGCAAGAGCACAAAACCCTGGTTGCAACAGTATTTTTTGAAAAAAAAAAAAAAGATGTTTGCGGTTTCAATGGCCAGTATTTAGCACAAAACATCCAAAGTCTGACTTAGACATCATGTCGAAAATGCCCCTCTTTCTCTCAAGTTGCTGCTATTACAGAATGAAGCAAAAATTCATCCTGATGTGTGTCTATCAGCCTTCAGAAGGTAAAGTCTTCATCAGGGAATCCTTAAACATTTACATCGGAATCTGAAGAGTTTTAGCATCCAGGATGGATAAACTCAAATTTTAAACATAATCAATGTTGGATATAGATGTTTGGAAATATATCATTTAATTGGTGTATATAATACTTAGAATTTCGGTATCTTCCAGATTGGATAATGCATGAACTGATTCTTTAAAATTTAATGTTTGATTTAAGAGCAAATGTGCAACAGAATTCCTAGAGGCAATACTTGCGTGGGAGAAACTGGAACAAAGTTGTGATATTTGTTAACCTCAACATGTCTCTTTTCCCTATGCATACCAGGGATAACACCCTAGAATTCACTCTTTCCCATTCTTCTTCCCTTCTTCATCCTTGCATGATTCTTTGTGTTGAGTTCCTTGGTCCTCATTATGTCCTCTCCATATTCTCTAGCTGCCCTCCCCCTCCTTTCCCACTTCTCTACCTCAATGTGTCCTGACCACAATGACATTCCTCCGTTACTTAGTTTGCTACCTTCTTTGTTACAGCTCTCCCACATTGGTCCCTTTCTCTCCCTGACCTTCATGACACCAATTTCACCCTCCTCCATTCCATTAACAGCATTTCCCGCTTTGTCCTTCTGCCTGTAGGCAGACTTCCCATGCTCCCTTGTATTTTGCTGAACACAGTTCTCAAAACCCAGCTAGAATGTGCATGGCACAGGAGTCATCCTCACTCTGCTCTCTCTTCATGTCCCGTTATCGCCATTATCGCTGCACTCTGTTCAAGACTAAGCAGAATTTTGCATGTCGCATCTCTACAGCTGCTAACAAGCTCCATGCCCTTTTTAACATTACTGAAACTGTAGCTCCTTCTGGCTTGACACCCCAATGCTATGATTCTGATCTATCTTCCCAATCACAACTTTGGGCTCCTACTGACAGAATAAAGTATAAACCCTTTGAGCCTCACTCTCCATTCCCTCTGCTTCTTCCACCGAAGACCCATTACTTCCGTCTTCGTCTTGACTGATTTATCCCCCCCCTGCAATCCCTCTCTCTTCCTGGAACTCTCTTCAACCCCTTTCCCTCTCTATGTTGAAACTAGCCCTCACAAACACCAACCCATCTTGTTCTGCTCGTGACCCTTGGCCAGCTCATCTTAAGTGACTAGTGCACCATGTTTTCCTCATCATTTTTCTCCCCCTAATTCAACTCAATGTCTGGAATCATGCTCTTTATTACCCCCCCTTTTTGAAGAAGCCTACCTTAGACCTGTCTAATCCTGCCAAATACAGGCCCATCTCGAACCTTCCCTTTTTCTCTAATGTCCTTGAAAAGAGTTTACACCACCAACTCTCCTTGTTCTTGGGACAAGACTTTGACTCTTCA
This sequence comes from Microcaecilia unicolor, assembly GCF_901765095.1. Taxonomy (NCBI): domain Eukaryota; kingdom Metazoa; phylum Chordata; class Amphibia; order Gymnophiona; family Siphonopidae; genus Microcaecilia; species Microcaecilia unicolor. The sequence continues at coordinate 101,720,536 of NC_044032.1, read as the reverse complement.
TCTCCCAACAAGCGTGTTGCAGAAAGACTCGCAGTACTGAAACTTTATTGGTTGGACTCTATGACTACATCAGAACCACGCTCGATCAATACTCCTCAATGGTAGCTGTCTTTCTTGACCGTTCCTCTCAGCCTTTGCATTTGCTAACTACCCTCTTTCGCATTCAACGCTGGCATTCTATAGAGATCTCTGGTATGGTCTTTCAATGGTTGCAGTTATTTTTCTAATCGTACCTGTTCTCACACCTACCCTCAACATTTTTCTTGCTCCCCTTCTTACCTTAGCGCAGATGAATAACTATTTGCCCTTCTGTTATGGTGATAATGTTCAATTTTCTATCGAGTTCTTCAACTCAATCCAATCTATCTGAACTTAACAGCTGTCTCACTGTCTCATGTGGCTTCAGGAACACCAGATTTTCTTAATTCAAAGAAATGTGAAGTAATTCACTTTCACAATCCTTATATAGCCACTCCTTCCTCTCCCCTCATCGACCAACTGCCCCTTGATTTCAAGAACTCTATCAAGATCTCGGGGTTCATTTTGATAGCCACCTTACTTTAAGTCCCAAATTGATGCTGTTGTTAAAGCCTCTTTCTTTGCTCTCCATCATATCCACACTATCTGCTGTGTTCTCCCGCTCCTGCAATTTGCTCCCTACTTCTCAGTATGACAATTACAAATTTGGATTACTGTTATTCACTGTAAGCCAGTTTATCCCTTATTCACTCAGGTAGTTGCAATTAATCCAGTTTACTGCTGTCTGGCTTCTCCAACCTCAAACCTTTTGATTATGTTACTCCCCTCCTTTGCCTGGTACAATGGTTGCTCCTCTCTGCATGCATCCATTTTAAACTTTTTTACCTCTCTTTTTCAAAGCTCATCTCCCATTTGCACCACACTATTTAGCTTGTCTCAGTACTCCCTACACTCTGGTGTGCACACTCCGCTCTTCCACTTCCTGCAACTCTCCTTGCCCCCCTCCCTCATTATCTGCCTTGATACCACTTGTACTGCTCTTTTCAGCTTTGCTGGGCTCAAGCTTGGAATTCTCTTCCCTATCATCTTAGTCTTGAAACCCTCCTACTCCTAAATTCAAACAACTTGAAAACTCATCTTTCACCCTTGTCTATCTTATAGCTCTTCATTTTCCTCCACATTACCCTTTCACTTCCCTGAATCCCTGCTAATTCCTCTTTTCTCTCGTTTCTTTTTCCGTTCTGTTTGTCCTTCTCATTTTCTTGGTTCTTCCCTTCTTCATTTCCTCCCCCTTTTTTTCCTCCTTTCTATCCCTCTTCCTCCTTTTTCCTCCATGGCAATATTGTGCTATTTTTTTTAATATAAACCGCATTAGCCCCCTTCATATGCAGGATATCAAGCCTATGTAATAAATAAATATGAACAATAAGGTAACAAGATGATATTTTCCCTCTCTGTACACACTGCTGTAAATTTAATATAATAATATCTTATACTGGGTGTATGTTCTTTATTTAAATATACATATTAACCTAGCCTGGAGCACCCCAGCCAGTCAGGTTTCAGGATATCCACAATGAATATTCTTGAGAGAGATTTGCATGGAGTTGAAGCTTGGTGATAAAGCAAATGAATCATATTCAGAATCTGTCCAGTAAACTCCTAACAGGCCAAAAACTGCCCAGAGAGAGGACTAGGAGATTGTATCAAAGGCCTTTTAGATTCAATCTGTGATAAAGTTTTGACATCTATCTGGCCTCTTATGCATGGTGAACATTTTGCTACAGCTTTCCGTCCCAAGACAAAACCAGCCTGATGCAGACCAACCAAACTGGGAACTATATCAGCCAAGCGATTGGCCAGAATTTTAATGTAAGTTTAATGTTGACATTTAGGAGAGAGAGGGGTCAGTATAAAGTCATCAATTGTGAATCTGTGCCTGATTTAAGGAGAGGGATAACGGTGTCTGGTAAAATGCTACATAGCAAAGAATGTCATACACCGTGAGTAATGTAGGGGTGACTTGAGTCAAAGTTTTATAATATTCTACTGGGAGGCCATCAGGACCCGGAGTATTACGGGAAGCAATAGTTTTAATTGCATAGCAAATCTCGTCTTCATTGAGAAGAGAATTAAGGAGAATCAAATCAGCCTCCTGTAATTGTGGAAGATAGATAATCTCTAGAAAGGCCATTTGGGTAGGGGAGTCACCTGTTGTACAGTATACACGGTGTTATAATAGTAAGCATTTAAGAAATAATTTCACCTCTTATGACTGCTTTTTCACTTCCCAAAATAAATATGGGTTATCTAAATGTTGTTTATTATTCAAGCCATACTCTTCCTACTTAGTGATAACATATTGGTGGAAGTTCACATCATCATAGAGATGCTTCGCCATACACCAAAGTGGACTGTGTTCTTTTTCAGTGACAGTAAGGTGACCATAGCATGATCAGATATACCCCCTGACATAATCTCTACACCATCAACTGCCGTAAAGGTCTGTTTAGAAATCAAGACATAATCCAACCGGCTCTCACTAAGATGAGCTCTAGAAATATGAGTGAACTGAATTCACTTGGATGAAGCACTTGCCAAATGTCAACTAAATTTACATAGAACATAACAAATCACTGCCCCCCCCCCCCAATGGGATCTGCCATCAGGGATCACAGAAGCTGTCTTCTATCCACTTCATGTCACCACGCATTAAAATCATCCCCAGGAGGATAGGACAAGATGAGTAAGGCAGCAAGGTGTTTCAATAGCAAGGGGGAAAAAAGAACTATTAGGGAGATTAGGGATACACAAAGAAACTAAGACATAAGGCTTCCCATAGGTCTTGTAGTGTACCATCATCCATCAGCCCTAATCATCATGATGTCTTTGAGCTCCTCAAAAGATATGCTTTTATTAATATTACAGTTCCTGCTTTCCTGGGATTGGGAGCAGTGGAATGATAAATATGGCCCACCCACTCCGCCTCAGTTAGCATGTTCACGTACAGGTAAATTGAGTCTCCTGAAGAAAATGCAATGCCAGTTCCCTGACGCCGGAACGCCTGATACATTTTTTTTCCTTTTAATGGGCAAATTGATTCTACAGACATTCCAAGTGATCAAATTAAGCAATGGCATTTGAGAACCCACATCCCAGCCTTGTGTCTCCACCCAAATGCATATAAATTCTCCAAAAGGAATAAGCCCCCTCCCCCCACACACATTCTACACATTCTCACACCAAACTCGCATCCCAACTCCAACCCTCTCTCTTCCCAACTCCCAAAGCCAGTAAACATTCCCCTGCTCCCGTCTCCCCTACAATCCCCTTCAATACAAAGAACATGTCATCTGTTAAGCCCTGTATGTATTGTAAGTCATCTCTCTTATCCAGCAATCACCACACATATGAAACAGAAAAGATTTAAATTGCTGCCAATAAAGTTCATGAAAACAGCTCTTAAGTAATAGTGAGTTCAAATGAATGTTGCTTCAGGCAATGTGCCCGACCAGGAACACGACGCCAGCATGGAGTTGGCATGCTGTTTGTTGAGACGGATGTTGTCTCTGGTTCTGGCTCGAGACCCATCTTCCACAAATGGGATCTGGCTTTCTTTGAAGTCTTACCACTAATCTGTAAAGAAAGTCCAAATGGAAATAACCAAAGGAATCCTGTTTAGAAGGAATAGATCCATGGAATCTTAGCGGAGATTGGGTGGCGACGCTGGTAAATGGGAAGCGAAACTGGTGCTGGTCAGACTTCTATGGTCTACGCCCTGATCGTGACTGAATAGATAGGGATGGGCTTGAGTGTAAATTTTAAGGGGCTTCGATGCTAGTTTCAGAACTTTGAGTACAAGAAGAATGCTGGGCAGACTTATATGGTCTGGGCCCTGAGAATGGCAAGGACAAATCAAACTTGGGTATGTGTGTGTGTATATGTGTATATGTTAATCACATATCAAGTAAAATGAGTTTATCTTGTTGGGCAGACTGGATGGACCATACAGGTCTTTATCTGCCGTCATTTCCTATGTTACTGTGTTATATCAAATGCGCTCTTGCCGTAGCAACAGCATGATATCCTGGAAATCATGCTGTTGTTCCAAAGTTGCACTGGATAAATCCTGATTAAAGTTGGTCCTTGCATTTTACTCCTCCTGCCTGGTGGGCTGCTTGGAATACCTTTTCCTTCACTGTAAAGGAGTGAAAACATGCCACAAGATCACAAGGCCTGTTGTTGTTTTGGGGGGCGGGGGGAGGGCATGTGTTTGAGTGCTCGATGTGCCCAATCTAAAACAATGTCAGACCTTATTGATTTATCACCCAGGAACGCTAAAAGATCAGCACGCACATTCTTGGGACTTCACTTCCCTAGCTGCAAAGGTCTAAAGTACAAACTAGTACATGCGTCCTGTTTTTCTTACATTGGCATGCAGCTGTGGAATGCATTACCACTGGATCTGAAAAATATTCACGACCTAATCAACTTTCGAAAATCTTTAAAGATTTTCCTTTATAACAAGACTTACCATAATAATCAATAGTAGGAATTCCAACACACCACTAATTACTTGATAATCTGTCTGCCTTCTGATTTATTGAATTGATTATATCCATTATGTTACACTTGTTATGATGTTTATTATAAGCCACATTGAGTCTGCAAACAGGTGGAAAATGTGGGATACAAATACAACAAATAAATAAATAAATGTCCACCGAAGCGCCTTCAGTGGGGAACACGTGTTGCAAGATAGCACAGCAAATCTCCCCAGACTATGAGATTGCAGTTTTCAGTCCCCTCAGGCCCCAGGACCCCGCGGATCCTAATATTATGGCATCGGGCTCTATTTTCCATATCCTCAACTTTCAGTCAGAGCCTCTAACAATGTCGCAGTATCAGCGCGTTGATTCTCAAGAGCATCCTATTTCTCCTGTGAAGTTTCTATTTTGTTGTTCCATCTTGGCTACATATGCTCCCAGATCTTCCAGGCCAGCACGCAGATCTTGAATGTGCATTTAAACTCAGTCATGCGGTTCGCAGCATTGCTCTTCAAATCTAATTTTAAATCGTTGCAAAAGTACCTGCGAGTCCCACTTTGTCAAGGGTGCTATACTCTGTCAACTGGGAATTCTTCTCCGACAGGTCAGCAAGCTCAGAATCACTCAAATCATGCCTGGACTGATCCATGTCACTGTGACCATGTGGTGTGTCACCTCTCGGCAGGGTGCCTGAAATTGTTTTATCTCTCCAGGGCACCAGCAAGCCATGCCAATCTATTTTGCAGTAGTTTTAGTGGTTAGGGCAGTGGATTTTGATCCTGGGAACTGGGTTTCATTTCCCACTGCACGCTCATGTCTCTGGGCAAGTCACTTAACGCTCCATTTCCCAAGGGTACAAATAAGTACCTGTATATACTATGTAAACCGCCTTGAATGTAGTTGCAGAAACCAAAGAAAGGCGGTATATCAAGTCCTATTTCTCTTTCCCCTTCACATTACCACAGCACAAAGGTAAGTTGCAAAATCAAGAAAGTGAAGATCCATTTACTGCCTTTTAGTCAGGGCTCAGACAGAGCTTCAGGCTGAGGCTGCCATCGTGACGATGTTACCAGAAGTCTTGCTGTGATTTTTAAAGATTTATTTTTAATTTCAATTTTGCAATTCATGATCATATTAAGAAAAACCCTTGTTAGCGTTATTGTTCAAATTATAAGCAAACTCTTAATTTTGGAATCCTAAACTTTGATGTTTTATTAATTTCTAATTATAGGAGCAATTTTCAGTAGAGTGCCTAGTTTAATATGCAAAGGTACTTTTACAATGCACACTTCCTCCTCATTTTAATCCTGCATGCACATTTTCATGCTTCGCATGCGAACTCGCATGTGTAAGTTACAGAATTCTGGCAGTTATGCATGCATCTTGATTGGATAATTAGGTATGAATTATTACGAACAGCCACTACTTGGTGATAATTGTAGTTAACTGGCACTAATTGACCCGAATTTGCAGTTTTGTGCATAGCTGCACTAAAGTGATATTCTATAACGTAAGCGTCTAAGTGCTACAGCGTGAAACTGTGGAAGGGTCATGGGCAGGGCAGGAATGTGCCAAGCACTTATGCGCAAAGCTTTTAGATACTGAGGATGCCATTGCAAAAGCCACACCTCTAGGTGGGGTTATATCACACGGAGGAATACTATAGCATGATGTGAATGGGAAGAAGTTGTTAGTATTTTGACTATTTCACATAATAGGTGCAATTATACAGAAGAGATTGAGGAGGGTGGTAAATATCGTTTAGACCTCTTCTCTGTGAGAGGTCTGGATAGCATTTATGGAAATTAAATGGAAATGAGACTTGATATACCGCCTTTCTGAGGTTTTTGCAACGACATTCAAAGCGGTTTACATATATTCAGGTGCTTATTTTGTACCAGGGGCAATGGAGGTTGTGACTTGCCCAGAGTCACAAGGAGCTGCAGTGGGAATCGAACTCAGTTCCCCAGGATCAAAGTTCACTGCACTAACCACTAGGCTACTCTTTCAGGACTCCTCCTCTAAATTCTGGCTTGTTCCCATGTCTCTTAAATTAATTACATTTGAATTAAACTGACTATTTGTTGGGCTGGATTAGTTTTACTAGGCTTTGATTTGTAGTCTATTGGTGACAAATGGATCAAGTGCATTTTGTGTACCTTTGTTCTTTGGCTTGCTTGAAATGCTGCGTCACAAGCAGAAGGCAGCTGAAGTCGGTTTAATCTAAAATTTTAATGGCTCTGGGTGCATCCATTTTTGAAGACCCACTCAGGAGATCAGACAGCACAACAACATCCATTAAGATTCAATTAGTAAAAATGAATGTATCGTAAAACTCCTAATAAAATCAGAGCATGCCAAGTGCTCAGTGTTGTTAAAAGGAATGTTTAGAGTACTGACAGTACATAATGGGCAAGCAGGAGATGTTTAGTGTTTCTCTTTCTTTTTGTTCCTAATATTTTGTTGTCACAGGCCAGTCCCTCTAGGTCAGCTCTCTGAGTCAGAAGCTCAGCACTATCTTCATTTCTCCACAGATGAGGCAGGATAGCAGTATAATATTTAAATGTTTTATTTATAACTTTAAGTGGATGCTTCTCTGTGGGCTTCTAATTAGCAACATTTACAACTAACATATAGCCCCCTTGCACAGTTTAAGCAGGCAATAAAGTTCTCTAATCACAGCTGTTCTGACACACTATGGTAGAGATTGCAGCCTGTAGATTTTAATGTGCCCAATAATTTCTCCTGTCAGCTTCTCAGTTGCTGACTGCAGAGCTTGGCTTTTCTACCTTTATATAACACAGGCTTTAACCTCTATCAGGAGGAAATGTTACTGACCAGGGACCGAGGATGAAATAACCTCTTGATTCAGGAGGTTATTTCATCCTTGGTCCCTGGTCAGTAATATTTCCTGCGAACATACTTACAGCCTGTGGCACTTTAATCCAGGTTATCTCAATCAGTTTGTCTGATTTCCCCAGCACAGACTCCTTTCCAGATATAAAAAATAGACACTGCCTCAATTCCTTAATAAAAAGTTGTAGCCAATATTTCTTGTCAAGCTGCTGCCGTTTGTTCACAGATGAAAGGCCGGGATTAGGACTGCATAAGACAACGCAAATAGGAGTGGAAGTGGGGTAGACCTTAAGAAGACTGCTACTGAGGAGCTAGCTAAAGTAAAGCTAGATAAAATGATGGAGCCTGAATGGGATACATCCAAGGGTACTGAAGGAACTTGGGGAAAGTTCTTGTGGCCCCACTCTTTGACTTTTCTTTTAGAGTCGGGAGTAGTCCTGGAGGGACTGGAGAAGGGCATGGGATCCTCTCCACAAAAGCTGAAGTAAGGAGGAGGTTGGGAATTACAGGCCAGTTAGACTGATCTATGTGATAGTAAATTAATGGAAACACTTCTAAATCAGAAGATAGTGAGGTTCTTGGAATTCAGTGGGGCGAAGGATGTTAAAAAACAAATGGAAGCGGTTGCAAAGAAAAGCTACGAGAATGGTATGGGATTTGCGTTCCAAGACGTTTGAGCAGAGACTTGCTGACCTGAACATGTATACCCTGGAGGAAAGGAGGAACAGGGGTGATATGGATACAGACGTTCAATACTTGAAAGGTATTAATTCTGCAAACAAATCTTTTCCGGAGATTGAGAAGGCAGTTAGAACGAGAGAACATGAAATGAGATTGAAGGGGGGCAGACTCAGGAAAGATGTCAGGAAGTATTTTTTCATGGAGAGGGTGGTAGATGCTTGGAATGCCCTCCCGTGGGAGGTGGTGGAGATGAAAACGGTAACGGAATTCAAACTGCGTGGGATATGCAATAAAGGAATCCTGTGCAGTAGGAATGGATCCTCAGAAGCTTAGCCGAAATTGGGTGCAGAGCAGGTGGGGGACAGAGGGGTTGGTGGTTGGGGAGGCGAGGAGTAGGGAGGGCGACTTATACGGTCTGTGCCAGAGCCAGTGATGGGAGGCAGGACTGGTGGTTGGGAGGCGGGAAATACTGCTGGGCAGACTTGTATGGTCTGTGCCCTGAAAAGGCAGGTACCAATCAAGGAAAGGTATACACATGAGTCTATCTTGTTGGGCAGACTGGCATGGACGATGCAGGTCTTTTTCTGCCGTCATCTACTATGTTACTATGTTACTGAATCTGCTGCAACATGGTTTACTAGATATTGTCAGGCACATTGGTTAATTTCTTTGACTTGGTGACCAGAATGTTGGATTGAAGGAGAGCATTAGGTGTGGTATACTTAGATGTTAGCAAAGCCTTTGACACAGATGACAGAGTGCTCTTGGTATGGGCCCTAAAGAAAACTAACTGGGTTAGAAACTTAAGTGGAAGCAGAGAAGGCGGTGGTAAGTGGAGTTACCTAAGAATGTAAGAATAGCCATGCTGGGTCAGGACCAATGATTCATCATCTTGCTTACAACACTGGCCATCCAGGTCACAAGTAGCTGACAGAATCCCAAAGAGCAGCTACTGATCCCAGGGACAAGCAGTGGCTTTCCCCACCTCTATCTTAATGACTTATGAACTTTTCCTTTTGGAACTTGTCTAAAACCTTTTTTTAAGCCCTGCTAATGCTAAACTGCTGTTAACGCACCCTCCACAAAAAAAGTTCTAGAGCCTAACTATTCATTGAGTGAAAAATATTTTCTCCTAGGACTGCATTTTGCTTAAGATTTTAATCATGATTAATTGTGCAATTAAAGGTTTTATGTTTTGTTTTGTTTTTTTTTACCCACTGTAGCACCTTTTGACTCACTTAACTCTCACCTGCCCAGAGTCACTAAGAGCTTCAGTGGGGAAAAAATAACATGCCTTAATCATTTTGGTCACCCTTCTGCTATATCCTTTTTGAGATATGGTAATCAGAATTGCACACAATACTCAAGGTAAGGTTGCACCATGGATGTGATACAGAGGCATTTTAATATTTTTCTTATTTCTATCCCTTTTCTAATAATTCCTAGCATTGTTTTGCTTTTTTTTTGGCCACCACCGCACACTGAACAAGATTTGAATCTATGCCGAGGAAAGGGAGCTATCGGTGGTATGCTGCAAAGATTGGTTTCTTGGTCCTGTTCTTTTTAGCTTTTTGTAAGCAATATTGTGGGACAGGGCTGTCTGTTAAGGTTTGTCTCTTTACAATTGATACTAAAATCTGTGGTAGTGTAGATACTCCTGATGTACAGATAACATAAGGAGGGATCTAGCAAAGTCTTGAATAGTTTAGGATTGGTAGTTAAGATTTAATGCTAAAATTGCAGAGTCATGTATGTGGGCTAAAAAAAAACCTGAGAGTGGCCACAGTATAGGGGGTGAAGTACTTCAGTGCATGAAAGAAGAGTGGAACTTGGGGGTGATTGCATGTGATGATCTTAAGGTGGCCAAACAAGTAGCTAAGGTGATGACAAAAGCCAGAAGGGAGAGGACGTGACCAGCAGGATAGTGCCTCTATATAATTCTACAGTGAGAACTCGCTCTAAAGTACTGTGGGAGTTTCTGGAGACTGTGTCTTCAAAAACTATAAATAGGATGGAGTCATTTCAGAGGGTAGATACTAAAATGGTCAGTAGTCTTTGTCATAAAGTGTTTTGGGACAGTCTTAAAGAGTTCAATATGTATACTTTGGAAGAAAGGCAGAAGAGAGGGGAGATATAATAATGTACATAGTAAGTCTTGCACTTGAAGGAAAACTCTGGAATGAGGAGGGCATGGGATGAAGACGAAAAGAGAGAGACTCGGGAGTAATCTAACGAAATACCTCTGTTTGAAAAGGGTGGTGGATATGTGGAACAGCTTTCCCACTGGAGGTGGTAGAGACAGACTGTATCTGGCTTCAAGAAAGCATGGGACAAGTACATAGGATCTCTGAGGGAGAGGAAGAAATAATAGATGTTATGGATGGCAGACTGGCTAGATCATAAGGTCTCTATCTGCTGACATAAGTACATAAGGGGTGCCATACTGAGACAAACTGAAGGTCCATCAAGCCCAGCATCCTGTTTCCAACAGTGGCCAATCCAGGTTACAAGTACCTGGCAGGATCCCAAAACAGTACAATACACTTTTATGCTGCTTATGCTAGAAATAAACAGTGGATTTTCCCCCAATGTCCATCTTAATAATGGTTTATGGACTTTTCTTTTAGGAAGCTATTCAAACCTTTTTAAAAACCCTGCTAAGCTAACTTTTTACCACATTCTCTGGCAACAAATTCTAGAGTTAAATTATACATTGACCTAAAGAATATTTTCTCCAATTTGTTTTAAATTTACTACTTTGTAGCTTTATTGCATGCTCCCTAGTCCTAATATTTTTGAAAAGAGTAAACAAGCGATTCACCTTTCTCTAACTTTATTCTGCTCTTTTCTTTTCATCCATGATCTTATTGTAACCCCAATTGTACCTGTCTTCTGGAATGGCGATGCCATAACATGTTTTTTGTAAGCCACATTGAGTCTGCAAATAGGTGGGAAAATGTGGGATACAAATGCAATAAATAATAAATAAATTCACATCTACCCGTTCCACTCCACTCATTATTTTATTGCCCTCTATCATAGCTCCCGTCAGCTGTCTTTTCTCCAAGCTGAAGAGCCCTAGCCACTTTAAGCTTTGGTATTAACTTCAGTCTCTACCAAGTGAACAAATAGAGGAGGAAAACCTGGACATGTATAATGTTACAAGCATATTCTAACTAGAAAAAAGAAATGTGGGGTGGGAGTGGGTATGGAGAATAACTTAATAGAAGAAACCTTTTTTTATATAGCAGAAATGTGGTGGAAATTTTTTGGCAGCTTATCCCTAGCAGTAGTGCCATAAGACTACCACTAGGGGATCAGAGGAGCCACTATGAACCTGGCCATCAACCATGCAGGAGCATCCAGGGAGCACTCCTTGTCCCAACACTAGCTACCAGATACTATCTGGTAAGAGCCAAGGAGAGTGTGTAATGGGGTGGGGAGGGGTAAAGATGTTATGCACCTGCCCCATGATTTACGCATGTAGAACCCAGGCCTAAACAGATAGTAGGCATTTATGTGTGTGCCTCAGCATGGGTGCACAAATCAACAGGGATATTTTTCACATAGACATGATACAACAACCAAACCCACACTTGTTTTAAGTCTCTACATCTCAAGGATACACACGGGCAAATAGTGGCTTTGTAAAAATAGCTATTTGCGCCTGTGTGTGTGTGATCTGGACTTCTGAATGCTTTATTTACCATTCTGGCTGTTTCTAAAATGACCTTGGTTGTTTAGGTATTGTTGCTGACCCTTGACATTAAAATATGTCCTGTTTTTTTGACTCGCTGTGCTCTTTTCATATAGTACATACTAGGAATGCTGTAATGGTATGAAAATATGACCTCTGTCATATGTTAATGTTACTGAAATACCTGTCAGATACATTAACTCAAACTTTAAAATGCACAAACCTAAATTTATATATTTTAAAAACAACTTTAATGACTACTGACACAAACTTGGGATTCCTTCCTATCTTATAAAACTGCATCTAGAAATAAATGGTCACATCCTTCTCTTTCACAGTTTGTGGAAATAATGTCGAAATAGTTAGGAGACAACTTTTCATAGGCACACAGAGCTCCATGGTATAACCGAGACCAGGTACAGACCTGGTATTTTGGACCTTGACTAGCTCTTGAGATGTTCTTCTGAAAAATGTTCTCAGAACTGCTGGTTGTTGTGGAAACGAAAGATGCAATTTTCTTCTTTTCATTCATTCCCAAAGCCATAATTGTGAATCACGCTGAGAGCAGGGTTAAAATTAATTGGAGAGTATAGGAGTATGAATTTTCAGAAACAAACACTGTGGTATTTTTCCTCTGCCCTTTTGTGACTCTTACAAATTTAGAGATGTGCTACAAATACTGTTTGCTTGTATTAAATTTGCACATAGGGAGGGTACATAAGTATTGCCATACTGGGACAGACCAATGGTCTATCAAGACTAGCATCCTGTTTCCAACAGTGGCAGATCCGGGTCACATATACCTGGTAAGATCCCAAAAAGTACAAAACATTTTATGCTGCTTATCCCAGAATTAAACAGTGGAGTTTCCCTAAGTCCATTTTAATAATGGTCTGTGGACTTTTCCTTTAAGAAGCCGCCCCAAACCTTTTTTTAACCCCGCTAAGCTAAACATCTTTACCACATTCTCTGGCAACGAATTCGAGTTTAATTACATGTGAGTGTAGCTTCATCGAATGCCCGCTAGTCCTAGTATTTTTGGAAAGAGTAACAGACGATTCATGTCTACCCTTTCCACTCCACTCATTATTTCATAGACCTCTATATCATATCTCCCCTCAGCCGCCTTTTCTCCAAGCTAAAAAAACCCTAGCCGCTTTAGCCTTTCCTCATAGGGAAGTCATCCCATCCCCTTTATCATTTTTGTTGCCCTTCTCTGCACCTTTTCTAATTCCACTATATCTTTTTTGAGATGCGGTGACCAGAATTGAACACAATATTAGAGGTGCCAGTCTCTCCATGGAGCGATACAGAGGCATTATAACATTCTCATTTTTGTTTTCCATTCCTTTTCTAATAATACCTAACATTCTATTTGCTTTCTTAGCCATCACAGCACAATGAGCAGAAGGTTTCAACGTATCATCAACGTCGACACCTAGATCCCTTTCTTGGTCGGTGACTCCTAACGTGGAACCTTGCATGACATAGCTATAAATTTGGGTTCCTCTTTCCCACATGCATCACTTTGCACTAGTTGACATTAAACATCACCTGCCATTTTAAACGCCCAGTCTCCCAGTCTTGTAAGGTTCTCTTGTAATTTTTCACAATCCTCTCGTGATTTGAAGAACTTTGTGTCGTCAGCAAATTTAATTACCTCACTGGTTACTCCATCTCTAGTTCATTTATAAATATGTTAAAATTGTAGGTTTCAAACAGATGCAAGGGATCCAAGATGGCGTCTGAGAGGGTCGCATGAATGCCAGCTCCTGAACCACCATCGAAATCGTGAGTGGGAATCTTCCTTGTTAATAATGGGGAAGAGAAAGGGTAAGCCTGGTGTACCTTGCTCCACGGGTCAGGCGATTTACCTTGCCGCTCGACAGATGACGCTGGAGGAATCAGGTTCTGACCATCCAGAGGACTCAAGCCGGTGCTTCGAGGGGCCGACGGAGATCTCGGACCCCAGTGCAGAGGGAGTGACTTTAAGTCCCCCTCTGAGGATAACACCCCCGAGACCCAGAGGAATTGCTTGGGCTACGGAGAGACAGCCGACAGTGGCATCCGGAAGTGTGGCCCCTGCGGTTGAAGGTGGAGACCCCGTGGCTACCTCGTCACCGATTGAAACAGCCTCACAAGCAGGCCTGATGCTGAGCGCCTCTCAGCCTGCGCGAAGTTGGGACGAGACCTCTGAAGGAAATCAGGAGATTGTGAGACCAGCGGCAATTCAAGGATTAAACGGCATGTTGCTTCAGGTAGCAGAGGAGAAATGGGGAAGCTGTCACAGGCTCATTCAGAGCTTTCTGGTAAGGTGACTGAGCAAACAACTAGGATGGACTCCATTGAATCTGAGGTAAACTCCAATAAAACTCTGTTAGCTATTATGAATGAAAATAATGCTCAAAGGAAGAAAATTGAATACATGGAAAATCAGCAGAGGAGAAATAATCTTCGGTTTTTGAATTTTCCTAAGTCCCCTCTAATCCCAGCCAAAGAGATGTTAAAAAATACTTTATTGAAGTTCTGGGTATCCCCCTAGAAGCTTTTCCCCATTGACTCGAGTGCTTTATATCTCTGGGGCTAGAATTGGTAATCTACAATCTCCTCAATTAAACTTGACGCAGTTTTTGGAAATTCACTGGAAGTTATCACAGAGAGGACGACATTACTAGTATCGTTTGCTCTAGAACTGGACCGTAATAATATATTTAGATTATTCTTTCGCCATATCCCCACTCCTTTTCTGGGTTCAAAAATTCAGGTTTTTCCTGATCTCTCTCGAGAGACACAAAGAAGAAGAAAAAATTTCCTATTATTAAAAGTGAGGGTCCTACAATTAGGTGGGACCTTTACTCTTAAATTCCCATGTAAATGCCATATTTCTTTAGATTCCACTAATTATATTTTCTTTGAACCTGGAAAGCTTACTGCATTTATTGTTAGTAAGGAGTAACGTGTTGTTAACTTGGATTGAACACTAAATCGGCTGCCCCGTCTTGAGTCCTTGCCCCTCTCTGTCTATTAAGATTTATTGTATTTTGTAGGTTGAAGTAGGGTTTCTCTTCAACCTCTTTGTTTATCTTTATTTTACCTATTTCTTGGATCAATTAATATGGGCTAATATAATTCACTGTTTTCCGGATTGTTTATTTTTATGATCATTATGAGTTGTGTAATGCCAATTTATGTTTTTGACAAATGTTATAATAAAATTAATAAATAAATAAAAAATTGTAGGTTTCAAAAACATTCATGTAGGTGAAATGGTTCTCTACCGATGGAAATGGACTTTTTAAAAATTATCCACCCTTTATGTTATACTTCCACATATATATGGTTAAGTTTTATTGGACTGAGTGTATTGTTTCTTAAGCTAGGGTAAGGATAAGGGAGGGGTTTTCATTTACATACACACACACACACACACACACACACACTTGCTGCTTTCATATTGAAGCTAAATAGAGACAAAACTAAGACTAATTTTTGCTTACCCAATAACTGACAAATGCTTCTCTATTAGTAATGTCTTTACCCTTTTTCTGCCACCTTGAAAATCTTGGAAATAACTATCAGCCAGTATTTATAGTCAGTGGCGTAGCTAGGGTAGTTGACACCCGGGGCTGGTCATTTTTTAACACCTCCCCCTCCAAATCCAGTACTAGGCATACCGAGAATACAAAACACTCATGACCTATATATAGAGCAATTATACCATACCATAAGCAGTAATTTGTACGAGTCACACAAGGAAAAGGAAAGCATCTTAAACACTACAGTGAACACTAGAACATCAATTCACCTATTGTAAAACGAAAACAGACAGATTAGTACAGATCGTCAATCCTGCACAGTCAATGCCAACTGAAAGCCATGTCTTTTTCACAAACACAGATACACCCTAATCCACTATAGAAAAAGTAATAATAAACTTTCTATTTAGACAAAAATTAAACTGAACCCCCGATGCCAGACTCTGCATACAATGCAACACCACAGAAACAGAAAATGTCCCCTAGTACTGTGCAAAATATAAAGACTGCAGATGTAAATTTGAAAAAACTAACAAATACCAATCACCACTTTACAAATTAGCAAATAGAAATAAAACAAATACAGAAAATAAAATACCATTTTATTGGACTAATACATTTAGCTTCCAGAGGCCAAAATCTTTTTCCTCAGGTCAATACAGTATAGTGCTATTACAGTATCCTATCCTGACCTGAGGAAGGGGGTTTTGTTCTCTGAAAGTTGTCAAAATGCATTAAAATTAGTCCAATAAAAAGATTACCTTATTTACATGTTAAAGCAAAAAAAAAAAAAATATGTATTTTATTTACAGTTTGTTGCCTCTGGTTTCTGCTTTCCTCATCTTCTTTTCACAGTCTTCCTTCCATCCAGCATCTGTCTTCGCTCTCTCTCTCTCTGCCATCCAGTGTCTGCCCTCTCTAATGTCCCTTCCATCCTCTGTCTGCCCTCTCTCTCTGCCTCTTCCATCCACTGTCTGCCCTCTCTTTCCTTCCATCCACATCTGCCCTCTATTTCTGCCCCTTCCATCCTCCATCTGCCCCAGTCTGCCAACTCTCTCTCCCCCTTCCATCAACATCTGCCCTCTCTCTCTCCCTTCCATTCACATCTGCCCTCTATCTCTGCCCCTTCCATCCACCATTTGCCCCAGTCTGCCCTCTTTCTCTCTCCTCCTTCCACCCACCATCTGCCCTTGCTCTCTGCCCCTTCAATCCATCTGCCCTCCCTCTCCCATCCATCCAGGGTCTGCCCTCCCTCACACTCCCCCCTTCTATCCAGGGTCTGTCCCCTCTTTTCAGCCCTCAGTTCCAGCCCCCTTATTTCACCTGCCCCTAGTTCCAGCCCCAGCCCACATCTCCCATCTGCCCCCCTTTTCAGCCTCACTATCCCACCAGTCCCCCGCCCTTTTCTTCCATTAGTCCCGAGCTTCAGCCCCCCAGCCACTTCCTCCCTGTCCCCTTTTCAGCCCCCAGTTCCAGCCCCCTTCATCCACCACATGCCCTGCCTCCCCCCTTTTCAGCCCCCAGTTCCAGCCCCCTTCATCCACCACATGCCTTGCATCCCCCCTTTTCAGCCCCAGACCCACTCCCACCTGCCCCAGGCATGGACCCATTTTCCCTCCTGCCCCTTGTCAGACCCCAGTTCCAGCTTCAGACCCCTTCTCCCATCTGAGCACTCCCCTCTGAGCACCCATCTGGGCTCCCCCACCCTCCCCAATCCCCTTCTCCCCTCTGAACACACCCACCCCTTCTCCCATCTGAGCACTCCCCTTCTCCTCTCTGAGCTCCCCCTCTCCCATCTGACCCCCCCGACCTGGTCCCGTCCCCCCTCGTGGAGAGCCGACAGAGCCCTCGTCTCCTGCCATCACCCTTCGTTTTTTTTTTAATCCATTGCAGCGACGCAGGCAGCACTTCGCATCTGCCCTGCGTGTGCTGTGAAGAGAGAAAATCACCTCGCTGGCGTCGGGCCTTCCCTTGTTGTGTCCCACCTCGAGGAAATAGGAAGTTACCGCAGAAGAAGGCGGGACACAACGAGGGAAGTCCCGACGCCAGAGAGGTGATTTTCTCCACAGCACATGCAGGGCAGATGCGAAGCGCTGCCTGCGTCGCTGCAACGGATTTAAAAAAAAACGAAGGGTGAAGGCAGGAGACGAGGGCTGTCCGGAGCCCCCCCCACCCGCTGACACCCGGGGCGGACCGCCCCCACTGCCCCGCCCTTCCTACGCCACTGTTTATAGTTTCTAGTGTCTTTAACTCCCCATGGATATTAAAAGACTGAGACTTTTCTTGTCAAATTCTTTTTGTTCTTTAGTACAGTCTTTAATGTTGTCCAAGTTTTATAATTGTAATGTTTACTAAGGTTTGAAATCTCTCTATTAAAAAAACAAACAAACCAAAGAACAGCTGCGAACACTGTGGCCTGTCTTGTATGCAAAGCCCCTCAGTTTACCAAATGAGCCTTTTAATCAAGTTGCATTGGCTTCCTATAAATGCAAGAATCACCTTTAAACTGTGTACCTTTGTTTATCAAATTTTGCTTGGTCTTCTATCTGATTATATGCAACACTTGCTGCAATTACCATCACTCAATGCCCATCCTGTGTCGAAAGACTATCTACTTCTCCATTTTCCGAATTATAAGAATCTCCATTACAATTCATGATGCCAGTTTCTCATACCAAGCTACTAAGCAATGGAATTCTCTCCCAGTCAATTGGGTGTGTTTCATATAACCTAAAATTTCGTAAATTGTTGAAAGCATTGTGATTTAGAGAATTCCTTGCCACTATTGTCCATTGTCATTCTCTTAGCCGGTTTGTTATTTTCAAATGAGTCATTCTGCTTCTATGATGTTATACCTCTTATTGTCATTTACTTTTGTTCGATCCTTGTTGTACTTTGCTTTAAAGTTTGGATGGGGTGATGCAAGATTGGTATCAGCTACTTCCTCTAGTCCTATATGCCACTAGGGAAAACATATAAACCTTCTTAGGGATCAGCCCTTTTAAATTACTCTGACAGGGGCCCCAAGGGGCTGTTGGGTAGGCTGTGGGAGGAATAAGGCCAAGAATTTACAGACCCCCGGAATGTAATTTTCTACAGGATGGCATTAATTACAAGGATTTTTGACTGTAGATAGATATTAGGAGAGGAGGCCAAAGTCCGGATCGGGGAGCATTTAAATGAGAACCAAAGGAGAGATATTAAGGCAGATAGAATAAGTATTAGAGCTGGGGTAATAGAAGAGTCATGTCTTCCCTGAACAAGCCCAGTGGTCCTAGTGCCCAGGCTAGATGAGAGACTGTTTTTGCATCGACTTCAGGTAAGTTAACATATTGAAGTTTGTGCCATATCTCATGCCATGCATGGATGAGTGACTTTCCTCAGAGTAGCTGCAATGGGAATTGAACCCAGTTCCCCCTGGTTCTCAGGCCACTGCACTAACCATTATGTTATTCCTCCACTCCTCTACATGGATGAGTTACATGATCATTTGGGCACTGTTCTGCTACTAATAATAATCATTTCTATTGCTTTACTAGACGTATGTAGTGCTGTACACATTATATGCAGGTACTTTCTCTGGCTTTAGAGGGCTCACAATCTAAATTTTTTTTGTACCTGGGACAATGGAGGGTTAAGTAACTTGCCCAAGGTTACAAAGATCTGCAATGGGAATCAAACCCAGGTTGCCAGGATCAAATTATTTTATCAACAAATTGTACTTATCTTTAGATTGCAAACTCCGATCTAGTCAGCATAGGGACACTCTTCTCTGACAGGACACGCTTTTTCAAGGAAGTCCCCTAAAAATCAAAAAAGGATGTATCAAGTTCAGGAACCCAGTTTTTCATTCACTGTTAATGTAATAATAATGTAGCTTTAATCATTACCTAATATTAGTCTCTGCTCATCCTGCCGACAGTCGCCAAATCTGGACAAGATGGTGGTGGCGTGTTTCCCGAGACTTTTTATACTGACTACTGACTGGAAATCCCAGGGCACATTTAAATTAACGTCATCCATTCTACTTCCATATTAAGCCCACAAGGGGTCACTGTGATGTGAAAATCCAGTCCTGTTCTTTATAATTAAGTAAACACTCACGGTTTCCACCCTCCCACCCAGTCTTAACCTGATCGATGACCCGCCAGTGAAGATATGTAGTAGAATGGTTATATTGCAACCAATGTGAGCCTAAGGGGGGCTGTTTAGTTTTGATAACAATTCTCAATTTATGTTCAGTTAACCATGTTTTTATTGATCTACTATTACATCCCACATATACAAGGTTGCAAGGTTACACGTGCCCTTTTCCAAGCTGCTGGGTAGCAGGGCCGCCGAGAGAGAGGGGGGCAAGCTTCTTCCTGCCTGCTTCTGGGTCTATCCTCTCCTGCTTCTGCATGCCACCCAGAATCCGGATGATACATTAACGCAATATCATGTTAATGCAGTCTTCCAGGTCCCAACTCTACTACTAATCATTTTTATAGTGCTTCTAGATGTATGCAGCATTGTATACTTGAACAGGAAGAGACAGTCCCTGCTCAACAGCAGAGCTTACAATCTAATCAGGACAGACAAACAGGACAAATAAGGGAAATACAAAGGTGGGAAAGATAAAACAGACATGGGTACTTAACAAGTGAATAGGAGTTAGGAGTTAAAAGCAGCATGAAAAAGGTGGGCTTTGAGCCTAGATTTGAAGACAGCCAGAGATGGAGCTTGATGTATTGGCTTGAGAAGTCTATTCCAAGCATATGGCGCAGCTAGATAAAAGGAACGGAGTCTGGAGTCGGCAGTGGTGGAGAAGGGTACAGATAAGAGAGATTTGTCCAAATAACAGAGTTCCCGAGGGAGGGGGGAGTATAGGGAGAGATTAAGAGTGGAGAGATACTGAGGAGCTGCAGAGTGAATTGACTTGTAAGTCAATAAGAGGAGTTTGAACTTTATGCAGAAATGGATAGGGAGCCAATGAAGTGACTTGAGGAGAGGGCTAATGTGAACATAGCAACACTGATGGAATATAAGTCGTGCATCAGAATTTTGCACAGATTGAAGGGGAGAGAGATGGCTTAGTGGGAGACCTGTAAGAAGCAAGTATCAGTAGTCTAAGCGAGAGGTGATAAGTGTGGATATGGGTTTTAGTAGTGTGCTCAGACAGAAAAGGACTCTCGACATGGACAGGAGCAGCACAGGAGAGGACAGAGTGGGGGAGCAGACAGGTGCAGCATTGGCCCAGGGTGGGAGGTGCGGGGGGGGGGGGGGGGGGATGCATGCGTGTCAGTCCAATCCTGCCCTGGGTCCGGCTGTGTGTCTCAGCAGACCAGCTGGGTAGCAGTGTTAATCAGACTGATATCAACACAGGGAACCTGCAGAGCTACTTCATTCTGCCCTACCTTATCCTACTGGTTTTCTCTTTCACCTGCCTGACGTCAGAGCATGAAGCCTAGCTGTGCTGCTAGCTTTGCCCTACTTGGGCTTTCTCCCCTCCTTATGGCATCAAAACAACTTGGCAGGTAGGGAGGAAGATGAAAAAAAACCACAAAAGGGCCTTCAAGACGGGAGCAATGGTACAATCTTTAATGAAATAAACCTGACACGGGTCGTATTTTGGTGCAGAATGGCGCCTGCCTCAGGGGTCAAACCAGTATTCTCTTTGATAGAAAATAAAATCCCAAATGGTCCTTCTAATAACACATCAGGGTAGGCAGCAGATTATACCATATGTATCCAAGCATAATAGTGGTTTCCAACTAATGGCCAGAAAGGTAGGGAAGGAAACACATTTTAAGAGTGTGGGAGTTATTTCTAAATTTTCATGTGACTCCTTCAGCTTTTTAATCCAACTACTTCTGGGGCTCCCCTATATCATACCACAATATTTATACACCAATTATGTGTGTAAATGTTTAGAATAATTGATGTTCTCATAATACATAACTATGCATTAATAAACATCTAGCTAAACCAGTCCTACATCAAACAGAAGGCTCATTTTCCTAAAGTCCAACTGTTTTTTTTTTTTTTTTTTTTTTTTTTTGGGGGGGGGGGGGAATAAGTAAAAAAACTTTCTTACTTGCTCACAGGTAGCTAAAAAGAAGTGTTCTGCTCAGGCAGGAGGGGTCCTTCAACTGGAAGCTGATAATTGGCTGCCAGACTGAAGAGATGGATGTTGAGTGACTGGAGAAATTGCTTCTGAATTATTGCAGAGGTGTTAGACTTTAGTGGGAAAAGGTTGTCTGTTGACGGGATTGATGCAGGGTCATTCAGGAAGGATGCTAGGCATCTGGTAAAAGAAGAAAGAGGATTGTTTCTCCAGAGGATGGAAAGCTATAAAAGTTGTAGACTGCTTGCTCTTGAGCCCAAGATGGCAAATTTTGCCCTGTAGGGAGGTTTGCAGAGAATACTCCTAAGACGGGGGGTGGGGCAAGACTAGGCAAGTGGCTGGAAGGCTCCACTGAACTGGTCTGCACAGGGCCCTGCAATTGCTAAGACTGTCCTTGCTTTTCATATAAAACCACAAAGGGGCTTACAGTTCAAATAACAGATGGAAAAAGAACTACAACATTTCATGGGACAGGTCAAGAGAAGCAAAAGAAAAGGTTAATACATATCTAGGCATAGAAAATGAGCCCAGGGTCACAGCCCACAAACTACTGGAAAAGACCCATGTTAAAAAAAAAAAAGCCTTGATGCCAGCTTTAAAAAAAATAATAATTTTTTAAGGGCATCAGCTTATAGAAAAAGTGGAAATGCATTCCAGGAATAAAACAGGCGCTCTGGTTGACTCAAGGCAGGTATGAAAACTGCAGGAAGCAATAAGAGAGGCTCATGTAGAGAGTGGAATGTTCAGTGCAGTGTTTCCCAAGACTGGTCTTTGGAGTACCCTTTGCCGTTCAGGATATCCAAAATGAATATGCATGAATGAGGTTTGTGAATAATACAGGCAGTGTATGCGTATCAAGTTCATGCATATTCATGTGGATAACCTGAAAACCTGACTGGCAAGGGGTACTCCAGGGCTGGACTTGGGAAACACTGTCCTAGTAGATATGTATGGAGTGATTAAGGAAGAGAGAATCTGTATTTGTAAGTCTAAGTGCTTTGAAAATATGCCTCAAAGTTACATAGAAACCTATGGAACTTTATAAGTCTGTGCTTTGAAAATGAGCCCCCACGTGGGCACCTGAAAAGATTTAAAATGTGTGGTTTTTTTTTTTAAACTCTGCAGTTAGACATCACCCTCTTCCAAGGCACACATCTCATGCCAAACTGAAACAAAAATGTGTTAAGCATGTGTATTCTAATCCCTTTGCTAAAAAAAACCCCAAAAGGTGGGGGGTGGTAATAATAATAATAATAAAAGGCTTAGCATTAACTTATGAAAAATCTTCATAGATTCAGGAAGTAGAGGGGTGGCAACATTATTCTGAATAAATTAAATTTTTCAGACTGATCGGAACGATGATAGTTAGCCTGTCTGAAACAGTGCTATGCATTTAGGGGGAACTGGTTTAGTGTTATGGAAAATTCAAACTATGGTGATATAGTAGGAAGAGATTTAATGAGTTAAAAGATCCCTACGAAAGGTAGATCCCAGACCTTCAAACTAAAAGCAAATTAAAGTGATACAGTATGTGCTGGAATACACAGCAAAACAGGAAAACCTCTACGCAAAGTCCAAGGAGAATGTATTGTAGTGAGGGAAGGCAACATAGACACTTTGCAGATCCAGGGGATATAGAACTACCGTACCCACAATACCAGGGGGGAAGGGAAGAAAGAGCTACCTAGAAACCCCGACATGGAATCCTCCCCTAGAAAGGAAGGGCAGGACACAGGGAGAAAAACCATTATATCAGAGGGTGGCCAGTAGAGGGAGCAGCAATGCTAAAACTCTGTTTCCATGGTTAAGAAATCAATATAGGATTCCATCCACCTGGGAGGAGGGAGAGAAAGGTGCAGGCCAGCTGATGGGAGGGAGAAATCAAGTTTCATGAAGGATGGAGGGCATAGAAGAGGGAGTGGATTTACCTGCAGTGGAGAACCATTTGGAGGAGCAAATACCCATGGACTATGAAAATACTAATGACCAAACTTTGCAAGTGTGAAGGAATGGCAGCAGGTGGACACAGAGTGAAGTAGCTGTGAAGCGGAAGGTGTGCTGCCCAGCCTGCAGTAGTACTCTGAGAGAAAGGTATTCAGAGATCAGGTGATTTGTTTTCCTTTTTTTTTTTGCTGTTTTGTATGGACTATGCTTAAAGAGACTTGAACTGTGTTTATAAAGAAAAGGTCTGAGAGTTTTCCCCTTCTCAAGGAGAACTATAGAGTGAACTGTCAACTATATTTTGGGACTGCTGAGAGGTTTATGTAAACTGTCTCCAAATTAAAGACTGGATTTTGAAGGAAGTTTGGTGTTGACTTTTGGATGATGTGAAAGAGGGAGGCTCCAACCCAGGAGGACAGAGCTGGAAATGTTGTCTGCCCCACACTGCGGACCATGAGGCTTACAGTATGTATGTACTTTTTCCCAGATTTTTTTTTTTTTTACAGATATTATATTTTTGTCCCCTGATGCAGGCGGTCCTTACCGCTGAAACATGGCCCCGTGTCTGGTCTCTGGTGCAATAAAGGGATTTTGATAGACGCTCCCTGTGATGAACTTGTCACACTTTCCACAGTATGTTCTGGACCATGGTTTGTTGATATTTGGAAATTTTTTTTTTTCATCCAGACAGCACAGATTGCCCCGATTCATGCTATTCCTATTTCAGATTACCTTATTAAAGTCAAGCCAAAGCCTCATACTAAGCTGTGCTAATGTACACTAGCCCTCAGATTCTATATATGGTGCCTAAAGTTACACGCACAAAGCAAAACTTCCTTAGTGTCCCTCCGGACCGGCCCAGGATTGGACTGATGGGTTGTGCACGCCTTCCAGCAGATGGAGACTGAGAAACTTCTGGCTCTAGATAGCCAATAAGAGCCCTGGCCATGTGACCCTAGCCTCAGTATTTTCTCAGTCTCCAGCAGGTAGAAGGTGAGTCCATTAGTCTCTCTCTTTCTCTAGTTAAAAAAAAAAAGTCCTGTGCCTGATGAATCTAGTTAAAGAGGCTAGGTAGATAGCAACTTGTACCTTCTCCAGTCTCTGGGGTGCTAAACTTGGGAGTCCCCGGGTCCCTCCCCCACTTCCTCCCCCCATCTCCCTTTGGTGCAGGGAAGGGCTAACCCTTTTGAAGGAAAGGTGTTTAGCCTTTGGGAGAGGCAGGTGCTGTCTTTTTCTACTGTAACAAGAGGCACAAAGGAGCAAGCAGCTCCATCGTGCTAGACTGATAT
The DNA here is from genome assembly GCF_901765095.1 of Microcaecilia unicolor. Classification (NCBI taxonomy): domain Eukaryota; kingdom Metazoa; phylum Chordata; class Amphibia; order Gymnophiona; family Siphonopidae; genus Microcaecilia; species Microcaecilia unicolor. The sequence goes on along the minus strand of NC_044032.1, from coordinate 101,695,904 downwards.
TTGAGTTGTCTTCCTTCCTCACTTCCTCCTGCCTCTCAGTTCCTGGTTGAAACCCCCCCCCCCCCCCCCAAAAAAAAAAAAAAACTACCCCGAGGCACGAATAAGCAAGGCTCTGCTGTGATTTATTTTTTCCTTTTATTGGCCTCTCCCTTGCTTTCGTCACCGGTTCTGTTTGTAAAAAAAAAAAAAAGTTTCAAAAGAGGCGCGGAGAGGACGCTGCTTGGCGCTATGGCGGAGAAATTAAAGCGCTGTTACCTAGCCTCTTTAAATAATACAGCACAGGGGAGTGGGTTCACTCGGGTCTTGTAAATTTTGTACTGCGATTGACATACAAGTGGCACCCCTTCCTCAGACTGCTTCGCCGGCTGCGCCTGCTTTGGCACCATCCCGTTCCTCCGCGGAGCTGGTTGGACCTTCAGGTGTGGCAGGTAAGTCTGCCATCTTGTCTGCAGCTGCAGGCTCTGCAGCACATGAGCTCCCTTCTGCTGCACAGCCTCCAGTTCAAGCTGAGGCACTGTCCCTGGTGCACTCTGGAGGACCTCAGGTGGAGGGTTTTCCCCCTGAGTTTGTCCTCCAGATGTACCAGGCTTTCCTAATGAAAAAGTCAGGGATTGGAGTCGCAGTGGCAGGGGAGTCTGCCTCCAGACCTATAGCTCCTCCAAAAAGACCTCGAGTCTGCTTAGATCTGGAAGAGGACCCAGCTTCGGACCAAGAGCTCGACCCTTTCCTGGGAGAGGAGGAAAGATTAGGGGAAGATTTTTGGGAGGACCAGCTCCCTCCCGAGCCTAATGGAGACCCCTTGTCTCCCGGAGAAGATCCTTCTGTGGTCCACATTTTTCATAAGGAGGACCTTCAGGAACTCATCTCCTTGGTTTCCTCCACTCCATTTTGAAGAGGAACAGACCCCGGCCTCCGAAGTCCAAAAGGTGGACCTCTTGGACAAACATACCAGATCTTTGGGGAGAACTTTTCCCATGCATCAAGACATTCGGGATATTATTCAGACGCAGTGGGATGTTCCTGATTCCTCCTTTCGTCCAGCCTGATCAATGACCCGCCTTTACCTGGTGCCAGAGGCAGATAAGGCCCTTCTGAAGGTCTCAGCAGTTACCAAGCGTAATATTGTCCCGGTGGATGGTGGTACAGCACTCCGGGATGTTAAGGACAGGAGACTGGTTCTTAAGAACAGTTTTGATGTCTTCTCTCTGGCGGTACAGGCAGCCATCTGCAGTTCTTTGGTAGCCAGAGCCTGCTTCCGCTGGGCGGAGAAAGTACTAGATAGGTCCTTGGATGATCTGACTTCCATCGATGCAGAGGTGGCCAAGATTGAGATGGGCTCTGCATTGCCTTGTATGATCTCCTGAGAGCATCCTCCAAGTCCTTGGCTTTGGGGGTTGTGGCCCGCCGCTCCCTGTGGTTGCGGGGCTGGTCGGCAGATGCGACCTCCAAATCTAAGTGGAGTAAGTTTCCATTCCGGGGTTCTCTTTTGTTTGGAAAGGATTTGGATAAATTGGTGCATACTTCAGGAGATACACAAGTTCCTCATCTCCCAGAGGATAGGCCTTGTTCGACTAGTCGGGGTTCTTTGTTTGGCCTTGTTCAGGTGAGGGATTTCCGTAGGTTTCGCACCGGCCGGGGAGCTCAGGTTCAGAGTTCCATGTTTTTCCAGAGAACTCAGTCCTTTTGGGGTTTCCGTAGAGGAGGTTGGGATGCAGGTGCTCCTTTCCGCTTCCCTTCCCGTCCTTCTCAATGAAGGTGTGCAGGTCTCTCCTATGATTCCTATAGGAGCTCGTCTGTCACAGTTCTTTCAGAGGTGGGCCCACGTTACCTCTGACCAGTGGGTCTTGCAAATTATTCGAGATGGGTATGCCTTAGAATGCGCCAGACCTCTTTCAGACGCCTTTCTGGAGTCTCCCTGTTGGCTTTCGCCTCAAAGCGGGAGCGGTTCGGGACACTTTACAGAGGGTCTTGGACCTCCATGCCATTTGCTCAGTTCCTCCTTCAGAGTGCAGACAAGGTTGGTATTCTATTTACTTTGTGGTCCCCAAGAAGGAGGGATCCTTCCATCCTATTTTGGATCTTAAAGCCATCAATCGGGCCCTCAAAGTCTCAAGTTTTTGAATGAAGTCTCTTCGGTTGGTCATCGTGGCCGTCCGTACTGGAGAGTTTTTAACTGCTTTAGATCTGATGGAAGCTTATCTGCACATTCCTATCCAGCCCAATCACCAGAAGTTCCTTCCATTTGCCATTCTGGGCCGTCACTTTCAGTTTCGGGCTCTGCCGTTCGGGTTGGCTACAGCTGCTCGCAATTTCACCAAAGTCATGGTATTAGTGGCGGTGGCCCTCAGGAAGAAGGGGATTCTGGTCCACCCGTACTTGGACAACTGGCTTATCAGAGCGAAATCTTATTAGGAAAGTGTGCAGGTCACGGGCCGGGTGATGAGTTTCTTGCAGTCCCTCGGTTGGGTGATCAGCTCAGCCAAGAGCCATCTAGTACCATCGCAGTCCCTGGAGTATTTAGGGGATACCTTCAACACAGCATAGGGCTGGGTTTTCCTACCCCAGCGTTAACAATCGATGCCAGCCTACGGGGCTGGGGAGCCCATTGCTTAGGAAAGCTTGCGCAGGGTCTCTGGTCTCCCACGGAAGCATCCCAGTCCATCAATTTGTCAGAGACCAGGGCAGTTCATCTGGCTCTGGAGGAGTTTCGTTCCCTGATAGCAGGCGTGGCGGTGCGAATACTATTGGACAATGCCATGGCTGTGGCCTATGTCAACCGCCAGGGGGGAACGAAGAGTCGACTCTTGCAACGGGAGGTGGCGAGTCTCCTGGCATGGGCGGAGCTTCACCTGACTGCCATCTCGGCTTCCCATGTGGCGGGAGTCGAAAACATTCAGGCAGACTTTCTCAGCCATCACGCCCTCGATCAAGGGGAATGGTCTTTCAGCCCTCGGGCGTTTCAAGTGATAGTGGATCAGTGGGGCGTTCCAGTCCTGGATCTTTTTTCCTCCAGCCTCAACGCGAAGGTTTCTTGCTTTTTCAGTTGTCGAAGCGACTCGAGAGCAGCAGGGACAGATGCCCTCTTACAGCAGTTGCCTCCTGGTCTTCTATACGCGTTTCCTCTGTGGCTTTTCTTGGGTCATCTCTTACAAAGAATCGAAGCTTACGGTGGTCTGGTAGTCCTTGTGGCCTCACTGTCCATGGTACGCAGACCTTCAGCGTCTTCGGTCTGCGCTTCCTCTTCCGTCTCCCTGTTCTCAGGGATCTTCTGTCGTAAGGCCCGGTCCCTCATCAAGATCCAGCTCGATTTTTGTCTTATGGCCTGGCCCTTGAACGGGCTCGCTTAACTCAGAGAGGTTATTCCACTCCGATGATTTCTACCATGCTCCAGTCACGTCGTCTGTCTATGTTCCTGAATTATATTCGTACCTGGAAGATTTTTGAGGCATGATGTGCAGATGGTGGTATTTTTCCCTTCTGGGCTTCGGTGGCAGAGATTTTGGATTTTTTGCAGCGGGGTTTTGATAAAGGATTGTCTCTCTCTTCCCTTAAGGTTCAGGTGGCGGTGCTGTCCTGTTTCCGAGGCCGGATGTGAAGTAAGTCAGTGTCTAGTCTTCCTGACGTTTTGCGTTTCCTGAAAGGGTCGGCCTTCTTCGTCCACCTGTCAGAGCTGCCATTCCGGCTTGGGATCTCAACCTGGTGCTTTCCGCACTGACGGGTCCTCCCTTTGAGCCGTTGTCTTCTTGTTCTCTTAAGGTTTTAACTCTCAAGACCGTGTTTTTAGTAGCCATTGCTTCAGCGCAGAGAGTCTCAGAGCTGCAAACCTTTTCCAGCAGGCCTCCGTTTTTTTTGAGTTTTCTAAGGAGCGCGTGGTTTTGCTCCCAGTGCCGCCTTTCTTGCCTAAGGTAGTTTCACTGTTTCATCTTGTCCAGTCGGTCTTCCTACCTGTCCTGGGGTCTTCCTCAGGTATGGAGTCTCAGAAGAAGTTGCGTAAGTTGAACATTAAGAGAATTCTTAAGCGCCATCTGAGGGGTACTGACGACTTTCGGCGCATGGATCGTCTGTTTGTACTCCTGACCGGTTTGCGTAAGGATTTGCCTTCTCCGGTGGCTCAAGGAAATGATAGCTTCTGCTTACATGCTGGCTGGGAGATTGGTCCCGGAGGGTGTTAAGGCTCACTCCATGAGGGGACAGACAGCTTTATGGGCGGAGCAGTTCTTGGTGCCACTTTTGTAAGGCGGTGACGTGGGCCTCTCTGTATTCCTTTTCTAGACACTACAGGCTGGATGTACAGGGTCGGCAGGAGGCTATTTTTGCAACTCAAGTGCGCACAGCAGGTTTGCTGGGGTCCCTCCCTTTAGGTCAACTGCTTTGTTAATTCCCATCAGTCCAATCCTGGGCCGGTCTGGAGGGACGCTAAGGAAGGAGAAATTAGACCTTACTTGCTAATTTGCTTTCCTTTAGTCCCTTTTGATCGGCCCGGGTCCCTCCCGTGTTCTTTGAAGAGGGTTTGCTTGTATATAGTTCTTCTACGACAGAGTTGCTCTGCGAGTTGACAGTTCATTAAAAAAAAAAAAAAAAAAGTTAAGCCATACCTATTCTCCTGTGCGGAGCTGTGGGTGAGCATTACTTCACGGCTTTGCTGTCGTTCAGGCACGTTCTACGAGTGCTTTGTGGTTGCTTAGATTCAAGGGGGCACAGAAGGTTGGTCTTTCTCTTTTTTTCCTGCTTTGTTCAAATACTGAGGCTAGGGTCACATGGCCAGGGCTCTTATTGGCTCCAGGCGTTCGAATAGCAATGTTCGTCATTCACATCGAACGCCATCAACATATCAAATTAGAGAATTGGACGCCTTTGCATAGGTGTTGTTTGACATATGTAGTTAGAACTAGCAGTAATGTTTCCATACTATGTGACAATCTGAAGCCAAATTGTGACCAGTGTAAAATAGGACATTTTTCCAGATAAAAAGAGAGTTGTTTACTAATGTAGGTTTCTAATACTTTAGTATAAAGGGGTATGCTTGCCACTGGACTGTAATTTGCAGGCGATGTTACATCTAGCCCAGATCCCTTCAGTAATGGAGTGAGAGGGAGAGCGCCAGTTTTTTAACAGCTCATTGAGATCATCGAGCAACCAGTTTACTGCTTCCAGAGGATGGATTTGCATAGGTGTTTTGGGCATTGATCCAGGGAGCAGTTGGCTCAGGAGCCTTTCAACAGTGTTGCTCTTGCATCCTCAGGTGTTAGTGGTTGAAAAGGTTCTCAGTTTTGGTCAGTTTTGAGTCCTTGGGTTGTAGGATCTCTGGCGATTAAGGCTGAACTACAGATTAGGGTATTTTCCTCTGTTGGAGTAGCCTTAGATAGGTTGGACCTAATTTGGAGGATCTTATTGGTGAAATGATCAGTGAGATCTTGGGTGGTGGGACTTGTTTTCTGTGAATGTTCATCCTTATTAATGGAAGCTAGTGTTTTAACTAAGGAGAAAAGATTTTTGTTGTCAAGATCATCTTGACCTATTAGGCTGCTATAGTATTGGCGTTTTGAGTCAGGTACCATCTTTTTGTAGTGTCGGAAGGCTGATTTCCATTTGGATTTATCAGTAGTATCTTTGTTCTTTCTCCATTGCTTTTCAAAGTGTTAACATTCCTTTTTTAGGATGGATAGTTCCTCTGTAAACCATGACGAATTTCTGGATGTCTTGACTTTTTAGTGGTAAATGGAGCAATTTTGTCTAGTATGGCTTTCACTTTGGTGTCCCAGCAGGATTTGATTGAACCATGTGTAGGAGATTAGGGAATCTGTTAAATCCAACCAGAAAATGATCTCATTGATTTTACATCTGGTGGAGGTGAGCTTGGATAACTTGTGTCTGGTTAAGCTTGACATACAGATATCAATGGTGAAATTCAATTGGAAATGGTCGGACCATGGTACTGGCTTCCATTTGAATGAACTAATCAAGGTATTATGATAGAACGTCATGAAGTCTAACATATGTCTTTTTTCATGAGTTAGTTTGCAGTCCTTCAGGAATGATTTTAAGTTGTGGACATTGATGTCTGCATCATTTTCCAAGTGTAGGTTTATGTCTCCTAGGAAGATAATCCTTGAATTGTGACATGGCAGAGGAAGTAATCTCTACAAGTAGTGGTTCTGCTTTGGACCAAGCTCCTGGAGGATGGTAAATAAGGAGTAGGGCGATTTGATTCTTTTGAATCATCCCAGAATTTACATACATTGTATTTCAGTTCAGGGAAACCCCCCAGAACTAACTTAAAGATAAGAGCAAGTCTGCCTCCTTTTTTTTACCCTGTCTTGGTGGATAGATGTGGGGCAGTATTGGTCTGTCAACTTGTTCTGGTGTATAACCATTGTAGTATTCTGACAGTATACTGTATATTGGCATTGTCTAGCAGGTATCTGACATTACAATTAGGGTGTTTCTTAGTACAAGGTTTTCTAGACTGATTATAGATTATGAGGATAGGATTAGGCACTATTTTATCTGGTAGGTTGCCACCCAACGTGCTCAAGAGGGCTAAGCAAATCCATGTGAGCCACTTCATGGTGATAGCTTTTTGAGCTACTTTAAGTCAGTTGGGTTTAGCGCTCTTTATCAGTTTTAAATGTGTGCTGTTAAAGATTTCGAACTGAGTTCTCCTTGAAGGTAGAAGCTACCATGGTGAGGAGAGGTCATGATGTTTTAGGAACCCATAAGGTGGGGAAGTGTGGATGTGCTGGTGTGGCAGACTTCAAAATTATGCTATGACTCACTGTAATTAGGGTTCCTCATTTAAGCTGCCATTCTTCCATAGTCCATCATGTAATAGTAGGGAGAGTTTATATTGGGTGAGGGGCCACAGTGTAGCTCTCATATTAAAGAGTTGTTGATTTCCTTTGTTTGCTGTTTGACGTATAGTTATAAGAGCAGAGCAGGTCAAGTATTTGGAAAGAATTGACCTTAAGCATTCCTTGGGTTCCTCTAACAGGCTGCCGTTCTTCCATAGTCAGCCATTCAGCGTTGAAGTGAGAGTTTATGGTGAATGCCAGGCCACAGCGTGGCTCTCATGGTTACAAATCCAGGGGTCCTTTTATGGGGGTGGGGGTGGGGGGGGCAAAAATGGACGTTTGGCAAAATGAAAATTGACGCGCGTCCATTTTGGGCCTTACTGCCACCCATTCAATTAGTGGTAAGTTTTCACGTGTTAACCGGGTGGTAATGTCAGCATGTGTACAATGCCGATTATAGCCTGGTTAGCGCTGCGCGCACGTAAAAAATGAAATTACCACCCAGGCCACACAGTAGCAGGGCGGTAGTTCTTAATTGGCACAAGTTGGGCGCATGTATGCACCTACGTGGCTTAGTAAAAGGGCCCCTTAGATAATTATCTTATTCACTCAGGCAAAATGCCAGGAAGTATTAGTTCACAGAGAAGGTGGTAGATACGTGGAATGCCCTTGGTGGAGATGAAAATGGTAAGAGAGTTCAAAAATGCATGGGATAAACACAAAGGAATCCTGCTCAGAAGCTTAGTGGAGATTGGGTGGCAACATCGGTAATTGGGAAGCAAAGCTAGTGCTGGGCAGAATTCTACAGTCTGTGCCAAGTTGTAGTGGTGGTTTCAGTTAGCAGTTTCTGATCCTGGTGTCCTTTGTTCCAATTGATTCAGATCTCTGGCAAAGAATTTCAGAGATTAACTATAAACTGAGTTTGTTTTCTCCCTTCTGCATCCCAGGAACAGAATCCTCCAGTATGTGATCCCATGTCCCATATACACCATCTCTTTCCCTTTTCTATTCCCCTAGTCTGTGCACATTTCTCTCCTGACAGGTTCTAGGGAAGTAACTGAGCAGCTTGTGCACATGCTTGTCTCTCCCCTGGGATCTTCTGGCTCCACATTCTGTCTTTTTCCCAGCCATATGGAACTGTGAGTCTGCAGGACTTTTATTCAGTCTGTGTTCTGTGGCAGTCCCAACAATGCTTTATAGCATTTGCCGCTATTTAAACAATACATGTACAGGCTCTGTAGGCAAGAAGCGGGGTTTTACAGGACCACAGCAAATTGTGACCATGTGCCTTTGCTCCATCCTGTGTAATTCTCTGTCTGTTTGTTATAAAATTTAAGCTTTTGATACCTTTTTTTTTTCCAGTTTTTATTCCTCAGACGCATTTAAACCCAATCTGTTAAACCCTCTTAAAACATTAATGCCGATATCTAAAATCTATTGATGTAGAAAAATAATTCCAAAAGACTGATCCAAGATTAAAGAACAAGTTTATGCATCAGCCATAGTAGTTTTCCTGAGAAAGTAAAATTGAATTAGACTACTCAATCAGTCTAATGGGGCCAATATAATTCATGAATGCAATGAGTTTATTCATTCAATTTTTCAACCGATCCACAAGTTGCCGTAGTTAGTTTAATAAACATAGATTATAAGTGACTGGCCATAGTGAGGAACTCAAAAGCATTAATTCAAGGAAATACAATGGGAGATGATTGAACATTTTAGGATAATGATGTCAAATCATTCATGAAATAGAACTACCTTCTTCCAAGGGAGAGCTGTTACTGTGCACCTCATACTGTGTCTACTGTCATTTCAATCCTTTAAATATAAAAATAATTATGAACAAGATGCTTTTTATTATAACTTCAGTCTTGATGACTACTCTACATGGGAATTGTAATATAGACCCGACCTCAGTCTGGCCCTCATCAACTGCCTATTTGTTCTCATATTGCTCAGGTTTCACACAGAGATCCACATGGAAATAAATGAAAATCTAATTATAATTCAGAGCTTTGAATTCTTAACTAAACTTGGCAGTATTCTCTTGGCCTTTTATAACAATTACTTGTACAGTCCCTGCAAGTGTTAATTTACATTTTAATTGAGTTTCAAATCTCATTTCACAGATGGCACGTCGCAAAACTCTAAAACCATATCACTACTCATGTACTAAGGGAATTCCCTTTACATGAGGCATAGCCAGTCTTAATACAACTGATTCTTGCTATTTTTCAGTATGTGTGCTTTTCAAATTACATACAAAGTTCTTTAAAAGGAGCAGCCATACAGTGGGGGAAATAAGTATTTGATCCCTTGCTGATTTTGTAAGTTTGCCCACTAACAAAGACATGAGCAGCCCATAATTGAAGGGTAGGTTATTGGTAACAGTGAGAGATAGCACATCACAAATTAAATCCGGAAAATCACATTGTGGAAAGTATATGAATTTATTTGCATTCTGCAGAGGGAAATAAGTATTTGATCCCCCACCAGCCAGTAAGAGATCTGGCCCCTACAGACCAGGTAGATGCTCCAAATCAACTCGTTACCTGCATGACAGACAGCTGTCGGCAATGGTCACCTGTATGAAAGACACCTGTCCACAGACTCAGTGAATCAGTCAGACTCTAACCTCTACAAAATGGCCAAGAGCAAGGAGCTGTCTAAGGATGTCAGGGACAAGATCATACACCTGCACAAGGCTGGAATGGGCTACAAAACCATCAGTAAGACGCTGGGCGAGAAGGAGACAACTGTTGGTGCCATAGTAAGAAAATGGAAGAAGTACAAAATGACTGTCAATCGACAAAGATCTGGGGCTCCACGCAAAATCTCACCTCGTGGGGTATCCTTGATCATGAGGAAGGTTAGAAATCAGCCTACAACTACAAGGGGGGAACTTGTCAATGATCTCAAGGCAGCTGGGACCACTGTCACCACGAAAACCATTGGTAACACATTACGACATAACGGATTGCAATCCTGCAGTGCCCGCAAGGTCCCCCTGCTCCGGAAGGCACATGTGACGGCCCGTCTGAAGTTTGCCAGTGAACACCTGGATGATGCCGAGAGTGATTGGGAGAAGGTGCTGTGATCAGATGAGACAAAAATTGAGCTCTTTGGCATGAACTCAACTCGCCGTGTTTGGAGGAAGAGAAATGCTGCCTATGACCCAAAGAACACCGTCCCCACTGTCAAGCATGGAGGTGGAAATGTTATGTTTTGGGGGTGTTTCTCTGCTAAGGGCACAGGACTACTTCACCGCATCAATGGGAGAATGGATGGGGCCATGTACCGTACAATTCTGAGTGACAACCTCCTTCCCTCCGCCAGGGCCTTAAAAATGGGTCGTGGCTGGGTCTTCCAGCACGACAATGACCCAAAACATACAGCCAAGGCAACAAAGGAGTGGCTCAGGAAGAAGCACATTAGGGTCATGGAGTGGCCTAGCCAGTCACCAGACCTTAATCCCATTGAAAACTTATGGAGGGAGCTGAAGCTGCGAGTTGCCAAGCGACAGCCCAGAACTCTTAATGATTTAGAGATGATCTGCAAAGAGGAGTGGACCAAAATTCCTCCTGACATGTGTGCAAACCTCATCATCAACTACAGAAGACGTCTGACCGCTGTGCTTGCCAACAAGGGTTTTGCCACCAAGTATTAGGTCTTGTTTGCCAGAGGGATTAAATACTTATTTCCCTCTGCAGAATGCAAATAAATTCATATACTTTCCACAATGTGATTTTCCGGATTTAATTTGTGATGTGCTATCTCTCACTGTTACCAATAACCTACCCTTCAATTATGGGCTGCTCATGTCTTTGTCAGTGGGCAAACTTACAAAATCAGCAAGGGATCAAATACTTATTTCCCCCACTGTATTGCCAAAAATATATGCCTACAAAATATCAGGCCTTGGGAGAATATAATTAATACAGTTATACCAGCATGGGCGTATGAAACCAAAATATATAATAGTGTGATAAATGTTCATGTTATGTATTCTTAAAATATTATAGGATACGGTTATTTTATCCTTTTAAGGAAAACTTTATTCTGAAAACGTATTGTGCGAGAAGTTTCATATTAGGAGAATATGAAGTCATATAAAAACTGGTAGGCTGTAGAGATGCGCTTAACCTTTGAAAATATATTTTAGCCTATTAGGTACATAAAGAATCAGATTTAAGTGAGCCAGTGAATTCTCTGGAAGGACAGATAGCTGGAAACATCATATGTATGTAATGTAATGGATAATTTATAAAGGCATCCTGAATTTGTTCCTTGAAGTCTACAAAATAGTCTGCTTTTTCATAATTTCCAGGATAAATATTGTGAAGATCTGAGTGCTTGAGGTCTCCATACTTTCCTGTTTACTTTACACTATTTGATTATTTACCTCATCAAAAACAGCCCAAGGTGAATTACAATTTTAACAATGGATTAATCCTCATTAAAATTTCAAGTCTAAAAAAATGTAACCTTTCTTAATCCTTGCCTAAAAAGTGCACCCTATAAAACTATTGTTTCAAAACATTTAAAAAATTTCTCATAACATTGAATCTGACGAAGGTCTGAAGGTAGGGTGTTCGACAATTTTGGACTTTGTACTACAAAAGATCTTCTATATGTAATTATCAATTTAACATTGTTCGATACTTCAAGAAAATCTTGTTGAGATGGCCTAAAGTTGTCTAGTAGACTTGTAAATCTTTAATAATTCCTGTAAGTATGAAGGTCCCTCTAATTGTTAAGTGTAATTCAGCATTATCATATAAGTCCACAGGTCATTCAGAATTGAGATCCCCAAAAGTTAACCACAGTCGGTGCTTACCCTGTTGGGTTAACCCTGAAGGATTCTATCTGCCTGGTAAATATCGTTTTTTTTTCCTGCGTGTTCAGCACACTAATTTTATCACCCCAACCAGGGGCATATCTGTAATGGGGCCAACGGGTGCCTGGCCCCCGTACATTTGGCCCTGGCCCCCGCTAACGCCGCCAACCCCTCCCCCCCGTGCCGCCAATGGAAGCCTATGGGGGGTGGGGGGAGAAAAACGGCCCCCGCACTTCGGGCTCTGGCCCCCCTACCAGGGAAAGTCAGATATGCCTCTGACCCCAACATGATGAACAAACAAGCAAAACCTTCAGTGTTTAATCCTCTCTCATGTTAACACAGGTTTTCTGTTAACATTGAGCCACTACACACAGTAGTGTTAATAGGAAAAGCTCTGCTACCATCTATCCTATAGGTTATATAGGGAGTCACTGAACTCATAAAATGACAGCCATTAAATGCAAATCTTCATTCAGCTATCTGATGAAATCACTCTTTCTATTCTCTGGCTCTTCAGCCTTTTGCTTATGTGTAGTCTGGAGTGATATTTATTATATGCTGCTTGAAAGACTTGGGGGTACACCTTCAGGGAGGTAACACTGACTTGCAGGCTTCTTATTGCTGGATACTGTATTTAGGTTGATATTGGGACCAGTATAACTGGAGGGTGTTGGCAAATTAATCTATATTCTTCTCTATAGCAGAACTCAGAAACTCGTCCAAGCCAGCATTGGGGTTCTGAACTAAAAGTTTATTAAGATAGTTTTCAAGCAAAATGACAGGCTCAAAACAGTAACTATGCTGGGAGCAAAAATAACATCAGACACTTAATTCTCCCAAGATTCTCCAATCCCTAGAAGATTTCTTTCACTCTTTTCTCTTGAACACACCGCAACCTACTCCTTACTGACCTCCCACTTAGCCATATATCCCCCCTTCAGTCCGTTCAGAACTCTGCTGCACGTCTTATCTTCCGCCTGGACCGATATACTCATATCACCCCTCTCCTCAAGTGACTGCACTGGCTTCCGATTAGGTACCGCATACAGTTCAAGCTTCTCCTACTAACCTACAAATGCACTCGATCTGCAGCCCCTCCCTACCTCTCTACCCTCATCTCCCCCTACCCGTAACCTCCACTCTCAAGACAAATCCCTCCTTTCAGTACCCTTCTCCACCACCGCCAACTCCAGGCTCCGCCCTTTCTGCCTCGCCTCACTCCATGCTTGGAATAAACTCCCTGAACCCATTCGCCAGGCCCCCTCCCTGCCCATATTCAAATCCTTGCTCAAAGCCCACCTCTTCAATGTCGCCTTCAGCACCTAACCACCATACCTCTATTCAGGAAATCTAGACTGCCCCAACTTGACATTTCGTCCTTTAGATTGTAAGCTCCTTTGAGCAGGGACTGTCCTTCTCTGTTAAACTGCGTACAGCTGCGTAACCCTAGTAGCGCTCTAGAACTCAGATGTACTCACATATTCAGTTCTATCTGGCTGCCTCACCCTCCTTTCTTTGATCCCAGGGATATCCACTGTATGCCCTCCTCCTATGCAAAGATCAGTGACTCCCTATATGCCAAAGTTGCATAATTTCTTAATTTCTCCTTAGGACTAGTGGTGTGCTGGTGCAGCTAACCATAGCACACTTTCAGGGACATGCAGAGGCCTAAGCAGCACCTTTTACCTCTTACTACTTCTCTGTTCCATTTGGTACAATGGCTGGGCTAGCCAAAAATCTTAGTCCCCTTGCAGTGTGGTACAATGGATAGGGAACCAGAAACAAAAGAAAAGGATTTGGCAGGGCTGGGCTGTGTTCACATCAGGCTCTTCAACTGAGATTAAATAATACACTTTGTGTGTACTTATAACTCAAATTTTTACAGACGTCTGTGCAATCTGTGTTGAGGCACCACTCCTCAGTTGTACTTCGAACTTCTTTCTTCCCTTCATATTACAAACAACTGGACTCATGGCCTGTGATCTGAGCTGGATCTATATTTACATCTAACCCTCGTCCTGGACAACAAAAGAAAAAGCCTACAGCAACCTGCCTTAACTGGATCATCCAAAGATATCAGAACCAGAAACTACAAAGTGCATAACTACAATTTGTGAGTTGAAGTTTTATTTTAACTATCTTTAAGATTAAGATTCTGTTAAAGCTAAAGTCCACTATCAACCCCCTTTGCAAAAGTCTCTAAAGAAATTCACACAGAAGTGCAAAGTACTGTCATTTGTTTCTCTATGACTGGAAGCCTTTGATCTCCCAGGCCTGATCTGAATTTACACCTTTAAAAGGTCTGTTCTCTCAGAACTGTTGACTTAAAGTTTTAATCCTTTAGTGCCAACTGGTAAGATTGCTGATCCACAGAGTCTTTTAGGACTGAAGTATCAACTAGTGAAATTGCCTAAGGAGTTTCTGACACAAAGAATGTGCCTTGACCCAGCAGACCAGGGCCTTGGGGATCCCAGTGATGTGTGGGAGATGAAACTATAATACCCACCAACCAAAGAGAAGACGAAAGTGCAAGAGGTTAAAACACCTACATAAGAGTATTTAAAACATCACCTCACCGCCATACCAAAGCCTACCCCCAGACTACCCTTTGGAACTATAGGATTGGTGAATGCCAGATCAGCTGCTAAGAAATCCTTAGTGATCCATATCATTATCCATGAACAGCATCTTGACATCTGTGGAATAAGTGAAACCTGGCTTGATGAAAATGGGGGTTTACCACTGACTGAACTATGCCCAACAGGTTTCAACATCTAACATCAACCAAGACCAGGAAGACAGGTTGTAGAGGGGTAGCAGTCCTGATTCAGATTACAATCAAACTGCGCAGAATTAAATTTTGTATTTAGCAGAGTATGGAAGAAATGCATTTATGTTGCTTTTACCAATATTTCCACTGCTTATAGAATGTGGCTTTCATGTGTGTGTGTGGTGGTGGTGGTGGTGGTGGGGGGGGGGTCACGGTGACTATGTGGAGTGGTGGGGTGGGGATGGGTGGGCCAGGGGTGGGGATGGAAGAGATTACTTGTGGTGGGCACAGACAAGGTTAAGTTAGATTTTGGTGGGGATAGGTTAGATTTCTGTCCCCGTGCAACTCTCTAAAGCTCCAAGCTATTCTCAAGTCAAAATTCAGTATTATTGTAGAACTTCTAGAGGTGTCCAGGATTATTATCATTAGTGTAATCTCTGCCTTTTGCTGAAAGATTATTGCCACCAATTGTTGACTTTATATAATATTCTATTTGCATTTCAATTATTAATAAAGTTAAATATATTTAGAACTTGGATTCTGATATTCTAGCATATTGGTCTTCACTCCTGGTGCTCAAGGGTCATCAGTGGGTCAGGTTTTCAGGGTATCCATTTGCATATAATGCATATTCTGAAAGTCTTTCTCATTGGTAGGTTTTGAGGACTGGGAGAGAACACCAAGGTTCTAACACTTTACTGTATTTTGCTATTTTGGCTTGGCATTTCTACCCTTTTCTTATTTTAGGCACTAACATAGCTAATGATTTTCCTTCTTATAAATGCCATGTAAATCTCTCAAAGTGTCTGAGTTCAGTAGTATCATGAAGGAAGTGATATTTCTTCATAGCCTTGGTCAGTATTTAAAAAAATAATTCTCAATTACTGTATCTCAAGTTGAATTTGAGAGGAAAGTAACTTCTAGAGCATTACTCTTCTAATTCATGGTGAGAGAGAGGGATCAGTCTCTAGTGAGACTACTGTTAAAGGTTGCAGCAGCCATTTTACATCCAAAGCTGTCAGTGATAGGAGCTAGTTGGCTTTGCTTCCTGCCCGGATAACTCACTAGCTTATCAGGGTTGTTCAGATAGGTGTGAGGGGGCTTGTTGGGATGTGGGGGAGGGGCATGTAACACTACAGCAAGATACATTGATTTGTTATTGGATCTTTACCCCAAAGAGCTTATTCTTTCATAGTATACAAAGTAATCCAAAATTATCCTTATGCAGTGTTGTGCTGGACAGAATTACATTTATGTGAATTCTGTTCACTGGGTAAATCTCTCTTATCTGCACCCTTCTCCTCCACCGCTAACTCCAGACTCTGTTCCTTTTTTCTTGCTGCACCATATGCCTGGAATAGACGTCCTGAGCCGGTAAGTCAAGCTCCATCTCTGGCCGTCTTCAATCTAAGTTAAAAGCCCACCTTTTTGATGCTGCTTTTAACTCCTAACCCTTATTCACTTGTTCAGAACCCATATTTGTTTGTTTGTAGAAGTTCTTTCCTTGTATAGGTTGTCAGGTTATCTGGGATCCATTTCTTACACTTTTCAAGTCTTGTCAGTTTTATCCCACCTCTACCAAGACAGGTCAGTACAGGGGGCCCGGCGAGGAGGGTAGCTGGAAATCTCGCCTGTTTTAACGGGCTTAACGGCTAGTTTGATATAAACAATGTCCAACATATACATATAAACAACATGCACCTTGCTTCCATGCAAATGGAGGCAAGCACTCCCTGCCTGGTATTAGTAGATTCTACTATTTAAAATTTCCAACTACGAAAACCACAAAGTCTATGCAAAGTCCCAAACAAAGCTGGATCTTGAAGGTTGACTACTTTTGTCACTGGTTCAATGTAGCTCAGGCAACATCTCACTTGCAGTCTCACAGGAGCTGAAATTAGAGACAGACAACACAAACACACACACAAGAGAGAGAGAGAGAAATGTCTGAGCCTCTGGAATGGATAACAGTCCACGGTATTCACGTCTTCTCACAGGGTAAAAGAAGTATCACTTTGTGACTGGTCAGATGAAGGTCTTCGGTGTCCTTTGGTTCTCAGTCTTGATTTCCAGTTTGCGGACTTTCCCATCCTCACTTGGCCATTGGGGCTTATCATCAAAATATTTCCAACTGTTGCGCTGGGCTTGGCTGTCTTTCAGCAATACAAGGTCACCTTCTTGTAGGTTTGGCTGGTTATTCTGCCACTTACACCAACATTGCAGAGTAGGAAGGTATTGAACCTGCTTCCATTGATGCTTATAGATGTTGCTACCTTTGAAATCTTCAGGTGGAGTAAGAATGGCATTAGTCATTTGCATCAAAAGCATAGCTGATGTGATTTTATGTTGACTCTGGATCGGAAGACACTGGAACTAGGGGGTCTGGTGATACTGATAGCCATGACTTCTGCAAGAAATGTTGTCAGGCCTTTGTGTGTTAGTCGAAGGTGGGTGATCAGTTTCTAGAAGCATAGTATGAAGGGTACAACGAGCTATTCCAATCATATGCTCCCATGTTCATCCCCTATGTGAAGAGTGAGGGGGATTGAAGGTACAGGTGCACTTCTGGTTGCATAGATATTGTTCAATGGCAGAATGGTCTAATTTGGTGGACGAGATGTTCAGTTCTGTGCAAGCACCAGCAAAGTTGGTTCCGCAATTGGAACAGATCTGCTTAGCTGCACCTCTGATGGAGAAGAACCTTCGCAAGGCATTAATAAATTTTGAAGTGTCCATTGACTCAATGACTTCAATATGAAAGGCTCAAATTCTCATACATGTGAAAATTATAGCCCAACATTTACTATTGGGCGCTCCACCTCTTGTGCATCATGTCATAACTGACCAGGGCCCAAAGACATTTAGACCCACATAGGTGAATGGTGGTTCAGTAATGAGCCGTTTTGCCGGCAAATCTGCCATTCTTTGTTCTTGTTGCTTGCCACATAGTCTACAACACTTGACACACTGGTGTATTAGGCAGTGCTATGTTTTGCTCCCACAATCCATAATCCTGTAACTCTGATAGTTCTCTCTGTGAAATGTCGTCCTTGATGTTTAACTTGTTTGTGGTAATGATGCACAAGCAAGGTTTTTATGCAGTGCCGATCTGGGACAATCAGAGGATTTTTGTCACCTTTTTTAGTTTTACTTGAGTGAGGCAGCTGCCTACTCTCTGCAGTCCTTGTCAGTGAAGGGGTTCAGCTTTAGAAGTGGGATATTCTCAGTGGTGTGCTGGAGCCGGCTCGCAAGAGCCAGTTTTTTGTAGCATTTTGCAAGCCGGTTCAGGCAGGGCGAGCCGGTTTGCCTTTTCTCCCCCTGAGCCACATTCCAGCACATACCTGAAGGCAGCCGCCCTGGTGGTCTAGTGGATTCTTCAGGGCAGGAAAGATCCCCAGTCTTTCCTGCCTGCTACCGGCACTGACCCTCCCGCTGCTGCATTGCTCTTTAAAAATGGCTGCCAAGACTTCTGCAGGAGTCTTGCGAGGCCGCCCTTGAAGAACCCACTAGACCACCAGGGTGGCTGCCTTCAGGTATGTACTGGGACCCTACATCTCAGGGGACCGGGAGAGCGGGGAGGAGGTCTAAAATAGGTGGGGTGGATACTGTTTAAAAAAAAAAGTTGTATTTTCAAACATGCCAGCTTGTGCATATGGATGTACACTGAGGAAGTATAATAAGGGAATAACTTTTCATAGGCAGAGTAGTAATTTGTTAGAAATCGTAATCAGTGTATCATTTGGAGGGGCTGGTTATAGGGACACCCTAACCCTGTTATATTGGTGCAGAGATTTTTTTTCTCCTGGTAAAGGGCTTCTAAAACAGACATGTTATGAGAATCAGGTGCTCAACATTCAGAGTTTTTATTTATTTACTTATTTATGGCATTTTATCCCACATTAAACATGAGTTAGATTGGAACCTGGGAGCATTTAACATTTTTTCCTGGAGAGAGTAATGCATTGCCCCCCCCCCCCCCCAAGGCTCTCTCCCTGGGTATAGCCAGCTCTGCAATTTGGGGGGAGGGGGCACAGAGGTGAACTGGGGGCCATTCCACCTCTGCACCCCCCCTCCCAAATTGCAGAGCTGCTGGCTATACCTGGGGAGAGAGCCTGTTAAAAATTTACCAGCACACTACTGGCGACTCTTTTTAAAGGTTCATGCCTCTACTGATGCATCTGAATTCTTCCACATATGCCTCTTGTTGGATGCAGCATAGAATGGTACTTTATACTCTGACAAACTCATTTACTGACAGAGGCTTTCTACAAATGTGACCAGTGGTAAGTGACAAGTTCATCAGCTGTGTGATGAGATGAAGATACAATATGAATAAGGTGTGTTATTGCTCGTCATCTCTGGATAGATCTCTGTGTCAGAGTCAGGATCTACAAGTTCAAAGGCGTTCTCTGTCACTGGAGATGTGTGGTCAGGTTAAAGGCTGGTCCTGACAACCACATGGTTTACATTAGATGAGATTCTGGCACAGCTCTTGTGGCACAGTCTGCTTGATTTGGTAAGTTGGCACATAAAGCCACTGTTCTGGTCATGTTGACTTTCATATATGTTCAACTCTGTTGCTGACTTACACGTAAAATATCCTGGTTCGATTGTAGATGTAGCCCAGGATGACTTTACTGCTAGTGTAAAAAATTGTCTATTTGAATGTCCATTTCATTTAGTTTCATCTCTGGTATCTCAACTGCTAGCACTGCTTCGTACATTTCTAAGTGTGAAATGGTATGATTGGGTTGTGGTGCTAACTTGGATTTGCCAAAAATGAATCAGACATGAGATAGCCCATCTGAGTCTATAGCTTTCAAGTAGGCCACTGCTGCTATGGTCCTTTTAGACAGGCCTGAGAAGATGCAAATCTCTTTGTGAGAGGCAGTGCTGAGCGTTGCAGGGATATAAGTGTGTGGGATGTACAGTTAAGAACTTAATATATGAACACAGGAATAGCCATACTGGATTAGATAATTGTTCCATCTAGACCAGTATCCTGTTTCCAACAGTGGCCAATCCAGGCCACAAGTAACTGGCAGAAACCCAAATAGTATCAATATTCCATTCTAAAAATCCCAGGGCAAGCAGTGGCTTCCCCATATCTATCTCAATAGCAGACTATGGACTTTTCCTCCAGGAAATTGTCCAAACCTTTTTGAAACCCAGATATGCTAACCACTGTTACTACATCCTCCAGCAAAGAGGTCTAGAGCTTAACTGTTCGTTGAGTGAAAGAAATATTTCCTCATATTTAAGTGTTTCCATGTAACTTAATTGAGTTTCTCCTAGTCTTTATAAATTTTGAATAAGTGAAAAATCAATTCACTTCTACTCATACTACACCACTCAGGATTTTGTAGACCTCAATCATACCCCCCTCCCCTCAGCTGTTTCTTTTCCAAGCGGAAGAGCCCTAACCTCTTTAGCTTTTCCTTCATATGAGAGAAGTATTTCTGGATGTGTCTGCTGCATTTTATACCCTCAACCATCAGATTCTGTTGAAGTGTTGGATGGATTGTGGCATTGTGGGATCTGTTTTAGCTTGGTTTGAGTTGTATTTTACTGATAGTTCATCACCCACACAAACCTACCATTTTCCTATCTACTTTGAGAAGTGTTACTAGTGGAGTGCCCCAGGGCTCGGCTCTTTCTGGGATATTGTTTAATGTGCATCTGGCCCCATTTTGTCGGGTATTAAAGGATTTTGGAGTGGCATACCACATTTATGTGGATGACATTTAATTTTTTTTCCCATTGATAGAGCTGGTGTCTGAGGTGGGTACTTGGTTGCAAGCAGTTTTGGAAGGGGATACATTATTGGATGTTTAACAATTGTTTATCCCTTAATATGTCTAAGACAGAAATATTGCTGGTGACCACTGAACCAGTAGTTTCTTTTCCATCTGAGGTACATAAGTACATAAGTAATGCCATACTGGGAAAAGACCAAGGGTCCATCGAGCCCAGCATCTTGTCCACGACAGCGGCCAATCCAAGCCAAGGGCACCTGGCAAGCTTCCCAAATGTACAAACATTCTGTACATGTTATTCCTGGGATTATTCTGTTGTTAAAAATTTGGGTGTACTGTTTGATACTGCACTATCCTTTTCTTCTCTGATTTGTTCTGTGGTGAAAAAAATCATATTATAAACTCTATTTGCTTAGCAAACTATGCCTGCTTATTTCTCAGAATGATTTTTGACAGGTGTTAGAGTTTGATTCTGATTGGTTTGGACTACTGTAGTATTTGTTATTTTGGACTGCCTGCGGTATGTATACAGGCTTTGAAGGTAGTGATGAATTCAACAGTATGTTTGCTATATGGAATGTCAAAATATGAACGTTACTCTGTTTTCAGAAATTGAATTGGTTACCTATGCAAGATTAGAATTAAATGTAAGTTGTTGATGATGGTTTATTACGGAGTGCATCGCTATTCGTCCCAGTATTTAATCAGATTGTCTACATCTGTATTCCCCGATGTGGGTGCTTCGTTCGGACAATACTTGATTGTTGACAATTCCAGATTTTCGATTGTTTTGTTTTGAGGACACCAGGAGGCATATTTTTTCTGTTGCTGGACTGACAGAGTGGAATGAACTATCTGGAACTGTTAGGACACAGAAGAATTCAGGGTTGTTTAAGAGACTTCTGAAACAGCATTTGTTGGTGCAGACTAAATAGTAAACTAAGCAGCAGGTGGACACAATATTACTTATCTGTTTATTTGTAATGTTTTTTTTTAATGAGTCTGTCTTGTATCTTATGTGTTTTTGTTTTGCAGTGCATTTATTATGCGTGTTTGATTTGTATACCGCTCTGGCTAATGGCTGTATATAAATGCTATTAAATGTAACAAAATGAATTGTGTAGGCACCCCTGGTCAAATAGCTAATACAACCTCTAAGTGGTATAAAAGTAGAGACAATATAATTCTGCTACATTTAATGTAAAGTTACTATTTATCTGATGATTTTAGCAGATTTAAAATATGAAAACATGTTATGAATATAACATGTGCAAAAGTTTGGACACCCTTTCAGTCAGTACTTCTTAACACCTCCTTTGGCAGAAATAATAGCTTCCAAATGTTTCCTGTAGCCAGCTTAGGTTCTTTCTGTTTTTGAATTTGGAATTTTTCCAACTCTTGCTTGCAAATCTCTTCTGTCTATTTATGTATTTATCTATATGTGCATTTATTTAAACAATTTATATATTGCCTTACATACAATATAATCATATCATCTCATTTACGGTATCAACCCAAGGCAATTTACAAAACTCTCAAGTAAAATAAAATATTTCAGTTCCCACCCCCATAAAACTACTACTAACCCCAGTTACATAGAACATAAAACATTTTAATCCCCCAAACCTACCATCCAATACATTGCATTCAAAAAGGTTTCAGGCTTATCAACATTTTCTTTTGTATACTTTAGGTGATGGTTTTTATGATGAAGTCATAGAAAAGGTTTTCTGATGATAACTTCCCCTTGCATACAGCTGTGTAAATTAATGCAGCGCTGTGGACCTGTGGACAATTACACCATTGCCATCTAAACTTTTCAGATGGCTATTTGTAGTGATCTGCAGATGGAGGAGTAGCCTAGTGGTTAGTGCAATGCACTTTGATCCTGGGGAACTGAGTTCGAGTCCCATTGCAGCTCCTTGTGACTCTGGGCAAGTCACTTAACCCTCTATTGCCCCTGGTACAAAATAAGTACCTGAATATATGTAAACCGCTTTGAATGTAGTTGTAAAAACCTCAGAAAGGCGGTATATCAAGTCCCATTTCCCTTTCTCTCTTGCTGAGCTGACAGTTTTGGGGCAGTCTTAACAAATTTTATTTGGTCTTGCAGATCTTTGAAACACAGAAAAATGAAGGACGATAAAGAACCACATGGCCTATTCAGTCTGTCCATCCATGTCATCTACTATCCATTCCTGTCATTTAAAGATTCTATATGCTTGTCCCAAACTTTCTTGAATTCAGATTACAATCTTTGTCTCTATCACCTCCACTGGGAGGTCATTCTATGAATTTACCACCCTTTCCATGAAGAAACACTTCCTCAAGTTACTCCTGATTCTGTCCCCTTTCACCTTCATCCTATGCCCTCTCATTTCACAGCTTCCTTTCAGTTGAAAGAGACTTGCTTCCTCTGAATTTATGCCAGATATTTGAACGCCTCTGTCATATTTCCCCTATCTCGCCTTTCTTCCAAAGTATACATATTGAGATCTTTCTCTGTTCTCATATGCTTTATGACAGACTTCTGACCATTTTAGTAGCCACCCATCCTGTTTGTTGTCTTTTTGAAGATGTGTTCTTCAGAATTGTACACAGTACTCTGAAGCCCTTTTACTAAGCTGGGGTAGAGCCTACGCGTGTGTAGCTTGTGCCAAAATGAGACTACTGCCAGGCTAGTGCTCATTCCTGTGGTAAATTATTTTCTACCACGTGCAGCCTTTCCAGAGGTAATTGGCAGTTGTTGTGCGCTGAACAGTTACTGCGCCTGAGCCCTTACTGCTAGATCAATGTGGTAAAAAAATGGCCCAGTGTGCGCCAAAAATGCCTTCACTATCAAAGGAGGAGTAGCCTAGTGGGTAGTGCAGCAGACTTTGTTCTTGGGGAACTGGGTTAGATTCTCACTGCAGCTCCTTTTGACTCTGGGCAAGTCGCTTAACCCTCCATTGCCCAAGGTACAAGTAAATACCTGTAAACCGCTTTGAATGTAGTTGCAAAAAAAAAAAGAAACAGGCGATATATCAAGTCCCATTCCCTTTCTCTTTCCCCTTTACCACAGCTTAGTAAAAGGACCCCTTAATGAGGTCTCACCTGAGTCTTAATACAGAGGCAGTATTACTTTCCTTTTCTTGCTGACCATTCTTCCATCTACCCAAGCATCCTTCCAGCCTTTGCTGTCACCTTTTCTACCTGCTTGGCTATCTTAAGATCATCACATACGATGACAACCAAGTCCCACTCCTCTTTCATGTACAAAAATACTGCACACCCTAAACTGTACCACTTTCTGAAGTTTTTGCAACCTGCATGACCCTGCATTTGCCAAATTCTGGAACATTCTTTAAGCATCGCTAGGTCTCTCTTCATGTCATCCACACCATCAGGAGTGTCTACCTTATTGCAGATTTTGCAAAGAGGCAAACCTTACCAGACAGCCCTTCGTTAATATCGGTTACAAAAATGTTAAAAAGAATTGGCCCAACAACTGAACCATGAGGCACATCACTGGTAACACCCCTTTCCTCAGTGAGTACCATTTACCACTACCTTCTTTCACATTCCACTCAACCAGTTCCAAAAACACTTGGATTATTTATAAGTCATCTGTTTGGAACTATGTCAGAGGCTTTACTAAAATCTAAGTACACCACATCTAGGGCTGGATTCAGTAAATGGTGCCCAAACAGAAAAAGTCAGCGCCCAGCACTATTTTATAAAGGTCACTCTGGGTTGAGTCCTCTTTATAGAATAATGTTGGGCGCTGAATTCTGCGCCCAACTTTGGGCATGAGGACTTAAAACAGCTGAAACCTGGTGTAAATCCTGGCATGCAAGTTGGGTGCGCATTCATGGTATTTTATAAAACTGCATGCAGTTTTCCAGAACGCCCCCTCACCCATGTCCCTTTCATGGCCATGCCCCCTTTGAAGTTACATGTGAAAACACTTAGGCACTATCCTATAACTGGGCATGTAAGTGTATTTGTGCGCAGATCACTATCCTATAACTGGGCATGTAAGTGTATTTGTGCGCAGATCTGCTGTTTGTACCATTTCAGCACCTTGCATCAGTTAAAATGCATTTTCGTACAAAATTGGTTCATAATTAGCATTTAATTTTAAGCACCATTTATAGAATTCTTCAGCTACTGCTCTCCCTTGATCTAACACTCTGGTTGTGCAGTCAAAGAAATTAATTAGATGTATCTGACAAGCCCTGTCTCTTGTGAAAACAGAAAGTGCGGGTTTTTATGGAAAGCATCCATAACATGAGAAATACTTCTGTTATGGGTGGAAATGCCTTAAGATTCTGTAGAGTAGCAAATGTAAATGTGTTCATCAACTCCACTGGTAAAATGAGATTAATTTCTGACATAAATCTACTGCACTATTCCTATGTGTTAGTAAAGTTCAGTAGACACATCAATGATTTAAAAAAAAAACCTATTAGAAATGCTATTTGCATTTTAGACATACATAAATATCTAAACATTGATTTTGCAGTGCTGGGATACACACATCTAAAATTTTAAAAAATGTGCATATACAAAGGGGCGTGGTCTGGGTGTGTTTTGGGCAGGACTAGGGCAAGCCTAAAATAGTGTATTCCCCTGTGAGGGAGTGGACAGTATGCTGAAGAGCACTCCCTCATGGATGATGTTCAGCCTCCTTGCAACAGGGGGCACTAGTCTGCTGAGTCAGAGGGGTGGGGCTCAGATCAGGCTTGAGCTAAAAACCCTATAGCAGGACAGAACAGGGAGGCCCCTTACAGAGGTCCCAGAAAGAGTGAAGCCACTCTGCATTGTAAGGGCTCCCTAGCTGTTGTGTAAGCTACCAGAACCTGGCTGAGATGTAAACCACTTTTGCTGCTTGATTAAGACTTGCAAGCCTTGTTTTAAAGTCTGGCTGGAGCTAGACTTGGGGACTAAGAGAAGAAGTGAGAGCTTACGGCTGTGTTTGGGGCATGGCAGCCCTGGCCATGGACCATTTGGGCCTGCTACCTGAGGCTTTCTTAAGACTGTTTAATGAATGACACAGGTTTTTCCTTATGTTCCTGACCTGTGAAGTAACAGGTTTTGGGGCTCAGTTAATAAACCAGTTATTTTCTCATTTACATACTTTGGCTTGGTTTGTTTGCAAGGCCCACCACAGCCTTCGGTTGGGGTGCCACATTCCCATTTCAGATGGCAAAAACATGTCTATGACCAAAAAGATTGAACGATGCTTGTAGTGAGCAGCTCTCCCCTGGAGGGATGAGCCCCTGAATGCAATACTCGCAAGGGATATAAAACACTGTGACAGTTTAGGAAAAAGGAATGTTTGTTTCCAAAATGGCTGACAGAAATTGCAATGTTCTACCACATAAACATGTATGTTGGTATTTCAGAAAAATCCCTAATAGAAACATCACACAAGTGAAATTAAACTTACCATAGGAAGGCAAAAAAGACTTAGAAATTTTGATTCTGTACCAAAAGTTATAGTGCTTATCCATTCTCTATCGTTAGCAAATAAAGAAACCTTCCTTTAAAACACTTTAAAGTTGTTAGTATAATGAGTGGTATATTCAAAAAAAGCTTTTTGTATTCACTTACATATATTATGTGCTCATTTAAATATTTTCTATTCAAAAACACTTCATCATTCAGTGATAAAAACAAATCACTTGTCTGAACAGCTTTCCTCATCAGGGAGCAACTTCAAAGCTTGGCTGAAGCTTTGTTATGACCATATTCAAACTGCAAATGTATTTCCATCTTAAATTGCACATCTACTTCCATACATTTTTCAAATCACGTCTTAAGTTATTAAAATCCCCATTTTCTCTATGCTATTTTAAGCCTTGAAAGAGACATCCAAGTCAGGACATTCAAAATTTGCAATGTATTTTAAAAAAAGACTTGTGAAAGCGGGATATTTTGTAAAATGTTTATAAGGTGGAAAAATACATGTATTAGATGTGTACAGTGGGAGCAACTAGTGTACCAAAACACATTATAAAAAAGAAGCAACATCACTTGGGACTTATAGGTTTACGTGTCAGCACGTAACACTTGTAAACGGCAGGTGGTTTTCTTAAATACATGCAGAAGAGGAGCCAATTAAAAGCCAAGCTCTGAAACTGAAAATTTTGACATTTTGAGATGGTTTCCACCATCTGAGCAGTAAGCTTTATCTTCCCCCCTCCCCCAGCTCTCCATCCAAGTCAGATCCAAGTAGGAAAGTTACATATCACTCAAAGCAGGTTTAAATTTAAACATGGAAAATATTTTGAAATACATCGCTATTGCTCTTGCAAAATACAAAAGAGGAAAATAGAAAAAATGGGGGATGCCCAATTGAATTCCAACTCAAGGGTAACTTATTTATTTGAATATAAAAAACCAAATGTACAGTAAAACTAAAATGGTCCTTCTTGTTGACAATCAACTTGTTAAGAGACAGTCCTGAGTTTCGGTGCAGAAGGTGCCTTCTCAGGAGTCGCAAGTAATTCAGTCTAGTTGATAATACACAGATGTCAGTCAATAAGTCCAAAATAAAAAGTAGCACCATCAGGGCACAGAAACAAATCTGTGTAACAGCAATATAGAGAAACATCTGTCTTCAAAATTATTTACGCAAGAAAATCATGGTAAGGATGACTGCACAAAACGGCTGTAGAAAGGCATTCCACAAACAGCAGTGTATTTGAATGTAAAAAAACAAATATACAATAATACTAAAATGGTCCTTCTTATTGACAGTGGTGTGCAAAGTACAGAATACACATATAATTTTGGAATATGCCCAAATCGCACCCTGAACATGGTCCCCCTTAAATCTATACTTGCTATGGCATACATGTATATTTTTTCCTCAAATTGCTACTTACATGTGCATAGCCAGAAGGCTAATTTAACATAGCGTAACATAAGAATAGCCATACTGGGTCAAACCAATGGTCCATCTAGCCCGGTATCCTGTTTCCATCAGTGGTCAATCCAGGTCACAAGTATCTGGCAGAAACCCAAATAGTAGCAGCATTCCATGCTACCAATCCTAGGGCAAGCAGAGGCTTTGCCATGTCTGTCTCAATAGTACACTATGGACTTTTAAACCAGGAATTTGTTCAAATCTTTTTTAAACCTAGATATGCTAATCGCTGTTACTACATCTTCCAGCAAAGAGTTCCAGAGCTTAACTATTTGAGTGAAAAAAATATTTCCTCCTTTTTGTTTTAAAAGTATTTCCATGTAATTTCATTGAGTGTCCCCTAGTCTTTGTACTTTTTGAAAGAGTAAGTAATCGATTCACTTCTGCATCACTCAGGATTTTGTAGACATCAATTAGATCTCCCCTCAGCCGTCTCTTTTCCAAGCTGAAGAGCCCTAACCTCTCTTGGAGTTCCATCCCCTTTATCATTTTGGTCGCTCTTCTTTGAACCTAATTCCGTGATATCTTTTTTTTTTTTTTTTTTTTTAAATATGGCGACCAGAACTGAGTGCAGTACTCAAGGTGAGATTGCACCACGGAGCGATACAGAAGCATCATAGTATTCTTGGTCCCAGTACAGATCTTTGTGGCACTCCACTATTCACAACACCTTCATTGAGAAAAATGGACATTTAACCCTACCCTCTGTTTTCTGTCCAATAACAAATTTCTAATTCACAATAGAACATTGCCTTATATCCCAAGACTTATTAATTTTCTCAGGAGTCTCTCACAAGGAACTTTGTCAAAAGCTTTCTGAAAATCTAGATACTCTAGTTCAGCGGGCTGACCTTTATCGACATGTTTATTCACTCCTTCAAAGAAATGAAGCAAATTAGTGAGGCAAGACTTGGCTGAAACTATGCGGACTCTGTCCTATTAAACCATGTTTATGTATGTGTTCTGAAATTTTATTCTTTATAGTTTCCACTATTTTACCTGGCAATGATGTCGGGCTAACCGGTCTGTTATGGATGAGCCTGAGCCCAAAGTTTGTGAGCATGAAATTTTCACTGCTTCTATCCTCCTCAGCCACTGGTGCCCCCCCCCCCCCCCCCAGGCACCATCACCAAAGGCACAATATAAATGCCTGAGCTGGCAGGGATTCCCAAGCCCCACAAGCTGAAGAACTTCTCCAACAGCAGCCAAAAAGTTTTCCCACTTTAGCAGCTGACAGCAGTATCCATGAGCTTCTGCTGACCCTAGCTCCCCCACATTTTTTTGTGAAAATTGTGGCACCTGAATGAAGCAGCTGGGTGTTCTATAAATTGTGCACAATAGTTTTAAGATCCCTGACATACTCATGCCCCTCCCATATTAACATCTTCTTTGCATTTGCACGTGAGAGATGTTAGGTGTGCTGTTTATAGAACAGGTGCATAAACCTGTTACACACACACACACAACTACAAATTAGCGCCAATTATTGGTATTTGTGAGGAGGTTTATAGAACACTGACCCCTCACTTTTAAGAGAAGCCCCTCCTTAACTAGCCTGGGCCACCTAAAAGCACTGATCCTGCCCCAGGAGAAAGTAGGCCGGGAGGGGCAGAGTCAATACATGAGATTTTAAAAGACAGGGCCAGACTGAGGTAAAGGAGGCCCAGGGAAGGAAGAACTGAAGCTCCAGCATACACCTTAGTCAAATATTTCTTTCTGCTGTGACATGGCTGAGGAAAGCCAATCTTTTATTTGAAGGTTTGTGAGCCTTGTTCTGAGATCTGGCTGGAACCAAAGGCGAAAAGCCAAAAAGAAACTACAACCAGTTTTTCGGGTGTGGCAGTCACAGGCTATAGATTGTGTTTTGGGCCCTGTTGGCCACAGGCTCATGCCAAGAATTTTCCCACAAGAGACTTTACCTTTGTTCTAGGCCTGTGAAGGAATAGGCCTCTGATTTAAATTAATAAAGCACATATTTCATGTATATATACCTTCTCTAGCTGAGTTATTGACAGGATCACCCCATAACCCTCGCCCAGGGTCTCACATTTCTCAACATTTTTTTCCAATTTAGTACCAGTTAGTTCTGTTACACACATAACTGGCCCTATTCTCTAACTTCATGCCCAGCTGGTGCATCTATCTTTTGGTACCATCAATAGAAAATGAAGAGGCAATTGGTAAGGTTATTCAGAGGCACTGTCTGGATAGTGCTGCTGATAGCAGGTGCTTTTGGATATTGACCCATCTGTTTTTAACAACAAATTCAACAACATTGGGGTTAATAGTCAAAGGCTTCTGTCAAATTAAATTGCACTCAATTGTGTGTGCCCCTGAATATCGTCGAAGACTGCACCAAACAGGTTAGGGTGGTGGAGGGGCGTTCCAGGGGTGGAGTTGTGAGTATTCAGTTCCACTGCTCGCATAGTTAAGCAGCTAGATAGGACTGCGCAAAAAACTGTCTTAACTTTGGTGATTTAGCTATGCAGGTGCCAGTACTAAATACTGACTGGCAGTTTTATTTATTTATTTTTATTTTATATTTATTAGTTTCAACTTTTAAACAAGTATTACACTTGAAACTTGCAGTTTTATAATTTCTGGGTATTAGCCTGATTCCTCTTCTGGTCTCCCCTTCCTCTCCCCCCAAAACAGGCGTTAACTCCATTCTTGCCCCCTCCCCCTGGACCTACCTTAGTATCCTTTGTGATCTAGGGTATAGGCCAGGCAGGTGTGAACTCCAGTTAGAACTAAACTCAGTACTAAAAGCATGGTGACAAGATAAATGTTAGGGGGAAAGGAGGAAGGCCATAAGTGTAATTTTGAGACTCAAAGATGCTAAGAGCCTATGAGGGGCATTTTCGATATGATCTCTAAGTCTGGCTTTGGATGTTTTGCAAAAAAATGTTCAAAATCTGAATAGGAAAGAAGTTCAATTTCAAAAAGAAAAACATCTATCTTTTGTTTTTGAATATACTGTTTTGAACAAGGTTTTGTGATTTGGACGTGTTGTTTTTTTAGTCCATTTTTGAAAAAAAACAAAACAAAAACGTCCGGGTGCAAAACGCACAAAATGAAGCCATTGGGATGTAGGGAGAGCCAGCATTTTTAGTAGACTGGTCCCCCTGACATCCCAGGACAACAATAGGGCAACCTATGGGGCACCTCAGTTGACTTCATAAAATGCTCCCAGGTACACATCTCACCATTGCTCCCTTACCTTGTGTGCTGAGCCCCCCCCCCCCCCCAAAAAAAAAACCCCACTACCTCCAACTGTATACCCCTACCATAGCCCTTACAGGTGAAGGGGGCACCTATATGTGAGTACAGTGGGTTTCTGGTGAGCTTTGGAGGGCTCACAGTTTCCTCCACAAGTGTAATAGGTAGGGGGAGGTAGGAGCCTGGGTCCACCTGTCTGCAGTGCACTGCACCCAACACTAGGCTACTTTAGGGACCTGAGTATAACATCTGAGGCTGGCAAGTAATGTTTTTCATCACATTTTTTGGGGTGGGGTGGGGGTGGGGGGGAAGCAGTTAGTAACCACCGGGGGAATAAGGGGAGGTTATCCCTGATTCCCTCCAGTGTCATCTGGTTAATTAGGGCACCTTTTTGTGCATTATTTGTTATAAAAACAGGTCTAGCTCAAACCGTCTTAATTTTAGTCCTGGACAGTTTTTTTTGTTTTGTTCCATTGCGGCTGAAAAACATCTTAGGAACGCCCAAGTCCCAGCCTGAACACACCCCTGACATACCCCCTTGACGTTTGGATGCACTTCTGATTGTTTTCATAGAAAAATGTCTAGAATTTTTTTTTTGTTGTTACATTTGTACCCCGCGCTTTCCTACTCATGGCAGGCTCAATAAGTTTCAAAAATACTGATTTGGACGTTTTGTGAGAAAAACAGCCAAATGCTGCTTTATGCCACTTTCTAGACGTTTTTCTGCTTTGAAAATGAGCCCATATGTGTGGAAAGTAATGAGAGAAAAATGGAAATGCTCAGCAAATACTTCTGATCAGTGTTCATGGAAGAATAACCTGGAGAAAATCTGTAGATGGATGATTGATTATGTTTATGGGGATCGTGTAAATACCACACTTCATGAAAGACAGTGTTTATGAACTGGATAAAGCCATGGGGCCCATTGGAATACATCCCAGGATGCTAAGGTATCTCTG
This sequence comes from Microcaecilia unicolor, assembly GCF_901765095.1. Lineage (NCBI taxonomy): Eukaryota > Metazoa > Chordata > Amphibia > Gymnophiona > Siphonopidae > Microcaecilia > Microcaecilia unicolor. The sequence continues at coordinate 101,664,656 of NC_044032.1, read as the reverse complement.
TGATATTGTCAATGTTCAATTGATCTGTGGAAATACGACATTCTACAAGATTGGAGAAAGTCTGATGTGGTCCTGTCCCTCTTCATAAAATGGAAACAGAGAAGAGATGGGAAATTGCAGGCTAATAAGTCTAAACTCAGTGGTGGGAAAGATAATGAAGCTGCTGCTGAAGGAAATGACAATGAAGTTCTACAGTCTATTGGGGTGTAAGATCAGAGTCAACATTGCTTCACCAAAGGTAGATTGTATCAAAATACCTGATTGATTTTCACTGGATCAAGGATATATTCTGGAATGGTCTACTTAGATTTCAGCAAAGTCTTTGATACTGTTCCTCATGGGAGGCTCACTAATAAATCGAGCTACTTATGGATGGGATCAAAACTAGTTAACTGGATTAGATATTGATTGACTGAAAAGCAACAGAGAGTGTTGGAATTCACTTGGAAGAAAGAAATTTGACTGGTGAAGTGCCTCTGATCCATCCTGGGTCTGATTATGTTCAATATTTTGATGAGCGAAGATTTACAACAGAGTTGATAAATCTGAGGAAGTGGAAAGCATGAGAAGTGATCTACAAAAAATTAGAATCATAGGCAATGTTTGGCAAGCTTTAATGTGAAATAGAGTGATGCATTTGGGTTGTAAAAATCCAAAGTAATCATAGGCAGTAGGAGATGAGAAGCTGATGTGCATGAACTAGGAAAGGTACATTGGGGTAATAGTGTCTGAGGATCTGAAGGTGACAAAACAATGCAAAAAAGGTGGTGGCCAAGAACAGAGGAATGTTTGGCTGCATGGAGAGGGGCATAACCAGCAAAAAAAAAAAAAAAAAAAGTCAGTGTTGAGACTGCACTTGAAGACTTTTAAAGTACTGGGGGGGGGGGGGGGGTTGTATTTTTTTTTTCATTTTTATAAACTTTTATTATATGGGAAATGTTTCAATAGATAAAGTATAGAAATACAGGACATTATTGCAATTGTTCTTCTTTATAGGGTCAGATAAAGTCCCTATGTTAATGTTATTGAGGACCCTCCAATAGAATATTCTTCCCTGTCTCACCCCCTCCCCCAAGAAGCCAATGCAGAGTTCTAATAAACATACTTAACTCCAATTAAGCAAGGTCTGAGCAAGTCCAGTTAAAGGGATTAACATAGGAAAAAGGGGATCAAGAAAGCTGAGTGACTGCCATGCATAGTGTTTCCCAAACTTTATGAACATTAACCAGGGTACCATTTTTTACTGCAGTAAGTTTAGTAATCTGAAAATATGGTCCAATTTTACTGAGTACTCTATCCATAGTGGGCAAGCCAGCTTGTTTCCAATAAGTCGCTAGCAAGATCTTGCAAGCTGTAAAGAATGCAGAAGCTAGCTTATGATATTCTAGCTGCAAATGAACAAACGGTAGTCCGATTTATAATGATAGAGAACCAGAAATATTTGATGTAAAGACCGAAAAGCTACAGTCCAAAAGGATTGGGCCACAGGGCAAGACCACCAGATATGATACATATCATATTCTCCACATATCGTCAGCAGTGCCCCATGCCGTAACTAAACATCTTAATAAGTCGCTGTGAAGTGTAATACCAGCCTTAAAGAATTTTATGACTATTTTCTACCAAACTATTGGCTATAGACACTTTTAGTAGATATTTAAATATAATTTCTCTTTGTTTGGGCTCCAGGGAAATACCCAGATCTCACTCTCATTTGTTGGTGTGGTACACAATAGGATTCGTGGAAAACAGAACAGCCTTATAAAGACGGGGAATACATCCTCTGTGACTCCCTCCCCGCAAGGCTTGCTATAAGAGTATCTCCTCCATTCCCAATTCACCTTTAACCCTATGAAGGATGAAATGACGAAGCAGCCAATAATGAAATATTTCAGTGTCAGGCAGCCCGTATTCATTCCTCTAGGTCCGAAAAAAAGGCAAAATTTCTTCCTTCTCTCAAACCTGACCCAGTGCGAAGTCCCCTCTGTTCTCAGAGCTTGTAGCATGAATCCAGCACCCCTGTCTAAAAACCCAGGACATAGTGAATGGCCATTTGTAAGTAATATTGCCTATCAGGGAAGAAGGTACCCGGCAAAGTGTACCAAGTGCATAGTGGAAATGCTATACCAAGGGGGAGCGTAGCAATTGTTTTCCAAAGGTCCCTCTTAAGGAGCCAGACTACTGCCTAAAGCAGGATCTGGCCCAGCCATGCCTATTCCAAGTGAACCCAATCCTTCGTCAAATGCAAAAACCACTCTGTAAATATACGTAATTGGGCAGCCTGAAATATTTTTTTTAATTTAGGACCCCCATACTGCCTCTACTTTTCAGTTGCTACAACACCGACCGGCACACTCTGAGAACGTTTTCTCTAGATGTATGTAAAACCTTTCTGTTGCAATTGTACAAAAAGTTGTCCGTAATGGGCAGAGGGAGCACTATAAACAGATACAAACGTTTTGACAAGAGCATCATCTTAATAGCATGGATCCAACCAAGTCAAGAAAGATTTAGCCCCTCCCAGCAGCCAAGGTCAGCAAAAAGCTCTTACACTTTAGAATGAGAATTAGCATTAAAAAGACCTGCCAAAGTGGGAGTGATATTGATTCCAAGATATTTAATATAATGCTTTGTCCAAGAAAAAGGAAATTGCGTTTGCAATAGGCCTCCCTCATACTGGGGGAGAGGCCTATTGATTTCTGCATATTTTTATTTTATTTTATTTATTGCATTTGTATCCCACATTTTCCCACCTCTTCGCAGGCTCAATAAAGCTTGACATTTGACCATATGTTTGTAGTGTAGGGAGTAATGCCTCCAAGAATGTGCATGGGCTGGTCAGGGTAAGGAAGACATCTGCACATAGCATGATATGCTCTTCATCACCCCAAACAATCCCTCCTGAGCTTGTACGGCCCGAGCCACAGGCTCCATAATGATAGCAAAAAGGAATGGAGATAAGGCGCAGTCCTGACGAGTGCCTCTGTAAAGCTGAAAAGCAGATGTATAGGAACCATTAATCTTAAGGCTTTCTAAAGGCTTGGTGTAAAGAAGCTGAAGCCAATGAAGATAAGGTCCCCTAATTCCAATCCGTTGCAAGACCAGAAACAGAAAAGTATAGTGCACTCAATGGTCAAGCCCCATCATATATGAATAATCTTATTGAATTATCCCCTCGTAATGCTGTTTTATCATCTACAGAATATTTTGTCTTGCATTTTCCTATCTGTAAGAATGTGATATATAAAACAATTCACTCTGCTAATTTCTTCTATCATGGCACCAAAATTTAGATTTCTCTTCCTAAATCAATTAAATTTACAGATGATTACCTAACTTTTAGACGTCTTCTAAAAACACATTTCTTCAGTCTGGCCTTTCTGAACACAAATAACTCTATTTGAATTTTACCCACACCCTTTTCTTAATCTCGTTTCCCATCTAGTCCTGCCTAATTATGCTCTCACCTAGCCACCCTTAATTATTTGTCCTTGAGATAGTCTAAATCCCTGGTTACTTACTGCACATGTATTAATTTGCTTCTTGAACTTATTGTAATTTGTTATATTCTGTATATTGTTATGTTTTATTCACTTTATTGTTTGTTTGTAAGCCACGTTGATCTGTAGTCTATTTTGGGCAAATGTGGGGTATAAATGTCATGAATAAATAAAACAAATAACAGCCTTTTTGGCATCCAAGGAGAGCAAAAGCATAGGCACTCTGTTAATCTGATCATGAGCCCTTATGCCTAAGCCGAGGCTTAGGAAGGACCTTGGCCAAGGCCTAGGGTAGACCAAACAGGCGCTAAGCAATACCACGGACCACGAAGCCCTGCATACTCAGGACAATCAACAAGCACCACCAGAAAAGGGAGATGGAGACTACTCAGGCGGGCCGCAAGGCCGATCCGGAACCCACTGGTACAGAGTCCAAGCATAAGGGCCTCATGGCCGAACTGGAACCGAATCATACACTAGGGAAGGGAAAAGAACAAGGGGTTCCTGAAGGGACTGGAGCTCGAGCAACGCACACAGCGCTAACCAGTGACACAAAAGGGAAGGGCGACAGACAAAACTGACGGATACGGCCTAAGACCAGAGGGAGAGAATACAAACAAAGGTTACACAGAAACTCAGGTAGCAGAGGGCAAAGCCCACAGGGAAAAAGGGAAAGCCATGGACAGAATGGGACACCATAGACATGTAATCTACAACAGTGAAGCTCCACAGGAATGGCTAAACAGGGAATAATGGACTGAAGGAAAAGGCTGCTTTCAGATAAGGACAGGAAAGAAGCAGGCACACAAGAGTACAGAAAGGGATAAGGCTTACCACGGACAGAAAGGCTGCCTAACAGAGGCAGGGAGAAACGAGGCAGAAGACAGACCCAGCTGCACTGCAGAGAAGCAATCAAGGACACGCTGGTTACAACCAGCACACATGCACACAGAGACTACAAACAAAAGAAGAGCAAGCAAAACTCGTCAAAATACACACTGTGCCACGAGCACAGACAGAGTAAGAGAACCAGAGCTCAGCTGACAGGAATTAACTCTAGAGCGTCCACTGTAGGGAGAGGTAAGTTTAAATAGGTCTGACTTCTGACCTCTGCCTCTTCAGACGTCAGCTCAATCCCTGACAGACCAATCAGAAGCGAGTCCCAGTCATTCCCCTGCCTGTCTCAGTAGAATCATAACACACTCTTTCTGTCTGAGCCTGATATAAAAGATATAGAGTTTTTTATGGATTTTGTCAAATGTCTAACGGCCATGAATAAAACCGGTCTGGTCTTCACGGATGATATACGGTAAAGTCTTCTGCAGACGAGAGGCCAAGATTTTTGTAAACAGTTTATAGTCAATGTTTAAATAATGAGATTGGCCTATATGAAGAGCACAACAGAGGATTCTTACCAAGTTTAGGCAAGATGGAGATTAAGGCTATATGCCAAGTGTAGGGAAGTTCATTACGTTTGACCAGCCTATTAGATATGTGGAGGAGAATAGGGGCCAGAAGTTTAATAAAACATTTATGAATTCTATTGGGGAACCCATCAGACCCTGAGACTTTAACTAATTTAAGATCCTTAATAAGTAGTTCAACCTCTGATAAGGTGGTGGGCCCATAGGCGCCCCGTATAAGAGGCTTGGGGAGGCTAAGCCTCCCCAGCCCAATCTTGACCTTCCCCTGGCTGCTGCCTTCACAAACGCAGGGCTTGCGCAGCAGCCAGGGAGCTCTCCCACGTCCTTCCTTCCTGCTCTCCTCGACCGGCAGCCTTCCTTGCCCGCCACCCCCCCCCCCCCCCCCGTGTATAACCATTTTACTCTCCCTGGCAGCAACGTGAAGAAAAAGGCACTGTCTGCAGGATCGCCTCCGGCTTCAGCTTTTCTCTTCGCTTCGCTCTTCACACAGTGTCCCGCCTTCGCGATGATGCATTTCCTGTTTCCGCGAAGGCGGGACATTGTGTGAAGAGCGAAGCGAAGGGAAAAGCTGAAGGTGATCCTGCAGACAGTGCCTTTTTCTTCATGTTGCTGCCAGGGAGAGTAAAACGGTTAAGGCGAGGGCAGGGAGAATTGCTGGGAGGGGAGGGGAACAGATCATCGCTGGACAAGACATGGAGAGAAGGGGAAGGCAGGGGGAGAGAACAGATCGCTGGAGGGGAGAGGCGAATTTCTGGCCATGGGTGGATGGATGGAGGGGAGGGGAGAGATCACTGGAGAGAAGGGGAAGAGAACAGATCCCTGGAGAGGAGGTGAGGGCAGGGGAGAAGAGAATTGCTGCACACAACAGAAGAAACTGGGACCAAAGCTAACAGAAAAACTAAATACTCAGACAGCAAAGGTAGAAAACTTTTTTATTCAGAATTTATTAATTGAAATAGGTAAGCTTTTGGAAATGTGCATCTGTGATATTTTGCATGCAAGTTTAAATTTTTCTAGTATTGCTGCATGCAGAGTCTGACTTCTTGAGGTAACTTTCCAGTTCAGTATTTTGCCTTCATATCTGTTGTGTCATGTGTTTTTCATGTGTGATCAAGGTGCAGTATTCTGTTAGCGTGTAGTATTTGTAGTATTTGCAGCCCTTTTTATTTTTTTCACTAGGTTGTGTACTGGTGTTTTAGAGCCAGGTGTAATTATAGTGCTGCCTTTCCACGCATAAGGTTGTAGCTTGTCCTGTCCTTGTAATTGGTGCTGTTGTGGTTTGCTAAGGTTATGAGTGTGTTTTTGCATAAGTTTGTGCATAGTGTTTTGCAGTGGAGAGATTGTGTGTTGGCCTTACTGAGCTGGCACCAAAACATCTGAAAGGGTGTAGAGCCTAAATCATGACACACTTCCTCTTGAAGGATCTACATATGGTTGTTAATAAAAGGAGCTCATTGTGAACACTATCCACCCTAAAAGGGTGTTTTGTGGCTCTACATTAGAATTGTGATATTATGATCCTTTGTTTCATATTGTTGATGGTCTGCTTTTTCCGTATGGGTGGTATATTGGTGTATTCTGTCCAGTGTAATATTTATGGTACAGTAAGGTTCTGAGTGTGTTTTTGCACAAAGTTGTGCATAGTGTTTTGCAGTTGAGCGATTGGTTAGCTTATACTTTGAGCAACCACTTTATTCTTTGACATATGATACATATCTAATATTATTAACATTTGTGTAGCGCTACCAGACACACGCAGCGCTGAACACCTGACAAAAAGAGACAGTCCCTTCTCAATAGAGCCCCGCCCCTAACTCCACCCCCTTTAGCCTCCCCATACAGTTGGGTCACCGACCGCCTATGGGTGGGCCTTGATAAGGCCTCAGTATTCACAGGCGAGAGACAAGGCAAAGAGAGAAAGTGTAAATATCTTTGGAGGTCCACATCCGAAGGTGATATATCTGATTGATAAAGATTAGAGAAAAAATGGACAAACATATCCTGAATAGAGTTGGCATCTGTGCCAGTCTTGTCCTGGATACCAGGAACACAATTACTCGCCCTTTGCTTCTTCAATTTTGAAGCCAGCATACAACTGGCATGATTACCAAATTCAAAGTGAGATTGATGTACTCTCTGCAAGTTCTCATCAATCTCTGCCAACCACAACTCCTGAAGGTCCAGGCGTATGCGATGAAGCTGATTTCTCTAAGTTGCGGTAGACCACTGGGTCTTAGCTTTGTGTTCCAACTCATCCAGGCGAGTCTGCAAGGTTTGTTTTGCCAAGAGTTTTGCCTGAGAGACATGGGCCTATAGAGCAATAAGCTTACCCTGAAATTTAGATTTTAGGCCTTCCCAAAGAATGTCATATCTGCTGTATCGTGAGAAATAGGAGCAGGATCCCCAAGCAGGCTCTCACTGAAATGCCAATAGCGAATTTCCACTGGAACCGGTATCAGTTCTAAAGTTAAAGTAAGAGGGGCATAGTCTAACCAAGTATGAGCATAGATCGAGAAGACACCAACCTTTTTAGAAGGGACAATTGTCCCATCCAATAGTTTATATGAGAGTAAGTTCCATGTACCTGAAGGTAGGTTCCATGTAGGTATAAACTCTCTGACTGGGATGAAAATATCTCCAATAGTTAAGGAGATCCCAGCGAGTTAGAAATCTCTGCAAATGATCACAAGCACTGTGGGCATAACGCATCGCAGGACCCGTGTTATCCAGCTTAGGGTCCATAGTAAGATTAAAGTTTCCTCCCAAAATAACATCCCCTTTCTGCATGATTTAGCAAGAGCATATGAAGTGCCTCCCAAAAAGCAGAATTAGGTTTATTAGGAGCATATACATTGACTATTGCATAATCCCTGGAGCCCAGTTTCATATTTAACAGATATCTGTCCCCTTTATCCCGAACCACCTTTCAGACTTCCCATATATGAGATGTAGAAAATGCTATCATAACACCTCTAGCTTTCTTATGCAATGTGTTAGAGAAATAAACCATGAGGTATTTATGATGATTACATAGATATTTAAGCTGCAGGAGCAAGTGTTCTTCTTGAATCAAGACTACATCTGCTTTTAAACGCAGCAACTCTTTATACATGAGCTGATGCTTCTGTGACAAACTGAAACCCCTAACATTTAGGGTAAACCATTGTAGAGAAGTAATGTCAGATCAGGTATAGAGACAAATGATAGTATAATAAAGATCCCCTCTCCTCGCCATGTAATTTCAACCAGATCTTGGCTTCTCCCCTTAACAATCCCAAATTCCCTTCCCATAAGAGAATACCTCAGAGGGAAATAAGTCTCACAAACATTAGCATCCCTTAATACACATTTAAAACAACCACTATTATGGAACCTTCATTTTAAATCATAACATGAGCAATCTACCCAAAAATACAACATTGCTTATACAATCTTAGTATTCAACCCATTATCCTCCCCATTTACTGTCAGCTCACACCAGAGATGCAGGTTTCAGTTCTGTCACTAAGGGAGGAAGAAAAACAGAAAATAAGCAGCGGGTGTAACTCTCTTAGTAGCAAGGGAATCCACAACTAAGAACTGAATGTTTCAGGTCGCTGAGCCTTCATGAAGTTTAGCATCTGATTGTTGATGCTTCAGGCATTTATTCTTGGACACACATTGCCGTTTAGGTGTGGCATAAACTCCTGCCATAGATTTTTGAGAAACTAATTCTTTTGGAGCAGATTCAAAATCCAGAAAATACTCTTGAGCTTCCAAAAGGGAGCAAATTTGACATAGTTTGCCGTCTTTGTAAAAGATCAGAGCAAATGGGTGTTTCCACCAATATCGGATATCTTGAGCTTGCAGGAACTGAATTAATGGTTTCAGGTCTCAGTGGCGCTGGAGGGTGGCTGCCACCAAATCCTGATAAATCTCAACTGGGTAGGAGTCCCAGCAGAAGTTATCCGTGGAGCGAGCTTTATGCACCACTTTTTCTTTTAGCATGAAATCCACAAAACATGCTATGATGCCTTTAGGTTTGTTAGGGCGTGACATCCCCAGAGCTCTATGCACCCATTCCAGTAGTACAGTGTCTGATGATATTTTATGTTGCTTGTCACTAAGTAAGGTGCTAACAAGTTGCTGGACTACATGCTCAGTCTCCATATGTCAGGGTTTCAAGAATTCCTCTAAAGCGTAAGTTGTGCCTACGGCTTCGATTTTATAAATTTTCTATTTTACCTAGTAACTGCTGTGAAGTATCATAAGCCGTAAGAAGCTTCTTGTCTAGCACTACAAGGGCCTCATCATGTTCCTTCAGGCGATTTTCTGCTTCTTCAATTCAGTGGCCTAGTTCATGCAGCTCCCCACACAGATCAACCCCCAGCACCGTGAGTTCATCCCGCACTGCTCGTATGTCTATTTTGCTGTTTTGGAGCCAAAAACGAATCTCTGCCAGCAGTTCACCTTCCTACTCATCCATCAAGTCATGAATTGTAAATAGATCTAATTGTAATGCTGATTCAGGTTGTGTTGCTAGAGGCCTTGATGAAGGCTCCACGGGCACCATGTGGTCTGTCACTGAGCTCCCCCGAAAGGCAAATTCAGTGAGATAGGTGTTTTATTTTTAACGCTTATAAGGGTCACTAAAAAAAAAAGAATGCGTCTGAGCCAAAAAGAGTTGTGAATTCACACTCATTGCTCTGATATTTGAAGGATTATTCAGAGGGTTGATGAGAGCTTAGCTTTTAAGCGTCTATCTTGCTTGGTGACGTCATTTCCTCCGAAGTATGTTTAGTTTTGGAAGTCTCATCTTCCCAATCGTGTAAGATTCAAAGCATTTCAGAGGAAAGTGATATTATACAGGTATTTATTTATTGCATTTGTATCCCACATTTTCCCACCTTTTTGCGGGCTCAGTGTGGCTTACAATACAATATGAATGATGGAAATACAATTTGTTACAACTTAGTTATGGATTACATTGTGAAGAGTTATGCGAGACAATCAAAGTGTTGTTAAGGAATATAAACACTGGAACAAAACCTTGAAACATTAAAAGGAGATAGCGGGAAGCTAAAAGGGCATTATGTATGGTATACATATTTCTGTGAGTCAAGGTATGAGTGAGGTGAGATTACGGGGGATGAGAGTTCAGAAGTGGATGTATTGATGCATTAGTGAACAGTGAGTGTGGACTTTGTGTTTTGGTTCTTTCCGTAAATTTTTTAAAAAAGATGGGTCTTCAATAATTTGTGGAAGGAGGTTTGCTCGTAGATCGTTCTCAGGTTGCGCGGCAGTGCGTTCCAGAACTGCGTGCCCACGTGAGAAAAGGTTGACGCATGTAGTGTCTTGTATTTTACGCCCTTGCAATTAAGGAAGTGGAGGTTGAGGAAAGTTCGGGATGATCTTTTGGCGTTTCTGGGTGGTAAGTCTTATTAACTCAGACATGTAGGCTGGAGCTTCGCCATGAATGATTTTGTGGATTAATGTGCATACTTTAAAAGTAATGCATTCCTTGAATGGAAGCCAGTGTAGCTTCTCTCGTAAGGGTTTTGCACTTTCATATTTTGGTTTTCCGAAGATGAGTCTGGCTGCTGTATTCTGGGTTGTTTGAAGTTTCCTCAGTATTTGCTCTTTGCAACCTGCGTGTGAGTTGCAGTAATCCAGATGGCTTAATACGAGGGATTGCACTAGGCAGTGAAAGACGGATCTTGGGAAGAATGGTCTTATTCTTTTCAGTTTCCACATGCAGTAGAACATCTTTTTGGTTGTATTGTTTGCATGAGTTTCGAGTGTTAAGTGGCGGTCGATAGTGACTCCAAGGATTTTTAGCGTTTCTGAGATTGGAAGGTTTAATTTTGGTGTGTTTATAGCAGTAAATTCATTCGTGTTGTATTGGGAGGTGAGTATCAGGCATTGAGTTTTTTCTGCATTTAATTTCAGACGAAATGCATCTGCCCATGTGTTCATGATGTGTAGACTTTGATTGATTTCGTTGTAGATTTCTTTGATGCCTTGTTTGAAAGGGATGTATATTGTTACATCATCGGCGTATATATATGGGTTGAGGTTATGGTTTGATAGGAGTTTTGCCAAAGGGATCATCATTAGGTTGAAAATGGTTGGTGAGAGGGGTGATCCTTGTGGTACTCCACATTCAGGTGTCCATGCATTAGATGTGGTTGAATTTGATGTAACTTGATACGAACGCTGGGTTAGGAACCCCTTGAACCAGTTCAGGACATTTCCTCCAATGCCAAAATATTCAAATATGTGTAATAGGATTCCATGAAATCTTATTGCATGGCTATGCATTTTTGCAGCCTCTTTACCCGCTACAGTAAAAAGGGCCTCAGCTCATGGCAAAAACAGCTGCTACCCCTACCATAGGCCCTTTTTACCGCAGCTTGATAAAAGGGCCCCTATGTTACTATTTAAATAGAGAGCCTCACGTATGGTAACATGGTGCATGCTAGTTAAAAGATGGCAGTCTTGGAAACCTGTTCTACGCAAAAAGCCGCTACTGTTACCACAGGACCCTTTTTGCAGTAGCTTGGTAAAATGGCCCCTATGTTACTATGGGGTCCTTTTACAATGGCGCACTGAAAAATGGCTTTTGGTAGTGTAGGTGCGGGTTTTGGATATGTGCCAATCCATTTTTTAGTGCACCTGTAAAAAAAAAAAAAGGCCTTTTTTTTTTTTTTTTTTTTGCTGAAAATGGACGTGCGGCAAAATGAAAATTGCCGCGCATCCATTTTGGGTCTGAGACTTTACCGCCAGCCATTGACCTAGTGGTAAAGACTCACGTGGTAACCGGGCGGTAATGACGTACATGTGCCAAATGCCGCTTGGCGTGTGTCTGTTGCGCGTGCCCGAAAATAAAAAAAATATTTTTAAGACGCGTTCATCGGACGTGTGCTTAAAATGAAATTACTGTAAGAGCCACGCGGTAGTCTGGTGGTAACTCCATTTTGGTGCGCGTTGGGTGTGCATAGACGCTTACGCGGCTTAGTAAAAGGGCCGCTATGTAAATAGAGAGCCTCACATATGGTAACATGGTGCATTCTAGTTAAAAGATGGCAGTCTTGGAAGCCTGGTAAAAATGTAGAAAATGAGTGAGTGAAATTTTTGATAAAAAGTTTCTATCCAATACTTGGGTGACTCAGTTAAAAAAAAAAAAAAAAAGAAGAAGTTTTTGCTTAGTTTCAGAAAGCCACGATCCCACAACCACTGCCACTGAGCACTAAGAGTCCTACATGTAACGTGAAGAAATAAGATGTTTTCTTTAGTTTTAGGGGCTCGAGGCACTGAATGGTTTCCTTCTGTATGTTGCAAAATATACTTTTGGTAAAATGCTATATATCACTCTAAGAATTCTCGTTCAATTTAAGCTCAAGCTGTTCAAACTTGACACTTAGTCAATACATAGAGACTGTTCAGGAGGCTTCTTATTTTTCTCAGCTGTAAACTCAATTACCTTCTAAATGATTTTATAGCTGGAGCTAAATGGTTCGTGAAGCATAAGAATGAAAATGAGTGCAAACATTTCATGCTTTAATGGTTATGATAGTAGTCTGTGCTGTGGTCTAGAACTTCAAAAATAGCCTGTGACTAATTGCTTTGTGGCTGCACCAGTGTGCTGCAAATATCCCAAAAGAGAGCATTTCCAGGACGGCTTAGTGCAAGCTTATCAAGTTAGGGTACTGATGGTTCATGATTACTCCCTCATTATATGCAAGCAAGTGGCTTGCTTTGGAGCAAAAGCCTCTGTGGAAATAAAGTATAAAAATAACTAACGTGTTTCCTCTTATTTATAAACGGCCCTCAAGTTGCTGTTATTTCCTGGGAAAACATGATTTGAAACTGAATTATTGTACCATGCAGGATAAGATGAAAAATGTTTCATGATGTGCATGGCTTTCAACTAATTTTCTCATCTCCAGGGGTAGCAAAGGACTAGGTTTTTGTTAAATCAAGGAATGAGGTCCTGATGTACAAAAGTTACTGGGCTAGCACCATACGTTTTTGACCTGCTCCAGCTGGTTTAGCAAGGACCGTATAAAACAGGCAATGCACAAAGGGATTCTGTGGTGGCAGCCAACAGGTATCACATGCAAATGCATGCAAACAAGCTGATTAGTATTTAAATGTGCATTCTGTGGGATGCACATCTGTTTAAAAGTGATGCACAGCAAGGACTGCCTACCTTTAGCGGGCAACATTTACCGGGATGTCTGGAGCAGCTGTAAGCAGTGGAATTTTGTCACTTTTTGTGCAGCTGGGCTCTCTCTCTCTGGCAGTTCGGGGGCAGCTCTGGAAGCTGGTGGGGGAGATGAGCAGCTCCCTCCGACTACAGCCAATCTTCCTAATCCAGTGGTTCCCAAACTTGGTCCTGGAGACGCCCCAGCCAGGCAGGTTTTCAGGATACCCACAATGAATATTCATGAAAGAGATTTGCATGCACTGCCTCTACTTTATGCAAATCTATCTCATGAATATTCACTGTGGATATACTGAAAAAGGGGTGCCTCCAGGACCAGGTTTGGGAATTACTGCCCTAATCCGTGCCCTGACCTACATTTTCGCTTTTTCTTGCCCAGAGCCCCAGCAGCAAGTAGATCACTGCTGTGTGTCTTGAGTGAGGGGAGGGGGGCTGTGAAGAGAAGGCATATCTATATAAATATTTAGCTGCAGATATTTTGGGTAATCTGCTGGCATGCTGAACTCCCCAGAACACATCTTCCCACAGCACATTTGAAAAAAAAAAAAAAAAGCTACAACCGGTTTTCTTACATGAAGCTTGTTTGTGTGTACGGAAGCCGTGTGTAGCACATGCTAAAATATACACAAACCAAATTGAGGATAGTAATCAATTTTAATTATTTCCTTTGATAGAGTTTTTTGGGTTTTTTTTTTTCAAACAAGAAAATCGACAAGAGAACACAAATGACCTAAGAATTTTAATAAGCTTCTGTCCTCTCTGGGTATATATTTAGAAAGGAAAGGTTATTCCACTTAAATATATGTAAATGATATAACTATAGTTCTTCCCATTACTGCAGATTTAAAGGATATTTATAGTACTGTTTTTCTTTGTTTTTCAATTATTACTGAGTGAATGGCCTCCTATTATCTTAAACTATAGAGAGAAAAAAAGGAAATTTGTTAGGTGTCAGGCAGAACTAAGATATGGATTTAAATTTTACTACTGATGGAGTACCTTATTCTTTGGACAGTTCAATTAAAATTCTGGGTGTAGTGTTGGATGACAAATTATCTCTGGAACATTAGGTTAATTCTCTTATAAGAAGTTCTTTCTATGTTATGAGAGTTAAAAAAGCATTCAAAAATATCTGAAGATCTGTATAAATTAGCAAATTAGACTATTACAACATTGTATATCTGAGTCTATCAAAACGATTGAGCTCTCCTCACAGTTACCGCCTTCTTCTGATGTAAATTTTTCTTTCCGTGAGGGCTGTACAATGAGAGGGAAAGGAAGGCTAGAGACGAGCCTGCTGCTTTTACTGCCCTCGGCACCGCTGCAACTTCAGGTAAAATAAAAGATTTAAACCCCGCAGGTTGGCAGGAATGAAAAGGGTGATGTTGTGGGAGAAGAGGGCGGGCAGGTGGGGCTGGGGTTGGAACTAGAACTTGAGGGCTGAAAAGGGGGGCAGGTGGGGCTGGGGCGAGCCAGTGGATATGGATGGAAGGGGAGGATAGGGGGCAAAGGAGAATTGCTGGACATGGTTGGGAGAGGAGGGCAGAGGAGAATCGCTGGACATTGAGGAGAGGGCATAGGAGAATCGCTGGACATGGATGGAAGGGGATGATAGGGGCAAAAGAGAATCGCTGGACATGGAGGGCAGGTGAGAGAGGAGAATTGCTTGATATGGATGGAGGAGAGGGCAGGGGAGAGAGGAGAGTTGCTGGATATGGATGGAGGAGAGGGCAGAGGAGAGAGGAGAGTTGTTGGATATGGATGGATGGAGGAGAGGACAGGGGAGAGAGGAGAGTTGCTGGATATGGATGGATAGAGGAGAGAGCAGGGGAGAGAGGAGAGTTGCTGGACTTGGAAGGATGGAGGAGAGGGCAGGGGAGTGAAGAGTTGCTGGACTTGGAAGGATGGAGGAGAGGGCAGGAGAGAGAGGAGAGTTGCTGGACATGGATGGAAGGAGGGCAGGGGAGAGAGGAGAGTTGCTGGACATGGATGGAGGGGAGGGGAGGGCAGGAGAAATGCTGGACATGGATGGAGGAGGGAGAGGAAAAATGCTGGACATGGATGGAGGAAGGAGATGCATATGTATGGAGGGGAGGGAAGAGGGGAAGGAGATGTATACTGATAGAGATGAGGGAAAAGGAAGAGAGGAGAAAAACTGCACATGGATGGAGAAAATAGGCAGAAGCTGGATCCACTATACCTCCTGCAGTCAAGTCTGCTGAGGACCCAACTTTTACTTATGGATGTAAGGCAATAAATGAAGAAGAAAGGAGAAAGTAAAGAAATAAATGGAAAGGAAGCCCTGGAAATGGAGTTAAGAGAACAGAGAGCTGCAGAATCAGACTGGGACCAGCATGATCAGAAAAACAGTCACCAGACAAAGGTAGAAAAAAATCATTTTATTTTCATTTTAGTGTTTGGAATATGTCCACATGTGCTATATGCAGAGTCTAATTTCTTAGGCTTTCAGGTTAATTTTTGAAAAATTTGAAGAGGGGCCATCTCTGTTCTGTATGTTTGTTTTACTGCAAAGCCAAGTGTCTGAATAGGGATCTGTTTGTTAGTAACATAGTAGATGACGGCAGAAAAAGACCTGCACGGTCCATCCAGTCTGCCCAACAAGATAAACTCATATGTGCTACTTTTTGTGTATACCTTACCTTGATTTGTACCTGTCCTTTTCAGGGGACAGACCGTATAAGTCTGCCCAGCACTATCCCTGCCTCCCTACCACCAGCCCCACCTCCCACCACCGGTTCTGGCACAGACCGTATAAGTCTGCCCAGCACCATCCCCACCTCCCAACCACCAGTCCCGCCTCCCACCACCGGCTCTGGCACAGACCATATAAGTCTGCCCAGCACCATCCCTGCCTCCCGCCACTGGCTCTGCCACCCAATCTCGGCTAAGCTCCTTAGGATCCATTCCTTCTGAACAGGATTCCTTTATGTTTATCCTGAGGTTCTGAGATTTTGATAACATATTGTTTCAGGTTTGGCAAGACTGTTCTACTAATTCCTGGTCTGTATGCTAACTTGGTTTGTGCCATTTTGGATATACTCGAGCTGTATCAGCTTACAGAAATCAATATATATAAAACGCACCTCCAACGTTCCAATGAAGCCTCACTTACCCAACATTCTAAAAGTGAAGGGGGTGAGATCGCTTTGTGTCTGCCCCGCCCACGCGTCAAACGTGATGATGTCGAGGGCGGAGCAATGACACTCAACCAATCGCATCGCTCCGCCCTCAACGTCATCAAGTTGGACGCGAGGGACGAGCACACATCGAACACACGTTGCTAGGGACTTTTGGAGGCTTCAAAACAAGTACGCACCTCCCCCTCGCCACCCCCCCCAAGGTCGCCTATTCAGTTCGACTCTTCCCCTCTCCAAACACCCGCGACCGAGGTCGCTGCTTCCCCCATTCCCCCCCCAAAAGGTCGCCTCTTTCAAACACAACCCCCCCCCCCCACCGAGTTCGCAGCTTCCTCTCTCAAGCCCACCCTCCCCCGAGGTTGCCGTTTCACATATCCACCCTCCCCCCTCAAAGATCGCCGCTAATCTTAACAAAAAAAAAAAAAAACCCACAGCCTTCAGCCATTGGCTGTCTGCGCTGCAGCCACTCATCTCTCACTGGCTCTGGAGCACAGGAACACGAACTTCAAAACAACTTCCTGGTACCTGCGCTCCTACGGAGACAGAAAGAGGAGAGAGGAGCAGCAGCACAGCAAACAAATCAATGCATGAATGCTGCATGCACTGCCAGGGAGGCAGCACAGAAAAAGGGAGGAGGGCTTGGGATGAAGAAGGGGGCTTGGGGGAGGGACAGCAGACTGGAATGTCGATGGTGAACACAGGGGGAGGAAAAGGAGCACAGAACGGGAAGGGGAATGCGCCACCTGCTTAAAACACTCACACATACACACACACACTCACTCTTTCAAACACATACACTCACTCTGAGGGGGGGGGGGAGGGTGGCCTGGAACTTGGAGGGTGACTGGGGCGGTGAGAGGAAGGGAAAGAACAGCGGCACGGTAGGGGGAGGGGAATGCACCACCTGCTTAAAACACTCACACATACACAGAAACACACTCACTCTTTCAAACACACACACTCTCTCCCTCAATCACTCACACACAAAGTCTACATATATCAAACGCACACTCACATTCTTACACACACAGCCTCACTCTGTCACACGCACTCGCACATTCACTCAGTCTCTCTCTCACACACACTCTCACGATGAAAACCATGCTAGCGCCCGTTTCATTGGTCTCAGAAACGGGCCTTTTTTTACTAGTTATTTATAATGAAAACAACAAAAAAACACGTTATTTTTTTTCTTCTATACTGGTGTAATATTTTCAATGATGCCTATTTGTGCCATGACTGATAAAGGGGGTGTGGCTACTGCGGGTGTGACTACTGTAGGAGTACAGCCAAAGTGATCCCACCCCTGGATGGGTAGGGGCGCTGACTTATAGGCTGCAGGAGGGCGCCAGAAACCCTAGCACTGGCCCTGGGAGATAAGCTAGCTATGCCCCTCTGAATATCACCAGATAGCCAGTTATGAGACATTTAACTGGCCAGGTGCTGATCCTGGCTAGTTAAATGCTTTTGAGTATTGGGGGCATATGTTCACTGAAGCTATAATTTTTATAACCCCAACTAATTTATTTATTTTGCTGCATTTATATCCCACATTTTCCCACCTATTTGCAGGCTCAATGTGGCTTACAGTATAATACAACTACAATCACATTGATGGAATAGAGAATCAGAGTATATATAACAGATAAGGTGCATAGGAATATTATGGCAATCATATTAACAGAGAAGAATTTCAGAATTATTGCTATTAAGGTTCATACGAAAATTATGTTGATTAAGAAGTGGGTAAGTGGATAACAACATAACATAATGATATCAGGACAAGGTATAATTGTCAGTAATTTGGATAAATGGACATTCCTTGTCACTTAGGGGGTCTTTAACTAAAGCTTAGCTCAAGTTATCTGCAGCAGGGCCCATTTTATTCCTATGGGCCCTGTTGCAGATAGCTTGAGCTAAGCTTTAGTAAAATACTCTCTTATTCTCTTCAAAACTTCCCTCTGGACTGGGCTCTTCACCCTCCCACTCATGCTGTTATCCCTCCCCCCCCCCCCCCCCCCCCCCCCCCGAGTGAATCTGGAGAGTTCTACACCAGTTCTAGTAATCCACTGGAGAAATCCAGACACTCAGTTTACAAGGGGATTACACTCATGTAAAACAGTTTTATATACGAATAAAGTTTCTAAAAGTGCTCCATTATGACTATTTTTCAAGAGCTTTAGCTGGTCATTGAAGAAAGTCATGCAGCTCCCCAAATTTTGTCACAAAATCGTTGATAATCAGTCCATGATGGTCAATGGTTTTTAAGTTGCTGAGAGCTGTGGGCAGAATTAAACCTAAATATATAGGTCAGCCATCGACCCTATGCGGGTGTGCTAGCTGATACTGACTGTCAACACCCACATTGCTAAACGTGCTTTGTGCTCTGTGAGGACTGGCATTGATTATGACTGGTACCCACATAACTGGTGGCTCCTTCCCAACTCCACTCACAGACCATTCCAGCATTAACCAAGCCATACCACGGAGGTCAGAGCCGATATACTGCCCGGTTAAGTGTCACTGAATAGCAGTGGCTGGAATTCGCTTTGAATAGGGCCCAGATATATTGTTAGTCAAATAGAATGTTCTTGGCTACAATTTGTTTGACCAGTGTAGCCCTGTACTTTAATCCAAGTTCAAGAGTAGGAATTGTTATAATTCACTCTGCCCCTCAGATTTGCTGAGGTGACTATCCAGTGTGGTGCTTAGATTGCTGGTCTAAGCTAAATGGATAGTACTGTCATCATGGCTGTATATCTGTATTCAATTCTTCTGCTAAGATGTATAATGGTGCTCAAAATGTATATTAATTTAGCAGCGGCACTTAAATTAATACAGTTGCTGTGACTGCCAAATATTGACCCCTGTATAGTTATTACGTGTGGTTTATCACTGAAAGTGTGGCAGTGTCAGCGATATGCTTCCAGATTCTATATAGCGCGCCTAGAGATCCGTGCCGCAATCCAAGCGAATTCTATAACAACGCCTATAACTTAATTAGCTTAAACTAATTAGAGTTGATAACAGCACAAGCAATAATGAGCACTATTCGTTAATAATTAGAATTAACGTGCATATCTTGCTAAGCATGTTTTGTAATGCACTGAGTCTAATTTCTAACGTGCGCAGACAGAAAGGGGCTTGATTATGGGCAGGGAACTGGGCATTTCATGGGCGTTCTGGAATTTACACACACAGTTATAGAATGTGGCCCTCTGTCCCTGGATTTAAGTCATGTTTTTGTTGGTTTAAATGGATGCACATACTTTTAGGCACTGGGATATCAATTAAGCTTATTCTATATACTGTGCCTAAATCTAGTTGCTGCTTTTATAATACGCTTAGGCAAAAATGTTTTCCATGCGGATTTTGTAGGCGCCATATATAGAATTCTCTCCCATAGCATGTCTTTATAGAACCTGTAGCCTCAAAGGTGAAGGAGCTTAGCACCAAAAGAAGAATATTGATTGTTCTCTTTGTTGAAAACTTTGTTTAGAAATAACCATCACGGTGTGAGAATGCAGTTTATGAATCCCAGTGTTCGGGAGGATGACATGTTTCCCTCACTAAAGTTCACAAAGCTGAACTGTTGAAAATTGTTAGGAAGCAAAAAACCCTAAAAAACATGCAGACCTGGAGGGATTCGAACCATGCTATGTAAACTAGGGTTACGTCGGTCTTTCTGTGTAATTAGTTTGCGAACAGGAATTGTCCCATTGGAGAGCTCCTGCATCAGCTATTTTCAGCTTTGTTGCTGTAGATTTCTATTTATTTGTAGATGGCAACTGGTAATGTTCTTCATGCTTGCTCGGGTTTCCAGCTCAATGAAAACTAGGATTGAGATCTGATGCCATGATCGCTCATTCATAACTATCCAGAGATTTTTTTTTCCTATAGTTTTATATCTCCTTCTAATTCACATAGGCCAGTGACTGCCCTTAGCTAGGGGACATGCATTAGGGTTCCTTCTTGAAAGTCACAGTCATGGATGTTAAATCAAACTGCTAGGTTTTGCCATTGTAGCAGCCCCACCTCATCCCATCCCTGGAATCAATCGCAGGTATTTTATATCTGTGCTTTTAAACCCTCTCTTGCAGGCGCACCTAGCTAGTCAAGCTTTCAGGATTTCCACAGTGAATATGCATCAGATAGATATGCATGTATTGAAGACTCATTATATGCAAATCTATTTCATGTATATTCCTTGTGGTAATCCTGAGCAGCTAGGTGTGCTTCCAGGATGGGGTTGACAAACACTGATCTATATGACACTGTCACTGAGCCTCTGGTTGACCCTTTTTGTTGCTTTTTCTATTTAAACTTCAGGTGAAAATTTTGATTGGAATTTTTTTTTTGTTTTAGCAATAGAGCTTAATTTAAAGAGTGCAAATGGATACTCAGTAGCACAATTATACAGTATAAAGTTTGTTTTCATATCAATTTGTTTTTCACATAACCTACATAGCTATTTTAAATGTAGCTGCCACAAGAAACCATTGCTGTTGCCATTTCATTGTAATATACATAAAAATAGAATAATCTACAAGCAACTGTGCATCTAAGAATCCAAGTTGGTAATATGACTCAAAAATCCTATAATATTTTCAGAGTAAGTTCAGAACTTTTAGTTGAATTAGTACAACTTTGAAATTCAGGAGCAGCAGTGTCTAAATATTGCACCAGCTATGACAGTTTTATTACTGCCTATGAGCTTCGAATGCAAGCTAATTCAACAGTTTTCTGCTTGCAGATATGTGTCCAGTATATGCTTTGTATGTTTCTGGGTAATGTCTTAAAAATGTTTGTTTTTCTCAGCATTACAGGGGTAGATCAAGTGGTTTTACAACTATGAGTCTACGATCTTTATAGCATTCAGAGGATGATGATTTTAATGCCTTATCAAAAATGTGTTATGAGAGCTATTTCTATTTTAGTCATTCTGTGTCGGGTGGTGATTCATCCTGTAGATTATTCCTATGCTGCTGAAAGGACTGAAAAGTGTACCATCTATGCAGTGTAACCATTGCTTTCAGAACTGCTGCGTTTATGCTGGGATGTGTGCAAAGAGAATTAGATATGTCTTATTCCTGAACCATTACTTAGCAGGATCTTTGAACAAAACATTTTAAGTGTATATTTCCATTTAGGTGAATACTTTGGTATACCCATTGCATATAGCCAATAAAAATAAAATACTCCACCTAACTTGTGTCAGTCTATAAATGTGTAAATATGAAATGTCTGCTGCAAGGAAAAGCCACCTCGGAGAACAAATTGGCACTTCCCTTGCTCTTCACCCTCTGTCGTCAGCAAAAACCTTCCAGACCATGGTACAAACCTTAATCTTCAATTTATATTTTGTATATACAGTATCTAAAAATCTAAACACTTGCATTATTTCAGTCCCCTCATTGCATATATTTATTTATAAAATTTATATCCCGCCTAAACCTAAGCGGGTAACAATATAACATTCACAATTTCTTATACAATACAAATAATTACTCACTGCATCCAAAGCAACCAGGAACTTTAAGTCTCGCCACAAGATATTAAAAGGACTGAACAAAAAAAATGTATAAAATATAGTAATTTAGCTTGCTCCAGAATTACAATAGAAATTTTATCAATTTGTTTGTCTGTCTTTTGCATGTACTCCCTCGCCCTTCACCCAGTCTGTCTTTTGCATGTACTCCCTCACCCCACACAGCCTTCACCCAGTTTCTCTCTCATGTACCCTTCTACAGCCTTCGCCTGGCTTCAGTAAGAGAAGGAACAGCGGGATTCCTGCTTCCATACCACAATTTGGCTCATTGCCAGTTTGACTCATGTGGTGCTGGATTATCAGATAGGTCCTGCAGTTCTGCCACCACACGGCTCAAACTGAGAACTGAGTCAGGGTGGTGAAGATTCTGAGAATTGCCAAGCTTCTACGGGTCTGGAAGATTCACTTGGCAGGCCGGGTTCCAGCCCACGGGCTGTAGGTTGGACAGGCCTGACTTATACCCTATTCTGTTAAGATTTTTTCAGCTGAAAATTTACTTATTTATTTTCAAAATTTCTGTACTGCTTAAAACTAAGCAATTTACAGAGTACAAAGAAGGCATAAAATTCAAACCACCAAACAATAAAATGAGATTTAAAAAAATAACAGTTCTTATCAGACCTCACAATAAAAATGAAAATTCTCAGAGATTTCACAGATAACAGAAACACTGCTCTACTCTTACTTGATCAGGACGTTCCTCACATAAAAGCTTCTACAAACAAGTGAGTTTTTAAGAGCCACTTAAATTGCACTATATTGGCACAAAGACACAATTGTCCTCCCAATACATTCCACATCAATATCCCAGCTATTGAAAAGGCAACTGTTCTTGTTCCATCATATGGTAGCAATCCCATCCAAAGACAGGCGCATTGCAATCTGTGACCTTAAACATCTATTGGGTTGATACACAGTGAAACATTCCTTCAAATACTTTGGGACAGACATTCTCTTCTGTACTCTTATCCCCCGCAATTTTAACACATTTAAACCTTATTTATAGGTAAAAAACAGAAAATATTATACCCGAACGATCTCTTGCTATTGCTCTGTTGCCCAATCAGTATCCGTTGTTCTTCTATTGTTCTGTTCTTTTCCATTGTTTTATTCTCCTTAACGATACTTGGACTTTGTTTTAACTTAACGCCTCATAATGTAACCATAATTATGTTGTAACAGATTGTACTTCCATCACTACAATGTATTATAAGCCACACTGAGCCCGCAAATAGGTGGGAAAATGTGGGATACAAATGCAATAAAATAAATAAATATTCAGCCTGATGAATAAAACAGAGAACCTTGAACTGTATCCTGCATTGAACAGGGAGCCACTGCAACTGTTTCAAAACTGGTGTGATATGCGTTACCCTTGACACACCAGCAACTGATCTAGCAGCAGCATTTTGTACTAACTGCAGTGCCTGCATCCTGGTCTTAACCATACCAAGATTAAGAGCATTACAGTAATCTAATCGAGATACAGCCATACTCCGAATTATCCTACGAAAATCATATAGTGCCAGCATAGGTCTCAACCTATGTAGGAAATGACACTTACCACCTGATTCTTCATAATAAGTCCTGAATCCAGATAAACACCTTATAATTTCATTACTTTCTGAACTGGCAATTTAACTTCATGTATGTTTAGAAATTCAGACCAAAGTTTCTCCATGGTTCTCCCTACAATCATTATCTCAGATCTTTCTATATTCAACATCAAACCATGCTCACTCATCCATACATTAATCCTATCCATGCACAACTGCAGCTGAACTTCCAAACCAGCCCCCTCCCCCCAAGAAATAACAGAAAAGAAGAACTGCATATCGTCTGCATAAAGTGGTATCTTATTCCCAGACCCTGAAAAACTGCATCTAAAGATGACATTAAATGAAAGGGCTGACCCTTGAGGTACCCCCTTTTCCAACAAAATCTCTCGAGAAACTCATCTCCACTCCTCACTCGATGATTGTCCCATCAAATAAAGTGTAAACAAATCAAACACCTGGCCACTCATCCCCAAGGCATTCAACTTGGATAACAACAACCGAATGTTCACAGAATCAGAGGCCCCAGAGACATCTAATGATACCAAAGGAAAGCACATATTTTGATCAAAGCCCTTCTGGAACTCAACAGTGGACAACAAAAGTGACTCAACCCCATATGCCCGCCTAAATCCAAATTGATAAAGATCAAGATAACCAACTCTATCAATAAAATCTTCTGATTGTTGCAGCACAATCTTCTCCATCACTTTACACAAAAAGGAATTACTGAAATCGGTCTATTACTCTTGACAGAATTATCAAGACCCAGTTTCTTCAACAAAGTTCTATCTGTTGCTCAGTTACAGCTATCTGGACAAAGTACCATCATACAGGGACTTAGTAATAATAATAGTCACAACTGAAGCAACCTCACTCGCAAGCTGTCTAATCACACTTGAAGAACAAGGCTTTAAAAGTGCTCTTGTAGGAGTCACTTTAGCAATAACATGTTTTATATCCTCCACCACAGCATCATCAAGCAGTCCAAAGACCATCATTAGCCTCCTCAATCTCCCCTGCAACCTCATTATTATCCATAGGCTTAGCACTCAGGGAATGCAACTTACCTTCCAAAAAAGCTACATACTCATCTGCCTTCGTACCAGCATCTGCACCCGAGTTCTTATAATCATCAAGTACAGGAAACAGTTTATGAAAGTTTTACTGTTACATGAGGTGTACCACAGGGTTCTGCTCTTTAGCAGTTTTATTCAATTTGTTTATGGTCTCTCTAGGTAAAGTGTTTCAGAATTTGCAAGTTTCTTATAGAATGTATGCAGATGATGTGCAGTTCTTTTTTTCCACTTAAAAAACATTGTTGTGATCCGAGACTGATGATAAAGAAATTTTTGGATGAGATTGTGAATTGGATGGGACAGCACAAATTGTCATTGAATGTGTCTAAAACAGATATAATGTATATGGGTACAACTCTTGATTCATCTTTATCGATGATATTTGAAAATCAGGGAAAAAAAGATTACCATAAACTATTTTTCTGAAGTCTTGGGATGGTGCCGCCTCATGGTTTATGAATGATTATGCAGAGCCTGGTGCAAACAAAAATTGATTATTGTAATTCTTTATATTGGGTATGTCTTCCTTTAGGTTCCAGGCTCTGCAGGACATCCAGAATTCGGCAGCACGTTTGATTACTGGAGTGTCTAGATCAGAACATATTACTCCAGTATTAAAATAATTACACTGGCTGCCTGTCATGTTTAGGGTTCTATTTAGGTTTTGGTGTTAATACATCAGAGTGTATATGGGACTGTTCCTGATTATTTTTATAAAGTTTTGAAAATACAAGTCAAGACGATCATTAAGATCTGTGACCTCTAAACAGCTCTATATGCCTTCTCCAGCATTGTATCACTATGAGGATACGAAGATGCAAACATTCTCGTTTGCTGGTCCTTTGTTATAGAATGGTTTGCCTGGGCATTTAAGATTCTTGGAACACTCACTATTTTTAAAGGCCTTTCCAGAAGAATGAAGTGTATTGAAATAATTGTTTTATAGCTAGTTGGGTTGATTTGATGCTGTTTTTTATGCTTTTATTGATACTAGCCACCTTATAATCAAAAGAGAAAAACGCCTAGATTTCGACCCAAATCGGGAGATAGACGTTTATCTCATAAAAACGAATAAATCGGTATAATCGAAAGCCGATTTTGGACGTTTTCAACTGCACTCTGTCGCGGATGCGGACAAAGTTGATGGGGGCGTGTCAGAGGTGTGGCGAAGGTAGAACTGGGGCGTGGTTATCGACCGAGGAGAGATGTACGCGTTAGGGCGATAATCGAAAAAATAAAGGCGTTTGTAGCGAACATTTAGGACACTTTTGTTGGACCCTTTTTTCACATGAACAGGTCCCAAAAAAGTGCTCTAAATGACCAGATGACCATCGGAGGGAATCGGGGATGACCTCCCCTGACTCCCCCAGTGGTCACTAACCCCCTCCCACCACAAAAAAAATGATGTTTCACAACTTTTTATTTTCACCATCAAATGTCATACCCACCTCCCTGGCAGCAGTATGCAGGTCCCTGGAGCAGTTGTTAGGGGGTGCAGTGGACTTCAGGCAGGTGGACCCAGGCCCATCCCCCCTACCTGTTACAATTGTGCTGCTTAATGCTTATTAGTCGTCCAACCCCCCCCAAACCCACTGTACCCACATGTAGGTGCCCCCCTTCACCCCTTAGGGCTATAATAATGGTGTAGACTTGTGGGCAGTGGGTTTGGGGGGGGTTTGGGGGGCTCAACACACAAGGGAAGGGTGCTATGCACCTGGGAGCTCTTTTACCTTTTTTTTTTTGTTTTTGTAAAAGTGCCCCCTAGGGTGCCCGGTTGGTGTCCTGGCATGTGAGGGGGACCAGTGCACTACGAATCCTGGCCCCTCCCACGAACAAATGCCTTGGATTTATTCGTTTTTGAGCTGGGCGCTTTCATTTTCCATTATCGCTGAAAAACAAAAATGCCCAGCTCACAAATTGTCGAATAAAACATGGACGTCTATTTTTTGCGAAAATACGGTCTGACTGAGCGATTGTGGTCCCTTTCACAAAGCTGAGATAAGCACTAATGCGTGCTGAGACATCTACCACGTGCTAAAAAATGAAGTTTGTTTTGTGGTGCACAGGGAATGTATGGGGATGTGAATGGGCATGTTCTGTGCTAATTAGTTAGCTGCATTGCCACATGGTAACTGATTAACATATACTTAGAACATGAGCCCTTACTGCCTACATAATGGGTGTGGTAAGGGCTCATATGCTAATCTATTTTAATGGTCAAATTTAAGGGTCCTTTTACAAAGGTGTTCTAGCATTTTTAGTATGTGCATTAAATATGGATGCGCTGAATGCTAGAGACGCCCATATATTCCTGTGGGTGTCTCTAGCATTTAGCATGTGCTAAAAACGCTAGCGCAGCCATTTTACCCCATGGTAAAAATCGCCTTAGCGTGTTGGAATGACCCACTCAAGGGCACATTAAGGCCACTTAACTGCTGTTTGGCCAAAGGGCCCCTTAGGCTTCTAATTTTGGCTGAAAATAAGGCATAAATTTAGGAACCTAATTTAGGTGCATAAATTTAGAAGCTCAGCTCTTTGTATCTCTTTGTTTGCTATTATTTAGCAGTAGCAGAGAAAATCAGCTGTCTGACATATTTCTGTATCTCTCATGTGTAACACATTGAAGTTAGAACAAAATACAATTTACAGCCTGTTGTTCTTTAAAAGAAAATGTTCCTTGTCATAATACCAGATATTTTTTAATTCCCACAAGTCTTTCCATCAAGTGAAGATACAAAGAGATTCTTCTTGTCTTTATAGGAGAATTAGACAGGATGCCTGTAATCTAATTTTCATCATCTAAATGGGAAATCGTGAAGACTAAAGTAGCATTAAATATTATGAAGCATTTCATTCCAGTAAAAGAAGCTAGATGGGCTTAGTGAGGTAATTTTCTTCAGACAGGAATTTAATCTTCTGCTCTGAGAACAGGCTGATCATTCCCTTACAATGAAAAATAAAGATCTGTGAATGTAAATTGTTTGAAATAACACCTGAGGATGATAGTAGAGAACAAGGTGATAAGCTCTTTATGCCCTTGTGGGGAGGTTCTGTGTAATTTTATAAAAATATACTCATAATAGACAATATTTATATGACTGTATTGCCAATAGATATTATAGTAATTCAGTAAGGTTTTACTGCAAAAAGAGGGTTCTAGGGAAGTATGTTCTTTAGTAAATGAACCGTCTATTTCAAGAGACTTTCCAATTCTTAGTGTGGGGATTCCCTTTATATAAACTTTTGTAGTATTCCAAACACTATCAAATTTATTTCATTCATAGATAGTAATTACTCCCACAGTGAAGCAATAATATTATATCATTGGCAACACATTAATCTGTTTATAAACGGGGATCTTCAGAGTTTTGAAACATACACCAATCAGGAATACCGTCTCAATGTTATCATGGCGCTGTTCACATCGTCATTGATCTACCCGTATATCTCATATGTTGTAACATTTTTTCAAAATTTTTCCCCCTTTTTTGAAATTTTTTATCAAACTTTTCTATGTTCTCCTTACTTACCGTCTTTCAAATTCATTTCAAAATTTAGCATTCAAGTTGACATTAAATTTAAGCGGCTTCAAGCAGCGATTGTTTCACCTGACTCAAACCTCTGCCAACATGGCCAGGTTTCGATATTCTTCAGGGAAGAGGTTCACATCTCTGTGTGCTTGTTCCTGCATATAGAAAAAATGGTAGCCATAGATATGTGTAGGCTTACTTATAGGACAAAGCACGAAGAATAGGTTCCCCATAGAATAGAAAATATGAAAAAATAAAGTTCTTTAATTTTTGTATAGAAACACAGAAAAAATTAAGGCAGATAAGGAACACAAAGCCCATCCATAATGCCTATCCCTTCATCTCCTTTAGAGATCCTATGTACATGTCCTAAGCTTTCTTGAATTCAGATGTAGTTTTCATTTCTACCACCTCCACTTGGAGGCCATTCCACAGATTCACTGCCCTTTCCAGGTTGAGTCTGTCCACTTTCACCTTCTTCCTATGAGTCCTTCATTCTAGAGCTTCTTTTCAATAGAAAGAGACTTGCCTACTGTGCATTTTATGCCATGGAGGTATTTAAATATATCTTTCATGTCTCCCCTCTCCTGCCTTTATTCCAAAGTATGCATATTGAGACCTTTAAGTCTGTCCCTATATGCTTTGACAATGACCACTGACCATTTTAGTAGCCACCCTCTGGATCAACTCTATCCTGTTAATAACTTTTTGAAGGTGTGGTCTCCATAACTGTACACAATATTCTAAATGAGGTCCCACCAGAGTCTTATACTGGAATATCACCTCCCTTTTTCTATCAGCTATTGCTCTCATGCACCCAAGCATCCATCTAGCTTTTTCCATTGCCTTTTCTACCTGGTTGGCCACCTTAAGATCATCACATATGATCACAACCAAATCCCATTCCTCTTTTGTGCACAAAAAGTTCTTCACCCCCTCAGCTGTGTTATTCCTCGGGTTTTTGCAGCCCAAATGCATGACCCTGCATTTTTTTAGCATTAAATCTTAGCTGCCAAATTCTAGACCATTCTTCAAGCTTCACTAGATCTTCCTCATGTTAGCCACAGCATCTGGGATGTCTACCCTATTGCATATTTTGATATCATCAGCATTATCTTTTTTCCCATTCAAAATAATGTATAGACAGTAACATTATTCAAACTTGGTCCGTTTTGTAACAGTGAAATCTAGATCTATTAACGTGACCTCAGACCCTTCGGCCATGCCACTTGAAATCAAGTATATTCTTCCATATCCCACCCAGCCAGCCAGGCACGGTTGGTTTGAAAAAATCTGCTAATGTAATACAACCAGCTGCATCCTCAAACCGCTTGTGGAGGATTTCCCAATCTGCTGGTCCAGCCATTTGGAGATTCTCATTCCCCAGCATCCAGGTTCATCCAGAATGCACTCTCCGCAGGGTGTGTCTGGTCTCTCCCATCATGATTTTTCTAGGAGACCACCTTACTGGTCTTCCTGAACTGTAGCATGCATTGGTGATTCTGCACTTGCAGTAGTGCTCTGTCCTGCCAAATCTCACCCACGAGAACCCTCCATCGCTTTCCCTGTCCAGTGCTGCCATGTCTCTTCAGGTGAGAGATGAGTTCCGGAGTCTCCTGACCCAGACTGGGCCCTACCCAGGTGACTCATCCCTCAAATCAATGCCCACTCTGCTCTGGAGGAAATCAGTCTGGGTTCAGCATGCAACCCGGTGGCTTGACATCCATAAGAGTTGTCCTCCTGTACTTCCTCCCAGCTCTCTCTGGCATCGTCCCGGGCATATCCTCCCATGCCAGGTCTTCATATCCACAGCACCAGAATCACAATGGGATCAGCAAGGGTTCTCCCAGCCTCAGCACACAAACCACTCCACTCTGTTTCCTCCTTCCACTGAGATTTCGATGTGGGCCATCACACGATGATCCATTTAAGTGATGGGGTTGCTACACGCAAGTTCAACTGGCGATTTTCACCCCAATCCATTCTACCATGTTCTTCCACATGCCTCCATTTGCTTGGGTGTTTCCCCACTCTGCATCACTCCGCTCACCATTCAGGCTCCCTTCCCTGAATGGCTGACATATGCATGCACGCGATGCACAAATTGGGAACAAGATGATGAGCGCCTTCCTTTCTGGTGTCTCAGCTCACTGGCAGAAACTGTGGCCATGTTTAGTTCCCAGATTCTTTCCACCACTTTCCCAGATACTCACAGTTTAGATATTATCTCGTAGGTCCGTCTGGCAATTGGGTATGGCCAGTTTGCGTGATTCTTCCTGGGTGGGAATTTCAAATGCACAATTTTCAATCAAGTAGTCTTTCTCTGGTTCAGGTAATACTCTGTAGGTCCCATGTGTGCATCCACAGTCTCTCAGAGTTTTTTATCACCCTCACCACACTTCTCCAACACCAGAAAATCAAATTTGTAATCCTTGGTCAAAAAGAACAAGCCCCTCCAGCTTAAATCCCATCGCCTCACGTTAAGGTGAACATTTTATGTAACCACCAGCTCAGTTCTCTGACTGACCTGGGTCACAAACAAAAAACAACTTTTTTTTTTCTTCTCTCACTCCAACTCTCCACATACAGTTCACTCTATCTCACTGAGCTTAGGCGCAGGCTGGGGGCCGGATAATGGTACGCAGTGTTAAGCTGGGCTTTACACTGGGTACATTGAACAGTCTGGGAGTACTACTACTACTACTTATCATTTCTATAGCGCTACTAGACGTATGCAATGCTGTACACTCTCACTCTCTCTTCCAAGGAATACTGGGCACACTAAAGAGTTATCTTTTATGCAAACAAACTTTGGATTTACTGCCTGTTGCAGAAGTTAAGTAAATTCCATAGATCTTTATGTATAATCAGCATTTGGTTTAAAAGGTTTCCTGTCCATCCAAGGCTATTTCGTGCAGTCTCATCCACTAATGTAAACAGTTTCTGGAGCAATCCTAATGTATGTACATATTGTAACCAGGTACCTTTCTTGTGCAGCCCAGGATAGAACAATCTCCTCCAGCCAAAGGCTCCCGATACATGAATAAATAGATGTCCACCAGTAACTTCAATCTTAGGGACTTTTATTCCATGCAGGTTTCTAGTACACAGTTCCAACAGCAGCATTCACCTTCAATCTTAAGCACATATAAGCCACCTGAAAGTGTGTGGCCAATAGTCCCCTTTAACAGCAGGCTGTCCAGTACATACCAGGATTCAGTACAGGCTTACAGTCAGCTCAGTTCATCATCACAATTCAGTCACCAAGCAGCAGTTTCTACCTTCTATCCTCTTTACCTTCAGAGAGTTCAATACTT
Source organism: Microcaecilia unicolor (assembly GCF_901765095.1). Classification (NCBI taxonomy): domain Eukaryota; kingdom Metazoa; phylum Chordata; class Amphibia; order Gymnophiona; family Siphonopidae; genus Microcaecilia; species Microcaecilia unicolor. The sequence continues at coordinate 101,633,338 of NC_044032.1, read as the reverse complement.
TAGGGACTCCCTCTACCCAAGGAATTTCAGCCTGCTTCAGTACTTTAGGGACCTCCCTGCCCAAGGATTTTCAGCCTGCAAATACTTTAGGGACCTCCTGCCCAAGGGTTTTCAGCCTGCAACTGCTTCTCTTCTTCTGATTCTCTCTCCCTGAATTGAAACTGCTGAGACTCCTTCCCCCCTGCCTAATCAATTCCTGGCTTCAGCTACCACAACCAATCATTCTCCTTCCACTAGCTTCCCCACACCCATACCAGCTGAGTTGAGCATTAGACTAATGAGACCAATGATGAGCTCCTGCACACACTCTAAACACCTGCCAGCTTACCCCCATGTCTTCCCAGATTGCAGCTAGGAGTCCAGTCCGGGTTCTTCATCTCACCCTCTGGCTCCTTGCCTGCAATGCCTTCTGGGACTTGTATTTCAGACTGCAACTGTCTTAACCCAACTATCCTGGATGTGACTTTATCACAATATATAGAACTCCTCCAGTTCATCACCCATCCGTTTGGGCAGCATGATCCAGGCTGTGCTGGTAGAATTGGTAGTCGCCAGCAAACTCCTCCAGGATCAGACCTCTCCTTGCCCACCTAGAGCACTCCTCTCAATCAGTTACTTCCTTTGGCTGACATAACTCCCCCTTAACTCAGCCTTAGGTTATCTGGCCTTTCCAGGATACCCCCTCTCCTCCAAGCATCCTGGCAGGGGTGAAGGCAACCAAAGACCATGTTGTCAGACAAATTTGAACTTTTATTACCTTCAAACTCAACCTTTATTGTCAATCACTAACTAGAAATCTTTTCCTCTGCAACTTCTTCCACAAACCCCCTCCCCGGCCTGGACTTCACTCCCACCCAAGGACAATCTCTCTCCAGGGACTCCAAGGAAGCTAACCCCACTCATTGATCCCCAATATAATGGGGGATCACACAAATATTCAGATGACATTTTACTTTGTTCCTTGTACTGGATGATGGGGTGGCTTCTCTGAAATTAGTTACAAGTTTGCACCCTGTTAGTCATTGACTAATTTTTATTGGTTTTTCAGTGACTTTAGGAAGATAGAAGTCTTAGTAATTTCTGGGAATGTGCCCTGTGCTTGGCCACATCTTTCTTTAGAGCAGCACGAGGTTAATGTTAAAGTCAGAAGCAGATACTTGGGATTATTCTAGCTCTCATCTTTATCAAAATCACAGCTTCAAAGAAATATTCAGACTGCCTTTTATAATTAAGTTTACTTTGATGTCTGGTTGGTTGTGGACTCTGGGACTTTTTGTACGGTAATGCAAGCTGTCATTCTCCCTTCACTAGACTATTATAATATGCAGCATCTGGTCTTCCACGTTATATTTTGAGCTCTTTACAAGCTGCTCAGAATGCAGCTGCATGGGTGATTATGCTGGGCACACCTCCAACTATTACCACCAAGGCCTTTCAGTTATTGCATTTTAATTTTTACTACAAATGTTCGTGTGACGTGCAAGTTGTTCCACATTTTAGTGAAAGGACTTAAGGTTTTTTGTTTTTTTTTAAAGTAGGCTTACAAGTAATGCAGATATTACATTTAAGTCTACATACTTTATTTTGCATGGAAAAAGTACCTGCTGAAAAACCTAGTTCAAATCTTTGTGAGTAGTTTTTCTTCAGACAGTTTTCTAAGGGAAAAGTGTTCTAATAGTGATAAAAATAACTAATGAGCTGTGCAGAAATGTGGACAGAATAATATTTCCCAAATATCAAATAAGTTCCTATTTGGGTTTATAGGTTTTAAGCCCTTCCACTCTCCAAATATGAAAAACATTTAGAGAATCGAGCCCAGTGTTACTATATAGCAAACAACTAATGCAAAATAAAGCCATCATGGCCAGTGCCTAAGAAATGTCAGTATAACACAGGTAGACCATAAGTAACATATAGTAACTAGTAGATGATGGCAGATAGACCTGCATGGCCCATCCAATCTACCCAGAAAAATAAATCTATTTAATATATGATAACATATACAAACTTTATTTTGAGCTGCCTTGACATTTTCAGTGCACAAACCATAAAGGTTTGCCTAGCACTGCTGGGATTGGTGTTGAAGCCCACTGTAGCCCAATCAGATCTATCTAGCCATAATTGGCACAGAGACCATAGAAGTTTACTTATCACTTGTAAGGGGGGGGGGGGTCTTCTGATGCCACTAGGGGTTGTGCACGGAAAGCCTGTTCCACTCACAGGGTTCCAGCTCAGTTCAAAAGCTTAATGCACAATTCAAAGCATTCTCCTAAAATTCAATGTGGGGGGTTCTCCCCTTTCCAAGAGGAGCCCCCAACAAGGGCTTATTACCAGTTCTCCCCCTTCTCTTTGTCCCAGACAGTTCAGGCAATTCAACTCAGAAAGTTCATCAAGAAAAAAAAAACGATTAAATCACCTTTCCTTCCTCCAGTGCACTTCAGTGCCCTGTAACAATCAGGGCAGACAGTTCACCTCCCACTTAACAGCAACAAAACTTTTGTGGCCTCCTACACTGCCTTTAAGTGCTGGAAAGGTCTGGATTTGTATTTTCCCGATTCATGGTTGCTTGCTCCTCTAGGTCAGGAAGTTCTGGAGGCAGGGTCCTTTCCCTCCTCCATGTACTCCATGGATTCCTTTCCTCTGAGTAGGTATTCTCTCCTCCCTGGCTTCTGGGAGCTTTCAAAAAATCCGCCCTGCTCTCTTCACAGATGGGTGGAATTATATATTGCTTTTGCAGCCACGAGAATTAGGCTGCTTCTCTTCTGCTCCTCCTACTGGTGAATGGGGTAAATGGCCCAGCTTTCCCTGAGCTACTCCCCCTTCTGTCAGTGCTAAAATCCCTTCCGGGTTTTCAGGCCTGCCCTTCTCTTTCAATGTCCCAAGGAGTTCTGGGTATTGGAGTTCTGGGGGTTGCTGCTTCTCCCTAGGGCCTTGGTTACCAGCCCTATCACACACTAGTCTTACATCCCTACTACTGATTTGCCACTTATGCATGGCTAAGTTGTTTTGATTCCATTTTTCTTTCAATATATGAATCCTTTGTTCTTATCCCTTACATTCTTGAATCTGTTATTGATTTGTTTCCACCACCTCCTGTGGGAGGGCATTCCAGGCATCCTCCACCCTCACCATGAAATAGTACCTTAACATTACTCCTTAGTAGACCACCCTACAACCCCAATTAATATCATCTAGTTCTACCACTAACCCTTCTCGAAAAAAGGTTTGTTTGAATATTAATGCCTTTCAAATATTTAAATGTCTGTATCATATCACCCCATCCGTCTTTTCTTCTAGGGTATACAGGGTGTTCAAGTCCTCAAGTCTATTGTAAGTCTTTTGTCGCAAACCCTATCATAAGTACATAAGTATTGCCATACTGGGAAAGACCAAAGGTCCATCAAGCCCAGCATCCTGTTTCCAACAGTGGCCAATCCAGGTCACAAATACCTGGCAAGATCCCAAAAAAGTACAAAACATTTTATACTGCTTATCCCAGTATCATTTTTGCCACTTTTCTCTGAATGGCTTTATCATTTTATGTCCTTAGTAAGATATGGCCTCTAAAGCTGAACTCGGTACTACTTCAAGTGGGGCCTCACCAATGACTTTTATAGAGGCATTCAGGCTCATTTTCAAAAGAGAGAGATGCCAAAAAAGTGACATGTCAGCATTTGGACGTTTAGCTCACAGAAACGTCCAAATCAGTATTATCGAAACCTCTCTTTGGACGTCTTTCTCTGAAGTCCATGAGAAGGATGTCCAAATCTCAAGGTGGCGTGCCAGGGGTATGTTAAAGGCAGGACTTGGGCATTCCTAAGACATGGACGTCTTTCAGCAGTAATGAAACAAAACAAAGATGTCCAAGACTAAAACTTACACGTTTTGAGCTAGACCTGTTATTATAGTTAATAGCTGCAGAGGGAATTGAAGCCACTTCCCCAGAATCAAAGTCTGCTGCACTAACCACTAGGCTACTCCTCTACTTCACACAAGAGGTACCCCAAATGACTAGATGACCACTGGAGGGACTCGGGGATCACCTTCCCTTACTCCCCCAGTGGTCAATATCCCCCTCCCACCCACAAAAATGTGATTAAAAATATTACTTACCAGCCTCAGATGTTATACTCAGGTCCATTAGAATAGTATGCAGGTCTCTGGAGTAGTCTAGTAGTGGTGCAGTGCACTGCAGACAGGTGTACCCAGGCTTCTACCTCCCCCTACTTGTTACACTTGTGGAGGAAACTGGGAGCCCTCCGAAACTCACTGTACCCACATATTGGTGCTCTCTTCACCTGTAAGGGCTATGGTAGTGGTGTACAGTTGGGGGCAGTGGGTTTTGGGAGGGCTCAGCAGACAAAGTAAGGGAGCAATGGTGAGATGTGTACCTGGGAGCATTTTATAAAGTTCACTGCAGTGCCCCGAAGGATGCCCTATTGCTTTCCTGGGATGTCACTTTTCCACTATTCTACCTGATGCCAAGCTTTCTATTTTTTATAACATCTGAGCCTTGTGTCTATTGTTTATCATTAGATTTGGGCTTTGAATTCAGGTCTATAGATGAAAAGGAGGTCTCATTCCATATATGTAAATGCCAGAGTGCAATTTTTCATATTTCATAGCAACAGTGTACATTCCCTAATTACCTGTCCCAATGCAACTGAAGCTTTTACCTCCTCAGTGCATGTAAATGGTTTCATCCCTGTGTGGATTCTCTGATGCCATGTGAGGCTTTCTTTCCAACCAAAGCTTTTACCACACTCAGGACTTGTAAATTGTTTCACTCCTGTGTGAATCCTCTGGTGCATTGTGAGGTTTACCTTCTGACCAAAGCTTTTTACCAGACTCTATACATGCAAATGGTTTCTCTCTCGTGTGGACTTTCTGATGCACTTTGAGATTTACATTACAACCAAAGCTTTTACCACTCTTAGAACATGTGAATGTTTTCACTTTATTGTGGATTTTCTTGTGTATTTTGTACATTTTGCATTTGGATGTATTTGTTTGAAAATGGACCAAAAAATAAAACATCCAAATCACAAAACATTTTTCCAAACATCATTTTCAAAAGGAAAAGATAGACTTTTTTTCTTTTGTAGAAAATGACCTTTCCTGTTCTGATTTTGGACGTTTTACAAAAAACGCCCAAATTCAGACTTAGATGTCATATCCAAAAATGCCTCTTGTGCATTTGATTTGCCCAAAGTCACAAGGAGCAGCACTGGGAATTGAACCCATGTTGCCAGGATCAAAGCTCGCTGCACTAACCATTAATCCACTCCTCTTCTGTTTTGTATGTCTTACATTTGGACGTCTTTTGTTCGAAAATGGACCAAAAAAAAGGACGTCCAAATCACAAAACGTCCAAATCATAGGACGTCCATAGTATTTTCAAACACAAAAGATAGACGTCCATCTTTTTCGAAAATGACCTTTTCTGTTCGGAATTTGGACGTCTTTGTAAAACGTCCAAATTCTGATTTAGACATTCCTTTCGAAAATGCCCTTCATTGTCTCTGTGTTCAGTTTAGCATCCTTCTAGCTGTGGCCACTGCCTTGAGATCTTCAGACACGATCACCCCAAGTTCTCTTTCCTGAGACGTGCTTGTCACTTTCTCCCCTCCAATCTTGTACATGTCCTTTGGGTTTCTGCTACCCAAGAAAGCCTTTGATGGCATCCCACATTTTTGGATAATGAATTGCCTTGAAATATACAAAAGAAACCCTGGATTGATCGAGCACATCAAGTTCACCATGAAAATATGGTAAACCGTACTCCATTTGAAGTATGGACAGCTCATCATTCCTAACATGAAGATCCAGTAAGTAATATTTCAGGGATACTCTATGCTACCACTTTTTTTTGTGTAGCACTTAATTTGCTGAGTACTTGTATTAGTTCCTTGGATTACATGTTAAGTGTTAATCCTAAAGATGGTAATGATCCAGAGGTTACTTTACACCTACTGTTTGTGGATGACTTCAAGCTCTACAGTTTAAGTGATAAACAATTAACAGAACAACTCCACATAGTGAAAAGCTTTTCAGATGACATCTGGATCATTTTTGCCTAGAAAATGTGGAAGATCGAGCAGAACTGAAAACATCTCTCTGACTGATGAGTAACAGGAAAGTATATATAAATATCTAGGAGCAGAGAAAGGAGCAACAAGCATAAATTACTGAAGGAAAAGATCAGCAAAGAATACTACGGGAGGTTACATTTAATATTGAAAAGTGCTTTAGCATCACTGAATAAAAGATATAAGCCATTATTCAGCTACCTTTGGAATTGTAAACTGGCTTCTTAAAGATCTTGAAAAACTGGATGTACAAACAAGAAAACTTTGTCATGCCTATGAGATAATAAAGGTCAGCGTATGCCAAGATTCTACATTGCCCGAGCCAAAGGAGGAATGGGCTTCATTGAGATAGATTATACATGCTGCTACTATCATAGACCTCTAGGCCTACATAGTAGCATAATCAGATCCAAGTAAGCAAAACTTTTGATGTATGAGAGTTAATGTCCAGAATCTCATTTCCACCTTTGAGTTTGGAAAAGTATTTCAACAAGTAAAAGGAATGAATGAGAATTCACCAGTTCACACAGGGAAGAAAGCAACAGCAGTTGCAAAGGAAAATGAAAAAAAAAAAACTTGGCAAAGAATTGGACAAGCAACTTGAGAAAAACAAGTGGCAAATACATAAGTATACTCGAGGAATGGTTATGGAGAGGTAAATTGATACCTAATGATGAGCGATGGATAGTTGGTGTCCAGGACAGTGGATTACTGATAAGATGGTATACATCAGCATAGAAAAAATTAGTATAACAGACATATTGATTCTGTAAGAAAGAGCTGGAAATGGTCTCTTATCTTGTTCCTGGCTACATAGTATTGATGGCAGAAAATTTCTGTACAGAAAGACACAGAATGGTAGCACATCTCATACATTGACAATCAACAGTGGATAATGGTAGATATCAAAAGACTGAAGGAGAGAAAAGGGCCTCAGAAGTCTGTGGTCATATAGCACATGAAAAAGATAAGCATACTGTTTGAAAATGTGAAACAGACAAGTGTGTTATTTTAACATTTTATTATACATTACTCAAGGAGTGAAGAGAGAGGTTTTTCTAGTCAATGATATCATTATAGTCTGTAGGGTGCCGTATGAAATTTTGCATACCACAGACCATCTTTAGGTGCGCTGTATGACCAGAGAATTCTGAGGGACTTTTCCTCTCCTTTAGTCACTTGGTATCTACCATTATCCACTGTTGGTTGTGGTTGTTGATCAATTTTTGGTGTGGATAAAGCTTTTTATTTTTGAAGACGTCTCATACATTGAACACTTTGTAAACATAAAAATATAACTGTACTGGAAACGTACTGGGATCACAATCTAAAGAGAATTATAGAGATTAAAGAGATTGTGATCGTTTAGTGTAACAAAGGGTTAATATTTAAAAAAAAAAACCTTATCTGGGGGGCCGTTTCCGGGCCCGTGCATGTGAGGAGAGCGCTGCCTGTTTGGGCCGGAGGACGAGGCTCTGGAGTGGAGCCGGAGTTATTTTGGGCCAGGCAGCGTCGCGATTTTTGGCTTCCGGGGATGATTGGGCGTCCCCGGGAGTGAAGAGGAGAGTCGGGGCTGTCTGGGCCCGTGTTCAGCAATGGCAGGCAGCTTTTTGGGAGGACCAGCGTTCTTCAGGGCCGATTTCGAGCCCGTTCGAGTGAAGGCAGCGCTCCCGGCAGGCTCCCGGCAGGAGAGGAACAGGCGTGCGTCCTGCCGGGAGGAAGAAAGAAGATGGCTGGCGTGAGGGAAACGAGGGGGCGTGTGCATGAGGCGGCACGCCTCATGCATATATCGGGGACGTGTTTTTCCCGTTTAGGCCGAAGCCGGGGCCTAAATTTTGGCCCGGCTTCGGAGGAATTTTCTTTTACCTCCGTTTTGGCCCCAGGACGTCGGGGACCGGAACCAATGGAAGGTGACACATATGGGGAAAATCAGGAACGAGGTAAGGGGTCTTGTGACCCAAAATTTTAATTTATTTATTTTTAAAATGTAGAAATAGGGTTTTTAATTTTTAAAAATTCAGAGGTTCAACGGATTTGGATGGGGTTTTCATATTTGGGATCAGGGAATTTTCGTTGATTTTTCTGGGGGGGTCAGTTTTGTGATTTTAATATTTTGAGGGGGTGTTTTGGTGGGAGGTGGTTTTGAAGGGGTTAATAAAGTGTTAGGGGGCTGAATTCGACGTAGGTTGTCCGGGAGGAGTTATTGGAATTTTTGAGAGGGATTTTAAATTTTTTGGGAATTTTTACGGGGATTTTTGTTAGGTTGTTGTAAGGCGGGGGTTAAATGTTGGGATTTCTTAATTGTAAAAATATGGTTTTATAGGGGGCTGGGAGTTTAATTAGCATGGGAAATTTGGGGAAATTTATTGAAAGTTTAAGGGTTTTTTTAAGTTAATTGAAGAATTCCCATTGATCCCTATGATTCAATTTACATAGACATCACATGAACAATACAGCCAGTAGGGCCCCCACCACGGTGGGACAGCACTTCACAGAACCAGGACACTGTACCAGTGATTTCACAGTAAGAATACTGAAAGGTAACTTTAAAACCATACAAGACCTTTGAAGTCAGAATGATTGAATATTTTAACACCCAACAGAAAGGACTTAACAAGGATCTGGGGTTCCTAGCGCATTATAAACCATAAAGCTGTATGTCTCTGTTGATCACCCCACCCCTCACCTATCCACACCCATCCTGTTAGAATATTAATGATATGCTTTGATGTCCCCATGCATACCTCCGACCCACCCCCATCCTCCCACCCTGTCAGACTGTCATAGTAATGCTTGAATGTTTTCACTTATATACACTGTCAGCTAGCACATTTGCTTATTTCCAATCTGACGAAGAAGGGCAACCTTCGAAAGCTAATCAAGAAATGTATTAAGTTATGTCCAATAAAAAAGGCATCATCTTATTTTCTTTTCCATGTTTTATTTTGTTTGATTTCAATTAAAATGGAGATCCAGCAGTGCTGCTCAACATTCCGCTTGTCAGCAGGAGAGCTCGGAGTGTTGAGCAGGACTTGGGATTGGTTGGTCGGGCTTAGAACCCCAAGCTCAGAGCTGGTCTCCTAGGTGACGGTGACTCCAGCAGTTGGCAGAGTGAGTTGGACAGTCAAGGTGAGAGTTGGACGGTCAAGGTGAGAGGTGGTGGTGTGAGTGGTCAGAGCGAGAGAGTTTATTTTAATGAGAAAGGTTATTTTATTTTTAGGGATTTAGGGAGAGCATTAGTATAAGAGTGTAGTAATATTGTAAGGATAGTGTTGGGGGGAAAATTACATTAATTTATATAGGGTTTAGGAATTTGGGTATAGGGGAAAGTGTTTGGGAGTGAACATTGGTGAGAGTTTACAGGTATACAGGTGTTTGAATAAGGGGGCTGTGGGTGTATTAAAATTTGTTTTCAGGGCGAAATACAATTTAGTGTTAGAATTTTAGTCAAGGGTGATTAGGGAAAGGAAAGAAAAAAATAGAGTGATGGAATGTTGAGACAGGGTGATTCCTGGAATGTGGTGTGAGAAGTGCTGAAAGAGAAAGACAGTCCAACACTCTTTAATTTTAGGGAAAATAAAAGTTTAATTACAGGTAGGTCTAATAGATAAGGGAATTTTTTATTTATTTTTATTTTAATAGTTTACTTGGGCCACAGTCTTTATTAAAAATCTTCCCCAGTGTAGAAACTGTTCCAACCATTCAGGAAGATAGGGTTTTGCCTACATTTGGGTTAGAATAGGTTTAGGAGGAAGAGTTACGATCTGCGGTTCGTCGGAATCATCAAGGGCCCCACCGCAAGAAAGCCTGGATTACATTTTGAAGAAAAGAAGCACTTCTGAAGCTAAGTGACTGTGTTGAGACACAAGGGATATTTTAAATTAGGAAAAGACAAAGGGGATAGTGAAGAAGGGAAAGAAACTTTATACTTACCTGAAAAATCCGATGAGAAAGGGGGGGTGGAAGAGACCTGTAAGAGAAAATTTGACACAAAGTATCCATTTCTTGTGATTGATAAGTAAAGTAATAAAAACAGACACTACATGTTAGCCTAATTAAAATTTGGAATAATACTTATCTGATAGATCCTCTTGTTGAGAGAGAAGAACCTGAAACAGAAAAAGAACATAGAATTATTAGAGTTTATTGTTACAAAGCTTTGGTTTTTGTTATATGAAAAGTGAAACGTTTCCTTGCATGCACTAATTAGAAAAAGCAAAATCATTTAAATAAAATAGTTAACATTTTAAAAGAAATCTTGAAGTGTTGTATTCCTCTATAACAACAAATTGGAAAGGAAGTCCTAAATTAGTTTATTTTTCCTCTTCCGCTCTTTGAGAGCGGAAGACGAGGTTAGTTTTTTCCTGCATCACTCCCGGAGTTCTGAAGTGCAACTCAGAGACTGGCCTGACAACTAACATCTGTCCTGAGGCACTTTAATTTCATCCGGAATTTTGGGGGTGCATGACATTAGGACATTCCTATTCTAACTGATTTTAAAAGCTGAATGCAAGTAACCCCAAGCATAGTGATGAAAGAGAAAAACACCAGAACTGCATTGATAATAGAGGTGTCAGTGATTATTATGTGAATCATGTGGAGAGAGTGGAAATCCTTAGGTACCAAAAAATGTAGTCTGAGACTAAGAACATGTGGCAGAAACGTACAGAAATATTTCCTATTGCTTTGTGTGCCACAGGCTTGATTAAAGGTAATTTTCAAGCGTATCTTGATAGGTTGCGTATACATGTTATGTCTTATGAATTCCAGAAGGAAGCTGTCTTTGGCACGATGCAAGTTCTATGGGGAGCAAAGGAAGCTGTCTTTGGCATGATGCAAGTTCTATGGGGAGCATTAGCAGTAATTTTGAGAGATTGAGAATCATATTTCACTTACCTTGGCTTCGGAGTGAAGTCCATTACTGTCATGGCATGTGCAAAAATAACCTATTTAGAGACATTGCCCCCGAGAGCAACCAAGTAAAGCTACTAGTGTAACATCATATATTGTAGAATCAAATATAATCTGGATGTCATTTCCAGCATAATTGGGTAAACACCATTGTAATATAATTGAAATTTCAATTCTTAATCACAATTTTATAAGAATTTATTTGGGATCCATTTGAAAACTCATTTGAAAAATTGGATTAAAAAGTGTTCACAATAGACCACTTCTATGAAACTGAATTAAATTCACCAAAGGGTACTATGGAATTGAGTGAATTTAATATTTGGAGTTCATCAGGGAGTATTCTTAGGGCTGGTGAAGGGCACATTAGTTTTTATATTCTAAAGTGGTTCTAAGTCAGTGATGGAGCTATATATCAATTCTGGAGAAAATCTAAATTGTAAAAGATCTGGTTGTTTATACACCAAGGGGAGAGACGGATGACTAGCAAGATTAAGGGTGACTTTAATAGCCACAAGTGTCGCTTCAGCAAAAAGGAGGGCAAAGTACTAACCTTCACTCAAAATCACCTGTGTAAGCACCAAACTCTAGATACATTGGGCCAGATCCTATGTATGGCACCTGAAAAATCTGTGTGGAAAAGAAATACACCTAGATTTTATTGAATCAGCTTAAAGTTCCGTGCAGTGTATAGGATACGCCGAGCGACTCTCCTCATAACCAAATTTAGTCGTGTCCATTTAGGTCACATTTTACTTGGCGTAAATCCTGACACCTAAATTAGGCACAGAGAGTGTGTACTGTAATAATGCATATAGATTGTAGAAATGCCCCAGCCCTTCCCATGGCCATGCCCCCTTTTCAACTATGCGATTTAGAATTTAGGCGCACCACATTACAGAATACACTTAGTGAGTTGTGCACGTAAATCTCAATGACAATTAATGCTAATTGTTGACATCCAATTAGCACTGATTAGCTTAACTAATTAAGTTATGTACATTGTTATAGAATACTCTTTGATTTCCACGTGGAAATCTCGGCATGATATGTAGAATCCTGGGGATTATGCTTAGAGTTATAATGAGCCTGTTAGATATGGCATATGTTTGAAGCACTTTTAGATATGGTTGCATGAGTGGATGTGATGAGTGTATATGGATCATCTTACAGACAAATAGTCAACCCTCAATTTTGCCAATTTGTGGCTTTTTGGATCTAGTGCATCAAGACATGAATAGTTACCTATAGACAAGTAGGCTAAGCTGAAAGCCAATGAATTTCACAGAGATTTGCACATGATTGAATGGGCTATCCTCATTAGCCATGTGGACTACTGGGCCAACTTACCTCTGTAAGTGTGAAAAATGAGTTAGCCCACTTGTCCGTAAGACCATCCATATGTAAAAAGCAGCAGTTTTAGAAAGGGAAAGTATACATACACCCCCAAATTCTATAAAAGTCACCAAAAATTGTGTGTTCAAATTTAGGCATGTGCCCAATTTGCACTTGCAGTTTAATTGAATAATGAGCTAATTAGTGGTAATTGTCTCTTTCACAAGCAATTATTAGCACAAATAAGATTTAATTGGAACTTCTGAGCATAAATATAGACAAGGATCCGTGCCTAAATTTTATAAGCCAGTCAAAAAAAAAAAAAAGGGAGCACAGCAATGGGGAGGGTTGTGGGTGGAACAGGGACATTCCTAGTATTTATGTGCATTGTTATAGAATTCGGCAGATATACGCCCAGTCTAAGCATGTACATTCGCACCATGTTTCAGTTGGTGCAGACGGCCATGACAAAAGTTAGACATGAGTGCTAGGCATAAATGTTATTCTATAAACTGCACATAACTTTCAGTGCAGCTTATAGAATAGCAGTTTTTTTGTGCCATATATAGAATTCACCCCATGTTGTTCCTCTGAAACTAGCATGTATAAGTACATGCATATATTTCTACCAGATTCCACATATGTATTGTTTTTTGTAACCATTCTTACTCATAGCCAACTGAGACTCTATACCACCAGACACTCAACTTTCGGCTGTATCAGTCCGTGCCTGTGGAACATTCTCCCAGCACAGGCATGACTCCTCGTCACAGAAATTGGTTAAGTTGTGGCTCTTCCAAGATACATATAAAGGTCAGCTGACAGACCAGTCTTCACTAACCCCCCTCCCCTCCCCACAAAAGCATGCAGCTTTCTCTTGGTATCTTCTTACCCTCTCTCCTTTCCCTCTCCCCTTTTTGTTTCTTTCATCCTGTTTCCCTTTGTATCATCATCCTTCTTGTCTCCCCCCACCCTTTTTTTATTTTTGTAAAGAGGCACCATTATGCAATAAGTGGTATGAAAAAAACTCCATCTATAAATAAAAAATAGAAGTCCTGAATTTCACTCAATTCCACTTTCTGATCACCTACTTTATGCAGGTATAAAAAGTATCTGCCCAATATTCAAAATGATTTAGCTGACTGCTGACCAGTTAAATCGCTTGGTCAGGGCTAGCTGCTAATGTTCAGCGGCAATTAACGGGCTAAGGGCCAGATTCTATATATTGCGCCTACAAAATCTGCACAGAAAACATTTCCACCTAAGTGAATTCTGTAAGCGTTGCCTAGAGTTAGGCCTGCATATAGAATATGCTTACATGATATCCTAGCGCCTAAAACTATGTGCTTCCATTTACACCAACAAAAATGTGGCTTAAAGCTTGGCACGTAGATTTAGGTGCAGAGGGCCATATTCTATAACAACGCATGTACATTTTGAAACACCCATTTCCCTGCCCATAACCATGCCCTTTTTTGCCTACGCGCATTAAAAGTTAGGTGCAGTGTGTTACAGAATACGCTTAGGGAGTTGTATGCATGAATTATAATTATTGCCAATTAGTGCTCATTAAGTGCTGTTAATGCTGATTAGCTTGTTAAGCCAATTAAGTTACGCACTTCGTTACAGAATATGTTTGGATTTCACTGCAGATCTCTAGGCGTGTTATATAGAATCTAGGGTTAAGTGCCACTGATTATCGTGGTTAGCACTGAACACAAAGCCGGCTATCTTGGGGGCATTCTGGGGGGTGTAGTCAATACTTAAGTGGCAGGGCTGGTGCATAAATGGGACCACTAAAGTGTCTGTCCTATCTTTATGCAGCAACCCATGGTCCTTTAATTGATGAATAAATGGCTATGTGTTAGCCGGTTTAAAAATAACCAGTGGCTGAATATTGACCCCTTAGTGTAGAATTGCACCCTTCTTGTATCTTATATGGCCATAGGCGCCCCGTATAAGAGGCCTGGGGAGGCTAAGCCTCCCCAGCCCAACTGTGACCACCTTCGCCTGCTGCCCCACCCCGCAACGAGCTGCAGGCTTCCCCGCTCCCCAGGTCGTCCATCTCGTCTGCCCTCAGCTCCCCCCTAGCCCTCGTTTGCTTCCTGCTGTTGCCCTACCTTTAAATATTGCATTTTTCTTCCAGTCGCGGCGCCATTATTAAAAGCAGACGTAGGCTCGGCTCCAGCCTTCCCTCAAACAGGAAATACGTCAGAAGAGGGCGGAGCCATGCGAGGGAAGGCTGGAGCCGAGCCTGCTTCTGCTTTTAATAATGGCGCCGCGACTGGAAGAAAAATACAATATTTAAAGGTAGGGCAGCGGCAGGAAGCCAACGAGGGCTAGGGGGGAGCTGAGGGCAGACGGGATGGATGAGTGGGGGATCGGGAATTGGGGGGGGCTGGAAGTTAACATTGCTGGATGGAGGGGAGGGCAGGGGAGAGAAGAGTTATTGGCTCGACATGGGTGGATGGAGGGAAGGGCAGGGGAGAGAAGAGTTGCTGGCTGGACAAGGGTGAATGGAGGGGAGAGGAAGGTTGCTGGACATGGGTGGATGGAGGGGAGGGCAGTGTTTGGAATATGTCCACTTTGAGAATTAGGTGCTCAACATTAAAAGTTTAAATTTATTTAGTTAGTTATGGCATTTTATCCCACATTAAACATGAATTAGTGTGTTTTGTGGCTCTACATGAGAATTGTGATATTATGATCCCTTGTTTCATATTGTTGACGGTCTGCATTTGCTGTGTGGGTGGTATATTGGTGTATTAGGTTCTGCCCAGTGTAATATTTATGGTACAGTAAGGTTCTGAGTGTGTTTTTGCACAAAGTTGTGCATAGTGTTTTGTAGTTGAGCGATTGTGGTTAGTATATGCTTTGAGCAACCACTTTATTCTTTGACATATGATACATATCTAATATCTAAATTTAATAAAAGGTATTGTGACTTTTTTTTTTCTTTATCAGACAATTATGGATTTAAGCCCCACCCCTAACCCCACCCCCTTTAGCCTCCCCAAACAATTGGGCCACCGACCGCCTATGTATATAGCAGTGAGTTTTACATAACCAGTTTTCTATGTGTAACACTGGGTTTTACATGGAGAAGGCTTTTTAAAATTAACCTCTTTACCTGCCAACTTTATTGCAAATACCTTAACTACATCTCTTGAGGTTTTTCGTTAAATTGTTTGCAATACTGCAGTTGTAAGGCTGATATCACGTGTAGATAGCTAATAAACTGCCTTGTATGGGTTTGGATCTTGGTAGCTTACTAGCATTGGTTTTGGTTCATAAAACATGCAAAAGTTAGAGAATGCCTAATTAAAACACTGATTTCATCAATGTTAATGTTAAAAGTGAGCTAGCTGATGCACATTAACAATTGATATACATTTGGAGTTACTAATGAGTGCTATGGCTCAATGCAATCTAATACCATTAACATGCATTATTTTACCACAGGTCCCAGTGTAATCTACTTAATAGTAATGCATGCTATTTTTTTTTTGTAGAAGAAGTTTATTGAGGAATCAATACACAATTGTCCAGCAATAACATCACATATATAGTTAACAAAAGCACAACATCATGATTGACCCCTCCAACCAACTGAAATAAGATAAACCATTCTTCCATGTTTTTGTTTGAAATACAAACTCTGTACTATAAGACACTGCTCTTCAACTTTTATAACAAACCCAACATAATGCCCCCCTTCTTCCCACCACCCCTCCTACCCCCGTGGACATGCTAATTTCTTTAGTGTACGTTAATAATGCTAGATGATAGTTTAACAGAGCTGTTATTACTGGTCTTCCAAATGCAGAAGAGGTGGTTTAAAGATACCATCTGTGGGTGATAACAAAACTGAAGTGGAGAATCATGTTGTGAAAATGATTCTATTGCATCGCCTCTGTGACGCTCAAATTTGTATTAAGTACATAAGTACATAAGTACATAAGTAGTGCCATACTGGGAAAGACCAAAGGTCCATCTAGCCCAGCATCCTGTCACCGACAGTGGCCAATCCAGGTCAAGGGCACCTGGCACGCTCCCCAAACGTAAAAACATTCCAGACAAGTTATACCTAAAAATGCGGAATTTTTCCAAGTCCATTTAATAGCGGTCTATGGACTGTCCTTTAGGAATCTATCTAACCCCTTTTAAACTCCGTCAAGCTAACCGCCCGTACCACGTTCTCCGGCACACGAATTCCAGAGTCTAATTACACGTTGGGTGAAGAAAAATTTTCTCTGATTCGTTTTAAATTTACCACACTGTAGCTTCAACTCATGCCCTCTAGTCCTAGTATTTTTGGATAGCTTGGAACAGTCGCTTCACATCCACCCGATCCATTCCACTCATTATTTTATACACTTCTATCATATCCTCCTCAGCCGTCTCTTCTCCAAGCTGAAAAGCCCTAGCCTTCTCAGCCTCTCTTCATAGGAAAGTCGTCTCATCCCCACTATCATTTTTCGTCGCCCTTCGCTGTACCTTTCCCAATTCACTATATCTTTTTTGAGATACGGAGACCAGTACTGAACACAATACTCCAGGTGCGGTCGCACCATGGAGCGATACAACGGCATTATAACATCCCGCACACCTGGACTCCATACCCTTCCTAATAACACCCAACATTCTATTCGCTGTCCTAGCCGCAGCAGCACACTGAGCAGAAGGTTTCAGCGTATCATCGCGACGACACCCAGATCCCTTTCTTGATCCGTAACTCCTAACGTGGAACCTTGCAAGACGTAGCTATAATTTCGGGTTCCTCTTACCACATGCATCACTTTGCACTTGTCAACATTGAACTTCATCTGCCACTTGCACGCCCATTCTCCCAGTCTCGCAAGGTCCTCCTGTAATCGTTCACATTCCTCCTGCGACTTGACGACCCTGAATAATTTTGTGTCATCGGCGAATTTAAATTACCTCACTAGTTATCCATCTCTAGGTCCATTTATAAATACATTAAAAAGCAACGGACCCAGCACAGACCCCTGCGGGGACCCCACTAACTACCCTCCCCACTGAGAATACTGGCCACGCAATCCTACTCTCTGCTTCCTATCTTTCAACCAGTTCTTAATCCATAATAATACCCTACCTCCGATTTCCATGACTCTGCAATTCTTCAGGAGTCTTTCGTGCGGCACTTTGTCAAACGCCTTCTGAAAATCCAGATATACAATATCAACCGGCTCCCCATTGTCCACATGTTTGCTTACCCCCTCAAAAAAATGCATTAGATTGGTGAGGCAAGACTTCCCTTCACTAAATCCGTGCTGACTTTGTATTAAGTTATTGTAAAAATCATCTTAATGATACCTTAACCAGCCAGAAAAACAAACATAAATTGTAGCGAAAATCTAAATCTTCGTGCATGCTTGCACAAGTTACAACATAATTTTGCAATAGCAAAAATGCTTGTAACACTAAGGGGCCCTTTTACTAAGCCACATAAGCGTCTATATGCGCCCAATATGCGCCAAAATGGAGTTACTGCCTAGCTACCATGTGGCTCTTGTGGTAATTTCATTTTTGGCACATGTCTGAAAAAATAATTTTTATTTTCGGACCCACGTATTGGACGCGCGCCAAGTGGTATTTGACGCACATAGCTCATTAATGCCCGGTTACCGCGTGAGACCTTATGGCTGGGTCAATGGCTGGTGGTAAGGTCTCAGACCCAAAATGGATGCGCGGCAATTTTCATTTTGCCACACATCCATTTTCGGCAAAAATTTTAAAAAGGCATTTTTTGTAGGTGCGCTGAAAAATAATTCTGCTTGTGCCCAAAACATGCATCTACACTACTGCAGGCCATTTTTCAGCCCACCTTAGTAAAAGGACCCCTAGAATTCTCCATACCACTTCTCACAAATAAACTGTCAATTAAAGGGCAAAGTATAAAATCAGATCTCTCTGGCAACATATGACTACTTCTAAACCAATCCAATTAACTGTACTGAAAATACAGGTAAAGATCAACGTATTTTGTTATCATTGCTATTTTGAATATAAACATAAAGCTGTTTTTGCAAGGGGGGGTGCAGGGGGAGTGGTTGCTCCCCCAAACAGGTCTTTAGAGAAAATGGCGCCTATGCCCCAAAGGTGCCTCATGCTGCTGCTACTACTACTATAATAATAATAACATTTGTTATAGCGCTACCAGCCGCATGCAGCGCTGAACACTTGACATACAGAGACAGTCCCTGCTCAAAGAGCTTACAATCTGTGCTAGGACCACTGCTTTTTAATATATTTATAAATGATTTAGAGATGGGAGTAACTAGCAAGGTAATTAAATTTGCTGATGACACAAAGTTATTCAAAGTCGTTAACCTCGCGACTAGGATTGTGAAGAATTACAGAAGGACCTTACGACACTGGGAGACTGGGTGGCTAGATGGCAGATGACATTTAATGTGAGCAAGTGCAAGGTGATGCATGTGGGAAAAAAGACCCCGAATTATAGCTATGTCATGCAAGGTTCCACGTTAGGAGTTACGGACCAAGAAAGGGATCTGGGTGTCGTCGTCGATAATACAATGAAACCTTCTGCTCAGTGTGCTGCTGCAGCTCGGAAAGCGAATAGAATGTTGGGTATTATTAGGAAATGTATGGAAAACAGGTGTGAGGGTGTTAAAATGCCGTTATATGGTCCATGGTGCGACCGCACCTTGAGTATTGTGTTCAATTCTGGTCGCCAAATCTCAAGAAAGGTATAGTGGAGCTGGAAAAGGTGCAGCAAAGGGCGACCTAAAATGATAGCGGGGATGGGACGACTTTCCTATGAAGAAAGACTAAGGAGGCTAGGCTTTTCAGCTTGGAGAAGAGATGGCTGAGGGGAGACGTGATAGAGGTATATAAAATAATGAGTGGAGTGAAACAGGTGGATGTGAAGCGTCTGTTCACGCTTTCACAAAAATACTAGGACTAGGGGGCATGCGATGAAACTACAGTGTATTAAATTTAAACAAATCGGAGAAAATCTTTCTTCACCCAACGTGTAATTAAACTCTGGAATTCGTTGCCAGAGAACGTGGTGAAGGCGGTTAGATTGGCAGAGTTTAAAAAGGGGTTAGATGGTTTCCTAAAGGACAAGTCCATAAACCACTACTAAATGGACTTGGGAAAAATCCACAATTCCAGGAATAACATGTATAGAATGTTTTGTACGTTTTGGGAAGCTTGCCAGGTGCCTTTGGCCTGGATTGGCCGCTGTCGTGGATAGGATGCTGGGCTCGATGGACCCTTGGTCTTTTCCCCAGTGTGGCATTACTTATGTACTTACGTACTTAAGTAAAACAGACAGACAAGACATTACGGGCAAGGGAATTACAGGGTAAACTAACTTGTCTTTTCCTCCCGGCCACTACCTTTTGAGTCCACGGCAGCCTGGAGGAACTGCAAGCTTCCCTTACCTGCCCCTCACTGACTGGGTCACTCAAGCCGCTGCCTCTCTGACTGACTTGACTGCAACAAAATGAAGCCATGTGCTGGACCATAGCCCTATGCGCACCACTGCTGCCTCTGCCAATTTTCTTCCTCCATCCCCCCATTTTTTTTTCCTGTGCCTACATCAAAAGAATAAGATGGCATGTGGGAACTTGCACCTTTTGTTTTGAGCATTGTAGTGGTATTCTATAAAAATGTACTTGCTTTTTATATTACTACCATTTCACAGAGAGGGTTTGAATAATGAGGGAAGGGCATCCTTCATAGAGAAGTTCTGTCTAGTCAGTCTAAATGTGCCAACATTGTCCAATTCGCTATTCACTTCAACATATACACTCGAGTCAACAGTTTTGTATACCACCGCGGACTACGCATTCAGTAAAAGGGGAACAATCTCATAGTGTCAACGTGCTTATGTCCTCAAATTTATCGCGGAACTTTTTAAAGCTTTCGTGACTGCGTATAATCACTGACTTGAACCTCCGACCACCTTGATGTCCAAAAAAGGTGGTACTGTGCAACTTTTTACTTCATTTTGTAATTTTGTATAAATGTTTTGTTTTTTAGTTTTTGTTTTGTACTTTTTCAATATTTCACAGTTATCCAGTTCAGCACACAATTTGCCACCAAGTTCGTACAAAGTTAATTATTTTCAGTAGAAAGCTTGGACGGCCAGGGGGCCAATAGCTTTGGTTAAAGTGGTAAATGCATCCTTGTACGGGATGCATTTGATTGGACAGCGTGCTATAGCAGACAGCACTGAGGAGGAACAGGGTGCTTGGACGGCACAGCCTGTATTAATATAAGCAAGAAGGGCTGTGTACTCGGAGGGAGATGTTTATCAAGGATGTTTACCAATGATTGTTTATGTGAAGGTTACAATAAATAAATTTTGCGGACCTGGCTGCGGCCTAAATAAATCCACATTTGTTAAAGAAATTGGCTTCTGGTGTGGTGTTTGGATAGAAGGGGGTGACTGAGTGAATGCCGAATGCCCGTGTTGATGGAAAGGCTCACCCTTAAAGGGGAGCCGATTACAACGGGCTGAAGGCTCAGGAAGAATCTGGGGTGGGGAGGAGAGGGAGGGATGAGTGGGAGGGGATAGGGAGATTAAGAGATTGAAGGGTGATGGGAAAAGGGGCGGGTAGGGAGGAGGGGTGAAGAAGGGCTGTGAAGGGAAACACAGCGCCATTTGGATTGCAGCAAGCAGAGGGAGCAGTGTTGACCCGCCCTCCCGCCCATGAGGTACAGGGAAAGGGTCGTTGTCGCAGCAAGGCATAAGCTATGGAACTTAGGTAACATTAGCGACGAGTACACAGCACCTCAGCGGATAATATGGCAAACTGAGTTACTATGTATATGTTAATGACCTGTTGCAAGTTACAATACTCAGCAAAATGTTATGCCTGCATGCGGGCAGGATTACAGAACAAGATGGATACGGCTAGTCTCCTGGCTTGGACGGCCAGGGGGCCAATAGCTTTGGTTAAAGTGGTAAATGCATCCTTGTACGGGATGCATTTGATTGGACAGCGTGCTATAGCAGACAGCACTGAGGAGGAACAGGGTGCTTGGACGGCACAGCCTGTAGTAATATAAGCAAGAAGGGCTGTGTACTCGGAGGGAGATGTTTATCAAGGATGTTTACCAATGATTGTTTATGTGAAGGTTTACAATAAATAAATTTTGCGGACCTGGCTGCGGCCTAAATAAATCCACATTTGTTAAAGAAATTGGC